>NC_072403.2:98825000-100025000 GCF_028858775.2 Pan troglodytes | reverse complement strand
CTGGAGCAAAGGTCACCTTTGTTGTGTCCTAGCAAAAAACTTGGCTGCATTGTACCCATGCCCTAGGGATCTTTGGAAATTTCAACTTGAAGTGATGAGCTAGGGTGTCTGGCAGAAGAAATTTCTAAGCAGCCAAGTGTTCAAGGTGTGGCCTGGCTGCTTCTAACAGGATACACTCAGAGGTAGGAGCAAATAAATTTTTTTAAATTGGAAATTATATTTAAAAGGGAAGCAGAACATGAAAGTTTGGAAAATCTGTAGCCTAGATATGCAGCAGAGAAAGAAAAAGCTTTCTGGGGAGAGAAATTCAAGCAGGTTGCAGAGCAACCACTCACTAGAGAGATTTGCATAACTTAAAAGGAGACAAGTGCTGATAGCCAAGACAATGGGAAAAAGGTCTCAAAGGCATTTCTAAGACCTTCACAGCAGCCCCTCCTATCATAGGCTCAGAGGCCTAGAAGGACTGAATGGTTTCATGAACCAGGCCTAGGGTCCTGCTGCCCTGTGCAGTCTCAGGACACTGCTTCCTACATATCCTCTGCTCCATCGTCAGCTGTGGATCAAAGGGACCCCAGTATATCTCTGGCTGCCACTCCAGATGTCAAAAGCCATGAGCTTTGGAGGCATTCATGTGGTGTTAAGCCTGCAGGCCCACACAGTGCAAGAGTAAAGGAGTCTTAGTAGCCTTTGCCTAGATTTCAGAGGATGTATGGGAAAGCCTGGGTGCCCAAGCAGAAGCCTGCCACAGAGGCAGAACCCTCACAGAGAGCCTCTGCTAGGACAGTGCCAAGGGGAAATGTGGGGTTGGAATCCCCACGCATAGTCCCCAGTGAGGCACTGCCTAGTGGAGCTGTGAGAAGGGGGCCACCATCCTCCAGACTCCAGAAAGCTAGGTCCACTGGTAGCTTGCTCCCTGCACCTGGAAAAGCCCCAGGCACACAACAACCTGTGAAAGCAGCCATGGGGGCTGAACCCTGCAAAGCCAAAGAGGTAGAGCTGCCCAAGGCCTTGGGAGCCCACCCCTTACACCAGCATGCTCTGGATGTGGGACATGGAGTCAAAGGAGATTATTTTGGAGCTATAAGATTTAAGGACTGCCCTGCTGGGTTTTGATCTTGCATGGAGCCTCTAGCTTCCTTTTTTTGGGCCAATTTTTCCCTTTTGGAAAGGAAGTGTTTACCCAATGCCTATACCCCCACTGGGTCTTGGAAGTAAACGGGTTGTTTTGATTTTACAGTCTCGTAGGTAGAAGGAACTCATCGTCTGATGAGACTTTGGACTTGGACTTGGGACTTGGGACTTTTGAGTTGATGCTAGAATGAGTTACATCTGGGGGACTATTGGGAAGGCAATATTGTATTTTGCAATGTGAGGACATGAGATGTGGGGGCTAAGGGTGGAACGACATAGTTTGCATATATGTCCCCACCAAATCTCATGTTGAATTGTAATTCCCAATGTTGGAGGCGGGGCCTGGTGGGAGGTGTTTGTGTCATGGGGGTAGATCCCTCATGCCTTGATGTTGTCCTTGTGATAGTGATTCAGCTCACTCGAGATCTGGTTGTTTAAGTGTGTACCACCCCACCCCCTGTCCCTGTTGCTTCTGCTTTTGTCATGTGGCATGCAAGCTCCCTGCTTTGCCTTCCACCATGAGTAGAACCTTTCTGAGGCCTCTGAGAAGCATATTCTGGTGCTATGCTTCCTGTACAGCCTGCAGAACTGTGAGCCAATTAAACCTCTCTTTTAATAAATTATACAGTTTCAGGTATTTCTTTATAGCAATGCAAGAACAGCCTAATGCAAGTATCATACAGAGTATTTTCTCTGCCCTACAAATGTTAATTTTAAAAACTGTTTCTGTAGAAAAAAAAAGAAAGAAATGAAGTAGAGGAAACAGTGATTCTAAGTCTGCCCAAACTTTTCCCACACTGTTCATGGTGGGGAGTGACCATCCAGACAGAGGCTTCAATTATCTCCAGTGTTACTCAGAAGATCATGGAGCACAATATCCCAATACACTTGTTGCCCATTTATGGTTTGGATCACAGAAGATACATTGGGAAATTTTGCTCTAAGAAAACAAGATAGAGAAAGTTAATTTTAGTTATAGTTTCAATTATTTTTCATTGTGGAAAAATAATGCTGTATGCTGATTAATAAATTTGGAAATAATTATTTCTATTGCTAGCAAGATGCGTTGAAACTGGAATGCTCTAACAATGCAGGATTCAAAATAAATTGTTATAGGCTTTTTCTAAAACAACTTTATCCATAAGTGTATATATATTATAGGTGTGCTTTGTAAAATATTATATATATTTATATTCAATAGTTTGATTATTGGTAATTTATGCTATGAAATGAATTTGATGGCTCAAACTATACAGACTGCACAAAGATGTTTATTACTGCATTATTTATAATGACAAAACATAGAAATTATCTGAATATGTATCTAATAGCAGAATGATTAAATAATGTTTTTGCAGCAATTCAGTAAGATGTGTTACAGTCATTACAAATCATGATTAGGACATTTGATTATAGCCAGAATTATTGTTACTAATTATCATTACAATTAGCTCAACATAGCACTATACAAAAGAGAATGAATACAAAATCTTCAAACATTACATTCTTTCCATCTAACTTCCATAGCTTTGTCCATGTTCACCCTATTGCTTGGAGTAAATGAATGATTGTACAAATACAAGTAAGTAAACATCATGTGTGAATATGCAGAGACTGGCAGCTCATTGAAATTGAAAGGCCACATGATGAGAGTTAGGATTTTCTTTTTAATTTTTAAATTTCTATTGTTTGCATAATAAATAATTTATCTTTAAATAATGAGCAATACTTTGCCTATCCTAATTCACTGGGGATTTAAGAGACTTGAAAGCTTATTCTTGAGCAGGCATCATGGCATGACCACACGGGCAACAAATCTGAGAATGGAAGTGCTTATCCATATAGTTCAACATCCTGACCATTCTCCCTTCTACCCCCCGATAATCACTTTTTAAAAACTATATAGAGAATTGAAACAGATTTCTTCCTTTAGATAATTGTCTCAACTCTCAACTCACTTGGCTGGTTAAAATCTGTTACAGAAATGCTTCCCAAGCTTTAATTGTACATGAATCACCTGGGGATCTTGTTAAAAGGCAGACTTTGATTTGGTAGGTTTGGGGTGGGGCCTGAGATTCTTCATTTCTATCAAGCTCCCAGATGATGCTGATGCTGCTAGCCCTGGACCATATTTATGTAATAAATAATATAGCATTTGAGTAATCTACTGATCCAGTGAATCCAGATAATTCATATACTTATATGTGTGTGCATATGTATGCATATATATGAGTCATATACTTAAAAGTATGCATATATATCACATATATACACACATAT
Source organism: Pan troglodytes (assembly GCF_028858775.2). NCBI lineage: Eukaryota > Metazoa > Chordata > Mammalia > Primates > Hominidae > Pan > Pan troglodytes. The sequence continues at coordinate 100,021,589 of NC_072403.2, read as the reverse complement.
ACACACTTCATGTATACATTTATATATACATACTTTATATATGTACATATACAAATATACATATCTATACATACAGGCTATATATACATCTATACGTATATATACTATATATATATACACACACACATACATAAAGTATTCCATCAGGTTTGACCATCAACATGAAGCAAATTATGGCAAATGGCCAGTTTACACTGTAATTTATACTATACAGACTGACTAGTTTCCTTAGTCTTCTCATCTTTGAAACAAAGATGATAAAACAGTTGGTAAGTTACCTGCTATTTCTAGATTCTGTGAAGGAAAAAAAGAAAGAAATGAAGTGTTGAGTTTGATCGTGCTTGGCAGAGGCATGACTTGTTTAATGATAGAAGCAAAACCTGGTCGTAAATGTTCAAAAAGCATCAATAAGCTCTAGTAACTCTTGCTGATGGAATTGACATCTAGCACTCTTCTTACTCATAGACTATGCTTGAAAAATATTTGTTCAGTAAATGCCACATGAACAAATTTATGAACACCTACAGCCATATCTTTGTACCGTACCCTATGCTACTATCTTCAGCTACTGGCTGAAAATATTATTTTTTTCATGGTGTTCTCAAGTGATAAACCTGACTAACTTCAAATATGATGAAAGTATTCATTTTTGTGGAAAATCTTAAATCATCAAGATGCGATTTTCTGTGACATAGTATTTGAATTGATGACATCTTCCACAGTCAGTCAGTAGCTCTCAACACATCTTATTTTCCAGACACTGTCCTCAGCAAAAATAATACTGAGAGGTCAGGGCACATCAATCTGCAGGGCGTAAAAAGGCGGCATCTGAAATACTCTTTTCTCACTTCTTTCTTTGCATAGATAATGCATTGCTTTCCCCCGCTGAATAGGGATTGTTGCCATAGTAATGTTTTAAGAACACTCCTAGATCAATATTAGAACTGCAGAAAGTGTCTGAGATATTCCATGCCATTTGTGAGTCTAAAGCTATGTCCCCACTCTTGTTTATTTGCTCAACTGTAAACTAAAGATTTGAGCAACTCTCACAACTGGTCAGTTCTGTGATGTGAAGAATTAGTCAGTCAACCAACAAGTGTCCTGTGAATGCTCCCAAGCAGAGGATTATGCTAAGCATTAAACAATAACCAGCAATGTCAAATGCAGAGGCTGTGTATCTGTCAATACGGAAAAAAAAATGCAGTGTTTACTGCACCAGAGGGCCAGGATCCCAGCTGTCCCTTAAAATGCACACTTTGATTTTTTTTCCATATTATATTTCAAAGTTTCCCTAAGAAAATTAAATATGTTTCTCTTTTTATTGTCCTATTCATCTTTAGCTTCCCATCACAATTCCCAACTTGCCCACATAAATAATATCTCAGTACCACACACTGCACAAAATATGGGAAATGAGTTGCAATTCCTTATATTACAGAATGTTTAGAAACATTCAGATGGTTTAGAATCAACAGTTAGAAGGAAATAAATATATATGCCAAGTATGTGTCTGCTTCCTTCTGTAACAAAGCTACACATACACAGACAGTGCTTTTTATGCCACAAGGTAGACATGTATTCCAAAGACCCCGTTAACTTCAAGTGCTGTTACATAAATCTCCTCAAGTTATCCCAATAATGAATGTCCTTCTGAGGAGCTGGATAAGAAGATGCCTGGGCTCCAGCTGCAGCCCTGCTTCCAGCCATGTGACCCTGAGCAAGTCATTTCACCTTGCTTGAGCCTGGTTTTCCATGTTTAAAAAAGACAGAACTGTACTTCCCAATCTGAGTCTCCATCTGACTATAAAACCTGTAGCACCATGAAACGAAGTCAAATAAAGGGTCCCTTCATCCTTCTTTGGTCTTTTGCTCCACTTTCATATCCCTTGCTGATATAGCAAAGTACTCAGTATCTGTTCTTATGGAAGTTTGGCGGCAAACACACACCATCTGTCGAGAAGATTGGTGGTGGCTCACGCCTGTAACCCTAACAATTTGGGAGGCCAAGGCAGGTGGATCACTTGAGGTCAGGAGTTCAAGACCAGCCTGGACAACAAGGTGAAACCCCGTCTCTACTAAAAATACAAAAATTAGCCAGAAATTGCTTGAACCCAGGAAGCAGAGGTGGCAGTGAACTGAGATTGTGCCACTGCACTCCAGCCTGGGCAAGAGAGAGAGAGACTATGTCTCAAAAAAAAAAAAAAAAAAAATTAACTCCGTGTTTTCCCAGTCATGCATATTATAGGAATGAATTCAAGGATTCGGTCTGGAAGAATGAGGACACTTGTTATTTCAAATTAAGAATATATAATTTATGGGAGGCCGAGGTGGGTGGATCACGAGGTCAGGAGATTGAGATCATCCTGGCTAACACGGTGAAACCCCGTCTCTACTAAAAAATACAAAAAATTAGCCAGGTATGGTGGCAGGCACCTGTAGTCCCAGCTACTTGGGAGGCTGAGGCAGGAGAATGGCGTGAACCCGGGAGGCGGAGCTTGCAGTGAGCTGAGATCGCGCCACCGCACTCCAGCCTGGGCAACAGAGTGAGACTCTGTCTCAAAAAAAAAAATATATATATATATATATATAATTTATATATACACATATGAGTTTAGAAAAAAATATATAGGTTAGGTAACTGAAAGATGAGCATTACCAAGTAATTGGTCAAGCTGTCTTAATTTTTTATACAACCATATTTAGAAATAAAATAATGCCCTGATATAAATGGCTTCTAACTACCTGTCCTATATTATTCCTCCATTGTAACCATGAGTGAAATTGCATAAAGTTAATCCATTGACCTGTAAAGTCAGATTTGCCCTCTAAAATGCAAGCTATTCTCAATATAAACAATCCTTTGTTTAACTATTTGTAACAGTCATTTTAGCTATATGAAAAGTGCTTGAAGTGTACTCTTAGAATGCCAAATTATAATTTAAATTTAAACATTATTTGGCATAGGGTTGACTGCCACTCAGTGAATTCCTGGTTATCTGCATTGTGGCAAAATGCTCATCTGCCCAGGTAAGTGAAAATTGACTATATTTTTAGTACTGTGAAATTTCCCTTGGCCTGCTCATTGTCTCCCACACATCTCTGGGAATTTAACCTTTCCTCATTGCGATCTATTTCTTTAGTTGCAAAAACTCCAGAAACAATCTTATGTGGGAACCCTAGATATCCAGATGTTAGAGAGAAGTAGTGTTATTACATAAGAGGTGTACTTGGGATCTTTCTATTTACACAGATTAAATGGAATGAATAGTTGTGACAACTTCCATCATTGAACACCAGTATACTGTTCTGGGACCATCAGGAAACATAGCAGAATGAGCTGACATAAGCAGGTTACCTCCCTGCATCACCATCTTACACCCAGCTCCCAAAACATAGAAATGCTGGATAAAATAGGACAACACCACAATACAATTTTACTACAAGCCAAGCACAAAAGAATGGTAAAAATGCAGGAAGCAAAAACAAAGGCAGACGCCAAAGTCAGAGCGGCACGCAGTAGCAGGGTGATGCAGCCACAGCCCATAGGGATTGAATGGAATGGAGGCCCTTGGGACTGCTGATTCAAGGGCAAGAAGTTCAGCCTAGGCTCTGTATGAGGCTGGGAGCCTACCTGGGCCTTGGGCATGAAGGTCAGAGCTGTGAAGCACTGCCTTCTCCAGGGCAAAGGAGCCAGGAAAACTCTCCACAAGTCCAGGAAAGCCTTGAAGAAAGTTGCTGTCCTTCTGGGGCCTTGGGTTAGAAAATAGTCACCAGAAATCAAAATGCCAGTTCTGTGACATATTTGGTTGTATAACTTGAATTTACATCATTTGCATGGTAGGGAACCTCCAGGCCAAGAAACAAGCCCAAAAAGTGGCCCAGGATCACTGGAACCCTAGAACCCAGAGAAACAAACTGCAACTGAGGGCATCTGGGAGGTTTCTAGGAAATGTGGACGTGGAAGGATAAACAGAATTTCAATAGACAGAATTAGGGGAAAGGTGTTTCAGGTGGACACCTACCTGTGCAAAAGCATATGAGGGAATATGTGGCCTAAGGTAAGAAATTTGTGAAGGAGTAGAGTGAGAAAAAAGGCTGGATAAGGGGGGCAGATTAGAGGAATAAGATGATCAACTTTTTTATTGTGAAAATAGCTGGTATTGTGCTCAAGCTGATTGCAAATGTCACAATGTGTAAAGCTAATAACTAGGTTTATCCCTTTCCACTCGATAATGAGCAATATGAATAATGAATGGTATGAATGAGTGAAAGGGTTGCTTAATACTAGCTAACCTCCCCTGAGTTCTCTTGGCCAAATAATTCCCCACAATCAGATAAATAAATCCTTGGTGCTACTTCCCGAGAGCTTCCTACAGAGAAGGCCAAATGAGAAGTAGTTCAGTTTTCACATAATTTGGTGCATTGGTCCTTGTTACTTCCAATTTGGGGCCATTTGCAACCATTGTCTAGCATGTCTCACTCAATCATAAAGTCTCTCACTGAATCTCGGTTTCAGCTGCTTCACTAATTGTCTTTTGAGATCTTCTCTGGGCTCTCCCTAAAGAATATTTCATATAGTCTACATGGTTTATACTTAAAGTCAAACCATACCAAAAGAATTTCTAAATTGGGAAGACATGAAGCTTGCTGTTTTGCATGATGTGGTGTCACATGAAAACAATTTTTTAATAGAAATCATGGTTAGGCAAACTTTTCAATAAAGATCCAGATAGTGAATCTTTTAGGCTTTGTGGGCTATATACAGTCTCTATCACATATTCTTCGTAGTTTTTTTCATTTGCTTTTATAACACTTAAAAAGCCTAAAAACCAGTCTTAGCTCACAGGCTACACAAAAACAAGCTAGGGCCAGATTTGGCCCACCGGCTGTAGTTTGCTGAGCCCTGATATAGATTAATCCAAGGAATACAGCATTTTTGGCATTTAATTACAAAGAAGTCCGGAGCTAGCATGAGTGAATGACTGAGACCCTGAGGGATGGCTGTTGGAGTGCTGAGACCAGCTGAAGAGAATGTTAAAAACACAAGACCATGCTCGCCTGAACAACCAGAGCATCCATCAAAAGGAAATCATTTTCAAAGTGAAATCATGCTTGCATGACGAACAGCAGAATATCAATCCAAACAGATGTGTAGGAGGCAATGGAAAGTCAGAACCACGGAACAGTAGATTATTTAAAGCAAATGAAGTCAAGTGCCAGAGAAGATGTATAAAGGAACCCAGAATGGGATTTTAAGGAAGATCCTCCCTCAAAACAAAACTACTCTGCTACACCACCCTTCAATTTCAAGTCATTTAAGACTAGGTAACCTCCTGTAGTATAACTCCTATTATAAACTAACACATAAAATATAAAGCTATTATTCTGGAGAAAGAGAAGAGAGATAAGGAAGTAGGGGAGATAGAAGAAAGGCAAAAAGAGGAAAGGTAGGAGGGTGTGATGGTAAATTTTATATGTCAACTTAACTGGGCTATGGGGATGTCCAGATAGCTGAAAGAACATTTCTGGGTATGTCTGTAGGGGTGTTTCCAGAAGAGATCAGCATTTGAACTGGTAAACTGAGTAAAGCAGATGGCCTTTCTTAATGTGGGTGAGCATTATTTAATACACTGGGGACCCTGAATAGAAGAAAAAAATGGGGGAAGTGGGAATTATCTCTGCTTAAGCTGGGCATCTAACTTCTCCTACCCTCAGACATTGGTGCTTCCAGTTCTCAGCCTCCGGACTTGGACTGGGTCTCCTGGGTCTCAGGCCTTCCAGCTTAGACCAGCATAACATTATTGACCTTCCTGGGCCTTCAGTTGGCTGATGGCAGATTGTAGGACTCCTCAGCCTTCATAATCCTGTAAGCCGATCCCTCATAATAAATTTCTGTATATCTATAAATATCCTACTTGTTCTGTTTCTGGAGATCCCTAATACAAACGGGAAAAGAAAGGAGGGGAGAGAAAGAAAAGCCAAGGGAAAAGGGGAAGAACAATAACATAACATTTAATAAATCTTTTTTTTTTTTTTTTTGAGATGGAGTCTCGCTCTGTCATCCAGGCTGGAGTGCAGTGGCGTGATTTCGGCTCACTGCAATCTCCGCCTCCCGGGTTCAAGCAATTCTCTGCCTTAGCCTCCTGAGTAGCTGGGATTACAGGCACCCACCACCGCGCCCGGCTAATTTTTGCATTTTTAGTAGAGACGGGGTTTCACCATCTTGACCAGGCTGGTCTTGAACTCCTGACCTCGTGATCCAACCCCCTCAGCCTCCCAAAGTGCTGGGATTTCAGGCTTGAGCCACCACGCCCAGCCGGCATTTAATAAATCTTTAAGTATAAAGTAACATGTGGCATCTGTCTTAAGCCTAAAAACTCTGACTACAAAAAAAAAAGTACTATCTTTTTTCTTTTTCTTCATGTATGTCCCACAAGAAGTTGACAACTTGTTGTCCAGGATTAACCACATGGCCACACCCAGCTGTGAGGAGGGTGGGAAGTATATTTCAGCTAAGCACATTGCCTCTTCTGATAAAATCAGTAGAAAAGGGATAATGATGTTGGGGTAGGCTATGGCAGTTCTTGCTGTATGGTGCTAATGTGACTTTCACCTTACTGTGGTTATTGGAATATTTTTCAGCCAAGTCAGGGATCTGAAAACACAGAAAATTTAAGGAGCATTCAGAGCCACAGGTATGTAATTGGCCAAAGCATTTTGGAGGATGGACATTGGTAAACACCAGTACACTAAATAAGCAATGGAAATAAATGTGTGTAAAACACACTACCCTTTTAAGCTATCCAGAAGCATATGATACAAACCTTGAAAGAACAGCAATGGCCTTCAACTAAGCAAAACATAATTTATTAGAGGTGAGCTCTTTTGAAATGAAAACTATTTAGAAAGTTAATATTGTTAGACTGGGAAAAAATATTCCAAAACACACACCTGACAAAAAATTTGTACCTAGATTATCTAAAGAACTCTTAGAACTCAGTAATTAAAGGCAAACAACCTAATTTTAAAATAGGCAAAAGATTTTAATAGACTAAAAAAGAGATGCACAAATGGCCAATAGTTACATTAAAATATACTCAATATCATTAGTTACCAGAGAAATGCAAATTAAAACCACAATTAGATACCACTACATCCTCACTAGAATGGCTATTAGTAAAAAAGCTGACAATACCAAGTGTTGTCAAGGAGGTAGAGAAACATGGAACTCTTCATGCTGATGGGAATGTAAAAATAATACAGGCGCTTTGGGGAACAATTTGGCAGCTTCTTATGAGGTTAACATGCAACCCAGCAATTCTACTCTTATGTATTTACCCAAAAGAAATGAAAATACATGTCCCAAAAAAGACATGAACATACACAGCAGTTTTATTCAACATTTCAAAACATTGGGAAACAATCCAAATGTCCATCAACAGGTGAATGAATAATGAAATTTATCTCACAATTACAATCCAACAGCACTAATGTTCTTTTAAAATCAATGTATCGTGGTATATTCCCATAATGAAATTCTCCCAGCAAGAAAAAAGAAGACAACTGCATTCAATGACATAGATGAATCTTGAAAACATTACACTTTGTGAAAGAAGTCAGGCACCTAAATACATACTGATAATCCCATTTATACAATTCTAGAATAGTTAAAGCTAATCTACAGTGACAAAAAGCAGAGCAGTGGTTGTCTAGGCCAGGAGTGGTGGTGGGCAAATTGACTGCAAAGGAGGCCAGTGGAATTTTTGGAGATGTTGGAAAAGTTCTGTATCTTTATTTTGATAATATTTATGGATGTATAAATTTGCCAAAACTCATTTAAAAACCATAGGGGTTTTTTTGGTTTTTGTTTTGTTTTGTTTTTGGTTGAGATGGAGTCTCACACTGTTGCTCAGGCTCCCAGGCTGCAGTGCAGCGGCGCGATCTTGGCTCACTGCAACCTCTGCCTCCCAGGTTCAAGCGATTTTCCTGCTGCAGCCTCCCGAATAGCTGGGACTACAGGCGTGCACCACCATGCCTGGCTAATTTTTGCATTTTTGGTAGAGACGGGGTTTCACCATGTTGGTCAGGCTAGTCGTGAACTCCTGACCTCTGGTGTTCCACCTGCCTCAGCCTCCCAAAATGCTGGCATTACAGGCATGAGCCACCACACCCAGCCTAAATAGTTAAAATTAGATTATTTTATTGTAAGTAAACTATATCCCAATAAATTGATTTTAAAAGAGCATTAGTGCTGTTGCATTGTAACTGAGATAAAAGCGGTGTTTGTATGATAAAAAATCGCATTCTTGGAATATGATTCATTAAGTAATTGATTCATCAAATGAATTAATCCTTGGGTCAGAATCAAACATGTTCACCAAACACCTGCTGTGTGGTAAAAATCATCCTAGTGCTGGGAATTAATGGATACATGACATAGTTCCTACCATCAATGAGCTCAGTCTCATGAAGGATGTGGGCCTCTAGACAAGTAATGTCCATACAGGGTAATGGGGGCTGTAATAAAAGTGAGTACACAGTGCAGTGAGTGTTCAAAGGAAGAAACCACCACTTCTGCGTGAGGTAATTAAAGAAAGCTTCATCAAGAAAGTGTTTGAGTTCAGCCTTGAAAGATGAGTGTGAACTTCTCAGGAAGCCCGGGGTGGAAGAATGCTGAAAGGATATTCTGCCCATACCCAGAAAGAAGCATCCTGAAAGCATACAGTTGAGAAATAGCTCCATGCAACAAAGTTTTGGGGTGGATCTTAGGCTTTGTGCAAGTGATGGGGGGTGGCCACATCAGAGAGGACCTTGTGTGCCATGTTAAACAGTCTAAACTTTGTCCTGCATGAAGTGACAAACCAATGAAAGGTTTTAGCAGGAGAGGGAGGTGGTTAGATTTGCATTTCTGACAAGCAAGATGAATGGATTGGAGGGGAGCAAGTCTGAAATGGGGTGCAGTATTGTTAATTTTTTAAAGAACTGGACTCAGTTGTTAGTCAGGACAGCAAGAACAACTTACTTTATCAGAGCCCACAGTGCTCCACATGGCCTGGCCACTGCCCTCCTTTCCAGTCTCCTTTCCCCCCACTGGCCTTCTTACTCGCTGTCCTCTAGTCACACTGGTCTCCCTGCCTTTCCTCAGACATTCTAGGTTCATTCCTGCCTTGGGACTTTGCATTAATGTTTGTTTCTGTCTTGCTCTCTGCTTCCTTCTCATGAGCCTGCTCTGCATTTAAATGTCACCTCTCTCAGAAAGCCTTTCCCTGATTTCCTGGTCTAATGCTTCCTTCTTTGCCATTCACTATTTATTACTTCCCTATTGGATCTTTTTCCCAGTGTCAAGAACTGTGAAGAGTCTGAGATATTACCCTACTTGCAAGTTAAGAACTTGGCTTGCCCCATTATCTCATGGATGCCAAGACAAGACACAAGACTCTTGGGTCAGAAACAAAGGGCCTTATTACTCATAACACAACAAGTAATCATGAGCTTTATGTTTGTATCAGTACTTCTTGCTATCCAAGTTCCAGGGGTAAACAGTGTGACCCAGAGAGATACCGCACACACAGTGGGTTTGTCACAGCTGAGGAACCTAGTACTTAGGGAAGTTTGATCTTTTATATTGGATGGTAAACAAACATACCCAGCCATATTAATAATTATTTATTACACTGGACAGTAATCAAGCCTACCCTCTGCTCCAGAGAGATGCTAGCTTCATCTTCCAAGGCTGTTTGCCATACAGACATCCTTAAAAATATAGTCTAGAACAAAAGGGCAGTTTGTGCCCTTTTGCTTATAAGACATGCAGGAACTTGAGAACCTTGGAGTATTATCTCCCAATAATATCCAACCCTCATTTCTACACTGTTTTTTTTTTTTTTTTTTTGGTTTCTGGTGAATTTTCCCAAGAGTATAGTGCTCCATCAGCTACTGTGTACAAATTGAGCAAGAACAGCTGGGATCAAATCCATTAAATTTGTCTTATACCGTATTTACTTAGGTTACTATCAATAGAATGCCAAGAAAAAGGATAAGACCAACTGGCAGCATAAATCTCAGCCATGTCCTACTATTGTCCCAGACCTAACCTGCTGAAAAATCGTGTAAGTCATCAGGGTCACATTAGAAATCTAAATGGTTTTAAGTTTTCATATTGACATTTGTACTTAGTCTGAAGCATCAACCCAAGTATACCAGAATGTATTGGCAATAGCACAGATTTCACCATGGCACACAGGGAAGAAGTTTAGGGTAATTCTCAGCAACCATTCTCAGCCCAGTGAATTAAGGCTGACCTTAATGCCTTCCAGGGCCAAAGTAGTATTTCCTTAAATACTTGAAGGTCTCTTATGACTATCCATAAGGCGCAAGTCACTGTATTTTCAGAAGAGAGGCACATTAATGCTGGCTTCCTCCATCAGTGAGGAGCACAGGTTGACAGTGGCCTCCAATGTGGCCTTATAGCCAACTGGCAGGTCTTGGGGTGCCCAATCTAATTGGAATAATTTATGTTGCTCTTAATTTTTGGAAAGACTAGCTGAGAGCAATCAGTCCACCTGTTCTAGTTTTCCAAATCACCAGTCACGTGGCATTCATCGGCCTCATGGAATGACCCAGAGGTAGAAAAGATGTCTAGAGGTGACAGGTGACACTTTTGCAGGGGAAGTGCACGAGCTAGGGCAATGCCTTACTGTTTCTGGTAGACTTCTCAGAAAGTTTGAAAGGAATAATGATCAAATAGCAGTTGGAATCATCTAAAGCAGAAATGTTTGCAACAGTTTAGAGAGGTATACTAGGTGTTTTCCTTCATGAGGAAGGCTCATGGGGTGAATCTAAAAAACAAAGATTATTAGTGCCCCTTTCCTCTGCACCCTCAGGTCTAAAATATTTGTATTAGTCTGTTCTCACACTGCTATGAAGAAATACCTGAGACTGGGTAATTTATTAAGGAAAGAGGTTTAATTGACTCACAGTTCTACATGGCTGGGGAAGCCTCAGGAAACTTACAATTATGGCAGAAGGGGAAGCAAACCATTTTCACGTGGTGGCAGGAGAGAGACTGAGTGCCCAGCAAAGGGGGAAGCCCCTTATAAAACCAGCAGATCTTGTGAGAAATCATTCACTATCATAAGAACAGGATGGGGGAAACCGCCCCCATGATTCAATTACCTCCTACCAGGTTCCTCCCACAACACATGGGGATTATGGGAACTACAATTCAAGATGAGATTTGGGTGGGGACACAGCCAAATCATATCAGTATTCCTTCCCCAGGTGCTGGATTCTTGCTCTCCCTCCACAGTCTCAAAAATCAATGTGTCCCACTATGATAGCTACAACATCCTCTTTTCTCTAAATATCCCAGATCTTTCATCTGATGGGGATCATGTATAAGAAGGAAAAGGACACTTTTTAAAACTTATAGAGATCTACAATGTTCCCTACTTTGGCCTGTGAGCCACCTGCCCCCACAAAAGGGAGACTTAGCATGCAGCATACTCAACTAAATTGTCATTACCTTACGATCTAGGCCCACATCAAACCAGCAAGAGAATCCAGGTGACTGAAACAGAATTAAGCTTGAATTTCCTAGGCCACCTTTTGGCCAGGCTGCTAACCAAAGAGTGTACCAACCAGATTGGCCTGTGGTTGCCATTAGGGGAACAAAAAAGTATCAGGCCCAGGAATGGTCAGGACAGAATCCAAAATTTTAAAATAGAGCTATACACTTCCCATTCCTTTCGTCATTGACTGTTACCCAAGAAGTTGCTAAAAGTAGAAGATTCCTGTCTGGGACAGCCGCATTAGTGATCAACTGCCTTGCTGAGGGGTGTGGACCAGAAACAGTTAAGGGAGGTTGTATTAGCTTCTTAGGGCTGCCCTAATGAATTATCACAAACTGGGTGGCCTAAAACAACAGAAATTTCTTCTCTCACAGTTTTGGAGGCCAAAATCAAGGTGTTATCAGGGATGTACTTCCTCTGAAGGCCCTAGGGAAGGATCATTCTTTACCTCTTCCAGCTTCTGGTAGCTCCAGGCATTCCTCGGCTGGTGGCTGCATAACTCTATTCTCTATCTCCATCTTCACATAGTCTTATTCCCTGTCTATGTTTCTTCTCTTCTCTGTTATAAGGAGATTTGTCATTAAATTTAGGACCTAGCTGGGTAATTCAAAACATCTCATTTCAATTTGCTGAATTTAATTACATCTGCCAAGACCCTTTTTCCAAATAAGGTAACTTTCACAGGGTCTGGGTATTAGGACATGCACATATTTTTGGGGTGGGTTTAACCTGACACAGAGGTATAGTCAGAAATCTTTCTGAGTCAATTTTTGAGGAGGCCATTCCAATACTCGACAATACCACATGCCTGTGAATGGTACAGCATGTGGAAGGACCACTGCATAACTTAACTATTATTAGCTCATTCTTGAGTGGCTTTTGTGATAATAAATGTATCACTATCAGACTGCAAATAGTATGGAAAGCCAAACACATTATGCATATTAGTTTCAAGGGCCACAGCAGTGTGGCTGGAGTCTGTTGACCAGACTGCAACAGTAACACTGTAACCTGAAAGAGTATCTACAGCAGAGAAGCACCACTGATAACCCCAACAGAGGAATCAAAGATCCAAAGTTGAATGCATTCAATCACCAGTGCATGGAAGGCAGTGTGGCAGCCTACAGCATGAGATAAATGGATCAGCTTATGGCAGGATTCACAGGTCTGGCATGCAGTGGCAGCCTCAGAAACACTGAATCCTTTACTTTGTTCCCAGTCTATGATGGTGGATGTATTGCCATGTATGGTATGAGGATGGATTCCAGCAGCAATGGTAGCAATCCAAGCTGTGCAGGCTTGATCAGCAGTTTGATTTCAGTTGATTTCATCAAAGAATAGGTTCTTATGATGAATATTTACTTGAGTGAGCCTGACTGTTTAGTTAACACAGTTCATGATCCCAAAGAGGGATATCTCTAAATCTGCCAGTCTTTGGTTTTCCAGGTGGCAGACCAAGTAGCTAGGCCATTGGCAACACCCCAAGAGTCAGTAAAAATATAACAGAGTCTGTCAAGGGGAATATTAGGCAGAGCTGTGGGAAGACCTTGAGTTCTGCCCCACTGATAGGATCAAATGCATCCATTTTGCCTCTGCATAGCTGAATAGCTATAGCAGCTCACTGGACAGTACTGGATTTCAGCTTTGCCAAACCATCAGTGACTCAGGCCCAGGCATCTGTAGCAGGAATCAACAAACTTTTTCTTAGAGGCCCAGAGAGTAAATATTTTAGGCTTATGGGATGTGTGATCTCTTTTGCAACTACTCGACTCTCCCACAGTAACACAAAAGTAGACAATACATTATGTTCTATCCACGTAAAGAAAAAAAATAAAAATAGACAATACAGGAATGAATGGGTGTAATTGTGTTTTAATGAAACTTTATTTGGGGATACAAAATTAATGTACAAAAAGCAGTAGCATTCCTATACACTAACAGCACCCAAGCTGATAGCCAAATCAGGAATGCGGTCCCATGCACAATTGCCACACACACACAAAAAATACCTAGTAGTACAGCTAATCAGGGAGGTGAAAGATCTCTACAATGAGAGTTACAAAACACTGCTCAAAGAAATCAGAGATGACACAAACAAATGGAAGAGCATTCCATGCTCATGGATAGGAAGAATCAATATCGTTAAAATGGCCATAGCGCCCAAAGCAACTTACAGATTCAATGCTCCTCCTATCAAACTACCAATTACATTCTTCACAGAATTAGAAAAAGCTATTCTAAAATTCATATGGAACCAAAAAAGTGCCCAAATAGCTAAGGCAATCCTAAACAAAATGAACAAAGCTGGAGAAATCACACTGCCTGACTTCAAACTGTACTATGAGGCTAAGTAACCAAAACAACATGGTACTGATACAAAAACAGACACATAGACCAATGGAACAGAATAGAGAGCCCAGAAATAAAGCCACACACTTACAACCATCTGATCTTTGACAAAGCTGACAAAAACAAGCAATAAGGAAAGGACTCCCTATTCAATAAATGGTGCTGAGATAACTGGCTAGCTATTATATAATACATGCAGAAGATTGAAATTGGACCCCTTCCTTACACCACATACAAAAATTAACCCAAGATGAATTAAAGACCTAAATATAAACCCTAAAACTATAAAAACCCTGGAAGATAACCTAAGGAATATCATTTTGGGCATTAAAAACTGGCAAAGATTTCATGGCAAAAATGCCAAAAGCAATTGCAACAAAAGCAAAAATTGACAACTAGGACCTAATTAAACTAAAGAGCTTCTGTATAGCAAAAGAAACTATCAAGAGTAAATAGGTGATCTACAGAATAGAAGAAAATATTTGCAAGCTATACATCTGACAAAGGTCTAATATCCAGAATCTACAAGGAATTTAAACAAACATACAAACAAAAACCAATTAATCCAATTGAAAAGCAGGCACAAGTGGGCAAAGGACATGAACAGACACTTCAAAAGAAGACATACATGTGGCCAACATGCATATGAATAAATGCTCAGTATCACTAATCATTAGAGAAATGCAAATCAAAACCACAATGAGATATTATCTTACACCAGTCAGAATGGCTATTATTAAGAAGTCAAAAAATAACAGATGCTGGCAAGGTTGCAGAGACAAAGGGAATGCTTATACACTGTTGGTGGAAGTGTAAATCCATTTAGCCATTGTGTAAAGCAAGTGTGGTGATTCCTCAAATAACTAAAAACAGAACTACCATTTGACCCAGCAATCCCACTACTGGGTATATACCCAAAGGAATATAAATGGCTCTACCATAAAGATACATGCACACATATGTTCACTGCAGCACTATTCACAATAACAAAGAGGTGGAATCAACCGAAATGTCCATCGATGGTGGACTGGATAAAGAATACATATACACTATGGAATACTATGCAGCCATTAAAAAGTACCAGATGATGTCCTTTGCAGAAACATGGATGGAACTGGAGGCCATTATCCTTAGCAGACTAATGTGGGGACAGAAAACCAAATATTGCATGTATTCAATATAACTGAAACTAAATAATGGATACATGGATACATACAGGGGAACAACACACACTGGGGCCTATCAGATGGTGGGGTATGGGAGGAGGGAGAGATTCAGGGAAAGAAAAAAAACTATCAGGTTCTATGCTTGGTACCTAGGTGACAAAATAATCTGTACATAAAACCTCCAAGTCATGAGTTTACCTATGTAACAAACCTGCACGTGTATCCCTGAAAGTAAAATAAAACTTAAAATTTTTTTAAAAACAATATTCTTAAATGCATGTTCCCTCATATGCTTCTTTGCACTGTTTATTTTTATCATGAAAAACATAGTTTTGTTTTATTTATTTAAAAAAAAATGAGTGGCCAGCCTGCAGGCCACAGTTTGATTGAGGGCAGAATTCTGTGAATAAAAGGCCCTATTGAGCCAGTGACTTTGTTTCAAATGGTAGAATAGAGGAGATAGTTTCTCCCAGAGAAACCTGCCAGTTTTTCATGTGAAGCTGAGATGCAACTGGGGCCAGGGTGCCTGCATTCTTGAATATACCATTTCTATTTGAAAACAAGGGTTACTGGGCTCTTCACAGCTTGTTACCAGTTGAGTCCAAGTTGACCTACCCCACAATGAGAACTTCAGACTGGAAGTCCAAAAGTCTCCATGAATTAGGCATTCGATGTTGACAAGAGCCAGATAGCAAGTTGTTAATAGCTGCTTTTCAAAAGAAATGTACCTGGTAGCTATGTCAGTAAGGTAACAAGACCAAAATCCCAAGGAGCACCTCTAGATAAAGGCTGCCTCTCTTTACCAGAAGTTCCCATCAGCAAAATCATCAGTCATGGAGGTTTGTAGCTCACAGGGGTAAAAATAGACTTCTTGATGGTGGCTGTTGCTTTTTTTTTTTGAGTCCCACTTACAGGGTGCTGATTTTCAAGTTACCCCATGTACAGGACCAAGAAAAATGCCCAAGTGAGGCACATACTGTCTCTAATAACCAAAAAAAGTACAGTAAGGTGCTGGGTCTTCTTTTTGGTGGTGGTTGGCTACAGGCAGTAGTTTTTTCTTGACTGATGGAGGGATTGAACATTGTGAATCCATACATGGTCCCAAAAACCTTCACTCACTGAGCAGGCCTCTGAATTGTGTTAGGATTTTCAGCCACCCCTGCTGGCAGACATGGGATAATACCACAGTCAGGATCTTCTCAGGCTTCTGACTTGCTAACCAGGAGGATATCATCTGAATAGTGAAAACTTTGGGCATCTGAGAATGGACACATTCATGCTAAATCCCAAATCACCCGCTGGGCGCAAATATCAGGATGGTTTATCCCACTAACACTTCTATACATTAGCCTCTCTTTGATCAGGGGAATCCCCTCTGGCAACTTCTGGGACAGGGAAGTATGGGAATATAAAACATCAATTCATACTAGAGATTCATCCTATCCACAAGGTCGTGTTAACTTCCCTTCCCTACTGTATATCCAACCCACCCCCTGTCACTTGGGACTTTGGGGTAGGTTGTCTATGTCCAATAGAACTTAAAAGTTTGAGGTCCTTCCCTCCCCAAGCTTTCCCAGCATATTCAGATAAGTGTATAAGGCCTCCAGTTGCCCTTGGGGACAGGGAGACCTTGGCCCAGCCCCAATCCTCCTTCTCTTTGAAGCAGCTGAGGTCAAGGTCAAGAGAGAGGGAGAGATCACAGAGGTGCAGAGGAAGAGAATGATTCTGCACCGGAAATCAAGGCTTTGTATTTACTTTCAGTTTTAAGCAGTCACAGTGCAGTGCAACCAAATGAACTTCTAATGACTTTAGCCTGTCTAAATCTCTGCATCTTCATTGCTGACATCGTTTATTTCAGCATCACTGCCTCGGTAGCTATAGCCATATTGTCTTTTGGCTCTGGCCACAGGACTCGCTGCCTCATTGTCACTATAACATTTCTTCTTCTTCCCACCTGAGGCAAGCAAGCAATGTCAAAAACACTGTTCTAATTGCTTGTTTTATTCCTACGCCCTTTACTTGGCCTTAAAACATATATTAACAGGCAGGACCATGGAGACCCTTACTAATCCCCCTACAATCCTTGTTCACCAATTGGATAAGAGTGTTATCACTGGATTCTAGAAAATCCTTTCATATTCCTGAACCTGGCCCATATGGTACTTATCCTTTCTTTTTCAGAAAGCAATGTCTGTGTCAGCATCTTATATTCTCACCAAAAACTGCTGAGAACTACAAAGGGTCTGAGGTTTTACCTGCTTGCAAACTAACAAAGTAGCCAGCCATGGTTTCATGGATGAGGGCAGAAAACACTAGACTCCTGGTTCAAAGATAAAGCACCTTATTAGTCACAACACAGCAGATGGCATGAGCTTCATATTTATGCTGCTTCCTTTTGCCCCTCAAATTCAGGAGTGATCTGGGGAGGGCCTGCATGAATGCTGCACACACACTGGCGGAGGAACCGTGAGCTCAGGTGTCCCAAATCTTTCATACTAGACAGTAAGCAAACCTACCTACCACCTGCTCCCGAGGGGGACACTATTATCTTCCAAGGCTGTTTGCTATACAAACATCCTTGAAAAGACAGTTCCAAACAAAGGGACAGTTAGAGCCCCTTCTCATGAAACATGCAGAAATGCAAGGCACCCAAGTAGAATTGTCTTTGAGCATCCAATCGTCTCCACTTGATATTCCCTCACTTGTTTACTTTTTTATTTGTCTTTTGCTTCCACCAGAACATAGCTTTATGGGATCAGGGACCTTCTGTGTGTTGGTCTCTGCTCTTCCCCTACCATCTAAAATAAGACTTGGCATATAGTAGAAGCTCAGTAGGTATTTGTTGAACAAATAAATTTCTCAAAATCTTACTTGTTTCTGAATACCCAGCTTAGATGACCTGTCTTCAGAGGAGCCATACCAGATGCTGTCATTGAGATTTATTAGTCAGGCATTTGAGCTTTCATAATGCTTGAACTTTTGGCATGGCACTTGTAATTGGACTTGTGTTATGGTTCCTTTTTTTGAGACAGAGTCTTACTCTGTCGCCAGGCAGGAGTGCAGTGGCACAGTCTCAGCTGACTGCAACCTCTGCCTCCCGGGCTCAAGTGATTCTCCTGCCTCAGACTCCCGAGTAGCTGGGACTACAGGTGCGCGCCACCATGCCCAGCTAATTTTTTTGTATTTTTAGTTGAGATGGGGTTTCACCATGTTGGCCGGGATGGTCTCGATCTCTTGACCTCATGATCTGCCCACCTCGGCCTCTCAAAGTGCTGGGATTACAGGTGTGAGCCACTGCGCCTGGCCAGTTCTTTTTTATTCATGTTTGTCTGGCTAGATTGAAAAACCCTTGAAGGTGGGGATGGAGTCTTATTCATAAGGCTGAGACTAGGGTGAAGCAACTAAAGAACCTCAGCACAAAATTTAAGGAGGTACCCTCAAGCACATGCAAATATGCCCTACACACTTTGCTTGCCTGACCCTAGTCTAGTCCTGCTTACTTGTCTTCACATCTTCAGAGCCCACAAAATTGGCTCTCATCTAATAGATGTTCCACCAGTGTTTATTCAGTTAAAATGAATAGGATCACTAACTGAAAGTGTTCGACAACCATTTGCTTAGTACGTAATATTTGCCCTTTGACCCTTTAGAGGCATGTTCACCATTCTCCGCCCTGCTTTGTGCCACAGAAGGCTGACCTGTGTGAACTGTATCAAAAGGCACTCTTGCCTGTAGCTTCTAGTTGGATGTGGTCAGTGGGAACTCCCAGTAGAAATTGGAAGGGCAGAAGGAGGATGAGTTCAGGGCCCCCAGCTCCCTTGCTGCAAGGTCACCTTGGATTGGCTATTTCCTCCAACAAAGACACAGCTCCTGTCAGTCAGACCTCTCTTACAGGTACAGTCACTCTCTTCAGGTTACAACAGTTGCTCCCACTCCTTGCTCCTTCATGCCTAAGACAGGTGATGCCTCCCCATTGTGGCTGCCTCTGGAATGTATTGCTGTACCTTTTTGTTTCCCTCCATTCTGACTGCATCTTTTTTACATAGTTCATTTATTAAAACTCTTTCAGGCCAGGCACAGTGGCTCACGCCTGTAATGCCAGCACTTTGGGAGGCTGAGGCAGGCAGATCACTTGAGCCCATGAGTTCGAGATCAGCCTGGGCAACAAGGCAAAACACTGTCCCTACAAAAAATACAACAACAACAAAAAAATTAGCGGGGTGTGGCAGTGTAAACCTGTAGTCTCAGCTACTTGGGAGGCTGAGGTGGGAGGATCACTTGAGCCCAGGAGCTTGAGCTGGGGAGGTTCAGGCTGCAGTGAGCTGTGTTCATGCCACTACACTCCTTCCTGGATGACAGAGAGAGACCCTGTCTCAAACACACACTTTCAATTACTTCATTTGATATGCTATTTTTTTTTTCCTATTGAGACACTTAAAGAACACGATATTGGACCTCAACAGATATTTTATAATAAATATGGGGAAAAGCAATGATAAAATATATCACTTAATTTTTTAAATATAAAAGATATCATTTTAAAAGAAAACTTGACAGCAACTATATGGTATTTTATTGGTTTCAACCAAATGAATTTAATTTCAATGGATCATGATACCTAAAATTGATAAAGTAATAAAATTAAGCCAAAGGGAAACCAGTTTGAAGGCTGGGAAGACTGATGATGTATTATGGATAATGAATGCTAGAGGGTGGGGTATTTTTATAATTCACCTTTTTGTCATTAGTAAGTTAATCGCAAATCTATGCACCAAAATGAAAATGCTCAATCAAAGGAATACATAAAGCCTTAGATGACTCCAAGAATTACTAGGGCATAAAGACTTAAAAGAGTCTGAAAACTAAAGGATGCCTAGGTAAAATAATTTCAATTATCTTAATGATTTAGCAGCGTAAGTATGAACATTTCTTGATAACAAAATGGCATTAATGATTCTGGCTGGGAAAAGAAAAGCTTTAATTTACTAGAAAAGGGTTAAAGTTGATATACTGTTTCAACTGGGAAACTCAATTACTGAAAAGCAGAAGAGCAAATTGATTAATAGGTGGTTTTAACAATGGTTTCATGCTTTGGTCACTACAAATAGAGGGAGGAGTGATGGAAATCCTACTAAATTCATAACATCTTAATAAACCTAGAGGATTTGGGATTCTAATAGCAAGTTTATTTTGAGATGGGACTGACATTTACGTTAGATTTCATCTCTTCTAATAGTGCCTTTAAGAAAAAAATCTTTGAACAAAATGGGATGGCAATTCCTTAACCCTTTCATCCCTGGAACTAATTACCTAAAGAAAGAATATGATTGTGTGTTAAATTCTAAGCTTATTTAGAAGATGCAGCACAGAATTGAGTAATTATACAGATAATTGAATCCCCAAGCCTTTCTCTTTATGCAGAGTCTAAATAATTGACGCAAGGATGAATTATCCAGATTCATTATCTCATTTCTGGACTTCATTTTAGTAATTACAAATTAAAATTCAGCCAACATTTATTGAACAGCAGCTGATTCTAAGATTTTCCATATGCTGTTCCAGTTAATCTTCCTAGCACCTTTGTAGTGTAGGTGTCATTAATTCCATTTTACAGATGAGGAAGCTCAGATTCAGAGAGGTTTATAACTTGCATGGAATTGGATTTGAAACCGCATCCCCTTACTTTAAGTCTGGCAAAGTTTGCTTTAAACCACGTGGATAAATAGATGAGAAATGAAATTTGATCATGGTGTGAAAGCCACACATTCTGGGAAACAATACTAGCCAGGGGATGAGTTTGCTGTTCTGAAGTTCTAACTGAACATGCCTTGAACATTTCTGAGGATCCTGTCATCAACCACACTGGGAGCAGAGCAGGACTAAGTTTACACCCAAATTGATTTGTTTTCTTCATCAGTTACCTCTCACTTTCTCTGGAAATGATTTATCTTTCCTACCTGATTTTTGAGTAGAGGAAACATTATGACATTAATTGGTCACCAGTTAAACAGTGACTCATGATTTATGTAAGGAATATAGAGCTTTTCCGGAAGACTACATTTCCCTTTGCCAGCGTTACAGAAAAACATTTCGTCTCACATATAGAAGATCAAAACTCGGAAAGGGAAGAAGCATTTAAAAATCCAGTGCCTGTGGGGAGGAAAATGTATCCAAAGAGATAATCCCTCAGGCACTTACTCTCTCTTATTCACCAAGAAAAGAATGCACACAACTGAAAATATATGAGAAAACTGAAAGAAGCAGGAGCTGGAGAAAGCCGGAACAGAATAGCTGTTGTCTAGAAAAGAGCAGTTGGTTCTTGGTTGGTAAAAATACCAATCTCATTCCAGTGGTATGTGACTTAGTAGAACCAAAATAAGTGACATACTGGTCCAGAGAGAAAACTGCCCCAGGTCTAAGGTGTTAGGAGAAATGAAGAGCTACAGAATGTATTCAATGAAACATGACTTTCATTTGCATTTTCCCCTTGATTTGACTTTGTACTTCACACTTCCAGCCTTCTACACATTAAACAATGAAATGAACTTATTTCTAGACCCTCACTCAGCAATCCACACAAAATCTATCTCAGGCAGTGCCCAGCAGAAACCAACCTGTATAAAAGCCCAAAAAACCCCAGCAAGATTTTTCCCATTTTTTATCCCACATCCCTCCTCGCCTTTCTCAGTCCATACATTGTTATAGCCTCATTAAGAATAGTCTTGAGTAAAACCTACACTTTCATATTTTTCTCCAAGAAACCACCAGAGCAAAACTCATATAAAGAAGAATCAAGCAGTCTTTTCAGATAAACGTATTAGAAAAAGGCAGTTTCTATGTTCACTCATTCATTCCACATTGTTTTAGCAGTACCTACTCATTTCCAGCCTCTGTGCCAGGTGCTGGGGATTTAGAGGAACGATGTGATCTGGCTGTCAACCTAGATGAAGAGACAGGACACACAGTACATTGTAGTTAGGGTACCTCACAGATAGGAACACCAATCTAGGATAGCACAAACATAGAAGTTTTAAAACTTTATTATCTAGAATATGCTGTTGCATGATTTGTTGATGGTGTTTCTCGCAAATAAACGGGTTACAAATGCAACACTGTGGGCTCTGGCCAGTGCTGCAACCCTCCCCCTGTCTATAATTCTGAGGTTACTTCTGGACAAACTGTAAGTAGTCTTTGTTGTCTGGGGTGGCTTAAAGGGATCTGAGGGATGCTCCTTTACAGTAAAGAGATGTTCTCTTTACTTGAGCAGTTTCCAGGTGAGCAAACCTTTGACTCAATTGTCAAAGCCTCTTACTAAGCCCCTCTAAATATAATGATCTTTTTTTTTTTTTTTTTTTTTTTTTACAGAGTCTCACTCTGTCACCCAGGCTGGACTGCAGTGGCGCGATCTCGGCTCACTGCAAGCTCCACCTCCCGGGTTCCCGCCATTCTCCTGCCTCAGCCTCCCGAGTAGCTGGGACTACAAGCGCCCACCACCACGCCCGGCTAATTTGTTATATTTTTAGTAGAGATGGGGTTTCACCTGTGTTAGCCAGGATGATCTCGATTTCCTGACCTCGTGATCCGCCTGCCTCGGCCTCCCAGAGTGCTGGGATTACAGGAGTGAGTCACCATGCCCGGCCAATGATCTTTTTTTTTTTTTTTTTTTTTTAAAAAAAAGCTGTTTGGTGGGGGAACTCTCAAATCAAATCAAATAAGAAAAAAATGCACACGAATATTTAACATTGAATGTATTCTCATTTGTATCATATGCCAAAGGAGGTATCACAGGAGATGAGCAAGACGCCAAGTTTTGCCTTTCGTTAAGCTTGCAAGAGTCCTGTAAATGGCAACTCTTGAGCACAGAGGAGAGGGTTTTCTCTTCATTTCCTAAATAGTTTTTCCTTCTGTTAGGCTTTCAAAGTGGAGAACGTAATCGCTACCAGTGCTATCCCCCATTTCCCAAGCATTGGCTCCTTCGCCCCTGGAGGGAGGAGGAGCCTGGCGGGAGAGGAGGGGAAGCAGCGGAAGGGTCTCATTCAGCTTCTCCTCCGGGAACCTTCCTCCTGCTGCCGGGATGGCAGGCGTGGCAAATAGGGGTATTCTGCTGCCTCTTCACCACCTTTTCATTCTACTCTCCCTGCCTTGCAAAAAGTCACAGAAGGTCACCAAGCACATAATCCATCATGGCGTTTTGACAGAATACCCGCAGCCCTGCTGAGGGAAGACATGAGGTCATTAAGGGCTTTCAACGCAGACGAGGAGGAACCAGATTATATATGAGCCAAATTACTTATCTCTTGGCCATGAGGGATATTAACGTTGAAATGAATTTCCTAAAGGCTATTGCAGAATCGTCCTGTCTGGGCACCTTGAGAAGAGAAGGGGTAGTGTCTGTCTAATGCTAGATGGGGGGAGAAGAGCTTGGGAGGAAATGGCATAGCCCCCACTTTTTCTTCCAGCCTTAGACTTCTATTAAACTTCTGTTAGATACTGGCTACAGGGTGCTTTTTGGAAAGTATTAGATTTGAAGTGAAACAAATTGCTGGTCATTTACTTACACTTTGATCGCCTTTGGGTATACACCAATTGTTGATGAGAAATAACAAAATTAATGGAAATCGTCACTGAAGAGAAATCTCTACCTACCTTTCCTCTCCCTGTAGGCTTCCATAACTGAGAGAAACAGTTACCAGATTCTGCTGGGGAAAATACAGTTAAGGCATAAAACCAAGAAGAAATGATGTTGTAAGTCAGTGACCCTGTTTTATCTCCTAAACAACCACAACCACACTCAACATTTCAATCGACTTAAGTGAAAACGTGAATTGGGCCCCTAGTTCTCATTGATTAATCACACTGGGAGACAAATCAGCCAAGAAACCAATTGAATTAAAAGGCTGAACAAGATAAATAAAACCTGGGAACAATCCTTTAACACAGACAGCTATGACTCAGTTATGAACGCTCAGCACAAAATGATCCTGAGGAGAGAGAAATGACAGTTATCATTATTATCGTTAACATTATTAGTTGCTATTATTACATTTTATTAAAAACTCATAAAAAATAGATGTGCCATTGTAAAAATTATGTCAAGAACTTAAAACATAGCTAGAGAAAAAAGAAAATTTCAGGTTTTCATGATTGTGCTTAAATTAATGTTTAATACATCCTGCTAACTTAATTTTTTTTTTTTGCTTGTGACTCATCTAAAAGACTAAAAGGATTTTTACATTTTCAGAACAGGAAGATAAAGAAATCAGGATGCTGCAGCAAAATAAGCAACATTCTAGTTGATAATTATCTATCACACAGTATAGTAACTTTTAATTAATTTGGTCACAGTTTAATTAAAACTTAAGTTTTATTTGATCAGATCTCCAGGAAGCTAGTGATTCGCATTTGCATTGTGCTTAGAATGCACATTTTCTTCACCTCCTGTTATCACCAGATAATTCAGTAATGATTGCCTGCGACTAAGCTAGGCCTCCATATCGGTCACAAAATTTATCACCTCACTATAGAGTGACCTCTGCTTGAATCTCCTTAGGTTTCTCTAACTTGTTTTATTCATGAGGCACTCTTGTTCCAGGAGGCCAAATACAGTTATCAGCGGCAAAGGTCAGCACCTGTCTTTAGATAGTCTCATAAGTCAGTGGCTTTACAAGGGGTTATTCCACAGCATTATACATTCTGGACTGAATGTACAGGAAAAACAAGGAAACAAGGAAAAGCAAGGCATTTCCCTTTCCCTTAAAAAGGCTGTGATCTGGTTTAGGAAATCATGTTCATCTCTTATCCCCTCACAAGGGCCTCCAGCCAGTCTTGCTGCCTTCTAGCTCCTACTCCCTACCACAGATCTCCCCAGCACCCTTCAATCTGATCAACATCTTTCTACAACCACTTTGATTCTGTCACTCTCCTCAGGAAAGCCGAGTCCAAATTCTTCAATCACCAGATTGCACAACATTGTGGCTGCATTACATAAATCTCTTCTGCAGCCTCACCCCTAATGCCTCACAATGAAGCTGGCTCTGGCCATCGTCCCCACCTGAGCCACCACCTCCCCTCTCTGTTTTGTCACATTCCACCTGTACTTCAAGCTCCAGTTCACCTCCACAAACTTGCCAGAATATCCTAGCCCTTAGCTCTCTCTCCCTTTCCTATTCATGGGACTTTCTGTGTCGGCAAAGATTTCATTTAGCAATCAATCTTCCAAATTAGATCATTGGCTTCCTGAGCAGAGGCCAGGATTTACACCTTCTTGGTTATCCCCAGGCCCTACCCCAGCATTATTTTTCCTCAACAATTGTTAGTAAGTCATGATGGACAGTGATAAAAGTGGTAAAGAATTGATGGTGTAATACCTTAAAACATTTTTAATATGTCAACATGCACAATCATTATATATTAAAATTACTTACATCTTGCCTCTCCCTACTATACTATATTTTCCCCAAGAGTCTAGATCAGGTTGTCTACTTTTTTGCTTTATTCCAAATGCCTAGCATAGCACTGCACACATTGTAGAGATTTATTAAATAGTTGCTGGTTTAATTTAATTAATTTGATATAGCTGACACAAATATCTACAAAACCAAATATAAATATCTGTGCCACCACTAAATACTATAAGTTAATTGCTATTCTTCAGCAATTTTAGTACATTGTCCTTGTACTGACACTTCACTTCTCAGTCTAATGGGTTATTTATTTAATTAATAGCTATTGCCCATTAGGATCCATTAACATATCAAATTGTTTTTTCTGAGTCTTGCCAAAAAATAAATTGTACGTGTTACTCTATGACTCTTGATTGTATTATTTTAACATCTCTTTGATGATCTACGAGTCCCTAATTAAGATAACAAATTAAATATACAAAACATTAAGTTTATAACTCCTTTGTGAAGGCAAACCTAAATATGAATTTGCTGATATTTTAATTTTTTTTCTAAAGTAAATCAAGGTAAAGTAAATCAATTTGATTTTGTAGGACTTTGTCGTGCATAAACAACAAATACACAAATGCACAGACACACTTGGGCTAATTCAAATTGTGTTTCCAGGAGTATCTGTGATTTAGTTTCAGGTTGTTTATTTGCCCCTTAGAATTCTTCTTGGTTGTTGCTTCTGGCACATCAGAAGATGACTTTGGGTAATATGTCCTTCTTAGCTGTAGTAAAGTGCTGTGTTGGAATCAAATCGGCTTCTACTTCCTACAAACTGTCCATGCTCCATTGAGATGGGAACCTGCTAAGAAAACAGAAAGCTAAATAGCAGCAGGCAAAATAAATCAATGTTCAAGCTTACCTAGTAAGCAAATGAACCAAGCCATTGCCTTGAATGTGGGCAGACTGAACTTAAAATGGCTGCTATGAGACACTTGGAAGAATCTGATGTCGTTTGCCCTATTTCTTAGATTTCACACACTGAAAGACTTCCTTTTATCTTGAAGCAAACAAAATAGACAAACATGAACAAAAGTAGACCATGGTCTTATTTTTATATGAGACTTAAATGCAGTCCATGGTCAGGTATCTTGCCAACTCTGTTTTACTTAGGACCAGATCGTTTAATGAAATTATTGAATTATTAAAGAAGCACTTCTCACCAGCCCATCCGTCATTGTTTAGGGATTTATATTTCACAAATAAAATCAATAGTCTCGTGAGGACATTGCTGCTTATATTGCAGAGTAACACCATCTGTCAACACTGAAACTTGGGAATTTTTTCTATGACTTGCTATGGAAGCATCTTATATGCAGAGACCTTTAAAAAAAAACTTTCTACGAGTGCCTCTTAACTACACCAAATTTGACATGTTTAATACTCCAAAAAAAAGCATAAATAATGAAACTCACTGTAACATTCTCAGCAGTCAAAGCCAGAAAGGACACATAGTATTCTTACCATCTGGGCCAGCCACAGGTAGGAAATGTCCACTGCAGAAAACTGCAGAATCTCATTCTTCAAAGGACCAACCCACATGCCTCTACCCACACCCACACACATACATGCATGTGCATGCTCTATGTGCAGAATCAAGACTATAGATGAAAGGTCCAAGGATACATAATCACATTACCCATCACCAGTTTATTTTCTTACTCCAATGCCAAAAACCATAAGGAGATGTATATCCCTCAGTAGGTGCAGAGAAGGTGACTTGGGAGATAGAATTTTTGCTGAAGAAGTGATGTGCAAGGTCGGAGCCAGTTCTGGTTGTAAAAATTCTCAAAATGGCAGATGTTGTCCACAGAGGTTTTTGTCAAAGACCACTTGATGACAAGTTCTTTAAATTCTACTGTGTCATTCAAGATAAGAGTGTCAGATGTTTTGGGCATTAGGTTTGCACAGCTCATCCCTATGAAAACATTTTCTACTTTTTCAACCAAGGAAATAGGTTAAAGAGATTCTCAGGAAAGAATTCTTGGAAAAGAATTTCTTTGCTCCATTGATAATTTGTGGAAACCACTTTAGCTATTAGAGCACTGCGGCTTCAGATGGGTTTTAACAGATATTCCTAAATCTCTTCATTTTGTTTTTTTGTTTTGTTTTGTTTGAGACGGAGTCTTGCTCTGTCGCCAGGCTGGAGGGCAGTGGCGCCATCTCAGCTCACTGCAACCTCTGCCTCCCAGGCTCAAGCAATTCTCCTGCCTCAGCCTCCCGAGTAGCTGAGATTACAGGCACGCGCCATTACACCCAGCTAATTTTTGTATATTTAGTAGAGATGGGGTTTCATCATGTTGGCCAGGATGGTCTCGATCTCCCAACCTCGTGATCCGCCTGCCTCTGACCTCTCAAAGTGCTGGGATTACAGGCATGAGCCACTGCGCCAGGCCCTTGTTTTTTTTGTTTGTTTGTTTTTAATATTAATGGATGCAGGGTCTCACTATGTTGCCCAGGCCAGTCTTGAAACAAAATCTCTTCTAACAAAATACAAGTGTATAGGGTAAGATGGTGTCCATCCTTTAAACTTAGTCATTATACTTCTGTCTTTAAAGAAAAAAAAGACTTAACGTTCCCAAACTACTCAGACCTAGTCAGTACACTGTACCAATGTTAGTTAGCTGTAAATTATTCATTCTTTTTTTTTTTTTGAGACAGAGTTTTGCTCTTGTCGCCCAGGCTAGAGTGCAGTGGTGGCATCATCTTGGCTCACTGCAACCTCCGCCTCCTGGGTTCAAGCGATTCTCCTGCCTCAGCCTCCCGAGTAGCTGGGACTACAGGCACGTGCCACCATGCCCAGCTAATTTTGTATTTTTAGTAGAGTCAGGGTTTCACCATGTTGGCCAGGCTGGTCTCCAACTCCCGACCTCAGGTGATCCGCCTGCCTCGGCCTCGCAAAGTGCTGGGATTACAGGCATGAGCCACTGCGCCTGGCCAGATTATTCATTCTTAATGGATGTCTACACTGTGTCATGGCACTATTCCAGATCTGATAACACAGTAAAAAGCAAAGCAGACACAATACATACCTTTGCGGAGCTTCATTCTGGTTGGGGAAATGGACAACAAGTACATTAATAAATAAATAAAAGACTGTCTGACATTGACAAATACTACAAATACAATGAAACAGGCTAATGAGGCAATGGCATTCTGAATTCTGATAACACAAACAGACAATAAAATTTCTTTGAGAAAAAAATCCATGTCCTACTTATCCTTCTTAAGACCCCTGGTATCTAATGCAATGCTTGATATTTGGTAGATGTGCACTTTTTTTGCAGTTGAATTAATTCTAAATGCAAAAATAAATAAATAAATAAGACATCGCTGAAGCAAGAACTTTGAAATAAAGGATTAGAAATTCACCAATAATGCTTAAACTCTTTTGCAGTCAAATTTCTAATACAAATGGCAACCTGCACAGGAAAAGCACTCAGAGTTGCTCTCTGCCAAAGGATGGAGCTTCCATCCTTCTGATCAGAGCACTGCACAAAATGCTCCTAGTCTGTCTTAACTGATCTACTCTGCTCCCTGGAAGGAAGGGGGTACTGGCATCACTTTGATTCAGATTTATTATGGCAGGACATACAATTGCTTCATTACTGCTGGGACTTGAGGGAGATTCAGAATGAAACCCAGGTGTTAAAAGCCATTTGATGCTGAACTCTCAGCCACACCTCCTGAGGGGTCAACTGAGACACCAAGCGGAGAAAGAAGTCATTCTCTCATGGACAGCAGGCTGCTGAAACAGTGTCCCTTCCGACTGGCCAATCAATGGCACATTACAAGAACGGCAAAGAGAGGTCACAGGTTCCAGCAGGAGGTGTTAGGTCATTTATTTATTTCTTTAAGTTGTTGGTTTAGTTCCTCCAGACGTGTCTATTAGAGAAAGAAGGGTAGGATTGGTTTTTGTAGTTTGTATTTGTGATAAAATTCTGTGTTTGAGTCACACTGGTCTCTGCCTATTTATAATTTTTTTTTTAATGCAGTGTCCATACAGCAGAAATAAAATTTTGTAAAATCATTCATTACAGTAGTATTTACATTGTACTGTTAGTAGAAATTGTTTATTTACAACTTAGGTTTTCTATTTATTAGGATCATTAGTAGGAAACAACATTCTCACTTCTACAGGGCAACTTGATGTCACAGACAGAGCACTGGGATCTGAATTTCTATCTGAGCTCACTCATGCACTGGCTCTGGGACTTCTGGCTTTGCAGTCACATCTGAATTTTGGCTTTTTCCTCTCTTAGCAGAATGAGCTTGGCAAATTACCTATCTTCCCCGAGCTTCCACCACCACCTCCATAAAATGAGGATGACAATATGTACTTCAAAGTTTTTATGATGACAGCATCATAAATGTCATCATTTATGTATCATCATGTCATCATATGATGCCAATATGTATTAGTTTGCTAGAGCTGCCACAATAAGATGCCCCAGAATGGGTGGCTTAAACAACAGAAATGTATTTTCTGACAGTTTTGGAGGCTGGAAGTCCAAGATCAAGGTCCTAGCAGGAGTGGATTCCTCTAAGGCCACTCAGCTTGCAGATGGCCATCCTCTTGCTGCTTTTTCATATGGTTGTCCCTTGTATACTTGTGTCCCTGGTGTCTCTTCCTCTTCTTATAAGGACACCGGTCATATTGGATTGGGGCCCCACCCTAATGGCCTCCCTTTAAATTCTTGCAAGGACTTGTCTCTAAATATGGTTAAATTCTGGGGGGTGGGACTGCAACATACGAATTTTGGGAGGACACAATTCAGTTCATAACATAATGTTTATAAGATGTATAATAAATTAGATTCCTTTCCTTTTCCCTTAATTTTACAAATTGGCCTAAATCAGCAGCTTTCAAAGTGTGGCCACAGATCCTTGAAGGTCAACAAGATCCTTTCGGGGGATTTGTGAGATCAGAACGATATTCACACTAATATCAAGATGTTATTTGCCTGTCAGGGTTGACTTTTGCACTGATAGTGCTAAAGCAATGGTGAATAAAACCACTGGCCCCTTAATACGCATCAAGGCAGTGGCACCAAACTTTGCTTATAGTCATTGTATTCTTCAATATCATACACTCGTAGCAAAAAAAAAAAAAAAAAGGAAAAAAAGCACCAATTTAACTAAGAGTGTCTTTGATGAAGCAGTTATTGATTTTATTAAATTTCAACCCTTGAATACACGTGTTTTAAATATTTTGTGTGATGAAATGTAGTGCACACATGAAGTACTGCTTCATACCAAAGTACAACGGTTGTCTCAAGGAAAACCACCTGTGTGGCTGAGTTGCAGCTGACCTAGCCACCTTTGTCACAAAGCACCAACCAGTTTTCTGTTAAGACTTTCAGACTTACTAACTTTGATTTGAGGAAGTTTAACTTGCAGACAAACTATGATTATTGAGACTTTGGTATGACATTTTCTTGAAAATGAACTAAGTGGACCTCTCAACTGAAGGGAAAAAAAGAACCTGTGTTTTTCAGTATTTGTCCTAAATAATAAAGTGGGAGCTTTCAGGTAAAAATTAGAATTTTGGAAACTTGTATCTGCCACCATGAGATTAACAAGATTTCCAAAGTTTAAATACTTTCCTTACATGGCTGGTGGTGATATTAAAAAATATGATTTTTTGCCAAAATTTGGAAGCTCTGCATGGCCCAGCGAAACAATGTTTTCCAAATAATCAATGCATCCTTTTACAAAATGAGGCATGGGTAAAGAAATTCATTCAAAGTGCAAGGTAGACCAATAGATTTTAAAGTAAAAGTTCATTGATTTCGTTTCATAATCTATATTATTGAGCTTTGTTGCAGAACCAAAGAAGAATATCTACAGTTTTGTAAGATGATGAAAATATACTTCTTTTCCAAGTACCTATCTGTGTGAGGCCAAATAGAATGGTTCTGAGTTTCCTCCCCCTACCTCTAAAAAATATTGATAACTGCTAGCCTAGACCAACGTCTCCCAAGGCACAGTATACACACTGCTGGTCATGCATAAGATGGTTCTAATAAAAGCACACATAAACTTTTAAAAGTTTTTATAATTGCAAATTTACTTTAATTGATTTTGGCAAATTATACTGGTTTTCCATGTTATAGTTTTACAAAGCTTTCTTTTTTCATACATTTACTTATATTAAAAAGTGAATTTAATGGAAACATGCAGATATGGTAAAAATGGTGGCAGTTGTATGTGAATCACTGACGTATGGGAAGCTCTGGTCCCAGGATACATTTTCAAAAGCATGTATTGCACTGGGTTATTTTTTTCTAACTTGGGCCTTCTCACCCAACATTTTTACATATTAACGATTATCATGAATGTGAAAAAACATTTTAAATGGTCCATTTTCAAGGCATGATAAATCTAAGTACTGGTGGCCAGCCTGTGGATGTAACAAACCGCACATCTCATGCACCTAGAAGGTCACGATAAGTGAACAGAATGTAGAGGAGGGGTCAGCCCATAAAAGGGAAGAAAGTTTCATTATCGGGAAATCGAAACTTAAGCAGGGAGGGGGGTGGGGTATAACCTTATAAGGGGGATCATGAAACTTAGGCGACATCCGGGAAGATTGTAACCCCACAGTACTCAACCAATGAGGAACTAAGGGAGGGACTTGCATGCTAGGAGATAAATTACCTTCTGTAACTGCCCGGGATGTGCCTACCTACCAAACACCCTATCTTGCAAGACCACCATTAAAAGTCTTGCTTTCACTGTTCTTCGTGTCTCTGAGTCCATTCTTTGGGTTTGGACAGGTGAATGTGTGTTTCTCACAATGAAGAAACAGAATTTACTTACAGTACAAATTATTCTCCATCTCATTCAGACCACAAAGTTCTATTTGAGGCCCGGATAATTAGTTTGATTTAGCTATCTGCAGTAACATTTGAAGTCTCCAATTCGTTCTGGATTTTGTAGACATAGCTCTCATTACACAGCTGGTAACATTACTTGATGAAATAGAAAATATTACTTATCAGGTATTTTACTTTAATCTCATCTTCTGTCTACAAGCTATGTGAAGCCCTAGGCTTCCTTTAAATTAGAAAACCCCCCAAATTCATGCTGTATGGACAATGACTGATACCTCCATTCACTTTCTAACTCCATGGAAAGTGGTTCAGGAGCCAGTCTTGAGAAACAGGGTAGTTCAGGGAACAGAGTGCTGAAGGCAGCATCTGGAGATTTGGGTTCTTCCCATGACACTGACCCAATTTTGCATTGAGGCTTTGGGCAAAACTCAATCTCTCCGGACCTGGCTTTCCGTATCTGCAAAACAAGGAGTTGAACTAAATAATTTTTCAGTTCAAACATCCTGACTCAGAAGAGGGCTAGAAAGAGCTTGTCAGGGAGCCATTTCTCTAGGGGACTGCAGAGGAAAGGGAGCATTCAGCCCCTCAAGAGGCACCACTCAGGACACTGAATGCCAGGCTCTGCCTTTGCGGATATGGACTCCATTTCCATTTGAACGGTGTTATTTTATCTTAATCTGTTACTCTGCAGTGGCACTGAAACTTAATATAATTAAAAGAAGGGGGTGGACATATTGAATGGGTGGCAAGGCGTGGCTGCCTGAGCCCCAGGAACTGTGAATTCTAATCTTGGCTCTGCTGCTGTCTCAGGACACATCATGTACCATTTCTAAAACCTAGACAGCTTCTGGACAACATCGTTAGCCTATCTCACAGGACTGTTGTGGGAAATAATTTGCAAAAATAGCAGTGTAAAACAGTTTGCAAAATTAAGTGCTAAACTGAAACTTGGGCAACATGCTGAGTATTCCTATTCTGTCCAGCTAACTAATAAATATAAATTTGCTATTAGTTGAAAAGTCCTTAAGAATATAACTACTTAATCAATACAACACCAGCAGCCTGACAAATTAGCATGAAGCCACAAGCCTGAGACCTGCAAGAAATTAAATTGGTGCTTAACAGAAATTGGACTGTGAGCAAGATAATTTATGGAAATTTAAATTTCAACCCACAAAACCTGAACCACATTATACACTTTTAGGTCTAGGTGCACGTAATGGCTAGGTCCACATTGCTGTTACACATATTACAAGCAAATGTGAAAAGACAAACAAAAATGTTTTGGGGAACCCAGAAATTTTTTAAATCTATCTGCAAAATTGACACGCAAAATATGCTTTTATAATGAATTTTAAAAGATACTTTACAAATTTTTTAAAGTGGCTATTATTGCTCTAAGTAAATTTGTCTTTTAAAATTGTTTCATTTAAACTAGGGAATTTAAGAATTAAGAACTGGAGAGAAAGAGAAAGAAAGAAGTTTATTTTGATGCTCATTTCTCTTTCCTCTAAGTCCTATACAAGCAATTGAACAAGAGACTTGCAAAACTGAGGTTGACAAAGGTGTGTGTGTGTGTGTACATGTATGTACACACACAGAAGTCCGGAAAACAGCTGGAATGGTTGAGTTGTGCTAGACCTCTCCTGAGCATTGTGGTTGGTCATTCCTCTGATGGGTCTGTTTTTCTGTTTACCTTTTCTTGGTCATAAAAGCTAGCCATATCTTTAGGGCAGCCTCCTTAAAGGAAGTGCTTCGATTCTGGCATAATGAAAGGTCTGAATAAATGAATGCTAAGAGTTTTTGTCACCTCTGTGTTCCTGGGGACTCCCCGTCTGCCAGCCTAACACGTCTTGCAAACTTACCAACAGTCTGTCCCCCGAGGGCCAGCAGAAGGTTTCCTTGATTGCCCTGTGTTCTTTTGCTGGATGCAAAGGTTTAATCATGGTCAGATTCCCTTGCCTCATTTCCATGGAGTTAAACTAAATGACAATCTGGCACTCCATCTTGTCTCGCAGTCAGCAGGAAATGGCAGCTCCACGGAGACTGATGTGAAGGGAAAATAAACTTTTTTTGCTAGAAGCAGCCAACCCAGACATTTCTTATTCCACAGGTAGTCGATAAAGTATTAATGACTGCAGAGATTTGAAAGGCCCCAGACAAAGAGGCTATTCTAGGCTTTCCCTTTCTGGTTTGCCCTTTAGATCACTTTGTATCTATAGGCAAATGTAACTCAAGAAACAAACTCCAGAATGAGTTATCCCAAATGACACAAAGAGAGTAGACTTCCTGTTTCCCATTATTTCACTGTAGGGAACTGAAAAACAGCAATTCTTTGCAACTTGCAAGGCTATGACAAAAGAAAAGAAAACTCATGGCAAGAGGAGAATGAGAAAGAGAGAAAGGAGAATTAAACTTCCCTGATTATCAAGTGGAAATAAGTCAAACAATGATACACATGCCAGGTATACTCACAAAGCTCTCTGTGGAAATCTTCATTCCTTTATGGCTGTTAAGCAGGATCATTTTAACAGCTGTTTCTTTGACATTACTTATTGGCATCTAAAAATATGCCAGAAGCTGTAATGCAGGCCAGAGATGAAACTTCCATTTTTTCCAAGTGTTTTTTTTCCCTTCTCTTTTGAAACCTAGTAACCAACAGATGACACATTAATTCCTTGAGCAATGAAATTAAACAAAGTAGGATTAATGTCCACTTCACTAAAATGAATCAAATGAAATAAATATGTGATTGAAACTTGTCAGAATTAGAGAAAATAACCTGCTTATATGCAATTTTTGAAATGAGCACCTCAGGCACATTTAGTGAATTTTGCTGGAAGAATGTGAAAAACGAATAGTTCTCCATGGAATTTCTGTTAGATGGTCTCTAAAACAGCACCCTATCAAACCGTCCCTCTCCCATTAAAAAAAAAAAAGTCAAAGCCAAAGGAAGAATTCCGAAAAGTTAGGAAATTGAATGTTTATTTTTGCTATTGTTTTCATACTGAATAGGAACATGAAAGAAATCTTTTACTCCGCAGCTGCATCTAATTTAAAATGAAGCTCCCCAAAGAGGAGTGAAGAGGATGTGATGAGGAGCAGTTAAACATGGATGCTAATATTTTGTGAGGCATCTGGTACTGTTCCACCACCTAGAATTCTAAGAATCAAATTAGTAGATTCAATTCTGCCAAAGTTATCAAATTATTTGTCCAAAGGATTGTGCAAAGCAGGCCCCTCCCTACCAACATCTGCTCTACCCATCCAGTGAGGACCAAAGACGACCATCTATTTGATTTGTGGAGACGGTACGTTTCACCCGTTGCTGGTCTGGCTGAACACTGCACCTTTCATCATCAAAGTCCTCAGTTATTGCATGAATCTGCAGAGAACAGTAATAAACTACTTCATCTTTAGGTCTATATAGAGATAATTCAAATATTTGATTTGAATTGTAAGATACTTACATATTTCACAAATATGTTAAAAATGTTTTAGCACCTGTGTCACCATTTTAAATGAACACCCAAGAACCTCACCAGCAAATAAATGAATGTAGTACTTTTTTGGGGTGTCGAGAGAACACAAAAGGAAAAGTAGTAAGGGTTTTCTTACTACTTGTTACATTCAGAGCCTTTTAATTTGTTTGAGAAATATTATTTAATACTAGAAAACGTGGTAATCCTATCAAGTCTGACTGTCCATCCTTGATGCATGTTGGAATGAGATGACAGACAATGGGCAAAATCTGTTAGGCTAAAAAGCTGAAATGAAAAGTTGCCAGGGATTTTACTTGCCAATGTCTCGCAAGAGGTAAAGAATGAATGACTATTTATCAGTCTGGGATATGTGCAATTTGGCTTTTGCACATAGGAATTTCTCTTCCCTCCTACCAAAATGAAAACTGGAGTTTGAGGGTGCATTAACCATACTGGATTCAAAGACAACTGACTGGAACCTGACCAGCGAGGATGTGGCTGTGTAGCTCAAATTTATGACGGTGCATCTGCTGTGAGTGGTGTCTTGAATGGAGGCCAGGCCCTCTTCCGTCAGCCGCATCCATATGCTACGCATGTGTTCACTGTACGCACACTTTTTAAATTTAGCTCTTGTGGGTACATGTTCTACACTTTCCCCCTGTACATGATTTTTTAAAAATATGCTTTAGAAAATATACACAATCTTTTCAAAGTCTTTGCTGACTCACTGGGGGTTCTTTTGAATGTTTTCCTTTTGAAAGCCTTCAATTTAGGTAGTCAAAAGTGTGTGACAAAAGCCACCCTTAGTCTACTAAGATTAAAATCTACTGCTTATTTTAAAATAGCTGTTTTGTGATGGCCTGTCAAAAAACTTCTTTTTTTCTATCCAGAAGCAGACTACAGCTCTTTTTGATAGACTACAACATGGTGAGAAAAGATAGGAAAACAATCATCCTGACCAGTTTGGGCCAGTTTATGTGTTAGTCTTCCAAACATCTTGCATTTTACAGTTTAGTGACAGGACAACACAGGTTTCAGTACTACAACTGTCAGTATGACTGCCTCCGAAGTGTCTCCCTTAGGAAGATGGAGATTCAGACATTTCCGATGTAAAAATTCAAACAACTATGTTGTCCATTAGATTAATTTCCATAGCTCCTTTTTCTAATGTCTGAGTTGTGAATCAAAGTTATTACCTGGGTCAGGCACTCCTGGAACAAGATTGTGAAATTGGTTGGCTGCAACTTTCCTGGAGGCTTGTGTTTTCATCTGACTTTTCGTGATTATATTTTATCATCTTCTTTGCACCTTAGAAAACAAAAAGGCATTATTATTGTGGGTGTTTATAAATATGTTCCTATTTAGCACTTTTTTTTTTTAAGATGGAGCCTCCCTCTGTCGCCCAGGCTGGAGTGCAGTGGCGCAATCTTGACTCACTGCAACCTTCACCTCCCGGGTTCATGCGATTCTCCTGCCACAGCCTCCTGAGTAGCTGGGATTACAAGTGCCTGCCACCGCTCCTGTCTAATTTTTATTTTTTAATTTTATTATTATTATTTTTAGTAGAGACAGGGTTCCACTATATTGGCCAGGATGGTCTCGAATTCCTGTCCTCAAGTGATCTGCCCACCTCGGCCTCACAAAGTGCTGGGATTACAGGTGTGAGCCACCGCGCCCAGCCCCTATTTAGCATTTAAATGCATACTTTCAAAATGTTCAATTTGTACTTCCCTTGATCCTAAAATCACGGTTCTATTTTTCTTTTTCTATAGACAGATAAGATAGACAACTACGCTTTCATTTTATTATAATTCCTGGAAGGCCAGGACAATGCTTTTTTTCATTTTGATTTTTTTCTTTCTTCTCTTTTATCTTACTCTCTTCATGACATCTACAGTCTTATGCACACAGAAAGCATTCTTTTTTTTTTTTTTTTTTGTGAGACAGAGTCTCATTCTGTCCACCAGGCTGGAGTACAGTGGTGTGATCTCAGCTCACTGCAACCTCTGCCCGCTGGGTTGAAGCGATTCTCCTGCTTCAGCCTCCCAAGTAGCTGAGATTATAGGCATCTGCCACCACACCCAGCTAATTTTTGTATTTTTAGTGGAGACAGGGTTTCACCATCTTGGTCAGGCTGGTCTTGAACTCCTGACCTGGTGATCCATCCGCCTCGGCCTCCCAAAGTGCCGGGATTTCAGGCATGACACACAGTGCCTGGCTAGAAACCATTCTTAATTGGCTGTGTTTCCCTCTTCTCTTATTACCAAGCCTAAGATTTGGGAAACAATAGCTTCCGAAGTAGTTTTCATCTAATCTCTTAAATCATTAGAAAAATGCACCCAATAATACAATGTGAAATACAGGATTTACATTTTTAATATATATTTGGATACTTATCTCCTCTGAAACACCCTTTAAAAGACAAACTACATCAAACTTTTCGAAGTAATTCTTAGCATTATTGGAAATGTTCACACTTTTGGAATGGTTGACAGGAAAATAATTGGATGACAGTCACATAATTGATTAATTCAGTAAATTCAGCCGGTAAAATAAACCAATTTGGGATATCATATGAAACGAAACATCTAAATATTTCACATTCAGCCAATTAGCTTACCATCAAATAGCCAGCCGTGAATTAAAGGAGAAAATAAATTATCCCTGAGAAATGGCTTTGTACGGTGTATTTCCACCTGTCTTCCTTGAGGAAGGGTAACCCTCTAATTCAATCTAGCTGATAGCTCTAGGTCACTGCAGTTGATCAAATGATAAAGAAAAAAAACCACTAAGGGATTTTACCCAAGGCTGGGAATAATTTAGAACTAACACTCTGAGACTAGAGTTTAACACAACACTCGCTTCATGAATCTTTCTTAAGGCTACTATATGAATTCCATCATTTTCAAAGAAGCATTCAGGGTTCCATGAAACATCACACGCCTGAGAATTTGTGAGTTCCTGTAGGGTCTAGTGACTCCTCTCACATTCTTCCTACTTCATACACAAATTCATGGTGCTCACATAAAAAGCCCTGGCCCTCCTCTGGTCTTGAAAGCAGCCGTCCTGCTGTGTATTCTCTTTTGGTAGAGGGTTGGACGCAGTTACACTTCACTTGAAAATCTTACTCAGCTAGAAGGCAGTCATTCAATTTCTTCAAACACCCTCTAACATGTGGTCTTATCTCACATCTGGTTCAAAGTTAAATTTCTTTCTCTTGCTAAAGGAAGAATATTATCACTTCGTGCAAGCCTTGTCCCTGTAATGGCTCCATCTCCAGCCTCATCCAGTCACTGAATCCTGACTCCTCTCACTCCTAAATTTCTCTCATCCACCCTCTTCTCTCCTCCAGGCCTTCTGCTGTGGTCTGATTTCAGACCTTCCTCACCCCAGATTACCACAATACCCCCCTCCAGCCTACTTCTCTACTTCATCCTCCACACTGCTGCCAAAAGGATATTTTTAACTTTCAATTTTGAAATAATTTTAGACTTACAGAGAAGTTGCAGAATCAGTACAGAGTTCCCATAAACCATTCATCAAGCTTTTCCTAATGTTAATAGGAAATGTTTATAATCTCTTATATGACTATAATACAATCACTGATTTTTAAAAATGAATATTTTTCATTGAAAATTCATAATTGTATACATTTGTGAGGCACAATGTGATGTTTTCACATATGTATACCAACTGGAATAACTAAATCCAGCTAATTAACATATCTATCACCTCACTTTATCATTTTTTGTGGTGAGTCATTTTTTAATTTACTCTTAGTTACTTTGAAATATACAATACATTATTATTGATTCTAGTCTCCCTGCTGTGCAATAGATCTCAAAACTTATTCCTACTAACTGAAACTTTGTACCCTTTGACTAACTAACAACTTCCCATTTTCTCCCCCATCCCC
Source organism: Pan troglodytes (assembly GCF_028858775.2). Lineage (NCBI taxonomy): Eukaryota > Metazoa > Chordata > Mammalia > Primates > Hominidae > Pan > Pan troglodytes. The sequence continues at coordinate 99,981,819 of NC_072403.2, read as the reverse complement.
GCAGCCTTTGGTGACCTTCGTTCTACGCTATGTCCAGGAGTTAGACTTTTTTAAGTTTCCACATATAAGTAAGATCATTTGTCTTTCTGTGCCTGGCTTATTTCACTTCGCATAATGTCCTCCAAGTTTATCCATATTGTCACAAGAGAATTTCCTTTTTTGAAAGGCTGAATAATGTCTCATTGTGTATTCATACCACATTTTCTTCATCTGTGGATCCATTCATGGGTACTTAGGTTGATTCCACATCTTGGCTATTGTAAATAATGCTGCAATTAACATGGGAGTGCAGATATCCCTTCAACATATTGATTTCATTTCCTTTGGATATACACTCAAATATGAGATTGCTGGATCATATAGTTCTATTTTTGGTTGTTGTAAGGAACCTCCATACTGTTTTCCATAATAGCTGTACTATTACATACCCAACAACAATGTACAAGGGTTCCCTTTGCTCTGCAGACCCACCAATACTTGTTATCTTTCATCTTTTTGATAACAGCCATTCTATCATGTGTAAGGCGATATCTCATTACGATTTTAATGTGCATTTCCCTGATGATTAGTGATACTGAGCATTTTTTCATGTACCTATTTTTATGTCTTCTTTTGAGAAATGTCTGTTCAGGTCCTTTACCCACTTTTTTTTCCCTTTGAAAAAAAATTAACTTTTAAGTTCAGGTGTACATGTGCAGGTTTGTTACATTGGTAAACTTGTGTCATGAGGGTTTGTTATACAGATTATTTCATCACCCAGGTATTAAGCCTAGGACCCATTAGTTATTTTTCATGATCCTCGTCCCTCCAAGCCTCCACCCTCTGATAGGCCCCAGTGTGTGTTGTTCCCCTCTATGTGTCCATGTGTTCTCATCATTTACCTCCTACTTACAAATGAGAACATGCGGTATTTGCTTTTCTGTTCCTGAATTAATTTGCTAAGGATAATGGTCTCCAGCTTCATCCACGTCTGTGCAAAGGACATGATCTCATTTTTTCATATGGATGCCTAGTATTCCATGGTATATATGTACCACATTTTCTTTATCCAGTCTGCCATAGATGGGCATTTAGCTTGATTCCATTCTTTGCTATTGCGAATAGTGCTGCAGTGAACATACACATGCATGTGTCTTTATAAAAGAATGATTTATGTTACTTTGGGTATATACCCAGTAATGGGATTCTTGGGTCAAATGGTATTTCTATCTTTAGGTCTTTGAGGAATCGTCACATTGTCTTCCACAATAATTGAACTAATTTACACTCCCACCAACAGTATATAAGCGTTCCTTTTTCTCCACAACCTTGCCAGCATCTGTTATTTTTTGACTTTTTAATCATAGCCATTCTGACTGGTGTGAGATGGTATCTCACTGTGGTTTTGATTAGCATTTCTCTAATGATCAGTGATGTTGAGCTTTTCTTTATATGATTGTTGGCCCCACGTGTATGTCTTCTTTTAAGAAGTGTCTGTTCATGTCCATAGCCCACTTTTTTATGGTTTTTTTTTTCATGTAAATTTGCTTAAGTACCTTAGAGGTGCTGGATATTAGACCTTTGTCAGATGCATAGTTTGCAGAAATTTTCTCCCCTTCTGTAAGTTGTCTGTTTACTCTGTTGACAGTTTATTTTGCTGTGCAGAAGCTCTTGTCTAATTAGATCCATTTGTCAATTTTTGCTTTTGTTGCAATTGATTTGGAGTCTTCATCATGAAATATTTGTCCGTGCCTATGTCCTAAATGGTATTGCCTAGGTTGTCTTCCAGGGTTTTTATAGCTTTAGGTTTTATATTTAAGCCTTTAATCAATCTTGAGTTAATTATTGTATATAGTTTAAGAAAGGGGCCCAGTTTCAATCTTCTGCATATGGCTAGCCAGTTATCCCAGCACCATTTATTAAATAGGGAACCCTTTCCTCATTGCTTGTTTTTGTCATGGTTGTCGAAAATCAGATAGTTGTAAGTGTGCAGCCTTATTTCTGGGTTCTCTATTCTGTTCCACTAGTCTATGTGTCTGTTTTTGTACCAAAACCATGCTGTTTTTGTTACTGTAGCCCTGTAGTATAGTTTGAAGTTGGGTAGTATGATGCCTTCAGCTTTGTTCTTTTTGCTTAGGATTGCCTTGGCTATTCAGGCATTTTTTCAATTCTATGTGAATTTTAAAATAGTTTTTTTCTAGTTCTGTGAAGAATCTTAATGGTTGTTTAATAGGAATAGCATTGAATCTGTAAATTGCTTTGGGCAACATGGCCATTTTAGTGATATTGATTCTTCCTATCCATGAGCATGGAATGTTTTTCCTTTTGTTTGTGTCATCTCTGATTTCTTTGAGAAGTGTTTTGTAGTTCTCCTTGTAGTGATCTTTCACCTCCCTGGTAAGCTGTATTACTAGGTATTTTATTCTTTTTGTGGCAACTGTGAATGGGAGTATGTTCCTGATTTGGATCCCGGCTTCACTGTTGTTCAGGTATAGGAATATTTGCCCACTTTTTCATCAGGTTATTTGTTTTCTTGCTATTGAGTTGTTTGAGTTTCTTATATATTTTGGATATTAACTCTTTATCAGATGTATGATTTGCAAATATTTTCTCCCACTCTGTGGGTTGTCTCTTCATTTTGCTAGTTGTTTCCTTTGCTGTGCAGAAGCTTTTTAGTTTAATATAGTCCCATTTGTCTATTTTTGCTTTTATTTCCTGTGCTTTCAGAATCATATATAAAAAATTATTCCTCAGATCAATGTTGTAGAGCTTTCCCCCTATGCTTTCTTCTAGTAGCTTTACAGCTTCAGGTCTTATATTTAGGTCTTTAATTCATTGTAAGTTGATTTTCATATATGATATGAAATAAGGATCCAATTTCATTATTCTGGATGTGAGTATCCAGTTGTCCTAGCACCATTTATAGAAGAAGCTCTCCTTTCCCCATTATGTGTTCTTAGCACCTTTGTGGAAGATCAATTGACTGTAAATATGTGGACTTATTTCCAGGCTTTGTATACTGTTCTATTGGTTGATACGTGGTATTATTCCAGCTGTTTGGTTAAAATAGCCTTATAATATATTTTGAAATCAGGGAGTGTGATGTGCCCAGTTTTGTTCTTTTTACTCAAGATTGTTTTAGATATTTAGGGCCTTTTGTAGCTCCATAAGAATTTAATGACTGTCTTTTTCTGTTTTTGAAAAAAATGATATTGGAGTTTTGATAGGGGTGGCATTAAACTTGTAGATTGCTTTGGGTAATATAGACATTTAACAGTATTAATTCCTTCAGTCTATGAACACAGGATGTCTTTCCATTTATTTGTGTTTTATTCAATTTCTTTCAGTAGTGTTTTATAGTTTACAGTATACAGATCTTTTTTTTTTTTTTGAGACAGAGTCTCGCTTGGTCGCCCAGGCTGGAGTGCAGTGGCACTCGACTCACTGCAAGCTCCGCCTCCCAGGTTCATGCCATTCTCCTGCCTAGGCCTCCCGAGTAGCTGGAACTACAGGCGCCCGCCACCACGTCCGGCTAATTTTTTGTATTTTTAGTAGAGATGGGGTTTCACTGTGTTAGCCAGGATGGTCTCCATCTCCTGACCTCGTGATCTGCCCGCCTTGGTCTCCCAAAGTGCTGGGATTACAGGCGTGAGCCACCGCACCTGGCCAGTATACAGATCTTTTACCTCCTTGCTTAAATTTTCCACCCCTAAGTATTTTTGTTGCTGTTTTTGCTATGTAAATGGGATTAATTTCCTTTTCAGTGGTTTATTATTAATGTATAGAAATGCTACTGATTTTTGTATAATGATTTAGTATTCTGCAGTTTTACTGAATTCCTTTATCAGTTCTGACAGTTTTTTAGTGGAGCTTTTAGGGTTTTCCATACATAAGATCATGTCATCAGCAAACAGAGATAAAATTTTGCTTATTCTCTTTCTATTAGAATGTCTTTTATTTCTTTCTCTTGCCTAGTTTCTCTGGCTAGGATATCCAGTACTACACTGAAAAGAAATTATGAGAGTGGGCATCCTTGTCTTATCCCTGATCTTAGAGGAAAAGCTTTCAACCTATCACTGTTGAGTTTGATGTTAGCTATAGGTTTGTCACATATGGCCTTTATTTTTGTTGAGGTACATTCCCTCTGTATCTAATCCATTATGGTTTTTTTTTTTTATCATGAAAGGATGCTGAAATTTTTCAAATGCTTTTTCTACATCTATTGAAATAATCACGATTTTTATTCTTCATTTTGTTAATGTGATGCGTCACACTGATTGATTTACATAAGTTAAGTCATCCTCATATCCAAAGGATAAATCCCACTTGATCATGGTGAGTGATTCTTTTAACATGTTGTTGAATTCAGTTTGCTAATATTCTGTTGAGTATTTTTGCATTTATGTTCATCAGGGATATTGGCCTGTAGTTTTTCTTTCTTGTAGTGTCCCTATTTGGCTTTGATATCAGGGCAATATTAGCCTTGTAAAACGAGAAGTATTCCATTCACTTCAATTTTGCAAAAGAGTGTGAGAAGGACTGGTATTTGTTCTTCTTTAAATGTTTGACAGAATTCAGCCATCTGGTCCTGGGCTTTTCTTTGATGGAAATTTTTTATTATTGATTCAATCTTCTCACTCATTATTGTTCTGTCAAACAATAGACTCATTATTGGTCTGTTCAGGTTCTCTATTTTTTCATGATTCAGTCTTGGTACATTGTATGTGTCTAGGAATGTATTCATTTATTCTAGGTTATGCAATTTGTTGGCATAGTAATTTCTTATAATCCTTTGTATTTCCATGGAATCTGTAATAATGTCTCTTCTTTCATTTCTGATTTTATTTGTTTGAGTGTTCTCTTTATTTCCTAGTTAGTCTAGCTAAGGGGTTTGTCAATTTTATTTATCTTTTCAAAACATGAACTCTTGGCCAGGTGCAGTGTCTCATGCCTATAATCCCAGCACTTTGGGAGGCCAAGACGTGCTGAACACCTGAGGTCGGGAGTTTGAGACCAGCCTGACCAACATGGAGAAACGCTATCTCTACTAAAAATACAAAATTAGTCAGGCATGGTGGTGCATGCTTGTAATCCCAGCTACTCGGGAGGCTGAGGCAGGAGAGTCACTTGAACCTGGGTGGCAGAGGTTGTGGTGAGCCAAGATCATGCCATTGCACTCCAGCAACAAGAGCAAAACTCCATCTAAAAAAAAAAACAAAAAAAAACCTTGTTTTTCTAGTCTCTATTTTATTCATTTCTGCTCTGATCTTTGTTATTTATTTCCTTCAGCTACTTTTGTGCTTAGTTTGTTCTTCTTTTTCTAATTCCTTGAGGTATAACATTAGATTATTTATTTGTGATCTTTCTTCTTTTTTGATATTGGTGTTTATTGCTATAAATTTCCCTCTTAGGACTTCTTTTGCTGCATCCCATAAGTTTTGCTGTATTGTATTTCCATTTTTATTTGTCTTTGGGTATTTTTACAATTTTCTTTCAGATTTATTACGTGACGAATTAGTTGTTTAGGATAATGTTTAATTTTCACATATTTGTGAATTTTCCAAGATTTTTCCTGTTATTTATTTCTGGTTTCATGCCATTGGGATAGAAAAAAGTTCTTGATATGATTTCCATCTTCTTACATTTGGTAAGACTCATTTTATAGCCTAACATAAGGTCTGTCCTGGAGAATGATCCATGTTTGCTTGAGAAAAATATGTAACCTGTTGCTATTAGATGAAATGTTCTGTACAGGTCTGTTAGATTCATTTAGTCTACAGTCTAATTCAAGTCCAGTGTTTTCTTATTGATTTTCTGTCTAGATGATCTGTCCATTATTGAAAGTGGGATATTAAGTTCCCTAGTATTATGGTATTGCATTCTGTCTCTCCCTTCAGATAATATAGTAATTGCTTTATATATTTTGGTGCTCTGATATTGGGTGCACACATATTTACAATTGTTATGTCCTCTTGATGAATTGACCCCTTTATCATTATATAATGACTTTTGTTGTATCTTTTTACAGCTTTTGACTTATATAAATATAGCTTCCTCTGCTCTCTTTTGATTTCTATTTGTGTGAAATATCTTTCCCATCCCTTCACTTTCAGTCGATGTGTGTTCTTACTAGTAAAGTGAGTCTCTTTGTTGGAAGCATGTAATTTTTTTTTTAATCTATTCAGTCATGCTATGTGTTTTGATTGGAGAATTTAATCCATTTACATTCAGGGTAACTACTGATAAATAAGGACTTGCTACTACTATCTTGTAATTTGTTTTCCGGTTGTTTGTAGATTCTTTGTTTCTTCCTCACTTGCTGTTTTCCTTTGTGGTTTAATTGTTTTCTGAGATAGTATGCTTTGAATTCTTTCTTTTGATATTTTTGCAACTAATATGCATGTTTTGTTTGTAATTACCATGAGGCTTACATAAAACAACTTATAACAGGCTATTTTAAGCTGATGACAACTTACCTTTCATTGTATGTAAGAACCCTACACTTTTATTCCCTCCCCTCCATCTTTTATAATATTGATGTCAAAATTTATGTCTTTATGTTATTTGTGCCTTAACAATTTATTTCAGCTACAGTTTCTTTTAAAATAGTTCTGTCTTTAACTCTTACAGTAGAAATTAAATTGGTCTATACTCTACCCTTACAGTATTAAGATAGTCTGGATGATTATACATTACTTATACAATTGAGTATTTTTACTCTTACCTGTTTTATTTTATTAGCAGTCTTTTATTTCAACTTAAAGAATTATCTATGGCAACTCCTATAAGGCAGGCCTAGTGGTGATTAACTCTCTTAGCTTTTGTTTATCAGGAGAGTTTTTATTTCTCCATCATTTCTGAAGGATAGCTTTTCCAGGTAAAGCATTCTTGCTTGGTAGTTTTTTTTAACTTTACCACTTTGAATATGTCATCCCACTCTGTCCTGGCTCACAAGGTTTCTGCTGAGAAATCTGCTGACAGCCATATGGGACTGTCTTCAATATTATATGCTTCTTATTTCTTTCTGTTTTCAGAATTTTTTTATGGTGTTTGATTTTTGATAGTTTGACTATGATGTGTCTTGGTGAACTCTTTTTTGGATTGAAATTTATTGGAGACTTCTGAGCTTCCTGTGCCCAGATTTTGTCATCTGTCCTTAGATTTGGGAATTTTCAGCCATTATTTTATAAAATATTCTTTTGGGGCCTTTTCTCTGTCTTTTCATTCTAGAATTTGTATTACGCAAAGTTTCGTTCTCTTCAACAAATCTCTAGGATTTCTATTTGTTTTTACTGTTTTTGTTTTTGGGGGAGGGGATCAAACTTCTCATTTTGCTCATGAATGTTTTCAAAATTTCATTGCATTTCTATTTGTATTTTCTTATGGTTTCCCAAAGAATTTAGAAGATTATTCTGAATTATTTGTCAGTCATTTCATAGATCTCCATTTCTTCGAGATTCATTATTGGAGCTTTATGAGTTTCTTTTGATGGTGTAATATTTCCCTGGTTCTTCAACATCCTTGTGCCCTTGCATTGGTATCTGCACATTTGAGGACATGGCCACCTCTTCCAGCCTCCAGGTGTCTTCAGTGGTGATAGACCTTCACTATTTATTCTAGCCTGGGATTGGATGCAACTCCAGGCAGGCAGACCTTGCTGTTGGGTTCTCTAGTTGGGCTGAACCACTGTCTGGGTTCTGAAGTTGAGCAGAACTACTGGATGTGCTCTACAGTCTGGTGAGACCAATGGCTGGATTCTGATAAGGCGGGGCTGCTGACTGGACTCTGCAATTGCCTCTGATCAGCCTGGGTTGCAGGCTGTCATCCCTGGCTGGATGACATCACTGTTTGTAATCTGTAGTTGGACAAGGCTGCATCATAAGTTCCAAGGTTGGGCAAGGTCTCTGGGGTTGCTGTGGAACCACTCAGGATGAGCAGAGCCAGAGGCTATGCTCCACAGATATTCATGGATATACACTTGCCTTGTAGCTTCAGAGAGCCTTGAGCAGAGCACTGAGGCTTGGTGGAGTTAATACTTGGCCACTGGGGTTGAGCAGGACCAGAAGTTTCTGCTTGCAGACCTGCACTTGCCTCCCAGCTAAAGGATATTTTTTAACTGAAATCTGGTAATGTTATTTCTTAGCTTATAATCCACCCATGGGCCTCCAACACCTTCCAGATATATGCAAACTCCTTGGTATGGCTATGGAGCCCTCCACAGTCTGATCCTCTCACCTCTTCAGCTTTGTCTTCCAGTGATTTTCTATTTGTGATAGTTAATTTTCAAATCAACTTGATTGGGTCAAGGGATGCTCAGATATTTGGTTAAACATTATTTCTAGCCATATTTATGAGGGTATTTTTGGATGAAATTAGCATTAAATCAGTAGACTGAGTAAAGATTACCCTCTGCATTGCGAGTGGGCATTGGACATCACTTAATCTGTTGAGAGATTGAATAGAACAAAAGGGTGGAGTAAGGGAGAATTTACTCTCTCTTCCTGGCTGCTGAGCTGCGACACTGGTCTTCTCCTGCCCTCAGACTGGTACTTACACCACTGGTGCCCTTGGTTGTAAGCCTTCAGACTTGGACTGGAACTACACCACCGGCTTATCTAGATCTCCAATTTCCAGACGACAGATCATGGGACTTCCTAGCCTCCATAATTGCATGAGCCAATTCCTTATAATAAATCTTTAGATAGATATAGAGACATACTAACAGTAATGTATATACATTATATATATATTATATATATATATATATGTAAAATTTCCTATTACTTTGGTTTCTCTAGAGAACCCTAATGAACACTACCTGATCTCTAGTCATGTGTAGGATACTAGGTATAGGTTGTGGAATTTGTTCTTATTCTTTTGGGCCTTGGCACATGCTTGCTATTTTCTCTTCCTTGGATGTCCTGCATGCCACTCTATGCCCCTACATTCCAAACCTTCCTAGTTTCATTTGGCTAACATCTACTTGACCTTCAAGACCTGACTCTTTCCTGTTCTCTGATACCCTTAGCACCTGAGCATCTGTTTATCATAATATTTGTCACACTGTCTTATCATTTCCACTCACCAGATTCTTTTCTGTACTAGATTCTATGCTCTAGTATCTAGGGCAGTAGCTAACACATAAGGAGTTTTCCTTGTGCCTAAAGCAGGGGCCAGCAAACTATGGCCCACGTGCAAAATCTGACCCTCTGCCTGTTTGGTAAATAAAGTTTTATTGGACCACAGCCATGCTCATTGATTTTTGTATTGCCTGTGGCTGCTTTTGCACTGCAGCAGCTGAGCTGGGTAGTTGAAACAGAAACCATATGGTCCACAAAGTATAAAATATTTATTATCTGGTCCTTTCCAGAAAAAGTCTGTCAACCACTGATCCAGTGGATAAACCAGGAGTCAATTATATTTAATATTTTATATTTGATTATCAATGGCAATGTGTGTTAGAAATCAATAGATTTGTTAAAAAGATGCCTTTTTCAGGGCATTAATAACAATCATCATAAATTTAAAAGTGGAAATTGGCAAAGATGTTTTAAAACAACAATTTCCTGTAAGCGTCCAGGGAAACAGTCACTCACACACTGCTGGTGTGAGTGTAAATTACTACACTATTTCTGGAGGGAAATTTGACAATATATTTCTAAAGCATTAAAGTCATGCATAAAATTTGTACCAGAAATTCCACTTTTAGAAATTTGCCCTAAGGAATAATCAGAGATGTACACAAAGATTTATGTCCCGTGTTCATTGGAGCATTATTTACAATACTGGAGAAAATACACCAGCTAAATACCACCTAAATAGCTAGCAGAAAAAAAAATGGTTAAATAAATTGTACTCTATCCAGAGCCTGGGAAATAAATGTAGCCATTGCAAATCATGCATAGAATACTTATCAATATAGGTAAATGCTCATGAAGTATTGTTAACTGGGAAAAGCAAGTTTTAAAACTGTCAGTATGACATAATGCTATGTTATTATTAAAATATATATAATACATGCATCGAAACAAGCAAAAAAGATGAAAAGAAACATGCCAGAAGGCTAACAGGAGTATCTCTACTATGTCTGATATTTTTTGTTGCTGTTCACTTCTGAATTTTCTATAATAGAGTTTATTGCTTTGGCAATTATAATCTTTTAGAAAGAAAAATGGGCAGTTTCCCCATTCCCTATGATTTGGATGGGTTTTCACACTTTACGTTACAGAATTTCGAGAAAAGAAGGCAAAACTAAAAATGCTGTGGTTGAACCGAGGTCAGGAGCTCAGAAATGCCTTTTTTCCCCCAATCACTCCCACTATCAGGGAATCAACCAAGAAAAGGGAAAACATCCCCTTAGGTTGTCAATATTAGGGTAATTTATTGCCTGAAGCTAATATAATGAAGTTTAAACAAAAATCAGTGGCAAAAAAAAGGTTGAAATGTATAAACTTTTGGGGATACAAGGAGTAAAATGAATTGTCCACATAATTTCAAGTAACCAGATTTATTGATTTTTTTCTCCCCTATTTTCAGCTGGATATTCACTATCATGTAGACATGATCATTAATAACAGCCTCACCCATAGGTGACCCTTTGAGGGACAGGGAAAATTAGAACCTAATATGCCAAACAACTGCAATGAATGGTGTGTGTGTGTGTGCGTGTGTGTGTGTGTCTGTGTGTGTGTGTTGGCAGGGTTCAGTGGGAGGAATGGGGAAGTAATATGGATACAGATGAAAATTTTTAATTAATAAATTTGTGGACTCGAGTTTTATGTCTGTGGGTGATTTGCATAGCTTTTATAAAAAGACATTGGTGGAATAATTTGTCACTATTTTCCAGGACCCTCAAGTATTTCCTGATTTGCCCTAAGTTTACTCTCCGCTTCTCTAGCCAGGCTCCTCACATTGTCTCCTATGCCTTGTTTCTTGCTATACCCTCCCTACTTCTCCACTTCTTTACTTAAAAAAAAAATTGCTTGTGGCTGTGACCTGCTCACGGTCAAGGGCAGGAGTTCACCTGAAAACTTGTTAACAGGATTTTAAGGGCAGTGAAACTCTATCGTATGATACTATGCTGGTGTATACACATACATTTATCCAAGCCCATAAAATGTACAACATTAAGAATGAATTCTAATGTAAACTATGGACTTCAGATGATAATGATATGTCAATGTAGGTTCATCAGTTGTAACAAAGGTACAAATGGGGGATGTTGATAATGGAAGGGGCTATGTATGTGTTTGGGCAGGCAGTCTCCATACCTTCTTATCAATTGTTGTGAACTTAAAACTGCTCTAAAAAAAATAAAGATGATTTTTAAAAAAGAAAAAAAAGCAGATCCCTAAACCCCACTCCACAAATACCAAATCAGAATCTCTGAGGCCAAACCCAAGCATCTTTATCACCACCCAGCTCCCCAGGTGATTCCCCTGCATATTAAAGTTTGAGAACCCCTAGCTCAATGAGTGTTAACATTTCCAGGTAGATCCATTTTTGATGAGGCTTTGGAGAGATAAAATAACTCAACTTAAAAACATAAACGTAAAGGCTAAAATTTCAAGGACTGGTGAGGAATATTTTTTTTAGGGAGGGGGTTGGTATCTTTTAGCTTATCCTCCTACCTGTCCCCTAAAAGTCACATCTCCTCTGCCTTAAGATGATCTGCAGAAGTGATCATTCTCTTATTATGATCATTTATGGGGGAGAATAATATTGGTCCAAGGGGGAATTAAATATTAAAGCCATAATAATTGTTAATGTCTTTAAGAATTTTGCACCCTTGTAGTACTTGAACATTTCAATTTTTTCTTGTTTTTAGTTCTAAAATATCATTTCTAAGTCTCACAGGGATTTTTTAAACTATCCCACTTCTTTATATTTCTGAACTTATTTTTTAATCAACACTTTTCAAAAAGTCTTTTGATTGAAATACTGCCTTGGCTGTGACTGCTGATTGGAGTTTTATTTTTAAAACTTAATTCAAATGAATGTGTTACTAGCTGGAATAGGGTATGACATTAAGTTTAAAGAAACTATCCTTGTTTCTTTAGTCTGATATGTGGTGATGGGCAAAAATGGTTCTCTTCTGAGGGAAAAACGTCTCTCATTTTCCTTTCATATGCATGCATATCCACATCAATTTCAAGTGCAGTAATTATGACTGAAATATCTCTTCAGCCTCAGTCTACATTTCTGAGGGGGAAAAAGTTGAACATATAATGCGATATTATTTTAAATTGCCTGCAGAATCTATTAAATATTCAACTGCTGCACAATAACCTTTATCTAGCCACCATCTTACTTATTCTCAAAGGTTTCAAAGGTGATCTATCGCTCTTCATGAATATAATGGTTGACAAGGTACAGACTGCTGAGTTTGATCTTAATAGAAGTTGAAAGATATTCATCAGACTTGAGCCTCTCTAAGGTTCCACAGTAGATAACAGAATTGTGAAATGCTACGTTTGAAAGAACAAAGATTGACAAGCTCACAGCTATTCCCATTTTCTTGGTTCAGAGGACATTTTGGTATTGCTCTGATGGAAACATCCCTGCAAATGAGGGTCTTGTAAAAGCTCTGCCTAATAAACTGTAATGCTTTCAGACCGCCAGGTCAGATTGAAGCACTACAGTTTCTGTTGCCATATAAATATGATGAGTTGTGATGGGAATTATAAATTCATCCTTGCTGAAGATACTACATAAAAGGGTTCTGCGTGTGTGTGTTTGCGTGTGTGTGTGTGTGTGTGTGTGTGTAGGGGGGGTGATCATTAGAAGGATGATATTAAAAAGGAATGAAGGGACCCAAACACTATTTAAATCAAATTTTATAACAAATAGGAACTTTAAAACATTATAGACCTCTATGTGTCAAATATTTGAAGAAAGTGTGTGTGTGTGTGTGTGTGTGTGTGTGAATTGTTTAAAAAATTAACAAACACCCTCTGGTCTTCCATAAGGAACAAGAAAGACAATTTTCTGATTGGTTTGTCCCTAGATATGTATATACTGTGGGCGTTTTTTTCTCTTTCAAGCCCTTTACATAGAGCCATCAACTCTTGGAAAATTCTGGTGAAGTGGGAGCAGTTAGTCCTCTAATGTGTATACTCAATCCAAAATAAAATTAAATTGGGAGTTTCTATGCCTTTCTAAAATTGAGCAAAGTCAGGAGGTGAGGAGGAGGTGAGGTGGGGGTGGTAATGGGGGGAATTTAGAACTCTGACTCTTCTTTGAATGCATTACAGTCTAATGTGTGCCTGCCAGCAACAGCCCCGGAGCTTGAAGGAATAACATAAATAACTCTCGAATACAAACTCAAAGTAAACTTGACAGACGGGATGCTGGGCCAAGACCAACAAGATTAAATTTCATAGGATATAAAATCCTACATTTGGTTTCAAAAAAATCAATTAAGTAACTATAGACTGCAAGAGAGTTGACTAGGCTGCAGCTCAATGGAAGAATATCTGGGACTTACACTTGACCACACTTTAACATAAACTAATATTAATGTTGAGATGGCAACAACTTACAATTTTATAGTAGTCTACAGTTGGCAAAGCACTTTTGTATACATGATCTCATTTGATATTCCCGAAGATATTATGGGATAAATATTTTAATACCCAAGCACAAAGATTCAGAAAACTAAACTTAGGGAAGATAAAGAGCCTGATCCTGAATAACACACCTAAAAACCCTGCCTAGAAGGCAGGATAGGCCACTAAAATGTATTGAGCACCTAATATGTGCTGAGTCCTTTATAGATGCTATCTCATTTAAAACTCAAAACAATGCTGTAATGTGGTAATTGTTGGTTCCAATTTATAGATGAAAAAAATCAAGGCACATACACTTCCTTAAGCTCATAGTAATAACAAGAGGTTGAAATGGACTGAATGATGTCCACCAAAGATATCAGGTTCTAATCCTAGAACCTGTGAATATTTTCTTATTTAGAAAAAGATTATCAGAAGATGTGATCAAGGCCAGGCATGGTGGCTCATGCCTGTAATCCAAGAACTATGAGAGGCCGAGGCAGGTGGATCACTGAGGTCAGGAGTTTGAGACCAGCCTGGCTAACATGGTGAAACCCCATCTCTACTAAAAATACAAAAATTAGTCGGGTATAGTGGCACACACTTGTAGTCCCAGCTACTCGGGAGGCTGAGGCAGGAGAATTGCTTGAACCCAGGAGGCAGAGGTTGCAGTGGGCTAAGATTGTGCCACTGCACTCCAGCCTGGGCAACAAAGCGTGACTCTGTCAAAAAAAAAGAAGAAAATGTGGTCAAGTTAGGAATCTGGAGATTAGGAGATAATCCTAGTTTATCAGGGTGGGCCCTCAATGTGGAACAATCACAATTGTCCATGTATGTAAGAGAGAGGCAGAGGGAAAATGGACACCACACATGCAGAGGAGAAGGTAACATGAAGGCAGAACAGTGAGAGACACAGTCACAGCCAAGGAATGCCAACAGCCCTCAGAAGATGGAAGAGGCAAGGAAGGTACTGTATCCTCTCCCAAAGCCTCTGAGAGAGGAGAGCCCTGCCGATACCTTAATTTCCAACTTCTGACCTCCAAAACTGTGAGAGAACAAATTTCTGTTGTTTGAAGCCATCCACTTTGTGGTTATTTGTTACACAGCCCAAGGAAACTAATTCAGAGGTAGAGGCCAAGTTAAAACTCATGTTTGCTAAATCTAAAATTCATGTTCTTTGTATTCTGTAGATGCCAGGGAAAGAAGATTGTGAGGAGGGGGAGAAGGCTGAGGAAAAGGGAAGAGGCTAAAAACTCTCTCCAAGGAGGATATCCAGGGCAGAAATATGGAAAATAGGAGTGCTTTACACCTCTTTCTAGCAATCAGTCCCCCACATTTACAACTAAAACAAGGAGAAACAGGACCCAGAAGATGAGCCTCAAAGACAAAAGGAAAATCTCAAATTAAATATGAGTTCAATAAATACATGTAATTTTACAACCATAGGAGAAGAGCAAATGAACAATAACTAAGAGAAGAAATCCAACAACAAACAAGTGAAAACTCACAGTCAAGGGTAAACTAGCATACTCGTGGTCTCAAACGAGACCTAAGGAGAAATGGTAACTGTAAAAGAATGAGGGGGTGTACCAAAAGGTGCCAGGAATGCTGGGACCACTATAGAGGAATGAAAACATCACCTATAAGAAGAAACACCACAGAAAAATAAAGAACTAATAATGCATTCACGGTATCAGCACAGACACTCCTAATAAGAACAAAATTACACAGACAGATGTCAACACAAGAAAAGATGATGGACTTAAAGAATTATTTTCATGTAGAAAGAGATTCAAGCCAAGACAAATCATTCAACTTGTTCTGTTTACTTCCAGAGGTCTCAACCAGACTAACAGGAGAGAAGTTACAATAAAGCCACTTTGGCTCAATAAAAGGAAAAAATTTTAAATAACCAGAACTTTCAATAATGAAGTGAGTCTTCTTGTGTGATGGTGATCTCATTATAAGAAATATGACAGCAGAGGCTGGGAGACCATCTGTCAGGGATGCTATGGACAAGATTTCAGCATCTCCACATCTTAAGGTCTCTTCCAACTCTAGGAATCTATGGCTTGAAAAAATATACATAAATTATAAAAATAAGTCATAAAAATGATTAGAGGACAACTGATTTTGATGATGTTTAACATTTCTCTAAAGAGAATTAAATATAACTTAAATCTAAATGTTTACTTTACCTTATAAAACACAATGGTGGCTAATCAAAGTTCTCCAATAGATACATAGTTAACATATTTCAATGAAATTTAACCTGCAGATAGAGATTAAACAGCTATTCAACTACACTAATGGAATCTACATTTTGCAGAAGCATTAGAAGTCAAAGTACAAGTCTTTCTTGGCTAGCAGCACCTGAGAATACAATGAGGAGGTGGAATCAGGTGGGGATTTGGAGAAAGAGGTTGGAATTAAAAGCCAGAGGCACCACTTCCTAGCTTTGGCTCATTGCAAGGCATTAAGCCCCACTGAACTTCAATATCTTTGATGTTAAATAGAGATAATAATAGACATCCTAACTCACCAGTGGTTGTAAGAATCTTATGAGAAAGTGAGTATGAAAGTGCTTTGTAGGACATAAACAGACACTTTTCAAAAGAAGACATACATGCAGGGCCAACAATCATATGAAAAAAGCTCAACAACACCGATCATTAGAGAAATGCAAATCAAAACCACAGTGAGATACCATCTCACACCAGTCAGAATGGCTATGATTAAAAAGCCAAAAAATAACAGATACTGGCGAGGGTGAAGAGAAAAAGGAGCACTTATACACTGTTGGTGGGAGTGTAAATTAGTTCAACCATTGTGGAAGACAGTGTGGTGATTCCTCAAAGACCTAAAGATACAAATACCATTGGACGCAGCAATCCCATTACTGGGTATATACCCAAAGGAACATAAATCATTCTACCATAAAGACACATGCACATATGTATTAATTGCAGCACTATTCACAATAGCAAAGATATGCATGGAATCAACTTAAATGCCCATCAAGGATAGACTGGATAAAGAAAATGTGGTGCATATATACTATGGAATACTATGCAGCCACAAAAAAGAACAAGAACATGTCCTTTGTAGGGACATGGATGGAGCTGGAGGCCATTATCCTTAGCAAACTAATGCAGGAACAGAAAAACAAATATCGCATGTTCTCACTTATAAGTGAGAACTAAATGATGAGAACACAGGGACACATAGAAGGGAAAAACCCATACTGGGGCCTGTCAGAGGATGGAGGGTAAGAAGAGTGAGAGGATCAGGAAAAATAACTAATGGGTACTAGGCTTAATACCTGGGTGATGAAATAATCTGTACAACAAAACCACATGACACAAGTTTACCTATGTAATAAACCTGTACATGTACCCCTCAACTTAAAATAAAAGTTAAAAAACAAAAAGAAAGTGCTTTGTAAATAGTGATATGTACTCATGATTACTATAGGGTCTTCAAAGCCCCATTATCCTATGATACTCTTATAACCCTTATAATGGCCTTAGGTTGGGATGGCCCCAGTGCAGACCCTAAGACAGACATTTGGATGCGAATGGTTTTTTTGGATGGTAATCCCAGGCAGCACAATTAGAAGAGCTGGAAAGCGAGACAGGGAAGGAAAGAAGTCAATACAGCGTATGTGTTACCAAACAAACTACTACTGCAGATGACTGAGGTGCAATCCTACTAAGGACTGCTGGGAGTGAGGCTACATAGAAGAAGGGGCACAGTGAGAGAGCTGAGGTCCTGTGCCACCAATTCCCATTAGTGTTTCCTCGAGGTCTACTCCTGAGACACTAGCAGCCCAGGCTTCTAACCTCCCCAGCTCAGGCTGAGCATGCTCCAGCAGTCAGAGAAACTCCTGAGGCAAAAAGTCACAGCTGCCTACAGTAGAAGGCACTGAGTCTTTGAGCTCCCAATATAAGGAGCCCAGGGGAATGTGCACAAGCCATCAACAGCATCCACTCCATACTCGTTTCTTCATTTTGAGAAAACTAAGGCACAAATACTTTCTAAGACTTGGCTATAAGTACATGATTGCAAATTAGAAAGATACATCCCAACCTAGTGAGCTAACTGGGACTGTCAGATTTCACCTTTCCAGTTCATCAGAAGTTAGTGGTTTTCTTAAAGGCCATGTTCATAGGAGTTGACAGTATGACAACATTTTGGCATTTTTTAGATCAAAGGAGCATCATATTGATAAATATGGAGATAGGAGAAGTGTAAAAAAGACTATTAAAATCAACACTGAATGGTAAAGAATAATGCAAATATTTATAAGAAAAGTAAGAAGGCATCAATGTTCAGATTCAAGATGCTCATCAAGCAAAATTTCCTAAGCCTGTCTTTCTCCACCACTACCCGGCTTCCTATCTCACTGTCTTTGGAAATCCATAGAGGTGATTTCACCCATGCCAGGTTCCACTCTTCCTTTTCCAGGCACGTCTTACATCACATTGTCCTGCAGAACATAGTTTTCTCTCTTTTCAGGGCCAGCCCTGACCTGCCAGAGACAGCATGCTAATCCTCACTTATCTTGGTTGTAAAGTCTAATCTGTTACAGCACTGGCCTGTCAGTCAGACTTCTTAGCAGTACATGGAGTGAGATTCGGTTCAGCAATCTACAGTGAGGTATGGGACCTGGGGATTCCTTCCTTCTGAACGTTTTATGCCATTGACTTCCAGTGTGGCCTTTGAGCAAGTCATTTAACCTCCTTGGCTCAGTTAACCATATGGAAAATGAACATGATAATATCTCACAAGGGTATTGTGAGATTACTTAATGTTTATAAAGTGCTTGGGAAATGAAAGGCTCTGAATGGGCCTAGCAATGTCATTAATCATGTGGCCAGTTGAATTCAAGTAGGTGGAATGTTACAGAACTCTTTACTTTCTGGATAATTTCATTGCAATACCTCACAAATCATGAGGCTTAACTCTATGAAAATTTAGACAATGAATTTCATGCCGTAGTGGAGGACTTAGAATTTTTCTAAACACTTGCTTTTGAATTGCCTTTTCATAGACGTTGTTTCTTCCTCTCTCAAGAGCAGAAAATTGCTGAAACACTCATTGCTGTATTTCAGGAGCCCTACTTCTTTCTCAAGCACAGTGGGCCTTTCCTTGTCTTCATTTCTCTATCACTTTGTTTGTTTACTCATTCCACAAATGATCATTAAGCCCTAGCTACATTCCAGGTACCCTGCTAAAGGCTGGAAAAACACAACTAAGACATGTTTTCCACATTGGAGGAGCTCCCAGTCCGGAAGGAGAGAAAGACATACAAACAAATAATCATGAAGGAATATGAACTCCAAAAAGCTATGGAAATTCAAACAAGTTTTTATACTACCTGTCAGGTAGTCAATGAACTGAAATTCCCCTCCAGGAATGATTTCCTCCTCAAAACTCACACTTGAATTACATGAGATTGCACTAGCTATCCTGGTTCTATTACTATCATTGTTCTCCCTTATCGGTTTGTTTTTTCTCTTTAATAAGAGTAGGTATTATCTAAGGTTTTATACTTGGTTTCTCCTCTGTCTGTCTTCCCTTTCTCAGTATAACATCTATTCCCTGATGTCAGTTATTGTCAGTATGAAGCTCTAACTCTGACCTCTCTCCTAAGTTTCCAATTTACCTGAAGATCCTTAAACTCGACATCACCCACACCAAATTTACAACATTCCTAACACTGACTTCCTCTGCTTGATTTCTTGAATTCTCTGAATGGTTCCATGACTTCCCTTATCCATGCTTTAAACCCAAGCATCACATGAGACTCTTAATTCTTACTCATCCTCACATCAAAATGAGCACATGTCCTCTCTGTTTTGCAAAGGGTAGAAGATGAAGTGAGCCTCAGAAAACTCAAGATCTCTCAGATACTATCTTCCACTGCTAGTACCTCCCATCTACAATCTTGCAATCTCCTCTCTCCTATCCCTACTGTGAAGTTCTCCTTTTCCCGGGCAATCCCTATAGGCTAGCAATCCAAAATTTCTT
Organism: Pan troglodytes; assembly: GCF_028858775.2. Taxonomy (NCBI): domain Eukaryota; kingdom Metazoa; phylum Chordata; class Mammalia; order Primates; family Hominidae; genus Pan; species Pan troglodytes. The sequence goes on along the minus strand of NC_072403.2, from coordinate 99,962,260 downwards.
TAGCATTCTTCTATTTATATCACTCTTCTGCTCAAAAGTATTGATTGCTCCCCAATGCCTGCTAACTTAAGTCAAATTTCCTCATTCTGGGACTAAGTACCTTTTGCAAAATAGCCACAAACTTGTTTTTCAGCCTCTTCTCCCACTACTTCCCCATGCTAGGCATAAGATGGAGCCTGGTGGATGGTTGATGGTTTCCAAGTGGATATCCTCTTAGTCACTCCTAGATCTTTACACACACTGTCCCTCCTGCCTGGAATATCCTTCTTGCCCATCTCTGCCTAGCCCATCAAGGTCAATCGCAAACATTGCCACTTCCACACAACACCTCTTCCTAATCCCCAGTTACATTTGGCTGATTCTCCCTTCAAACCTCCAGAACTCTTTTTTGTTCACCTCTAATGGCATGAATTTTGCCCTTTTTCTACTCTGTTTGCCTTATCCCCTTCCAGATTGAAAGCTCCTTGAGGAAACAGAATGTATCTTATTCCATCTTCATTATTACCCCCAGCATTTAGAACAACCCTTGTTGAATCAAACGAAATTAATCCTAGAAACACCAGACTTCTTGCTGTTGTTTCAACTACTCTTCATTTACATAAATGGGCATTGTTCTCCAAAATATTTTTAATACAAGAGCTGACCTCATTATTGCAAGGAAAAAAAAAGCAACAAAAATCTCTGCAGTGTCTGCCTTAATAATATTAACATTTACTCCCTATTTCAATTAAACCATGAAACAATTTTTTGTGTCACTGAGTCTGTGCTGTTTGTTTAGTGCTGGAATACAGAAATCAATAAGTCCTAGTCCATCACCTCAAAGAACTCAGAGTCAAATGGGAAAGACAAACTAATAAACAAATGCATTGCAACACCAGGTAATATGTACAAGACTAAACATATGGGCAAAGCATGGAGGATGGAGGCAATACTTTAATCAAGGGGATCATGAGTGTTAGAGAAAACACACGTAGATGGAGCCAGAGTTGTCCCAGAAAGTAAAGAGGGGGAGACAGAATTTCATGCATTTGCATCTGCAAAGGCCCAGGGGCATGAAATAATACAGTGTCGTAGCAGGACTGTGGCCAGTTCATTCCTGCTGCCACATAAAATACATATGGCAGTGTCTCATGGGAAGAAGATAAAGAAGTAGTTGGTAGCCACACTGCAAATAGCCCTTCATACCTTACTAAGGAGTCTCTATTTTTCCTATAGATGATAGGGAGCTGGTAAAGAGTTTTAGGAAAGGCTAAGATTCTGACACTTAAATTGGATTTTCTTAAAATTGACTCAATTCTGATTTTTTAAAAATACTAGCACTGGCTAGAAAAAGGAGGTCAAGCCAAGATCTGGAGAAAAGGACTGCATTTTCTGAGGAATACGTATGCTTAAATTTATATTCGAATTTGTATGTTGAGGGCCCATTTCCCGGTAAACCTACCTTCTACAAGAGCTGCGGCAGCAACAGTATGGAGAGCTGATATGCACGAGGTAGTTATTCCAAACATTTTTATACATTATCTCATTTAATACACCCAACAGTCATAGGAGGTTCACTGCTCAGAGGGAGAAACTGAAACCCAGAGGAGTCCAGCAGCCGTCCAGGATTCCCCACCTAGTGAGAGGGAGATCGGGGAGGAGGGGGCCCCCTAGGTAGCCTGCGTGTCACAGCTCCATGCAGTGCTGCGAAAACTGCGGAACATATCTGCACCTTATTTGTTTTCCTCTTCTTTTTAATGTGAGAACAATTATGTTTACTATGTACTTCAGAAACCGGTCCTGCAGCCCAGTGTTGATAAAGAAGGGCTCTGAGACAGGCGCTGCTAGCACCGCAAAAGCCTTCAGGCTGGGAGGGGCTCCTTGCTACTCAGCAGAGCGCCTCGCGCTGTGGAAAAGAACGCGATTGTTATTCAAAACAAAAATATTCTTACCAGCACTGAAAACTACATTTACAAGTTAAGCACACGTTTTCTAAAAGTAGAGAAGATTCCAGGAGGGAGGGAGCATCTCTCGCAGCCTGGAGGGAGGAGACATCTAATTGCCTATTCATGAGGGAGCCGGTCTCTCAGGGACTGTAACATTTCCAAACAGGCTGTGCAGAGAATGGCAGCGACTGTGAAAACAGCAGGTCGCTGAATTCAAAACCTTGATGTAAACATATACAACACAAATCTCAATGCTCGCTTTTCATCAACTGCAGAATCTGTAATGTTAGCACTTTGGATCTTATATTGTGAGCTTTTGTGTATGGGTGCATGTACACTTACAGGCGTGGAATTCACGTACGTACAGTCCAAGATATTACTGTAATAAGAAAGGTTCCAAAAACCACGTCTGAAAATCTGCTACATTACTTTGGAGTCACAAGTCACACACATGTGTGCATGTTCATGCATGCATGTGCACACCTACACACACACACACACACACACACAGATAATACACATCTGTGGCTTTCTCTATTTGGGGGTGTGGAGGTGTAGAGTAAATCTCCCCTCTCTTCCTTGTATTTTCCCTCAAATTGCCCAAATTTTTATACCTTTGAAAAAGCTCTGGGTCTCTCTCTGTGTTATCTTTGTACCTTTACAAAGGAAAGAATATGTCAGAAATTAATTGAACCAAACCTGCTGCAGAAAACGGACCTGTGCCTTGCACGACAAGATTCTTGCCTCCTTCTCAAATTTGAAATTTTGACTGCCTAAAGTTGTTGTGTAATGGAACAAGAATTCTAGTGAGACTAAAATATCTGCATAGCCACTTCAGTTTCATCCTGTTCTTCTGAATGTAGAAAAAGCTAGCACTCCTCTATGTGAAGCTTCCCCAAACCCACTGCCTTCCATTCCAGGCTCGTTATGATGAGGGTCAAAGTGAGCTCAAGAAAGGTGCCATGTGTGAAATGGTAAAATGCTCTAAGGTACAGCTCCTCATTCCTGAATATGGTTTTGCAGGGCAAGGACAGGCATAGGGACTGCCAAGTTTTGATGCTGGGTAGGTTTCTAGGACCCTTATGCAGGGGGCGTGGAAATGAGGTTCTAGGGAGAGCCCAAGCGCTAACTGGAAAGCTTTGAGGTTATAAGAAGTGAGAATGATGAAAATGATACCCTCTAGATTTGGAGATGACAAATGAAGGTAGGATGGTGCCTTGGGCACAGACATAAGGAGCTTGAGACCATGCCATGCTTCAAAAGTGAGAAATGGCTAAATTCCATTAAGGATCGTGGAACTACACCATGATTTGCTAAAAGAAAAAAAATACTCAACTGGCTATGTATTTTAAGAAACCAAAAGTTGCTGCATGGGACTAGCCTAAAAAGAGAAGTCAGGAGGTGAAGAGGGAGAAGGCAATGATCAGTTCAGGAAATAGTGGAGTGTCAGAAGAAAAGCATCCTTTGGAGACCTGAAAGCAGGGTCAGCTTTTCAAGGATGATCTAAGCTGATACTGGAAAAAGTTAGTTTGAATGCCATTAAACATAATCCAGTGGCTAGGATGTAAGTGGGCTCCTGATGTGAAGAAGAAAGAAGTCAAAGTTAGTCTATGAAAGTAAGCGGCTTAAGGGGCCCCAACCAAGAGCAAAAGATGCCCTTGATCAATAGCTAACATATATGCCTCCAAATCAGCTCAGTGTCTCCATCATGTTTTCAAGGTATTAGCCACCACTGACAAGCCAGGTATCAGTGTGGACACTTCACACACACTGGCATGAATACCAAAAGGTTTGTCTACACTTGAATTTGATGGGGTAAATTCCAGTTGATCTAGTGACTGCCTGTGCAATGGGGCTCAGAAACCTCAGGGGACATGGGAAGAGATTGTGTGAGGCAGTCAGCCCACTTGGACTCAGAGCCAAACCCTCTCCACACTCAATGTCTGCGTTCAAAGCCAACCATAGCAAGCAGGAGGGCAAAGGTCTGTTGTGTACCTCAGTACTAAAATGTCTTGCCTAATCCTCAAGGGACATGCCAGTGTGATAGTGTATGGATTTCTCACCACCCAGAATCAATTCTTGGTCATTTACTAAGGACTGGGAAATATATAGCTCAGACAAATTAAATCCAGAGTAAATCTCAAACCTCTGATAAGCCAGCAGTTACAAATACTTGCTGACAAAATCCTTCACCAGAACTGTTTTGACGAAGGCAAGTTTCCTCTGATCCCCTCTTTATTTCATTCCCTCTAAGAAGATTTACTAATGAACTGAGTAAAACCTTAGCAAAGGGTAGAAGATGAAGTGAGCCTCTAAAAATTCAAGTGCTGGGCCTCACTGGAAATAAAACTCTGTTACAACTTCCCTCCAGAACTTGAAAATTAATTATGGTCATTTTTAAGGAGGGTCAATGTATTAGTTCGTTTTCACACTGCTATAAAATAAAGAACTGCTATAAATAAAGAACTACCTGAGACTGGGTAATTTATAAAGAAAAGAGGTTTAATTGGCTCACAGTTCCACATGGCTGGGGAGACCACAAGTAACGTACAATCATGGCAGAAGGCAAAGGGGAAGCAAGGCATGTCTTACATGGCAGCAGCAGAGAGAGAGAGAGAGAGAGAGAGAGAGAGAGAGCAAGACTGAATGGGGAAGTGCCACTTTTAAACCATTGGATCTCATGAAAACTCACTCACTATCACAAGAACAGCATGGGGGAAACCACCTCCATATCCAAGCCCCTCCCACCAGGTCCCTCCGTTGACATGTGGGGATTACATTTCAAGATGATATTTGGGTGGGACACAGAGCCAAACTATATCAGTCAATTAGTTAAGAACAGAGTTAATCAATAAGAAGGTACTGTGGCCAGGCGCGGTGGCTCACACCTGTAAGTAATCCCAGCACTTTGGGAGGCCAAGGCGAGTGGATCACCTGAGCTCAGGTGTTCAAGACCAGCCTGGCCAACATGGTGAAACCCATCTCTACTAAAAATACAAAAATTAACCAGGTGTGGTGACAGGTGCCAGTAATCCCAGCTACTTAGGAGGCTGAGGCAGGAAAATCACTTGAACCCAGGAGGTGGAGGTTGCAGCTAGCCAAGATTGCACTATTGCACTCCAGCCTGGGTGACAAGAGCGAAACTCCATCTCAAAACAAACAAACAAACAAACAAACAAAAAAGATTGCACTGAGCCCCAGAGGGTGCCAGACACTTCTGAAACAGGGCAGGTGTTGCATCCAGGACCTTTCTCGCACCTGAGTCAAGTCAACAGGTGTACAAGATGATTTGGAAATCATCTTGTAAAAGTGGATTTTTTTTTTTTTTTTTTGAGATGGAGTCTCGCTGTCACCCAGGCTGGAGTGCAGTGGCGCGATCTCAGCTCACTGCAAGCTCCATCTCCCAGGTTCACGCCATTCTCCTGCCTCAGCCTCCTGAGTAGCTGGGACTACAGGCGCCCGCCACCACGCCGGGCTAATTTTTTGTATTTTTAGTAGAGACGGGGTTTCACCGTGTTAGCCAGGATGGTCTCGATCTGACCTCATGATCCGCCCGCCTCAGCCTCCCAAAGTGCTGGGATTACAGGCTTGAGCCACTGCGCCCGGCCAAAAGTGGATTTTTTTTTTAACATAAATGATAGTATATTATACAAGGTGCTCCAAATCTTGCCTTTTTCACTTAGTGATATACTTTAGAGCACACCCCATATCAATATATTATTTTTAACTGCTGCAGAACACTCCATTGTATTACTATATACCAAATTTCATTCAATTAGTCCTTTCAGGATAAAAATTTAGGTTGTTTCCAATCTTGTGATATTACAAACAATACTGCAATAATAAGTCATTTAACAGAAGGTGAGCATATCTGTAAATGAGCATATCTAAATATAGAAGTATAACTGCTGGGTCAAATGGTATGTTTGTTTTTTAATTTTAATAAATATCGTAAGTTGCCTTTCATAGAGGTTACTACAACGAGTGCCTGTTATTGCATATTTTCAAAGTGTATTATCAATTTTTAAAAAAGTTTTGCCAGTGTGGTAAGTGAAAAATAATATGTCATTGTAGTTTTATTTTGACTTCTTTTTGTTTAAATGAGGTTGAGCTCCTTTTCATATGTTGTAGAGCCATTTGTATTTACTTTTCTGTGAACTGTCTTCATATCCTTCACCTAGTGTTCTAATGGATGTAGAATCTCTCTTACTGATTTATTAGCTCTTTATATGTTAAGAAAATCAAGCTTTTGCTGAGATAGGCTTTCAAAATGTTTTACCAGCTTTTCATCTGCCTTTTTATTTCTGTAAACCAACTTATGTTGTTTTTTGCCACATATAAATGTTTGATGTTTTCCAACAGGATTTTAGAAGTATCTTAAATGCTTGAAAAATTACTTACCAAATAATTTTTAAATATCATAGGCTTGATTTCTATCTTCTTAGACCAAGACTAAAAGTTCTACATTACACCTGTATTCATTTTCTGTATTGCTTAACAAATTATCATAAACTTAGCAGCTTTAAACAATTTGCATTTATTATCTCAAATTTTGTTTTCATCAGGAGTCTGAACATGTCTTACCTGGGTCCTCTGCATAGGGTCTCACAAGCTGCAACTAAAATGTTGGCCAGGGCTGGGGTCTCAGCTGGGGCCTCAACTAGAAAAGGATTTACCTGCAAGCTCATCAGGTGTTTGGAGAAGTCACTTCCTTAGGGGTGTAAGATTCAAGGCAGCTCCATCTTCAAAGGCAGCAATGGAAAGGGAGACTCTAGAGCCAGCATGCTGGCAAAATGGAGTCGTATATAATGTAACATAATCATAGGAGTGACATCCTATTACCTTTGCCATTTTCCTTGGTAGAAGCAAGTCACAGTCCCACCCCCACTCAAGGGGGGTGGATTATATGAGGGCATGAATACCAGAAGTCAAAAATCACCAGAGTCACCTTAAGATCTGGCTGTCATAGGCATAATATGAAGTTCTGTGGAAAAGTATAGAAATAAAACAATTGGGCAATATTCCCTCAGGAACTTAAAAGTCTAGTAGAAAAGATAAAAATAATTTTAATATAAGCCATAATATGGTATCTTTTACCAAAAGTGGTACAAAATAAAACATTATGCAAGTTTAGAAGAGGAAGAGGGACTTTGAGAGATTTTGAGAAGTCTTCTCAGAGAAGGTGGTGGCATTTGAGTTGAGCTTTTAAAAATTTTTTTTTAATTTTTAATTTTGTGTAGAGATGAGGGTCTCACTATGTTGCCCAGGCTGGTCTCAAACCCCTGGCATTAAGAGACCCTCTCACCTCAGCCTCCCAAAGTGCTTTGGGATTACAGGTGTGAGCCACTGCACCTGACCAGGTTGAGCTTTCTAATGGTGGTGGTTGTTGCTGTTGCTATCCTTATTACTTAACAGTTAGCATTTACTAAATCTATGCCAGGCAGGATGCCATGCAGATGAGAGTCCTCACCTTCTTTCCAGCCAGAACAGCTCCATTTTCATCTGTTTTACATATTTCACTATAAGACTTTTATTTTATCAAAGGCTTTTTGTGGCTGACAAACAGATGTGAAACAATTGATTGGATTGGGTAGGGGCTTTGGAGAAGATCAATTCAATGTCAGACCAAAGGTTCCAAACTGAGTTTAAAATCTACAAAAACTGAGGCCCAGCAGACAAGACCAGAGGTCCATGCAGTGACCATTACATCATAGGGAGACTGTGCCTGGAGAGCAGAAAATCTGACCCTCATCTGGCCTGGCCTAGGCTTGGTCACAGGAGAAATGAGTTGTCCAAGTTAGTGAGATGAGGAGCAGAACTGAATCAATGCTAAGCCCTAATTTAAGTGCTTGGGGCAAAGAGCACAGACTGTCCCTAGAGTCTAACATTGGGCCTAGTGTTAAGTGACGGGTTAGAGGGGAATGGAAAAAGAGTACAGGGCATCACTTGTGAAAATTAGGAGACTGCTGTGGCAGGAGAGCAATATGGCAGGGTGAGTTTGACTTTTCTGGATGGTCATCTTGAAAGCCTTCTGACTGGGGTAATAATAGAGAATAACTCATTTATTTCTTGATGTCACTCCTTATATCCTACTTCTGATTCAGAAAAGTCTTTGATAATTGCCATGTACTGTTTGAGAGGGCTATGGATGACCTGCCTGAGAATGTTGTATCTTTTAAAATCTATTTTTTAAAATAATATCTTTAACTTGCTATCATCTCAATCAATGGTTTTCTAACTGTACTCTTGTGTGGAGCCTCAGGGCCATCTCAGGAATTCAAGGTATGGGAGCAGGGACCCAGGCTCCAGACACCCCCTTAACCAAAGCAGCTCTGCTTTTATTGGTTTCATTTGCTTAAAATTCCATAGGTTTGTTGACTCAAGAAAGAGTTTCTTAGATTTAAAATATTTTTAAATAATTTTTAAAGTATCTATTTGTTTCCTTATCTTTACCAAGAAAAATCAGTCTAATTTCTTTTTAGTCACATTTCGTTTTTGACCATAGATGGTATTACCCAGGGTGGCTCCCCTCTTTATTCATTAGACTTAACTCAAAATCATTCTGGTGCTAGAGTGCTACCAAAAAAAACAAAAAACAAAAAACAAACAAACGAAAAAAAAACTCATATCTTTGCTCAAAGAATAAAGATTAGTCATTAATGTGAAGATTTAACAGAATGTGCCGCCATCTCTGAAGAAAATTCCAGCAGAGGAATTCTGCAAATGTTTCCAGCAGGTGTATCATCTTTGCAATAAGAGTACAACTCCTCAAGTACTTTAAAAGATAAAGTATTGAACAGTAAACATAATGAAGATCCTCATTATTCAGAGTTCACACTTATAATTTACATTCTTTTTTTTAGATGGATTTTTGCTCTTGTCACCAAGGCTAGAGTGCAACGGTGCGATCTCTGCTCATTGCAACCTCCACCTCCCGAGTTCAAGCAATTCTTGTGCCTCAGCCTCCCGAGTAGCTGAGATTATAGGCATGTGCCACCACATCCAGCTAATTATTTTGTACTTTTGGTAGAGATGAGGTTTCACCATGTCGATCAGGCTGGTCTCAAACTCCTGACCTGAGGCTAGGGACAAAGCCAGCAAAAGATGCATGGCAAACAATCCCCATAGGTGACATAGGGCAGGAATAATTCCTGTTGCCACCAGCTGGAGGGGAAAGCCTCATAATTCATGGCGCACAGAGTACTCAGAAAGGATTTGCCTCTGTAATGGGGAAAAATTAGCCATATGACTTACGCAGCTTTAGTCCCACCTAAAAAAAAAGCATAAAAGCAACACTCAAAAGCATAAAGCTGTTTCTGTAACTCAATTACACCCTAGAACAGAATTAAGTAATATCTACAGAAATAAAAACACATCCCACATCTAATAGGGTAATATTGGCAATGTCTGATATCCAATAAAAAATTATCAGGCATGCAAACAAACACAAAAATATAACCCATAATGAGAAAAATTAGCACAACTCAGTAATAAAACAGATGATAGAATTAATAGATAAGGATATTAAACATTATTATAATGGAATTCCATATGTTTAAGGAGCTAGAAGAAAGATTAAACATGTTAAGTAGGGACATAGAAGATACTTTTAAAAGATAAAATAAACTTCTAGAGATGAAACCTATACTGTTTGAGGTTAAAAATACACTGGATGAAATTAAAAGATTAGTCACGGCAGACAAAAAGCTTAGTAAACTTGAAGATTAAGTAATAAAACCTATCCAGATATGGAACAGAGAGACAAAAAAGAATGAAAAAAAAAAAGAAAAGAAACAAATATCAGGGACTCATGGGAAAAGTTCAAGCATCCCAGTATACTTGAAGTTGGAATCCTCAAAGAAAAGGAGAGAATAGCAGGGATAGAAAAAGTATTTATGAAATAATTGGCAAAAATTATCCAACTTTGATGAAAACTATAAACCCACATATCTGAGAAGCTCAACAAATCCAAGTTCAAGAAACTCAAAGAAAACTATGCCAAGGTATATTATGACTAACTTTCTTAATACTTGTAATAAAGAAAGTATCTTAAAAGCAGCCAAAGGAAAATTACACATTATGTACACAGAAACAAAAATAAGGATGACAGCAGATTTCCCTTTAGAAACATACAAGCCAGAAACAGTGGAGCAATATTTTTAAATACTAAAAGGTAAAACAAAATAAAACTCAAATATTGTCAACAAAGAATTTTTTACCCTGTTAAAATATCTTTCAAAAACAAAGTGAAATAAAGACTTTTTCAGAAGAATAAAAGCTAAAAAAAAAACTCAAAAGCAGACCTACACTTGTGATGGAAATATTAAAGTCCTTCAGGCAGAAGGAAAATAATAACAGACAAAAATCTGAATCTAAACAAAAGAATATGTAGAAGTATTAGTAAATAGAAAACTATGTGAGCATACACAAAGGACTTTTTACTCACTATTTAAATATCTTTAAAAGATAATTGATCAATTAAAATGAATATAATAATTTACTGTGAAGTTTATAATGTGTAGAAGTAAAATACATGACAACAATAGCACAAAGTCTGTGAGGGGGGAAATGGAAGTATATTGGCATAACATTCTTATGCAGTATGTAAGTGGTATTCTATCACCTAAAGATAGATTGAGGTAAATTGCTGTATGTACTACAAACTCTAAAGCAACCACTAAAACAACACAAAAAGCTATTAGTAATAGCTAATAAACCAACAGAAGAGATCAAAAGGAATCATAAAATACAGTCAATCAAAAAGAAGGCAGAAAAGGAGGGAAAGGGAACAAAGAACAGATGGAAAATAAAAGCAAGATCATACAGATTTAAACACAAATGTATCAATAATCATATAAAATGTACATATTCTAAATATCACAATTAAAAAGCAGAGATTCTCATATTGGATAAAAAAGCAAGTCCAAGTCTTTGCTGCCTAATGATACCCACTTTACAAACATATTTAAATAGGTTAAAAATTAGAAGGGTGGAAAAAATATACCATGTTAACATTAGTCAAAAGAAGGCCAATGTGGCTATTTTAATATCAAATAAAGTAAATTTCAGGGCAAAGAATATTACCAAGGATAAAAGGAGTCAAATTTATCAAGGGAATATGACAATCCTAAATGTTTATATAACTAATAGTAGACCTTGAAGATACATGAAGAAGAATGATAGAACTATCAGGAAAAACACACAAATCCACTATTATAGATGGAGACTTCAATACTACCCTCTTACTAGTTGATAAAACAATTAGACAGAAAATCAGTAATGATATAGAAGACTTAAACAACACTATCAACCAATTAGACCTAAGTGTCATTTACAGAACACCCTACCCAAAAGCAGCAGAATACACTTTTTTTTATTCAAGTTCACCAGGGACATTTACAAAGATGGACTCTATCCTGAACCATAAAACAAGTATCAATACATTTAAAATTATTCAAACCACACAAAGTATGTTATCTGATCATAATAGAAAAATAAAAAGATATCTGGAAACTTCCAAAATATTACAGAAACTAAATAACACATTTCTTAATAGCCCATTGGTCAAAGAAGAATTCCAAAGGGAAATTAGAAAGTATATTTTGAATAAAAATGAAGACACAACATATTAAACTTTAAAGGATGCAGGTAAGCAGTACTTATTGGGGGAAATGTATACCACTTATCACCTATATTAGAAAAGATCTCAAATCAATAATCTGTTTTTACCTTAAGACACAAGAAAGAAAGAGCAAATTAAACCCAAAGTAACAGAAGAAAGCATATAATAAATACAGTAGAAGCCCATAAAATAGAAAAACAATAGAGAAAAGTAAATCACAAGCATGCTCTTTGAGAATATCAATAATATTGATAAATCTCTAGCCAGATGGATCAGAAAGAAAAGAAAGAAAATACAAATTACCAATATTAAGAATGAGAAAGGTGATATCACTAGATTCTACAGGCATTAGAAAGATATTAAGATATTAAGAGAAATATTAGTAATTTAACGTGAATCACTATTTATACTTTTATTCCTATACATTGCATCAGTGATTCCAGACAGTGCAATAAGTCAAGAAAAAGGAAAAAATCATTCAGTTGGAAAGAAAATATAAAATTGTCTTCACTCACAAATGACATGATTGTCTATGTAGAAATCTAATAAATGAGCTTAAGAAAGTTGCAGGATACAAGATCAATATACAACAATTAATTGTATTTAATATTTCCACAGAGTAACAATGAACCTTAGAAATTGAAATTTTTTAAGTGTCATTTATAAAAGCATTGAAATATGAAATGCTGTGGGATAAATCTGACAAAATATGTGATGTTCTATACACTAAAAACTATAAAACATTGCTCAGTAATAGTAAAGAACTATCCCTTCAAAATGAAATACATTCACTTTGTTTATCAGTCAGAAGACTCATATTGTTAAGATGTCTACTCTTCTTAAATTTTAGATTCAATGCAATCCCAATTTAAAAAACCCAGCAAACTTTCTTTAGGAATTGACAAGCTGATTCTAAAACTCATTTGGAAACAAAAAGGACCCAGAACAACAACAATAACAACAAAACCTTTAAAAAAGAAGAAACTTGGAGGGCTTACAGCACCTGATTTCAAGACCTAATTAACTATAATAATCAAAGCAATGTGATATTGCAGTATTGGTATAAATATAGACAAATACAATCATCTCCCTTTATCCACAGTTTCACTTTTCCATAGTTTTAGTTACCTTGAGTCAACAACGGTCTGAAAATATTAAATGGAAAATTCCAGAAATAAAATCATAAGTTTTAAATTACATGCCATTCTGAGTTATGTGATGAAGTCTTGTGCCATCTCACTTCGTCCTGCGTGGGATATGAATGATCCTTTGTCCAGCATATCTATACTGTAGACGCTACCTGCTTGTTAGTCATTTAGTAGCCATCTGGGTAATCAGATCAAAAAAACATTGTATACATAGGATTTGGTACTATCTATGGTTTCAGGCATTCACTGGGGGTCTTAGAACATACTCCCCACAGAAAAGGGAGGACTACTATAGATCTGTGAAGCAGAAGAGACTCACCACATAGGGACAACTAATTTTTGACAAAGGCAATTCAGTGGAGAAAGGGTAGTCTTTTCAACAAGTGGTAATGGAACAATTGGCTATCCATAGGCAAATAAATAAACTTTATACCTTTCACTACATTCAAAAATTAACTCAAAATAGGTCATATACCTAAATGTAAAGACTAAAATTATTAAACTTGTAGAAGAAAACATAGGAGAAAATCTCTGTGGCCTTGGGTTAGGCAATACTGAAAGCACTATCCATAAAAGAAAGAATTGATATATGGGATTTCATTAGAATTAAGAACTTCTGCTCTTCAAAAGACACTTTTAAGGGAATGAAAAAACAACCAAGTCACAGATAGGGAGAAAATATTTGCTAATCACATAGATAATAAAGGACTTGGACCCAGGATATTTTTTAAAATCTCAATATTTAATTTTAAAAATCTTTAATGAGCAAAAGATTTGAACAGACACTTCATCAAAAAAGACATACAGATGGCAAATAAACACATGAAAGATGCTCACAACCATTAATCATTAGGAGAGTGCAAAATAAACCCGTAATTAAATACCACGACACACCTATTATAATATCTGCAATTAAGACCAACCATACCAAGTGTCAGCAAGGATGCGGAATGATTAGAATGCTCATACAGTCTTAGGTGGGAATGTAAAATGGTGAAAATTCTTTGGAAAACAGTTTGGCAGATGCTTCAAAAATTAAACATGCACCTACTACATGACTCAGTTCACTGCTAGGTATTTACCCAGTAGAAATTAAAACATGTGTCCATACAAAGACTTGTACACAAATGTTCACAGAAGCTTTATTTGTTATAGCCAAAATCTGGAAACAATCCAAATGTTCATCAATAGGTAAATGGAGAAACAAACCATGTTGTAGTCATATAGTGAAATACTACTCAGCAATAAAAAGAAATAAACTATTAATACAATAACCTGGATGAATCTCGAAACAATTATGCTGAGGGAAAAAAGCCAGACAAAGAATAAATACTGTATTATTCCATATATATATATAATTCTAGAAAGCATGCAGGCTAATATACAGTGATAGAAAGCAGATTAGGGGTTGTCTAGGAATACAAGGCATGGTGAGAGGGAGGAAGGAGGAATTATAAAAGCATAGAGTAACTTTTGATCATGTTTATTATGCTAATTGTGATGATGGTTTCATGAGTGTTTACATATGTTCAAACTCATAATATTACATATTTTCAATACATATTATTTATTTTATGTCAATAAAGCTGTTTTAAAATGTCTTGACCCTTGAAACTCATATGGGTTCTGTTTTTCCCTCTCTTTCTTCCATAGTAACTCTTCTCTAAGGCAATGGATGCCACCAACTGAAGGGCAAAGAATACAAGGACAAGCACAAGGGAAATAAACCTAAGTTTGTATCTGAAAATACATTATGTTATACAAGCACCAGAGTCCAGTGGAGGGAACAGTGTACAAATAGTGGCTAATCTGGCTATGTGACATAGCTTCCATTTTGAAAGGGTTCTGTTGATATCATATGCATGTCCAACTTTGTTGTGAAAATGTTAGGGGTCAGGGAGCTTGCCCATAGCAAAATCGTGAGGTGAATAAATCTTGTCTTTAGCATTCCTCAATTCTTCTGGAATTTCTCCTCACCTATAACTTTCCATTATTACTCTTCCTCTTCTCCCATCCTTGCTTCTCCTCTAATCAAGACCCACTGCATTTATGCTTCCACCAACCACCCCACTCCCTTGTAATCTGGCAGACACTGAAAAGTTATATGATAAATTTAGCCTGACAAAGATATTAGTAATTTAATGTGAATCACTATGCATGGCATAGGATTTCAAAGCATAGATGCTGGAGCCAGGGTACCTGCATCCAAATCCCAGCTGTCACTGACTAGCTGTGTGACCTTGGGCATGGTACTTAGCCACTCAGAGTCTCAGTGTCTTCATCTGTAAAATACACATAATTTTACCTACCTCACAGGTTATGAGGATTAAATGAGTCAATAATTATAAAGTACTCAAAACAGTATCTGGCCCATGGCAAGCACAATGTAAGTGTTTATGACATAAATTAATTAAATACCACTTCCCATGGACTATTGTTTTAAAATGAAAAAGAATGCTTGCATCAAGGAAATGAACTCTTAATCTGTCAAGGGGTAAAAGCACCTTCCTGACCCATCTCATATCCCCCTACCTGGGTGCCCACCACTTCTGCCTCTGCATCAGCCCACCATGGGATTCTCAATGCCCTCATTAGAAATCTATGGAGATGCTAATGTCACTCTTCCTGATTTGGGTCAATGGAACTCACTGCTGTCCTCAGAGCTACCATCCTAGTGCTCTGCTCTGCTCAAACATCTCAGAGCCCTAAGCCTAAAAGCCGCCAACCCTTGGCTGAAAATGCAGGAAACCTGCAGCTGCAGATTCAGGCAGTAATAAGTACACATGCTAATGCAGTTCCACAACCTCCTGGGTGAAATATTAACTCTTTCAAGGATATATAAACCCAGACAGAAGCACTCATTAAAAAATTTCAGGGCTGGGCGTGCTGGCTCACACCTGTAATCCCAGCACTTTGGGAGGCCGAGGCTGGCAGATCATGAGGTCAACAGATGGAGACCATTCTGGCCAAGATGGTGAAACCCTGTCTCTACTAAAAATACAAAAATTAGCTGGGCGTGGTGGCATGGGCCTGTAGTCCCAGCTACTCAGGAAGCTGAGGCAGGAGAACCGCTCGAACCCGGGAGGCAGAGCTTGCAGTGAGCTGAGATTGTGCCACTGCACTCCAGCCTGGCAACATAGTGAGACTCTGTCTCAAAAAAAAAAAAAAAAAAAAAAAAAAAAAAAAAAATTCAGAGCTATTAATCACAGTAGCTTTTAAAAGGCAGTGGAGCCGCAGCATCATTTGAAGGAAACCCAAACTTTCTCGGTGTTATTTATTCCTCCATTGCCTAAGTCCTCTTGAGGAAGAAACTATATCCAGGAGGATTAGAAGATTTCTCTTGAAAATCTATTAACCCAGTAGAGGCAGGAGTGGGATATATACCCTGAGCTATTTTACTCTTTTTTAAGTTCATAATTGGGGTGGTTTTCAGGCTTCTGGCTCAGTGGTGTGTCATTATCCTCTAGGACAGCAACCCTAGTTTATAACATGGCCAATTTCCATCTGGATCCTGGAGTCCAAGACCACAGGGACCCTTTTACTCAAGATTTTTCCCACAGTCCTTTCCTGAGCATCTGCTTTGGGCAAGACTCTTACAGCACAAGCCTCTTCCTTCCATAACACAGTAACTATTGGGGGAGGGGGATACCTGTCTTTCCCACAGACTAATTCTCAAACCTCCTGTTGGAGGGGAAAAAGCAATGTTTACATATGTGACATGCCCCATGAACTGCTGATTTAAACAGGGTGGACATCCAAACCAAAACTAACCCATCTAATGGTCAACTGGTGCCTAATTATTCTCTCTTCTACAAGAATTAAAATTGACAGGGGCTGGCCGGGCGGAGTGGCTCATGCCTGTAATACCAGCACTTTGGGAGGCCAAGGCAGGTGGATCACTTGAGGCCAGGAGTTTGAGACCAGCCTAGGCAACATGGAGAAACACTGTCTCTACTAAAAATATAAAAATTAGCCAGGGGTGGTAGTGCATGCTGGTAATCCCAGCTAATCAGGAGGCTAAGGCATGAGAATCACTTGAACCCAGGAGGCAGAGGTTGCAGTGAGCCAAGACCACACCACAGCACTCCAGACTGGGTGACAGAGTGAGACTCTGTCTCAAAAAAAAAAAAAAAAGAATCAAAGAATCAACAGGGGCTGTATTTAGCTGGCCCTATGGAAGACACATTGATCTGGGCTGCTGGCCATTTGGAGCCATGCAGGGAAACATGGAAAGAGGGTTGAGAGAACAAGAGGGAGAAGGGTTGCAAAAGCAGAGAAAAGACCACACGGCCTGAAAGAGAGAGTAGCTTCTGTGCCCAGAGCTTGCCCAAATATAGCTCCCATGAGTCTTAGTTGTCCTCAGTGCCTACATTATGAAGTCACCTGTTAGTTTGTGAGCTTAAGTGAGCTCTTATTCCTATCAAAGAAGTTCTGAATAAAACTAATAAGCCTTATGACTGGTTTTTAGCCTACACTACGTCTGGGACTAAAAGACTCACAGATTGCCATCTTCTATATGCAGCAAGAGTTCCATCTTAGGACTAAGCCCTGTTCAGCTAAACACTGAGATATGTGTGGTGGGGCCAATCTACTGTGTATCTATTTCTATAAGAAGCCTCATTGCCTCCTGGGAAAGAATTCATCCTAAAGAAAGAATTAAGGCATAAAATTCTGGTTCAAAAACAATGCTCAGTAGAGAGCAGATGCTGAACATTTTAGTGCGATAGTAAAGCATCTGTTGCAAAGCCCATTCTGAATCTTCTGAAGAGGGGATTGAAATAAAAGGCTTGTTTTCAAAAACTAAACAAAACAAAAAACCTCTTTGATTTCTAGGTACACGAGCAGCACTGTTCTGTATCCTAGTAACTGAGGAATTCCCACAATGGGGAGAAAGACTCTGCCCCGTTCTTCAGCACGAAACCCAGTGCAGCTTAGGAGGGTCTGGGCCACTTAGTAGCAGCAGTTACAGCCCTCCAGATGGAGACCTGTGGCCTCAGCCTAGGAGCTGGTGCCCGGTGCCCACATGGGCCTGCATCCCTAGCTCAAGAGGCATCAGTAGCCCAATCACAGGCATGGGGGAAACAGAAAACACAAAGTAGTTGAAAGCACCTCATCCATAAATGTACATGAGACATCCCCAGAAAGGCTCAGAAATAGGAGATGAGTTGGAAAAAAAGAGCTTCAAAAAAGTTTTGAAAATTCTCTCTTAGGTGGTGGGTGCTTGAGGTAGAAGGATACTGTTCTTATTGCTATTGTGGCAATCCTTCCTCTTTCTCACTGTTTCAAAAGAAAATTTCTAGGTTGTGGGGGAGGGCCACAAAGCAAAGGTTATATGTGGGAATGAAAATTTCCTTTTAATTGTGCCTTTATCTTTGAGGAGTATTTGTTGTAGTTCTTGTTGAACAAGGCCACCCAAACTCTTCATCATATTGCAAACTTTCCCACTTTCTCCACCCATCACACTTTCTCTTTGAGGACTGAAGTTTGCTGATGTATTTTCTTCATATTCAAAAAAATTTATTTTCATAATGGACAATGGTGATGACATATCTAATCAAAGCCCCCATAAAATTGGGGTTTCATTAGAATTCTCAAGGGCTCTACCTCCTGAAGGGAGAAAAGTGTCTAACACAGGACAGCAGCCTGGCAGAGAAAACCTTTGATTAGATTCAACACTTACATCTAAAGTAAATGATAAACTCAAGAGCATTTTCAGCACCTTCACTATGGATCTTTGCTACGACCGTGGCTCAGCAAAGCACTGAGGCCTCAGCTTTCAGCGGGTGGGGTCTTCCTTACTATGCCAAGCACCTGTGGGAGCCAATGTGAAATCTGAATAATACTTTGACGGAATGTAGTTCAGTCTAGGAAGATGAAAGCACTTCACGGATAACATTATCTCTTTAATTCACATACATTCTCTATGCAAGCAGTAGATGGGAAGTGGGTATTTATTCCTGGATTCTGACTCCGTTAGTGTTGAAAGATTTGCATATTTATGGGAGCAGAAGAACCCCTGAAATTAACACAGTGAAGGGAGAAATGGATGGGAGTGAGGTTAGCCACCATCAAGGTGATGTGGTGGCCAGTGGATGACTCTGTTTTCCTGCCCCAGGGCAATGGCACTGAGATGGTAGGGCATGGGCTCATTCATGGAAAGCAAATTGTCTAGCTTGAAAGAAACTCTGGGTGTGAATAGAGAAGGAGTGCAACAGGGGGAATGGAAGGGATGAAAGGAACACAGGAGGGAGAAAATGTGGGCAAGGAAGGCAGAGAGGAGCTGGAATAGAAAGAGCTTTGAACACCATATAAGCAAAGAGTTTGAACTTAATTTAGTAAACCATCGGAAGCTGTCGAAGGTTTTAGAATAAGGGGTTGACATGTCAGAACTAACTTGGGCGAACTAACCTGGAAATAGTAAATAAAATGTTTGAAAAGGCAGAGAGACCAAAATAGCAAGATAGGCCCAGCCAAGAACCAGGCTTTGACCTTGAGATCTTGGCTCCTGAGCACTGATGAACCAGCCTTCCCCAAGCACCCCAAGAGCCGCTGAAGGTATGAGCCTTCTGTGCTAGAGGCTCGAGGAAGTCCAGGGGTGCGGAAAGCGCCAGGACCAAGTCTATGGGCTTTATGGCCTCTACTACATTTTCCTCTCAGGTTGAGCTGCCTTAAGTGGTGACATCTGATCCTTACATCTCTAAACATTTGGCTACTCTCCAGACAACCAATCCCATGAAGTCCTACAGCCTAATTGACCTGCCGGCTCTGTCCTACCCTCAAATTTCGTGACATTATTTTTCCTTGTCCCCTGCTTACCAGTTAATTAAGAGTCAATTTCCTATTATAGACACTGAAGTCCCAATTACAATGCTTACTTTAGGAAATATTCATGAAGTATGCCATGGACCAGGCACTGTGCCACAGACACTGGCTAAACCACAGGGAATGCCCTGCACTTGCAGACCCAAGGCCTTGTGAACTCACTATAAAGCACAGGCCTTCAGATGAAAGCTGTTTGACATTCTTATCACTAAAAAGCCTCCTTTCAGCAAACCTAAACAAACTGCACTCTTCGTGGGCTTGCCTTTATGTTTTCCTTTGCTTTGCATTTCATAGGGAGGTGTCCTGTGCACTACAGGATATTTACCGGCATTCTTGGGCTCTACCCATCTATGGTAGTAGCACATCCCCTGCCCCAGTTGTGACAAACAAAAATGTCTCCAGACATTGCTAAATGTCCCCCTGGGGACAAAATTGCGTAGAGCTGAGAACCACCATTTTAGAGGAACCACGTACGTTTATATCTATAGATATAGGCTGCGTGGGCTCCCAGCCATCTGGGCAAGGCAGGCAGCATGGAACTCTACACACCACAGAAGATGCTGCTCCCCAGACCCTGCAAAATGAGGATCTGGGCAAGGAACAAGATCGTCAGAGGAAGGGCAGCACCTTTACCGTCTAGCCCAAATCAGGAATGGAAAAACTTGGGGAGAGGTGCCTTGATTAGTCAGTGGTCATCCTCTCTTTCCTCCTGGCTTGATTGCAACACCCAGAGCTGTAATTGCTCTCACGGTTGCTCTCTGTGGGTGACGGTCTTCATTAGGAAGGAGGCCCTGACTTCCACCATCCACCCATGAGGGCAGGGAGGTGTGGAAGGGGAGGGTGTCAACCTCAGGACGCTTTTCCCGCATTGGAGATTTTGTTCCACCCGCAGGAATGCCAAAGGTTTCCAGCCACTTGGCTCCAAGGCAGAGGCGAAGTGGTAGGAATGAGGTGAGGATATCCACAAAAATAATTGCAATTTAAATCTGCATTTTAAGGTGTGCATGTTGAATTTAAAAGAGAAGAAATGTTAATGATGTTTTAGTTCCTCGAAGCCTCATAAAAGTATTAAGGTCTGTGATCTGTCCTCACCTTTACAGACTGAAAAAAATACATTTGTCAGTGCTCCTAAAGTGAATGCACATCACATGGACCAACTTAAACTAATTAAACTCACCAGAGACAGATGCGTGAGCCCAGTTAGAATATTTACTTCTATTCACATGAAGTGAAGAATATGCCTCTCGGGCCTGGAAATATTTGTATCTGCTCTCTAGGCTATCCCTTTCTTCATGTCAAAGTTCTAAGGTTCTTCTTCTTTTTTTTTTTTTTTGAGATGGAGTCTCGCTCTGTCGTACAGGCTGGAGTGCAGTGGCGCAATCTCTGTTCACTGCAAGCTCCGCCTCTCAGGTTCACGCCTTTCTCCTGCCTCAGCCTCCCAAGTAGCTGGGACCACAGGCGCCCGCCACCATGCCCAGCTAATTTTTTGTATTCTTAGTAGAGAGGAGTTTCACCGCCTTAGCCAGGATGGTCTCGATCTCCTGACCTCGTGATCTGCCTGCCTCGGCCTCCCAAAGTGCTGGGATTACCAGCGTGAGCCACTGTGCCTGGCCCAAAGTTTCTAAGGTTCTTTAAATACACAAATTCTTTCAACAAATTTATTTAACAAATTTTTATTGAGTGCTTGCTATATGCCAGGTTCTGTGCTAGCAAACAAGATAGGAGTGGTTTCTGTTCCCTTGGAAGTTTCAACCTAATTATATTAGTAACGATAAGCTTCCCTGCTGGCTAGTAAAGCAGAGAAAAGAATATGAAATGGGTTTAAGGAATGTATTCAGGGCTCAGAAAATCCGATAAGCTATTTTAAACCCACAACAGAAGAGAGACCTGGTATCTCTTATTGTACAGTGATGCTTAAGTTAATTAATTCCAGCATCAACACTTACTTGCTTAAGAATAAAGGCAAATTATCATGCCTCCATAAATGGTGCGTCTTCGTTTGTAAAATGAGGTGGAAACATATCTTTCTGTCCTCTGTAGCACAAGGTTGTTGTAAGGAAAACACACATGACAGTCCTTTGTGCTAATGGAGGGGCTGGTGGTGAGTGGTGGTGGTCAGAGTAGTTGCCTGTGTTGTGTTTAATTCCATTGAATACATAGGTTTAGGTGACTACCCTGTGTCCAGTCCGAGCTTCAGAGAAGGAAATGGAGCTAGTGTAAACATTTCCAGTACGCATGGATTTTTGTGAGTCTGCTGATGGAAACAGTAGTAATGACTTATCACAACACTCTAAGGGATCATTTTTTCAAGAGGGGTACTTTGAGAACCTTGGTGTGCCAGGTACAATGTGTCTGTTTACAGAATTAAAAGA
This sequence comes from Pan troglodytes, assembly GCF_028858775.2. NCBI lineage: Eukaryota > Metazoa > Chordata > Mammalia > Primates > Hominidae > Pan > Pan troglodytes. The sequence continues at coordinate 99,940,371 of NC_072403.2, read as the reverse complement.
GAAACACTAGGAATCATTTCTGTGAATCCAATAACAAGCCTGCCTCCTGCTACCTGGTTCCTGTAGATTAGTTGGTTATGGCTGATAAGTTGCTAAGTATGTGCCAAGTTCTGTAACATTATCCATCTGTCCTTCACTAAGAATAAGGGGAAGAAAAAAGGGGTGAGGGGAGCCTATCAGATTGCTCATCCACTAAAATAGCAGAGTAAAATTTTAAAACAAACAAAAATAAAACCCTTTCTCCTCTCAAATCCCATTTCTAAACCATTTCAGAGGGCTATTATTAAACTTCAGAGAGTTTGAAATATTATCCTATATTAAATTTCAAAGATCCATTAAGTGCCATTTTGCTGCAGTGAAAGGCAAGAACTAATTCAAGAAGGAAAAAAAAATCTTGGAAGAGAAATTATTTTTAAAGGTCAGTTTTTCTTAAGAAACAGCTGAAAACCCCTCATAGGGGCTAGGCTTTCAGCAAGTTCACTTTCTTCTGAATGTTCAGAGCCAGGGAAGACATCCTCGCGTATGGCAGGACATGGTTAAGTCACGATGATTTGAAGAAGTGTCACACTCTGTATTCTCGTAAACTACCATCTCACTTCTGTCTCATGTCTAAGTATCATGTTCTCATTGTAGCTTTACAACAAGCTCCTGTCAAGTAGGTCACTGGGAAAGGAAAGACATGAGACATAAAGAGGGGCTACAGGATGTGTATTATTTACTGTATTGCAGTGGTCCCCAACTGGGGGCAATTTGCTCCCCAGGGGACATTTACTAATGTCTGGAGTCATTTTTGATTTTCACAACTTGCGGAGAGAGTGCTATTGGCATCCAGTCAGTAGAGGCCAGGTATGCTGCTCAACACCCTACAATGCCAAAGACAGACCCCCCCAAAACCAAGAATTATCCAGCCCAAAATGTATACGGGGCTAAGACTAAGAAACCCTGCTGTAGTGCTGTTCTGTATTTTTTTCACCCCAAGTTCTGCTTTCTTGATAATGAACTAATATGTTGCTGGTTGCATGATCTGTTGAACACAAGGTAGCCGTGTCAAACCCTCTCAATTAACAGACAATCCTAATTAATTTGTTATCTTTTTCCCCCTCATTCATTCTTTATTCATCTTGGGTGGAAGCCCAAGTAGCAGCATATGGATGTCTTACAGCCACCAGCTCACATAAAGGAGGGTAAGCATGTTGCTGTAGTCACGCCGTCTGGGCTGCAATCCAATCAAGTTTCAGTATTTTGCATGGCATTCTCACTGCCTCACTTTGCCAGGCATCGTGGAGTTGAAAAACAAGTCCCAACAGAATTTGCTCAAATATATCTCATCATGTGAAAGGAATCACAGAGAACTGGATGATGTAATATTGACTGCCTGTTAGTAAAGAGAATAAGCATGTCCGCCAAAGAATTAAGCCCAAGAGCCAGAGATGCAGAGGAAATGATGAGAGGGTTGAAATGGTAAATGAAGATGTCAGGTCATATGATGTGTGGACCCAGGCGCTGCGGCAGCACCTGGAACCTTTATAAGCACCTCTTCCAGAATGGTACAGATTTTCTCTCACAAAATTTACGACTATATATCACACTCCTCTGTTTGATCATCTTTATTTTCGTATGTCTACATGCTACCATCAAGCAACATCGTTTGAGCCAGAACAAAGGCTGCTGCCTTCCTTCAGTTAACAACAGGTTTTATTTCTCTGCCCTGAATCCTATGTAGTCAAATAAATACTTTTGTCACAGAAGGTGTGTTGATGAAGAAAGGGATCTATACCAATGCTCAGTAGATTCTGTGCTGTTTGATTCAGTGTATTTTATACACAGATATTTTTAAACTGCTTTACCTCTGAGAAGTACTATTTAGAGGTGATTTTCAAGTGTACAAGTCTCTTTCCTCTTCAGCACATTTTTGCTGCATGGTTTGTTTCCATCCAATCCCTTGATGTTTTCAGGCAAAAGAGAAGGGCAGGGAGGGAATGAAGCTGAGCTGCTGCATCTCAGAGTTTATTTACAGCTGAGTAAGTAACTGAGCTCTAAGAGCCAGACGCCAATGCAGGAGTGAGCGTTGGAAGATCAGCCTACTTTGTTCTGACATCTTGCCTGCACCGACCCTGCTCACCGCCAAATTGTCATCATTAAAACACCTAGTATTTATGGAGTGACTTAGAGCTTAACACTTTCCCATACTGATTCTCTCTGTAACTCAATGAGAAAGCAGGTATTATTCTCAGAGCTGGTTGGAAGCCTGTGGATGTAGTTTGCCACGACCCATTACACCTATTGAATTCGCTGCATGTTAACACTGTCAAGCTTTTTCATAGAGGCAGAACATCATATTTTCTTAAATATTGCCTCTCTTTTCACCCCGGAGTTCCAGCATTCTCCTGTGGTAACTGTATTCCAAATATGCCATGCTTAAAAACTCCAGGGTATATGAGGAAAACAGAAGAAAACAACCTTTTCTGCAAAATTTGACCTGGAGGACCTGGAATTTAAACTCACCTCCTAGATCTCTCTTCTTTTACCTCTTATATGCTGCTTTATCTTCACCCTCTGGCCCTGGCCTGATGGTGGAGCCTCTGGCACGTCTTGACAGGCCTTCTCAGTGCTGAGAGCCATCAGCATGAGGTCAGTGCTGGTGGCATGCCGAGCTCTCTGTCTAGCCGTGACTTGCACTGAGGCAGTCACATTTTTAGTCCTTTTTTTTCCCCAAGATCATATCTCCAGCTCAACTGCAGCATGATAAATACCCAGTGTAAACATTTTAGTCACCCCAGAGAGTCACCTCCCTCCTTCTGTCATCATTAGTTAATCACCAGATATCAATCAGCCACTTTTGTTTATAGTAAAGCAGATTTCAAGGCATGTTGAGAGCTTGAGAGAGAGAGAAACTCAGCTCATATCCTAAAGGAAAGAGGCTTCAATCATAAATTGGATGAAGGACTGGGCACAGTGGTTCACGCCTATAATCCTAGCACTTTGGGAGGCCAAGGTGGGAGGATTGCTTAAGGCCAGGGGTTCAAGGTTACAGTGAGCTACAATCATGCCACTGCATCCCAGCCTGGGTGACAGAATGAGACCTGTCTCTGAAAACAACAACAAATTGGATGAAGAGAAACATCGAAGTATGCGCTGAATGTGTCCTGTACTCCAGGACCTGGGTTGGGTATTTTATGTGTTCAGGGTTATTCAGTTCAGGGCAGCCATGTAAAAGCTTACGTTATCCTTAATTTCAAGAGAAGGTGATAGATTTGTCCAATATCACCCAGCAATAAATGGCCTGCTCAGGACCAAGCCAAGTTTTTTTGTTTCTATCCCTTCACGCTGCTTCTCAAAATTAGTGCACTCTAGATGGGACCCAAACCCCCAAATCCCAGGAAAATACAGCAAAAACAGCACCTTTGAGCCCTGGGTTAAGTTTTTACACACACATATCTTGACAGGATGACTGTCCATTCCTACTTCTGAAGACAAGAAATCTCAACTTCTTGTGTCACGCCAAAGGACAACATGTTAATTCTGGGCTACCCAATGGGCAAGTAGTAAACTTCCTTGCCTAGAGAGAAAAGCACTGGTCTGAAAGTTAAGAGATGTCCCAGGTTTGCCCTAATTAGATCCCAGCAATTCACTTCATCTTTGTGATGTTGGTTTCCTCATTGACCAAACTGAAATGAACTCAGGAAATAGTTTTTTAGTGTCTCCTGTGTGCCAGGCAGTGTTCTAGATGCTGGGAACCTAGCAGTGAACTAGACAAAGTCCCTTCCTTCATTGACCTTTCATTCTACGGGGGAACAGAGGCCATAGACCAATATATAAAGGCAATGATTCCGGAGAATGGTAAGGCCTTTGAAGACAATAAACAAGGTAAAATAATAGAGAAGCATGTGTTGGGGAAGGGGTAGATGAGGGTAGTGTTTCTTTAAAGTGGCCAGAGAAGGTTTCTTTGAGTAGGAGGAATTTCAGTTGATAGCTGTATGGTGGGGAGACAGTCATTTAAAGACCCAGGGGAAGAGTGTTCCACAGAGGGAACAACCAATGCAAAGGTCCTGGGGTAGGAACTACAGTGATGTGTTCAAGAAACAGAAAGTCAGTGTGGATAGAACCTAGGAAGCAGAGAGGGCACACTGCAGTGTGGTATAAGATGGTAGGAGACCTTGTGTGCCACCGTTAGGAATAATACTTGCCTTCCTGGCCTGACAGCATTATGGTAAGGCTCATATTTGATACAACTTTAGATGGGAAAGTCCTTAAGGCAGTTACAGCCTAACCAAAGATTACGTGCTGCAGAAATAGGTGGTGTACGTTTGGTATGTGTTTCCTAAGTGTGTTATATGTGTTATATGTTGCCAAATTCTTTACTAGTGCTGCTCATGTGCAATCTTTATTAAATCATTCTTAGCAATCTTTATTAAATCACTCTTAGCCCTCAGATTGCTTTGAGGAGTGGGATTGCTCCATCTGGATGAAGCCAGGGATGTTCGGCCCCTTCTCTTCCATCTAATACTGTTTTCTGAATATGGAGGGCAGAGCAGGAACTGTAGGCTCAGGGAAGGGAAGTTACTCTCAGTCTCTAAATCCATTGTAAGCAAGTAGCAGGGCAAAAGCTGCACTGCTTGCTTTAGGCAAGAAACAAACACATACTCCTGTTTTATCTTATTTATGGATTTTTTTAACAAGATACATGTAGCTGGTAATTTGTAGAAATAAAAACCTCCTGAGAGGAGATTACTTCTCATATCCTGTCTTCTTATGAAGTTAAAATGCATATGGAGACAAGAAAACAGGCAGGTTGCCCTGTGTACCCACGAAGGAACACAAAACAGAACCCAGGCTGCTGGGAATAGCAACAGAGCTCTGGGAACAGGGAGATTCATTAAAAATGTAAAATGAATGCAATGATTGCATGTGGTTGTCTTTGGGGGCATTTTGTTTTAGACCTCATATGTGTTGGAAAACACTACTACAAATGCCATAATTATTTTAAGATATAAAATTATTTAAATTGGCCAATGAATGCAGCCCCTGACACCAGTCTGCATAAATCTGGATGTATTTGTGTGTTCTTGCAGAGTGGATGGGGTTTAGAAGCAGCTTTATTCATTAGCAGCATTCTCTTCACTTTCTTCTCCTCCTTAGCCCATTCGAAGACACAATGTCCTAAACTGCATGACCATCTAGAGGCAAAATACACCTTCACATACATTAGCTCAATTAATTATCATAACTGATATATGTTGCCATTTTCTGTATTTTACCCACAAGAAAGCTAAACTCAGAGAGGTTAAGTGTCTTGCCTAAAATCACACAGCCAGAAATGGCACATTTACTTGAACCCAGGTTTTCTGTCATCAAATCCTCCCTTCACTATTTTATGGCAATGGAAGAGTACCAGTTAGCAGATTGATCTAAAGTGATGAGTCATGTTAGGAGGGAGAAATTTTTTTTTTCATTTGGGTGTCCAGTAGTTTCCAGGAATAAAAGAGAATCTGTGTGGAAGAGCAGTTCTGTATATCGAAGCCTTTGCTTATTCATCAATGTGTCAGATTGTGTGGTTTATTTGTTTGTTTGTTTTGCCATGGGCATTCTTTCTTCCTTCTTCAGCCAAACTGAGCTTGCCATGATTTTCAAGCTGATATCTGGCCATCATCTCCTTCAAAGGGCAGAAAGTCTTGCAGAGGTCATGGAATTCTGTAGCAGCTGTCCTCACTCAGACCCTTTCAGTTTGAAACTTCCTGAATGAGATGCTATCTCTGCCATCTCTTTGTTTTCTCTCTAGGAATCTTCGTATTATTTCCATTTCTGTTTTCTAGCAAAGGGTAGAGATTACATCTATTCAAGGCAGTGCCAAAAAAACATATTTTTCTCCATTTCATGATTATAAACATTATCAATTGACATTTATTAAATACCCGCTGATGCATGATACCAAACAGACTATGGATTCTGTTCTCTCCCAAGGATTATGGCTCTGACATTGATCTGGGTTAGAAGGATGTAAATTCTGTAAACCAAGGAGGAAGTCAAGATAACAGGAATGTTGGGACCAGCATGAAGTTACAGCTCCAACTTATGGGCAAGGTCCCCCTGAGAGGAACTTGGCAGCCAAATATGGTATGGCTAGCTCTAATCTATCTGTTGCCACCCAGCAAAATTCCAGAAGACTTCATCCTGTTTTTCATTTGGGATCAGTTTGAGGAAAGCTAGATTAATCCCATTGGTTGTTACACGGAATAGGGACTGGAAGAGATCAGAAAATTAAGTGATGCCCAGTTTCATACTAGAGGGGACATCACAGCTTCTCTATCCCAATGAGCAGGGATCTCTGTCATTCCTAGTTGTTTCTCTAGCACTGCCTCTTTGAAGAGAAAAGATGTGATATTCATCACCTCCCCAGGAGGCTTGGGCAAGATGTTAGGCAGGATAGAAGGATGGGAAAGAGACCCAGACTTCCACAGAAGAATGAGCCTCCCTCATCCATGTAACTTGTGCAGGCAGATCAACCCCTGTACAATACCCATCTGTGGGATTGTAGGCGCTGGAATCTCTCTCTCTCTTTTTTCTTTTTTTTTTTTTTTTTTGAGGCAGAGTTTCACTCTTGTTGCCCAGGCTAGAGTGCAGTTGCATGACCTCGGCTTGGCTCACTGCAACCTCTGCCTCCCTGGTTCAAGCAATTCTCCTGCCTCAGCCTCCAGAGTAGCTGGGATTACGCCCACCATCACGCCAGGCTAATTTTTTGTATTTTTAGTAGAGACAGGGTTTCACCATGTTGGCCAGGCTAGTCTCAAACTCCTGACCTCAGGTGATCCACCCAACTCAGCCTCCCAAAGTGCTGGGATTACAGGTGTGAGCTGCCATGTCTGGCTATGGATTCTTAATAGTTATATTTCTCCCTCTTCATTTGAAAATCATCCCGTTTTCTATTTCACCTGGGATTTATTGTTTAACCCCCAAGTTACATCTCATCTTCTTCCTAACACAACTGAAAACAACTGAATTTAGTTGGAGAATATGATCACGAATCTGGTGAATTTAAAGAGCACCAAAGGTATCATTGTCCATATTTCCAAATACTAAAACACCTGGTTTTAAAGGGCAAACTAGACAGCTCAATTCAGTTCAATAAATATACAATAAATCTGTATTATGTCCTGAGTAGTAAATACCTATTTTATTCTTACCATTTTCTGAGCACCGTGCTAGGCTAACGAAGATGAGTACCTTGAGTCCCTTGGGGACCTCCCACTCTAGTGGGAGGTTACACTTTGTGTATAATAGACTTGGTTATGTAATTAATGAAGCATTGCACCAGGAGGGAGAAGCTCTAACCCAGTCTTTGGGCCTGGGGAGGCTTCCTGAAGCTGAGCTGGGTCCTACAAAGCAAGTAGGAGAATGTCCGTGAATAAAGACAAAAAGGGGACTGTGGGCACAGAGAATAGCCTGAACAAAAGCAAGATGTGGGAGACAAGATGGGATGTGACAAGACAGTAATGCACAAAGTTGAGTGCCACTAAAGCATGGAGTACACGGCAGGGGATGGAGCCCTTGTAAACCAAGCTAACCAGCTTGGATTTTATGCTATAGGTGATAAAGAGCCCCTGTAGTGTTTCTCTAGGAGAGTGAAGTAGGGAGGCTGAACTTAAGAGGTGCAAAACTGAAGACAAGTTGGTGTGGAGTGCCTCTCACTGAAGGTACATATTAGAATCTTCTGTGGAATACTTTAAACTAGAGGTTTCCTCAACTCATCTCAGATTTTTAAAAACATATGTATTTTTGACCCACCAACAGAATTCTAAAATATTCCCTTAGCTATGGACCACTCAACTGGGAGATTATTACATCGTAATAGTCCAGATAAAGGTGATGGGGACCAGGACTATGAGAATGGGAAAGAGGATAAAAAGACATATTTGAGAACCATTTAGGAAGCAAAATCAGTGGAACCTATTTATTTACTCACTCACTCATTCAATAAGTATTAGGCCAAGTACTGTGCTGGGTGGCAGGAACTCAATGATGAAAAGAACTCAGTCCCTGCTACTAATGATTGCACAGTCTAGAGCAGAATTTCTCCAACACAACATTAATCTTTTTAGCAACAGGAAAAATAAGTGGAAAAAATACTCCTGAAACATTCTGGCCATGAACTACCTCTGAGATGATTTGCAGGTTGGGTACTCCAGGGAACCTCCAAAATTTGGTATAGGCACCAGGCAGATCACTAACAAGTTCTCCTTGGAGAAACACCTTTTAATCCCAGGCCTCAAAGAACTGCCACAGACAGTTTTTCAAGAACAATGAGCTAGACACAATTAAAATAATAAAGCAAAAAGAAATACAAAGAAAATATATTTACTTAATATTTATTACTCAGGACATGATACAGACTAATTGTATATTTATTGAACTGAATTTAACTGTCTAGGTTTGCCCGTTAAAATAAAAAATTTTAGTATTTGGAAATATGGGCAATGATACCTCTTGTGCTGTTTACATTTGAAAGATTTGTGCTCATATTCTCTAAAAAAAAAGCAGACTGCAGAAACCAACCTGTAAAGACTAAAGATATTAGACATATCACATTGTTTAAATATTCAGTCTCTCACAGCTTTGGAATTTATGTTTAATACTTTTTTACAATGCTATATCATCAGGGACAGGAAATTGTAAATAATAATAATAATGACCTGCCAGATTTATAAGGGTTCATTTAAAATAAAAAATGCAATAACCAATATGAAAAACTCAGTGGACAATGTTAGCAGCGGAATAAAGATGGAAGAGAGAATTTGTGAACTGGAAGATAAGAAATTGTCTACAAGGGGGAGCAAACTTTTTCTGTAAAGGATCAGATAGTGAGTATTTCAGGCTTGTAGGCCCTATGGTCTCTGTTGTATCCACTAAACTCTGTCATTAGAATGTGAAAGCAGCCCCACACAAGATGTAAACAAAGCAGTGTGGCTGTGTTTCAGTGGAACTCTTATTTACAAAAGCGGGCAGTGGGATAGACTTGGCTCAGAGGCAGTAGCTTGCCAACCTCTGGTCTAAAATGAAGCACAGAAAACAGAAACATGCAAAACAAGGAACAAATATTAAGAAACAAGAAAGATAGAAGAAGAAGGTGTGACATATGTTTAATCAGAGTTCCTAAAAGAAAGTGGACAGAGAGGCAGAAGCAATATCTAAAGATATGACTGACAATTTCCCAGAATTGATAAGAGATATTGATTTGCTAATGACAAAGCTCCATAATTCCCATGTAGAATAAATGAAAAGAAACACACCTCACGCCCGTAATCCCAGCACTTTGGGAGGCCGAGGCGGGCAGATCACGAGGTCAGGAGATCGAGACCATCCTGGCTAACACGGTGAAACCCCGTCTCTACTAAAAATACAAAAAATTAGTCGGGCATGGTGGCAGACACCTGTAGTCCCAGCTATTCAGGAGGCTGAGGCAGGAGAATGGTGTGAACCTGGGAGGCGGAGCTTGCAGTGAGCAGAGATGCTGCCACTGCACTCCAGCCTGGGCGACAGAGCGAGACTCCGTCTCAAAAAAAAAAAAAAGAAAGAAAGAAAAAAAAAAGAAAAGAAACACACCTAGATACCCATCATGAAACTGAAAAATCATAAAAAAAAAAGAAAGAAATCTAAAATGCAAGCAACAAAAGAATGACGCATAGACATAGGACAAACTCTAGGGGCTCCCAATTAAATAGACTAGAGGGGCCCCCTGGGGTTGTATAAGATGGACGCCCTGGTTAAGCCATTAGCTGATTTTTCAACAAAAATACATCATGCCAGAAAGTAGTGGGATAATAAAAACCTGTTTTGAGGCATGAGAGTAGCAGGGAGAGTCGCTATATGTGTGACTGGGGGCAGACGCAGGATTTGGAGGCCATGAGGCCTGTATAGTTTGGGAGATCTTTTATGAAAAAAAAAACCAAAGAGAAAATTAAGTACAAGGCCTTGAAGGAGACCTATTCAAGTGAGAGGCCCTAAAATTTAAGCTTTATTAGCTTCATGGTAAATCTTCCTCTGACTTACAATGCACTCCCCCTCTTCTGCCTCCAGCATCCCTCTTCCCCAACACAGGCAGGAGAGCACCATGCCTCCTGGAATGGCCTTGGAGAGTGCCCGCAGTGCTCCTGTTGTCTCACCCTTTGATAGGTTTTGGCTGTGTCCCCACCCAAATCTCAACTTGAATTGTATCTCCCAGAATTCCCATGTGTTGTGGGAGGGACCCAGGGAGAGGTAATTGAATCATGGAGGCCTGTCTTTCCTGTGCTATTCTCATGACAGTGAGTAAGTCTCACGAGATCTGATGGGTTTATCAGAGGTTTCCGCTTTTGCTTCCTCCTCATTTTTCTCTTGCCACGCCCATGTAAGAAGTGCCTTTCACCTCCTGCCCTGATTCTGAGGCCTCTCCAGCCATGTGGAACTGTAAGTCCAATTAAGCCTCTTTTTGTTCCCTGTCTTGGGTATGTCTTTATTAGCAGCCTGAAAACAGACTAATACACCCTTGTTCAGAGATCTTCTGAGTCAGCCCAGAGGGACCCTTGATCCTACATCTCCATCATATTCCAGGGGCCTATTAATCAGTGGGGTTCATAAGTTTTGAACAAACGTATAGAGTGTTAGTAGACAGCCACACATATCCTTACATTAGGTCTGCGCACACTTGTGTACCTCATGTGATCTATTCTGTGACACTTTCCATATAAAAAGACAGTAGCTGGCGTTCCAGGCCTCCTTCCCCATTCTCACTGCCTTCTGCCTCATCCAGGCCCTCTTCACTTTATCCATCTGGTGAGGCACCCAGATTTGCCTCACCACCCTCATTCTAAGTTAGACACTGCCACCAAAACTGCTTCTGTAAACGTATTCCCTTCAACAGTTTTTCTCAACCACCAGCGGAGGAATATGATCAGGGTAAAAAGCAATAAATCTCAGCCCCTGCAAATTTCTCCCTCAGGCTCAAAAGATGGGATAATACCTGGAGCATCTCCTCAGTTTCTCCACAGCCTCCAGCTTCCCCGTTGCCAACACTGCAATGGGATCCCGGGAGAATATGCATGCTTCCCAGAGAACCCACACCTGCTCGTGCAGTCACTGCAGTTGTCTCCAAGCAAGCCATACTTTGGTGTAGGTCCCCAGCAGGAGCTGCAAGGCGTTGCAACTCTGCCCCCAGGAAGGCCGGGAGGCCTATCCTATGCTCTCTAGTTCAGAATCGCCTCCTGGGTGCACCCTGGTCACTCATTTACAAGCAGAAACCTGCCCTTTGCAGCCCTTTATTCTCTCCCTCACCCAGCATTTTTACTGCCCCCAGTTTCTCTCCTCCCCACGCACAGCTCTGGGGCGCTGCAAGCTCCAGGTGCCAGGTGGAGCGATTACCCCGCTTCCTGTTTCCTCCTAAGTCCATTCTCCCAACTCCAGTCCTTTCATCTGAGAATCCAGTGCTTTCCTTTTTCTAGAGAGTGAGGGCTTCAGCAAGATCATTCGGATATCCTGGACGCTTGAAAGAAAATGCTTCTCTGAATGGTTAATTCTGCACGTGAGTTATATAAGATCTTTATTCCAGAACCTGCACGCAGTTATTTTAAAAAACAAGCTCCTGTGACTGACTTGAGAGGCCCCCACCTACTTTGAATGCACCCTTCCCTTCCACGCCTACCTCCAGGAACCCCCACCAGTTGAAACTGGCCACTCACCAACCCCATTTTTCTGTCTCCTCAAGCCCCTGATTCCTTTCTAGACTTCCTCAGGTGGTTTCCTTCCCCCACTCTCCACTTAGCCAAACCTTTTCCATCCAATCCAAGGTCTCATTATTTCTCAGAGGTACCCTGACCGTTGTAGCCCGATCTTGTCTTTACACGTGGAACTTCTGAAGTTGCTATTGTGAATCCTGTTACTTTGCAACTGTGGTTCTCAACCCTGGCTGGGCTATTTTTTTTTTTTTTTAATACACATGCCTGGGCCTCCAACTTTGAAGATCCTTTTTCTGGAAGCTTCTGGAGCTTTGGAAAGCTCCCTGGGTGATTCTGATATGCAGCCAAGGATGAGAAACACTGCTTTAGAAACATGCTATCTTGTGATTTTATGTAATGCCTTTTATGTCTAAGCCTTGTTTCCCCAAATAGACTGTAAATTTATTGAATACAGAAGCCACAGTGGCAGTTCTTCTGTATCCCCCACATCATCTTGCCTACCAGGCATATAGTAGGTGCTCAGTGACAACTTGAATGATGGATTGATTGATTGAGCATGATATTGAATAACAAAGCCCCTGGACGGGAAGGAGGAAACCTTATATCTGTTCCTGACTCCATAACTAGCAAGCCACTATCCTTCCTGGATTTCTGCTTCCTCATTTGTAAAACGAGGGTGATAATTAGGTTTCCAAACTCCTGGGAGCTCAAAGGAAATTGTAGAAGCTCATGAGTTATTTTCAACATTTCAAAAAGTCATTGAAAATTATATATTTTATATCAATTTTCAGATTAGTAATCTATCAAAATATGCATTAATGAATGGCAGTGGGCAGAAATAATATAAAGGAATCTTTAGTAGTGAAAAGGTTTAAAACCGCTTTTAAATTACAGGATTTCATGATTCCATTTGCTTGGTATTTATGATCCAGATCCCCTGGGAGAGGGAGTAAAACAAAGTAAAAACTTTGGAGTTAGGCTAACCTGGGTTCAAGCCCCAACTCCACAGCCTGCTAACTGTGAAGTTACCTTAGGCAAGTTACCTTAGGCAAGTTCTTAACATTTCTAAGCTCATCCCTTCATCTGCAAAATGGGCATATTGATAGTACCCATTTCGTAGAGTTGCTTAAGCATAGATAAGTTGATACATGGAAAGCCTTTAATGCATTGCCTGGCACATAGCAAGTGTTCAATAAATGTTAGCTATAGTTACTAGGAATATACTTGGGATGAGAAAGACACTCAGAGCTATGCCGAGGAGAGAAATGATAGTCAAAGTCACAAGAGGGTCAGGCATGGTGGCTCATGCCTGTAATCCTAGCACTTTGGGAGGCCAGAGCGAGAGGATCACCTGGGACCAGGAGTTTGAGACCAGCTTGGGCAACAAAGCAAGACCCCTGTCTCTACAAAAAATTTAAAAATTAGCTTAGTGTGGTGGTGTGCATTGAGTCATGATTGCACCACTGCACTCCAGTCTGGACGACAGAGTGAGACTCTGTCTCAAAAAAAAAAAAAAGCCACAAGAAATATTTCTTCTAAGCTGGGGAAGGGTTATAACAGGCTCATGGTTGGGGAATCGTCCTTCCACTCTAGAAGATGTGATAAACGTGTTCGACAGCAGTCACTGTGGTACAGCCTCCATCATAGAACACGGAACTGTAAGAGAACCACAGCTATTCCCCAAGGCCAGGTTTCTCCACTTCCGTGGACTTCCAGATCACCTGGAGGACTTGGTAAAGTACTAGTTCCCAGGCCCAGCTGCCAGATATTCTGAGTCGTTCAGGAAAACTGCGTTTCTGCATTTTTAATAAGCCCACAGAAATACAGCTCTAAGGAAATTATTCTAGAAGAAAAATCCAAAGCCCAGTACAGAGGCAGAGGGTAGGCTGATTATGATGGTTACAAAGCTCCAATGCCTGCTGGAGCCAAAGTGTTGGGGTGGAAACCAATGTGTATGTGATCAGGCAGCTCATCTGCAAGAGGTAGAGAGACCAGGCATGGGTAGGGAGAGCCAGGAGGCCAGCTGGGGCATGGATATGGCAAAACAGAGGGCACAGGGGACAGAGGAAGGTTGATATGTATATGACTGCCTTCGAAGCAGGCCAGCCCTCCACATCCTGGATGCCAGGGTGCCCAGGCACTGGTGCTGAAGCTGTGGGGCTCAGAAGATTCAGGAGGGTAAATCAGTCGGTCACAGCAATTCCCCAGCTTTGGTTTTCTTCCAGGTGGCTTTGTTTACTTCTGAACTAACATTTTTTTTCAGTTACTGTCAGCCCAAGTAGAGGCAGTTACTGACACAACGTTGTCTGATGTTCAGGGAGTTGGGGGTGCTGATGATGACAGTGGGGGTCTCCTGGCCTGGCACCTGCTACAGTAGCATCTGGTATCTAGACCTGAAAAAGGGCAACATGACCCAACAAGAGGAAGCTGCCATTATCATAAAGGCACAGTTAGTTTCCCTGGACTACTTTTCTCTATTTTTATTTTCTTGTCAATCTGTGGTTAGATTAAACTCTCCCCTGATGATTGAATGTCATGATCACAGGCAAGAGAAATATTTGATGGTTTGGTTGATTGTGGTATACATGATACAAACCTTGTCTGTCTTTCCAAACTTATTTTGCAATTACTAACAGTCCAGGTGATACTGAGGGAGAATTCTTAGCCCAGTATTTTGCCCTCACTCCTCACCATTAGGGTTTCTATAGTTCCCATATTCACATTGACGTGTACTTTTCTGCGCCATGTTAGGGAAGGAAATGTCTTATATTGAAATACAAAGAGACCATTAGGACTTCTGAACCTATTCTCAACCTCAGTCCTTATCTAAAATGAGATCCAACTTAAGGATTTTAAAGCTCAACAACAACAACAAAATCAGGAATAAGTGTTACAAATTCTCCTTCCAGAGTTCATGTTCATTTAAGGCTGCTAAAATGAAGCTATTCTTCATTAATGTTCAGATTTAATCAGATGGACAGTGCTCTGGGTTACATAAGTGGTAACAGAAATGTCAAGGAGGGCATTTGGTTGAAAGAACTTTCTTCCTATCTCCTTGTTTCCGCCTTGATTATACACACAGCACCCTGTTGCTTGCTCATTTACACAAGAGGAAGAGTTGCTAATCTGCTCTCCAGCCCTGACCTTCATCGGGTAAGGGCACAGCGTTGAACAGTGATAGGCAGCTGCAAGCACCTGGTCTTCTACTCGCTGTTGCTGACTGAGGAAGGACCAGCCTGCAAAGGCAGGCCTGTGTCTCCTTGTCCGCTTCTTGCTCTATGAACTCCTGTTCTTGTGTGGGAATCAGGACAGTCAGGACCTTCCCTGTTAGGAAGAAGCTCTTTGGCTCCCCTGTGGCCTTCAGCCTAAGCCACATGCTAGGTTTCAAATTAACCAGAGACACTTTTCACAGGGCAAGTGGGGTAGTATTGTTGTAATTGGAAGCTTGCTGAGATGTTAATAAATATGGTTAGTATTCTTCACTTGGCTGCTGATCTTTGCAGATACAATTTTTTCAGAAGGGAGCATGAGTCTTAGGATTTAGACCCCAATTTCTCTACCTTGACTATTTATTAGAATTCTCCTAAAGTGGTTGAATATTTACTAAAAATCACTTTGTGGCCCTTAGATCCTGTGCAATTCTGTCCTCTGCACTCTGAGTAAAATCCATACTCTGCATTATAAAAAGTCTCAGGTATTTTCTACCACTTTAGCTTTAGGCTGGCAAAGACCAAAGGCAGGGATGGTCCATTTCCACTTAGAACTTCACCTGTAGCTGGATGCATTATTCCTAAATGATTTGTGGAAATTTGGGTTTTAGTCTGTGATGAGACTGTAAGAACCTAGTTCATTGCAAAGGCTTCATTTAGATGTTCACCATCTTTGCCAACTTGGAAATGAGGTCTACCCCACCACTGGGAAGTTTCCAGAACATGAAGATCTTAGAGGTGATCTTGTCAACATCCCACCCAACTCAGCCAATAAGCACATATTGAAATTGTGACCAAAAATTTGCCCATTTACACAAGAGGAAGAGAACCTGTTTTCCCCAAACTAACATTCCATAGTTTCTTATTACTTACCCCAAGAGACTCCCACAATCTTTAGAATCAAAATGGTGCTTCCTTCTAGGGTAGATCTTTTGTTTTAGTTCTCTCTCTCTTTTATCTAACAGTTTCTCTCCAGTTGATAGGCCTTCATTTATTTGACAGTCAGTGATTAAGCCATTCTTTGTCTTTCTTTTCTCTAGAAAAGATACAGATTCTGTTCATCCTAAGTATGTACAGGGCCTTTAAAAATCACTCTTGTGGGCCGGGCGCAGTGGCTCACACCTGTAATCTCAGCACTTTGGGAGGCCAAGGTGGATGGATCACCTGAAGTCAGGAGTTCGAGACCAGCCTGGCCAACATGGTGAAACCCTGTCTCTACTAAAAATACAAAAAATTAGCTGGGTGTGGTGGTGCACCCCTGTAATCCCAACTGCTCAGGAGGTGGAGACAGGAGAATCGCTTGAACCCAGGAGGCGGAGGTTGCAGTGAGCCGAGATTGCATCATTGCAGTCCAGCCTGGGGGACAGAGTGAGACTTTGTCAAAAAAAAAAAAAAAAAAAAAAGCACTCTTGTGTATTCCTTTTCCCTAAGAGAGCCATATCTAAACTAGTCCAGATCTAAAACAATGCCAACGTTTTCTAGGGGTAACTCACCAGGAATGAACACTTCTCAGTGCTAAAAAGTCTTTTCTATTTTCTTGCTCTAGGTAAAGCTCTTTTCCTCTTCTACTCTGGAAACAGGGAGTAACTGAGCATTGTTCTCTGTAAAAATAACCCTTCATATATTATATATATTCTTTTTTCAAAGTGGCTAAATTACCCTCAAAGTATTGCTTTCTATAAAAGCCCCACAGTAGATCCAGCTAAAAGAGGAAGGTTAAATAGAATGTGTGAGCATAGTGATTATTTTAACAATTAGAAATTATTCTGATTTATAAATGCCCTTTCCTTATATATGGTTGCAAATGGTCCTTTTTTCCTTCATCTTCCTGTCTTAGCTTCCCCACCATCAAAACCATCATCCCAACACCTAACTATTCTGCCTAGAGTGTTGGTTATCAAGTTAAATTGTTGGTTTTTCCATATAACCTATCTCTCATCCTCCTACTGACTTCACTACAGTGGGTTGTTTGTTTTCCTGAAGACTGGGCCTTGTGCACCTTCGTGTACTTAAGCCATGCAAAGGGAAGAGAACCTACTCCATATATATTCACTGGTTGGAAACACAAATGAACAGATGAATGAATCAGAAACACCTGCATACAACCTCTAGATTAGTCAAAAATGCCTAAATAACACCACTGGATTGTGTTCAACCCAACCAGATAATAACTATTTTAACAGCTACCAATGTTAAGCTCCCCAACCAGGCTTGTTGCTTTACCTATGATATGTCCTTCAGCTTACAACCCCCCTGTGAGGTAAGGGGTTAAGGGAGAGGATTAGCAGAGGTTGAAAGACTGACTGTAATGTCCCCATCCTTTAGTGTCACCCTGATCTTGCCCTCCTCCCTGCCTCCCTGTCTTTAATCATTGAGGTCCTGCAGTCCATGAAGATTTCTGTAGTCCTCATGGGCAGCATTCAATCCGCCAACACTGAGGAAGTCAGCCAGCTGGCCTTGCACGAAATCCTTCCTCTCCCATCTCTTTGTCCTGGGCCATAGGAGTGTGTAGTCTGGTTCCCATGTGCCACCTGCTGGTCTCCTGAGTCACTGCTTCCGAAGTGCCTGAGTAGTGCCGAGTAGTGGCTGAAGAAAGGGAAGGAGCGGCCTTTTCACAGCATGTGCACGAAGTGACCCAGATGCCTAGACTGGGGTGTGAATTAGTTCCTTCTGACTGCACGTCAGCAGTGGAGACTAGGAACCTGAGGCACTGGGGAAAGAGGTCTCTGCCCAAAGCCATAATCTGTGTTTAGGAATTCTTAGTCAAAGCATTCTTTAGGCATGCAATCCGCCGAACATCCAAAAACAAATGTTTAAAACAGAAAACAAAAGTCTCTGTGCTCATATCATAATAAATACATGTACAAGATGAATGGGTCAGATAAAACAAGAAAGGGTTATTCGGGTATTTGGTAAACCTATGGCAGTCTCTCTGGAATAAAATAAAGAGAGGAGGGAGGCAGGAAGAGAAGGAAGGAAGGAGAGAAAAATATACACCTTCACCAGAAAAATATTGCTTAATGTACATGTAATTATTCCTAAAAACTCTCCAGCTGAAAATGTTCAGGATTTTTTTTTTTTACTTGAACTAGCCTTTTGGAAATTTATACAAAATAATAAAAATCATTGATTACAAGCTTATTAAAAATTAGATGCAGTCACAGAGATATAAGGTGGGTGCTTATAGAGATAGCAGTATTGATTCGCTAGCAACAGCTCTTCGCTCATAGCTATGATCCAATGAGCTTCTCTGGTGGTTTCCCAAGGGTGAATTATGGCCTCAGTCAGTTGGGTTTCTGGGCAAACATTTACATGAATGATTCTGTACAGAGGCTCTCATGTCTCCTCCCATATATTCTTCATCTAGATCACTAAATAACACTTCTGAATTTCCAGAGACATGTACCTTTGCCTTCTGCTTTAAGAGGTCTTTATTTCAGCTGGGTGTGGTGGCTCATGTCTGTAATCCCAGCACTTTGGGAGGCTGAGGCGGGCGGATCACGAGGTCAGGAGATCGAGACAATCCTGGCCAACGTGGTGAAACCCTGTCTCTACTAAAAATACAAAAATTAGCTGGGCGTGGTGGCACATGCCCATAATCCCAGCTACTTGGGAGGCTGAGGCAGGAGAATCGCTTGAACCAGGAAGTCAGAGGTTGCAGTGAGCCCAGATCGTGCCACTGCACTCCAGCCTGGCGACAGAGGGAGACTCTGTCTCAAAAAAAAAAAGTCTTTATTTCTCACACACGTTACCTTTGTGTAAAATAATTTCCCTCCTAAATATCTTCCCCTGCTCTGTTTTCTTCAGCCTGAGGCTCAAAAATTTTTACACGGAAGCCATGTCAATGAATGATTACAGAATTCTTTTCATTTCTTCCTCAAAGGCCAGAAGAATACTGAGGAAGACAATCCCTCCCCATCGTCCTTTTGCCTGAGCTTCTGCTTAAATGCAGGTCTGAGCAAAGTTGAAAACCATGGGCCCTCAGGCAGAGCCCTCATAAGCGCTGTATTTAAGGATCTGAACAGGAAATAAAGATTTTGACTTTTTTCTTGGCATTGTGCTTGGCCCTCTGGTTTCTCCTAAGGGCAAGCCCATTTCCTCTGTATCTCGGAGTCTGTTTTGTTTTGTTTTTTATATTATTTTTATTATTTTTTGAGACAGAGTCTTGCTCTATTTCCCAGGCTGGAGTGCAGTGGTGCCATCTCAGCTCACTGCAACCTCCGCCTCCTGGGTTCAAGGGGTTCTCATGCCTCAGCTTCCCAAGTAGCTGGAATTACAGGCTTGCACCACCATGCCCAGCTAATTTTTGTATTTTTAGTAGAGACGGGGTTTCACCATGTTCACCAGGCTGGTCTCGAACTCCTGACCTCAGATGAGCCACCCGCCTCAGCCTTCCAAAGTGCTGGGATTACAGGCCACCGCACCCAACCGGATTATCTGTTTTTAAAATGGGGCCAGAAATTTTGGAATCAGAATGTTAATAATATCATACAATGATGGTTAATATGCACTGAGTGATGACTATGTGCTAGACACTGTGCTAAACATTAACAATGGGTTGTCTCATTTAATGCTCATAAAACCCTATGAGATAGGTAAGAACTCTTATTATCCCCATGTTATGAGTAAGCATAGGTGAACTACAGTGGATTAAAGTACCTTGCTTATTGTCTCTTTAACATGAAATTCCTTCAACATAAGTAAACACCTATTATGTGCTAGCCAATAAACTGGATGCTGGAGCTCAGGACTAAACACAAACATAATCCTCACTTTTGAGGTTTGCATAGGCTCTAAGGAGCCCATGAAGGTAAACTTACAGGACCAGGAAAGCTTTGCAGAGGTTTCAAAGAAGTGTACTTCCAGTGGAATGGGGGCTCCTGGAAGGGAGTGGAAAATCTCTGGGGGTAGGGAGTGGAAAATCTCTGGGGGTAGGGAGTAGGGGGTTTCAGGGAAGTTCTTAAGATAAGCAGTGCCTTAGGGGAATCTTCAGCAGAAGGAAGAAATGAAGTTCAGACTCCTGGTGATCAGAAGGCCTTCAAGATTTTCCATTTTCAGAGGACTCTGAGACCCTGGGTTGGGAGTCCTGACCTGCCAGAATGCACATATTCCTATTAATGGCAGGATAAGGCCAATGAGAGGGTCCCCACCATGTGGCCTCGAACCTCCCATTCATCCCCCAAAGTCCAGAAGGAGCAGTCAGGAAAAGGAACCAGCTAGCCTTATATTTGTGAAAAAGAAGTGATTAACAAGTAGCCCTCTATGATTTCTATGTAAACTCAGATCGCAAAAGGCATTTAAATACTTAATGAAAGGATTTCCTCTACCTAGTTTTAGTCCTGCTTATTGATTGAATTCCCTTCTAATGACTGGGCTTTTCTATGTTTGAGCTAAGTTGTCTCTGGGAAGGGAGGTCATCTGAGCGCCTTAGGATGTCATGTCCTTCTTGGCAAGTACAAGAAACAGGTTTGAAGAAGCCTGGAGGACATTTACCAGTGATC
Organism: Pan troglodytes; assembly: GCF_028858775.2. Taxonomy (NCBI): domain Eukaryota; kingdom Metazoa; phylum Chordata; class Mammalia; order Primates; family Hominidae; genus Pan; species Pan troglodytes. Next base: position 99,919,956 of record NC_072403.2, on the reverse strand, counting down.
TGGTCTGGGAAGTTGTGGTTAGGCCACAGCAGAAGGGGACCAATTACCACCATGTACCATCTGGGGGCCAAACACTCTTCTGGGTGCTTTATATTTGTGACCTCATCTCAGGTGGACAATGACCTAGCCAAGGTGGCTCTCATAATCCTTCAGTCACAACTCAGAGAATGGAGTGACTGCACAAAGGACCCAGTGGTGACTGGCAGAACCGGTACTGTGAATCAGCTGTCTTTGAGCCTGGGATTATATTCTTCTGGAAATGCCTCTCTTTACCCAGGCCAGGCAGTTCCCAAACAATTCCCCAAAAGACGCCAGATTTGTGAACAGATATTGGTTGACTAAAACATGTTCCCCCTACAGGAAAAACAACTCCAAGTGCATGCCTTAATGACAGTGCTTCTGCAGTGTCCCCACTGTACCTGGGGACAACATACTATCCACAATGGATAGTATGTACTGAATACCTACTTTGTGCAAGGGACTAAGCTGACAACTCTGTATACAAGAGCTCATTTAATCTTATTATTATTCCTGTTTTATACAAGGTTAAGTAACTTGCCCAAAGTCACAGCCAGAACTGGGACTTAAACCCAGATCACTCAACTCCAGAATCCATGTTTCATGACTATTTTCCTAACCACTGTTTTTCACTGCCTCTCCCTGAGGGAAATAAATCAGTGGGCCCTGGTATCTGAGAAACGCCACCACAAGACAGCCAACCTCAGCGCTTTGTGGATTTCTCTAATTCTAATTTCCAGTTCCTGTTTTTGTCACCTGTGTGAGTGGTAACGGCCTGAAGCACTGGTATTACTAAGACAGGTCCCCCATCCCCTAAGCAATCCTGAGGGCTGTGACGAACTATAGATAAATGAGGGTAGGTTGAGCACTTCGAATTGGAACGCATGAAATTGGTTGGATTTGTAATCAGATGAGAGAAAGCAAAGGCTTTAGGAAAGCCCACTTTCCCCCGTAGTCCCTTCTCATGGCCATGAGGCATCATCAACTCTTAATGGAAAGGGTATAAATGCTGGAGTTGGGCAGACCTCAGGTCAAGCCCTGGCTCCACTCCTGGCCAGCTGAGTGACTTGGGCCAGGTAACTTCATCTCCCTGAGCCTCAGTCTCCTCATGTGTAAAGTATGTGCACCAGTAGCTAGCAGAGGGCTGGGAACATGGATGGAGATGATCCACAGGAAGCACCTGGCACTATGTCTGGCACATGGGAAAGGATCAAGTACATATTAGTTAAAAATAAAACTGAGAGCATGGTTTCAGGGCCGTTGGGGATTCCCCAGTCACCAGACTGTGAACATCTGCCCCGATGCTGCATGTGGGATCCTCCAGATCCTACACTGGCGTTGCATCCCTGTGTCTGGCAGGACAGGTGGCTTTTCCTAGCCACCTCAGGAGAGTACATTTTTCACCACGGATGCAAACCCTGGAAGCCAGTGCAAGCTGCTTGCTACAGCACTGGTGTGGCCAGGCCCCTGCTCTGCCAGAACTTGCTTCTAGTGAGAAACGTCATTTCTCACCCCTCGGTCAGGTGGACTGTGGTGGGAGGAAGAGGTTGGGAGCAGAAAAGGTGACAGTTCTGGTCTCAGAGTTGATGGCTTCACATCCCGCAGGGGTTCAGATGCCTTCAGATTTATAGGCCCATAACAGCAGAAAGCTGCCTCCTGGCTGAGCCTGGTGCTGCTTTTGGGCCCGGGGGGCTCCTGGCTGATACTGTTTGTGAACCTCTTTATCTCTCTAATGCCATGTTCTCTAAATCTTGGTATTAGAACGATGAGAAAGGGCGGAGGAGGGTGATTCATGCCCTGGTTACACTGACAACGAAATTCATCGAAATCAAATTTCTCCTAAGCATGCTAACAACATCCCGGCTGGTGCCTGCCTCGGCTGTAGGTCTGGGTTTGTTTGGTTTCTACAACAATTTTTCTTTTTAATGTCATTATTTTTATTATTTCGCCTAATGTTTTTATAATGTGCTTACTGTGGAGGTTGTTCCACAGAGCCCGCCAGCTCTCTGGGGATAGGGTGGGCCACGCTTGGTAACCCCAAAGGCTGCTGTTTTGCACAACCCTCCAATCACTGAAGGAAATAGAGTCTTCACCCTCCCCACTTCCCTAGACCTGTCTTGACAAGGAATCAAACACTAACCATAGAATTACTAACCTGTTCAACCCCAGTCTGAGCAAAGCTCCAATATTAACTGATGAACCCAACCAACCCTCCCCTTCTTCCATCCACCTTTTATTCTCCCAGTTAAGCATCTCTGGTTGCATCAGTCCTTTTTTCTATGTCATGGCTTCTGGCTCCACTTCTGCCATCCTGCCCTGGAACATCATACCCTGCCCTATTTGCCCGTATCCCTCTTAAATGTGACATTGATTAAGGGATGAATAAATGATACCACATCCATATTTCTGGAACATTAAGCATTTTAAAATTAATTTTGGAGAGGTGTCAATGATGTATCCTTAAGTGAAGAAAGATGGAGAAAATGGGTTTGTCCACTTTATGAAAAACCAAAAATCCCAACAAAAATCTTATATACTTGTGGGTTTGTTTTGATATGTTTGTCTCAGCATGAGTAACAGCACGGAAGGATACACACCAAGTTGTTAACATGGGTTATCTGTTTTGGGGGATGTTAGAAGGAAGAATTATTTTTTAATATACCTATAATGTTTCATTAGCTGCAGTTAACTCTTGTTACTCTGATTTATTTATTTATTTATTTATTTATTTATTTATTTATTTATTTTTGAGACAGGGTCTCACTCTGTCACCCAGACTGGAGTGCAGTGGAGCAATCTCAACTTAGCAGAATCTCAGTCTCCTGGGGCCAAGCAATCTTCCCATCTTAGCCTCCCAAGTAGATGGGACTACAGGTGTGCCATCACACCTGGCTAAATTTTTTTGGTATTTTTTGTAGAGATGGGGTTTCACCATATTGCCCAGGCTGGTCTCAAACCCCTGGGCTCAAGCAATCCACTCACCGCAGCCTCCCAAAGTGCTGGGATTGCAAGTGTGAGCCATCACACCTGGCCTCTGATAATTTTTAAGGAGGAATTTAAAATTGTTTTCAATCCATCAATCATCAATCAATCAATAACATGTTTGTATTTTTATCTTCAATGTGATAGACACTCGGAGTCCTGCAGATGTGGGGATCTGTTCAGGGCCTCTATTCATGCAGCCTAATTTGCATCACCTTCTTCGTTAACTCATGGTAGAGCCGACATCTACTAAAAGTCCTTAGTTGTTTTCCCTAGAACTGCTACAAAGAAAAGTCTCTCCTCCTATCCTATATACTTTTGAAGCAGATTTTTATTTACCCAAGTACAAGACCTTAAGTTTCTTATTAAATTTTTTTCTATTGGTTTGGCTTTTTGTTCCAATTGTCAAGATCTTTTTAAAATCTGCTCTTCTTATCTAGCCTATTAGCCGTCCTGCCCAGCTTTGTGCCAACTGCAAATTTGATCAGCAGGTCTCTTAAGTCTTGATCCAAGTCCCTAATGAAAATGTTCAACAGGACAGAGCCAAGGACACAGTCTTGCACTGCCCATTTTCAATAAATAAATACAAATTTTTTTTTTGTCTTTCGGTGTATTCCCTTCATTATGTACAAGGCTCCTAATAAACAAAGAGGTTTGTGCTAGGCAAATCAATAACCATCACCATTATCTGATCTAGTGATAATAGCAGTAAACACTAATCACAATCCAACTTGAGCCAACCTAGAAGCACAGCAGCATTAGTCAGAGCGATGGAACATATGGCTGTGTCCACATCTGCTCTGAGGCATCCAGATGGAAGAGGAGGTGGGCCAGGGGGCAGGGGTGAGTGAACAGTGGGGTAGGAAGGAGAGAGGAGGGAGCAGACAGGTGAAGGCTGACAGGGGAGTGGGGCAGGGACTAGGCTCCCAAATCAATCTCCACGATTGTGTGGTTAATGTGCAAACAGCACACAACAGCTGCTGGTGGCTCCCATCCGTGACAGTACAACTGTATGACAAATACTTCCTGTCACACTTAGAGAGCTGTGTCTTCTGCTTTTTGGTTAATGGACCTTTGACATGCCTACTCAAATCACTTCTTCATAGGCCTTACAAGTCTTTGTCACAAATATATGCTAATGTTTTTCTTCTCTGTGTGGCTGTTTCCTTTGAGCTATCACCAAGCATGGGTCCTATGCTACCCTGGTCCTCCCCATCTCTCCTCCACAGCCTCCCAGAAGCTGGCACACTCCTGACTTGTGCATCTCCCTACATAAAAGAACACTCACCTAACTGATAAAAGGTGTAAATTCAAGCACAGCTCTTGCTTAAAGCAACATTTAACCCTCCCTGTGCCTTGGTTTCAGAACTGAAAAAGGAAAGTCATGACTGCAGCTTTTTTGTAAGACTAAATAAGATAGCATGTGGCAAAGAAGTAGATGCTAACTAAGTATTAGCTGAATCTGAGTCCATACCTGCAGAAGACCTGGGCTTGACTTACTCCAAACCTCTGGCTTTGATTATTTATAAACATGGGCAGGGTTAGCAAATGGGTTTTGCAATCTTCAGTGTTTTGCCAGTCACCCTTGTTGGCCTCCTGAGAACATGTTGAGGACCTTTTACAGTATTCTCACATTTGCACTGATTCTTTCATTCACTCAACATTTGCTGTCAACTCTGTGCCAACGCTGGGCTGAGCCCCAGGCATACAAAGATGATTGAGGCAAGATCCTGGCACTAAAGTATCTCACGGTCTAGTGCCCATCACCCATAGTAACAACCCCCCCCCCACACACACACACACACCACCCAGCAGCAACACCAGCAGCAGCAAAAGTTCACATACCAGACCCTTACTATAGGCAATATACTCTGATACTTTATGTTCTATTTTACTTTTTAAATTGACTTCACCACCCACTAATGGGATGTTGACCCACAGTTTTAAAAGCTCCATTTTGGGGTTGGATATGTGTGCTAAGTTCTATTATCATTTACTAGATTGCTATGGGAATGCCAAAAAAAGAGCTCCCAGGCCTAAGAGAATCAGCAGACCTAACACTTAAGCTGGAAGGATAGTCAGGTGTGCACAGGGTATTTGGTGTTCTCAGAAGAGGAAACATCATGAACAGTGCATGGAGGAATGAAAGCATGGCTGTTCAGGGAATTTTTTTTTTTTTTCTTAGATGAAGTTTTGCTCTTGTTGCCCAGGCTGGAGTGCAATGGCATGATCTTGGCTCACTGCAACCTCCCCTTCCCGGGTTCAAGGGATTCTCCTGTTTCAGCCTCCCAAGAAGCTGGAATTACAGGTGCATGCCACCATGCCTGGCTAATTTTTGTATTTTAGTAGAGACAGGGTTTCATCATATTGATCAGACTGGTCTCCAACTCCTGACCTCAGGTGATCTACCAACCTCGGCCTCCCAAAGTGCTGGGATTACAGGCGTGAGCCACCACACCTGGCCAACTGTTCACAGAATTCTAAGAAGTTTTGAATGGTTAGAACACAGGGAACTTTAGGGGAAATGGGGGAAATATGAGGCTTTAGAGATAAATAGAGATTTTTGGTTTAAAGCAAATATTACAGAGCCAATGACTGAATACTCGGGGAAAAGATTTTTACTGCCAAGCAGGAAACTCAATCCAGCACAGAGTCTAGGCTCTGGGAAAAGAGGTTTCAGGAGAAGAAGAAACAAGATAGGTTTTTTAAAGCCAAGAGACCACACCCTGTATTTAAAAAGCAAACTCTCTTGAGTATTGCTGATTGGTTGGAGGCATCTTGGTGTGTGGATTTGGTTAAGCACTGGGCTGGGTGGAGAGCTCTGCTGTGTACCAGAGCACCCACCTCAGGATTGTGGCACCCAGAGGTTGTTTTAGCAGAAGTCATGTCTGCACCACTGACAGCTGATCCAGCAGCCCAGTTGCATCTGTCAGGAATCAGATCATGAAGAAATTTGTGGCCTGCTAGAGAGTTTGGGTGTTATCGGCCATGGAGGCCAGTGGAAGATTTAAAGTAAGAGAGTACCTAAAAATTGGTAGAAGCATCAATATCACAGCAGAGTAGCAGATAAGATTGGAAGGAAGAATTAACTGGAGGAACACAAACCAGAAAAGCAGCTAAGGTTAGTAGTTCAAGAGATGGTGACGGTGGGCTGAAAGAGAAAAGAGGTGATCAGGAAGAAAAGGAAAGGCTGGATTAGGAAATGGAAAGTTGGAGAATCAATATGATCCAGGGGCTGATTCAATGTAACAGGTGAGACAGAGGGAAAATCCACGATGATGCATCAAGTTACTAACTTGGGTGATGAGAAGATTGTGGAGATCCCCGAAGAGAAAATTTGGGGTGTTTGGGGAGAGAACGGGAAGATCAGGTCAGCACAAAGACAGTGCTAGAGTACCCAGACTTGTCTCCCATGTGTTACTGTGAGCAGAGAAATCTCCCATTTACAATGTTCATGAACCCAGGAATTATAGAGCTACCCTTCTCTTCCAGATGCCTAAGGAATCATCATTAGGATCAGGGCCAGGAGGAAGGGGAAGTGTCTGCCTGCTGGTGTGCATGGCATGAAGGTCGTCTCTGCCATCCAGAAAGCAGACTTTCTCCCACAGACACCAGATACGGTGGGGACTCTTGGGGCTGCAGAGCAACTCCTCCCTCTAGCTGAGCATCGAGCTGGATGAAGAGAGGTGGAAGGATGCATTTGTCAGCTCTGGCTCCAGAAACACTTGCTGGCCATCTCCATCTGGAAACCCAAGTTTGCACTGCCCAGTCACTATTTCAGCTTCTCCTCAGACCTGAGGTTGGAAGAATGATATCTGTAGTGGGTTGAATTGTGTGTCCAAAAGGATATATCCAAGTCCTAATCTCTGGTACCTGTGAGTAAGACTTTATTTGAAAATAAGGTCTTTGCAAATATAATTAAGGTTAAGAGAGATGAGATCATCCTAGATTTAGTGGGAGTTCTAAACCCAATGATTGATGTCTTTGAAAGAGAAAGCAGAGGGACATTTGAGACACAGAGATGCGGGGAGAAGGTGGCCACGAGAAGATGGAGGCAGAGACTACAGTTACACAGGTGCAAGCCAAGGAACACCAGTGGTGGCCGGCACCCATGAGATGCTTGGAGAATGGCATGGAATGAATTCTCCCTCTGAGCCTCCAAAGAGAACCAACCCTGCTGAATTTGGACTTCTTGCCTCCAGAACTGTGAAAGAATAAGTTTCTGCTGTTTGAAACCCCCCGTTTGTGGTAATTTATTATAGTAGCCCTAGGAAACTGAGATAATATCCCATTTAATTGCTTTTATGGCACTTGGGTACAGGAAACCTAGTGACCATCTCAGAAGTAATCACTACTCTCTGGTGGCTTGCCTCTTCTCCCCCGCCTATTCCCCTCAGATAGACACCTTCTCAACCAGCTGTTTTCCATCTTTTCTTCATTCTTTCTCTAGAGCAGAAGCTGTTCTTCCCAGCTTAGATGCTGTTCTGAACTCAGGGTAACAGCCAATTAAGCAGGTCTTTACTGAAGTCTGGCAGTACACCAGATGCTAAAGGTGCCCAGTAGATCCCAAGTGTGACAAGGACCAGAAAAAGCACACTTTTCTCGGGCATTTAGTAAGAAAAGCCTTTCCTATTTTATGTTTTTTATTTCTACTATCCAGAGCAATATGACATTCCAGGGCAATCATTCTTACATTTCAGAAAACATCAAAAAATAGCTTATCCTTAAAACAAGGTTGGAGAGCTCATCCTATTCTAAGGCTTGGCCTGAGCCTGTAGATCAGAGAGGGTTCCATGATCTTAGGAAGTCACCCAGGACTTCTCATTTCCACTTGAACACCTAACACTATACCAAAGCAAGTATTTCCCCAGATTGCCCCAGTTCATGAACTGACCCTGTAGTGTGATGTTGAAGTTGCAAATTTTGGTGAGCCCTGGAATTAAAATGTGTCTTCCTTTCTGGAAATTTAAAAAACATAAATGAAAGGACTAGCCATATCCACATATGGTTCTGCCCTAGTCATTTAACCTCTGTTTGGCCCAGTTTGCTTATTTATGCATTAAGTGGAGATTGTGAAAGGACATCTTATGAATTAATTAATTAACAATTGAAAGGGGCTTTAAAAGTGCTATGCAAATGATAAGCATTATTGTAAGGCCCATGGGAACCTGAGACAAAGCAAGGAGCCAAACTCCAAATTGAGGATTATAACCAAGAAGCAAATGTCAGCACTTTGGAATGTGAAAGAATGATTAACATTGGTTACGATGATGTCGGTTTTTTCTAATCCAGATAGAGAGGTGAGAAACTGTTAAAATGTGGATTCAGTTTGAAAACCCATATGAGCCCAGATGCTCTGTAAGTGGTTACACTTCAGCAAACGCCTGCACATTAAAACAGAATCAAAAGATCGAACCAAACTGGAACTGGAGAAGAAGCAGGTGCATAAAACAAATGCTGTCAGCATATGTGTGAGCACAAACAATTCATTGTGCCCACATAAGTCATATGATTGGCATTTGCAGATGTCTACATATATTTAGTTCAAATATTACAAAAATAAAACCTCTTGAACCCACCTAATTTTAATATTACACTCGTTAGAGAGATAAAACCTCTCTCAAACCATTAGCCCATGGAAGTTCTCCAGGCAAATCAGCTTAGTTTTCTGTTTTCTATTTCTCAGCAAACGGACTCTTGGCTTTACAGAGGCCTGAAGCAGCCATTGGTCCTTATAATTATAAACAAAATGTGGTAATTCATCTCTTTAAAAAAATTATTCAAATTAAGCTATTGAGATGTGGCTGTATTGTCTTCTAAGAGAATAAAAAGCTATCTTAATAATAACAACAATAAAAATGAAGAAACAGTTTACATTTTTTTCCAGTTTAAGCAACTTCTGGCTTCAGTAATTATAGAAGAATAGTTTTGCAGATTGAAAAAGCAGCTGTTAGTGTCCAGGCCTGACTTAACTTTTATTTTCCTGCCTGAATGGCACTTTAAAGTGTCCAGCATCCTGTGGTCTTTAGCTTACCAGGCAAAAGCAGAGCTTTCTAGACTGGCAGCTTCTCATTTCCAAATCATCATGATCTATGGGTAAGCAACAGCAATCATAGAATTCAGGACTAGGTAATGAAGTTAGAGACCAGGAAAAAAAAAGACACTCCAGAAAATCTGTCTTCCAAAATATTTCCTCTGGAAATGAGAACAAATGTGTGATCTTTATATTTCTGTGCTGCCTTTGTTGCTGATCATTCTTGTCCAATTGACTAACCAATTATGGCAAAGAAGCATTCAAAGTTGTCTGGGCAAATAATAATGGTCCTACCGTAATACAAACTACTTGAGCTAACATGGTCCTTGACAAAGCCAAGCTGCTTTTTCCACATCTCTGCTATTGATTACATGATGAAAATGTTAAATGCTCAAAAATTTGGCGAGCCCCATTTATAGACAATCATTTTGAAAAAGTATTATCCTAATGACAGCCGACCTAGGTGGTCTTTGGGCACAGTGACTCAGCTGCATTTATTTGGCTTCCCAGGACCTTCCTGGGTACCAAAGTTTAGTTTGTAGGATTCTGTTTCCTTGATACACACACACACAAAAAAGTAAGTATGGCAGGTCTGTCTAAAATAAAACACCCTTTTATATTCTTTTCTAGTTCTTTTAAGTGCCTAAAAAGGCAAGAGAAGTGAGACTATCTGAATCTCCTGAAAGGTTAAAATAATTAAGGGAAGTTTCAACAGAAAGGAAAGAAGGTTTTTAAGCCTTGCACTAAATGTAAATTTTTTATATTCCAAAAGAAAAATACCCCAGAAGTTAAATCCTTCATAAAGGTCATCTCAGAAAATCTCAGATCCTAACTTTGGTCCCATGTCCTCATGTCTTCAAGAGCAACCAACCTCCTTCTAACCTGCACTCCTCTCTGACTACCTTTTGAGAAACCCCTCTCTACTTATGGTATCTACCTCCTCTGCAGCAGCACAATTCCTAGGTCTGAGATGCTCAGTCTGGAATAAGAACCAGAGGCCTTGAGGATAATAGATCACAATGGCCTGGCACTCTGAGGCAGGAAATTTTCCCTGACCCCTTCGTGGGCCTTACTTAGCCTGTAGCTCTCAATCCCTTGCAGGAGGGAGAGCACGCAGGTAAGTGGGTGCAGGAGTCAGAGCAAGTGCTTTTGGGTGCTGGCAGGAGCAAAACTCCGTATGGGCCCACAGCAGCATCTGGGGGGTAGTATCTACAACCCCCAAAGCCCCAGAGGGCGTGTGTTACAGTGCTCTTTTAGCTTTGCCATCTGCAGACAGCTTAAGTGTTAAACAGCTCAGTGGGCCTTCTGCCTTTTTGCATAAGGCAGTTGCTCTCCACCAGTGAGGGCAGAGGGTCAGTGTGACAGCCTTTAGCGTCTGAACCTATGGAACTTAAGCTCTTGTTTGGCATCCAGGAAAAATGAGGTCGCACAAATGAACTGAAGGGTGGTAAATGCAGAGGATTTTGTTGCCAGTGAAAGTGGCTCTCAGCAGGAAGGGGAGCTGAAAGGGGGATGGAGCAGGAAGGTGATCTTCTGAAGCAATGCTGTCAAGCCGTTCCTCTGAAGTCAAGCTGCTTTTCTCCACATTAAACCGCATTCTCTGACTTTCAGCTGCTTCTCCTCTCTCCCCTTCTCTGTTCTCTGCCAGTGGAGCCTGGGGTTTTTGTGGGTACAGGAGCAGGGCAGGGAGGGCCAGGGGTGGTTTTGGAAAAGGCAACATTTGAGTGAGAAAATGGGGAGTAAAATTCTCGCTTTGGGCCATGGTTCCAGGCTTGAGGGTGGGGCCCTCACCAGGGACCCCGCCCTTTCCTGCCCAGAATTTCTCTGCCTCTTGTCCCTATCAACTCCATGTCCCAAGGGGTGTGTTCTGGTTTTGGCACTTAAGTCCTGCAGTGGAACACTAGATGGATGTAGGCTCTTGATTTAGTCATCTTTAAGAGGTAAGCTGAAGACACACCTATCCCTGTTGTCCAGCATTCTCAGAAAGTTGTAACGATCTAAACCAATGGTGAATAAGAGAAATATTTTCCTAACTCAGTCTTAACTCACAATAAAAGCAGAACCATATTATTGTTCAAAGCAGTCTAATTTCTTTCCTTTATCTGTCCTTCCCTAAGCCTTACCCCCACTTATAAATTGTGTCCATTGAGCTTTCCTGGCATGAGAAATTGCCCCATTAAAAATCAGATATCTCTTTAAAATCCTTAGTCACACATAGACCTTGCTGAATGTTTCCTTTATTCATTCATTCAACAGATATTCATTCACTGCCTATAGGCACCTTGCTAGGCATTCAGAGTACAATGGTGAGTAAAACCCCACATAGCCCCTTGCCTTTATTAGAGCATAATTTATAGGGGCACAATCTATTTTTTTCAGCAAGGGGCATCCTCTTCCCCAACCTCTGGGCAGAAAAGATTGAAGATCTTTCTCCTAGTTACATTTGTTAGAAGCCCACAGAGAAAGCACTTCCTAAATGAGTTATCATTTTATCGTTGATTTAGACCAGGTTGCCTTTATCCTGCGTGCTTTTGGTACAGAATTGCTATAACGCAAAGCAATGAAATAGCAAGTCCTAAGAGGGCCTTTCAAATTGTTCTGATTCTATAATGAAATAATCAGAGTGTGAAAGCTCAGAGCTTAGAGATTATCTACCCACCTCCCACCCTCCACACACACATATGCACCCATTTCGCAGATGAAATATCCCTCAAGGCTGAGGGAGAAAGGTGTGCCATGTCTTGTCTAAAGCTAAACAAGTTGTTAGCAGAAGAAGCAGAACAAGCTGGGTCAGCTGCCTGCTAGTTCTAGACTCTCTCCACCACATCCTGCCACCTTATAAGGAACATTTGGCTTCTGGAATCTGACTACTAGCTGTTCTGCTGCAGCTGCTAGTCACCACCAGCCAATGAGAGGGTAATTTGTTATCCTCTGCATTGCCCTCTTTCTAATTCTACTCACATGCAGAAACAGAATCTAATAAATATGGTACTCACAGTCTCACAATTCTCCCTATGATGGAAACCAGCATTCCTTTTCCAGAGGAAAATGCAAACATGTATACAAGCCGAATGACAGGAAGAAAAATCACTTACATGTCAGCATTGGAGAACATGTACATGTTTCATTACATTGAAAACCAAATTCCTTCTGAAATTACCTAAGAAAAAACTAAGAAAAATAGCAAAAAGACAATGTCAGCAAGTTCTCAGAAAATATAATATATTTTCTATATTTTTCTTTATTAGCAGGTGAGGATAGTGACAGATAAACTGTGCCTCTGCCCTGCCATAAGATATATGTCATCCAAGGTTATAGAAGTTGACACTCTAATTTTTCTCCATGTAACTCTTAATTCATTAATTAAAATTAGAAAACATGGTTTGGTCATCAAATGTTCAAATGTTTACCTTTTTGTACAGATTTATACTAGTCCCCACATTTTGAAATAGAGAAAGTGTAAATCAGGTATAAACAATACAGTCAGCATGAGTGTTCACCATTTAGGAAACAATTTGGGGGGAAAAATAATGTTTAGAGTTTGAAAATGTCCTCTAATTCCAATTTTGTAGCTCCAGTTTCATTTTTTCGTCTCTGGTTCTTGAATCCTAGTCTTCAGGGGTTAGTGGAGGTTAAAGATTGCTCTACCTACCAGTCGCGGAACATGTGTGTTTTAACACATTTTAAAGTTTTTATTAGGTGCTCTTTTATTACCTTTCCGCTGGAATCCCTGGTGGCCATACTCGATTTTTAATAAGGTAGAAATCCTGTAAAGTGATTGTTCAGTCGTTGCATTTAACCAGCAGGCCCGTCGCTGAGCCAAAAGGTCGGCTGCTAAGCTCAGGGAGGAAGCTGGAGAGAAAGCAAGCTGGCTCAGCCTCCCCATTTTAAATGAAGTCCCTTTCATTCTGCTGCTCATTCAGAATCAAAAAGGTTTCAAAGCTCATTCACTACCATGGGAGAAGGGGGCAAAAAGGAGAGGGTGCATTTTGCTACTCGATATCAGAAAAACAGAAGCCTGAGCTGAGCACTGGTATCCTTAGACAACACAGTCTTATAGTATACTATTATTCAGTGTTGTTGTTATACTTTTGCAACGAATATGAAGTTTTATTCATAAAAATAAACAGGTCACTCAGCCAGGAGGCCAAGAAAACCCAGTAATGTATTTCCTGCTGTAAAGGCACAGTGGGGGCCCCTCTCTGTCCCCACTCTTTATCTCTTTTACACATGGAACCATCTGGGTTGGGGGGCAGGCACAGAGTTCAAGAGACCCTCACAGGGATTCTGAACAATCCCAGTTCTCAGTGTGCCTGCCATCAGAAAGGGAGAAAGGTGGAAATGTTTCCAATAGAGGAAATAATTAGTGAGAGACACAAAACCACTAAGCTAGAGAGGTGCCAGCCATATTTTGAAGAATTAGGTGTGTGGCGGTGTTGCGGGGATGACCTTTGGGACAAAATGCCAGTTTTGAGATATAGCTATGTGCATGGGGGTGTACGCTGAAATGCATCCTTCACCTCTGAAAAGGATAGTAACTAACTTAGGGTCTACTTTCTTCCAGCACTATGCTGGTAACATGTCACTAACAACTGTTTTGGAGGAAAACCAGGATGTGGAACATGTTGCAAATGTAGGCTTTGCCACAGGATAAGTGGGAGTACAACAATGCCTGAGATTGGCCAAGAGGATTTGGAGGGAGCTAAATAATATAGATGGATACGAACTCAGAAGCTTCTTCTTCTTTTTTTTTTTGGCAGAGTATCACTTTGTCACTCAGGCTGCAATGCAGTGGCACAATCTCAGCTCACTGCAACCTCTGCCTCCCAGGTTCAAGCGATTCTCCTGCCTCACCCTCCTGAGTAGCTGGGATTATAGGTGTGTGCCACCACACCTAGCTAATTTTTTGTATTTTTAGTAAAGATGGAGTTTCACTATGTTCGCCATGCTGGTCTCGAACTCCTGATCTCAGGAGATCTGCCCACCTCGCCCTCCCAAAGTGCTAGGATTACAGACATGAGCCACCACGCCCGGCCAAACTCAGAAGCTTCTTAGCAGGTCTTGCACAAAGTAACAGGGTCCTCTTAAAATCAGTGTAGGCTTTAGGGTCTACAGTTTTGGTAACCTAGTTGAGAATCTCACCCCACTGCTGCTCTGTTATAGCCATGGGGATGAAAACTCTCTATTACACACACATATAGAATGCACTGTTGCCCACCTAAACCATTACTACTTAAGATATAGGGCAATCTTAACTAAAATTGCACAACCATCTGGTTAACCCAACTGTTGGACTTATCTCATGCTAGGGGTTTAAGGTAGTGTTTGGGCTCCCAAACTTCTACTCACTCTCCTTCCTCTCCATTGCTGTGGCCAAGAGAGCAGACATGCCCAAACAGACATCTGAACAAGAATCCAAATATTGGACTTATAACAGACTAAGCAACTATCTAAAGACACCTCTGCCCAAGGTTTAGGCTTCCTGGGAACAGCTAGATTGGAGAATGTGGTTTGGCTACATATCTCCTACCTCAAATTGAGGACAGACAGACTGATGGGAAAGGGGACACCTGAGTAGCACCCTAGTTGTAGTTAGAAAAGCTAGAACAGAAAGTGAAAATCCCTGTCTCCCCTCATCAGTATCATCAGTATAGGAAGAGCTTGCTTTGGTGTACAAAGCAAGGAGGAGGTGGCCCTTTTAACTGATAAATGAGACGGAGCCCGCTTTATTTATTTATTTATTTATTTATTTTGTTTTTAGAGAGATAGACATATGTCCATTCTCTATTGAGGAACATACTCCCATCCTTTCATAATTTTCCAAAAGACATATCAATCTTTGACCATTTGCATTAGCCATTCATTCACCAAAGGGGAGGAGCAGGGGGCAGATTAGAGAAAGTGTCAGGAAGGTTGATTCCAATACACTTGTATTTGGGAAGATATTCCCCTTCCACAAATCACAGCTCAGTGAAATCTGGGGAGGCCAGCAGAGAACAGAAGGATACTTTTAAGGTTCCAATGCAACTGTAGATGCTGTGCGAGATGCCAAAGAAATAGAAAGAGTTCCTGCCTTTGTAGATCAGGATACCAAACTTGCATAAGATTCAACAAGAAAAAAATAAAATAAAAACACAAAATAATAATAAAGTTCAAACTGTATGATATTATCCACTTCCATCAGGTGAACTTCCAAAGATGAAGGGGGAGAAATTGGGAGGAAAAGGGAGGTCGCAGAACAACAATCTTCCCTTCCAGGAAATTGCTCTCTGCTGGGGAAGCACCTGTAGTGTGAGGTGCCCAGTCTCAGCTCATGGACCAGCATTTGGGTACTCTTTGGGAGCACCCATTGAGCCCCAAGTTTTCTGAAGCAAAGTGATGACAGATAATCAAGCAGTCACTAGTTGGGCTGCTCCTGAGCTTTGGTTTTCTGCAACTCTGATACCACTGGTGCCTTAGGCTGGCTTGTCAAACACTCCTGCCATCATTCCACCACTCTCATTTACTCTTTCCCTTCTAAAAGCCTTTTCCAACTAAACAAGTGCCTTTTCTGGCCTTGATCATCACCTGACATCTTTTTAACAACTTTGTTGAGGTATAGTTTGCATGCCATAAACTTCACCTGTTTTAAATGTAAAATGTACTGCCTTTTAGTAAATTTACTGAGTTGTGTAACCATCACCATAATCCATATTTAGAACATTTCTAGCACCCCAATAAGATCCCTTATGCCTGCTTTCACCTAACATCTTAATGATATTGTTTGGCAGGTAGCTAAGAGTAAGGCTAAGACACAAAGGGAAGCAGAGGGAGTAGTGAGCCTTAGAAGGCAAAAGAACACCAGAGAGGTGCAGGTGAGAAATGTAGAAGAGATCAAAGGCTTCACATGGCTCACAGCTCTACTGAAGGCTTCAATGATGGAATGCATGCCAGATGTGGCAATCCTTCATCTCCACTCCTCAATGAAAAGCCATAAGAGTGCATGGCCCCACTAAATGCAACATGACTGACAGCAAAGTGTAGACAACCTCTTTTTCAACATGCCCAGTATCTAAGAATGCCTTGTGCAGAGTTGAAACTTAATGTTTGTTGAATTGAACTGAAATGAGTTGGAGAGATGAAAAGTTGGAAGAGGAAAAATGTCTTCTCATGGACAATTGTCACCCAACATCCTTTGTCACTTCCCAATGCCCCTCCAGTTTCCTTTTTGATAATTACCTCTTTCCATCATGTGTGGTGTTAGAGGGATGATAATTCCTGGAGTGTAGTAAACCATAGAATCAGATTTTCCTTCTTCCCATCTCAACACATCCAGGGACAAAAAGTTTCATTTTGACACTATAAACCAATGATGCAAAGTCAGAAGGAATGATTAGACATCATCCATGGCCACAGTTGTCCTGGCCCCAGCCAGACTCAACCTGTGTGAAGCAGATGCTATGCTTCCTGCTTCCTGGCCTTCCAGAGGTGCCCTGTTCCTACCTATTTGCAAGCCCAACTGTCCATCCTCCTGCTGATTCTGTGTCCTCCCAGTAATTCCATTTTATTACCTAGAATTGGTTTCTGTTGCTTGCAACTGAGGAATCCTAACCCCTTCATGCCCTTTAATGGCCATGGCATTGATGAGGTGAGAGGTAACAAGAGTCATGGTGTCACTTCCATAAGAGGCATTCGGGGCAAAAATGGGGTGACTGAAGAAATTATTTCCTGGCAGGAAAGGAAAAGCAGTCAAAGTTGACCCTAAAGTTTTATATTTCAAATGTGTTTCTACCACACAGGGTTTTTGGTCATTTGAACTTTCACCCAGGTGAGCTAAGAAAACTGGTGGCACATTTCTCATAAATGGATCAACAGCGCAGGCTATTTTAAGACCTAACGTGTGAGGATGAGCAATTTTCACATGCTTTTCACTTCACTGAGAGAACAACCAACATGGCTTGTCGAGCAGTTGGTCTCACTGCTCAACCTCACGCATGTGCCGCCTGGGCCGGTGATTCAGTCCCCCCAAAACACTGCTTCCTTCTGAATTGGAGAGCCAAGGTTATGAGTCAGCCCTGCTCAGAGCCAAGACACTTCGATTCAGTGTTATTTTTTGCCTTACCACACAAAGTTCAAAATGTCCAATCTCTTTTCTCTAATGCCAATGCCCCAATAGTTAGGAATCACAGTCCAGAGCTGCTTTATTAAAAATGTTCACTTTCAGAAATCATTGATCCTGAAATCATTGCACTCTTCTGAAATAAAAAATAAATAGAAAGAAAAATCAATCAAGGAAATAGCAAAATGGTAAGCGGTACAATATGACATGTTAATGCTAAATGCCAGCTTCATGGTTCAACGCCCAATTTATTATGTTGAAAGCACTAGGCAGAAGACAGGCATCAAATGAAATGAGGACTGAATAAATGTGCTACTGCATAAAAACTATTTATGAATTTCCATGCTGTTTGTCATTGAATAAAAGCTATAATCATTTGATAGATATACATTTTTGTCAGTGTTACTTCAAACTGATACTTCATCAAATTGCTACAACCCTTTCAGGTGTGAGAATCATAGAGCTTCTTTGACGGAAATCATGACTTAATGCATGAAAGCTGAAAGACCAGCAAAAATTACAGAGCAACAGCCCATTACTAAAGGGCCATGGTATGAGAGACACATAATGCATTTCACTTGGAAGGGATTTCTGAGTTCACCCCTAAGTCCAATCCCTCCACCCAGAGCTGAAGCCTGCCAGTTATAACACAATCCAGATAACATGCAATGGTGTCGTATCACATACTAATGCTATGGTAATTCTCCTAGTATTTCAAAGACTGGGAATCTGAACCAAGAACAGGAATAGATTAGTCAAGTTTATTCAGCTTATGCCTGCATCCTCTCATTGCCCTCTTTAGAATGGAAATATGTCATCATAGTTCAGTTTCCTGAGGTCGCAAAGATAAGACAATATCTACTTTGATTTCAAACAGAATCATCTGTAGATAAAAGAAGGCTCCTCTCTCAAATAAAACAGCTTTTCAAATAGCCTCTCACCACAGTTAGTAATAATTTATGCTTGGTGAACAGGAAAATGTGCTGAATTTATTCATTTTACCGTGTGCTGCCTGTCAAAAGGGCAAGCTGATAAA
Source organism: Pan troglodytes (assembly GCF_028858775.2). NCBI lineage: Eukaryota > Metazoa > Chordata > Mammalia > Primates > Hominidae > Pan > Pan troglodytes. The sequence goes on along the minus strand of NC_072403.2, from coordinate 99,901,788 downwards.
GACAGAAGTAGGGGTGGGCAATTTATTGGTATTTGCAAATCTGATATAAAAGGTTTTTGTAATTCCTCCTGATTTCAAAAGAAGAAGAAAATTAACTCTGAAAGTGGCAAAACAGAAAATTCCTGTTCTTGTCCATCATATCTGACATTTTACCACGTGGATAATTCTAGAGGCGGGTTTTTCTTTTGTCCTCCAAAATAAATTTTTGCTCCATTTTTGAACCCTAATCAAAAAATTATGCCACAGGAGACACTCTACTTAAGAACCTAGAGTCTAGCCCAGCTTCAAGGGCATAGTCCTACTGTGTCGCATTTTCCTAAACACCTGTAACAGCTGGACAGCTGCTCATTCCCCTCCTCTGCCAACCCAGTCATTTGCTTTAACCAGGACAAGTTTATTTTCAATCTTAATTATTTCTGAATTGAAACTTTATTTTCTTACCTGGTTTCAGGATGTGTTTTAGAGTGTTTTGGGTTTTGAAAATTCACTTTGAAATGGGATATGGTTTTTACGTCCTCTTCTTATGCTGTCTCTCCTCAGGAGTTGTTGAAACTCCTTACATTTAAATTCCTTAAGGGGCAGTTGTAGTTTTGTGCCTCATGTAGCAGACAGGGTATCAGGTACAGCTGGAAGTTTGGGGAATTAACTTGACTTGAAGCTCAGATAACCAGAAGTCTTAACTCATATGCCACTCTCTTTTTTCCACCATAAAAGATAATAAAGTCTTTATCATAAATTAAAAGTATAGCATGAAGATTGGGGCATTTTGAAGAGAAGAAAGTTGTTTGAAGCTCAGAATTTAGCAAGTTCATTTTATAGACTTCATGTATGGGTTGCTTTTTGTTTAATAGCGCATCACAAAATTCTGGCTGAAAGCCATGAGATAATATAGCTTAACGATACTAAGGTTCATTTATAAAAATTATAATTTAATCATAAAAATACATTTTAGATACAAAAGCTTCTTTCTGAGCTCACATCTCCCATTTATGTCTGAAAGAGCACAGGCAATGCCACCCACTGAGCATTCTTGGTGGTAACTGGTTCTAAACCTCAAATTTCAAAATAATCACACTCAGACACACCACAACCACATCCTGGATCGTCAGAAGCCAAGAAAATCCAGTGATGAAAGTTTTTCTTAATCCCACAGGCATCTATGGTGTGGGGAAGAGGACTGTGTTGCTATAGCTACTGATCCCCCCCGTTTTTGGCTTCTTTGACCTTTCCTCCCCTTGGGGGAGGAAATACTGCTGCAGTAGCCTGTGGAGGCTATGGGGAGAGCAGATCCACCTTCGAGTTCAAGAGAAAGACATTCTCCAGGAAGCCCTCCTGTCCTCACATTTGGTGACAGTTACAAAGCAGAATTGTCTCCTCTTTAAGTGGCCGTCGTGAAGCCCAGAGGCAGTGTGGGATGCTGAATGAAATAACAGTTTCCAAAGTACCATCCGATCAAGCCTTCCCATATTCTCCTGAGATTCCTTTCACTACTGCTCAAAGACTTGGGGGTCTGGAGTCTTTTGTTTTTGTGTGTTTGGTTATTTACCATTAGATGGTAACATAGGGATGGGGCCTGGCTATATTTCCACTCCTTGTTCTTGCTCCTGCATAAGTCATGGAAATCCTCACCTTAAAAACTTCTTTTGACCATAACCTTGACTTCATTGTGAGGCATTTAGAAAAAGGCGTGGCCTATCCAAGTAAAGGGCAGGTACTCAGCTTACCCACCAGCTACAACTTGTCACAAACTGACACATAACCTGGCTCTCTATCCATCTCCATTGGTTTTTACACTCACTGAGGAAGCATCATGGTATACCAGAAAGTCTAGGCTTTGGATCAAACATATTTGGATGTCAATTCCAGCTCCTGGATCCAAACATATTTGGATTTAAATTCCTTGAGTAAATTACCCCCATCTTCAAATCTGTTTCCTCAATTAGAAAGGGCTGTTAGGAAGAGGCAATGCAAAATGAGCACTTAGTGTGCTGTGCCAGGCACATACTAAGCGTGTAAAGGATGTTAGCTATTATTATTGTAATTTACTTCATAGGGATGCTGTGCGGAATTAAATGAGATGACATCTGTGGAAGGCCAGGCCCATTTGGAAGAGCTCAAAAAACACTAGCTCCTTTCCTCTTAAGAACAATTAAGTTCTTTCCAAATCTGCTTAGGTTTCAGGTGAAGACCTTGGATTTGAATCCAAGGTGCTTCCCTGCAGCCACTTAATGATACACACCTCTCCCTGTGCCTGCAGCCCCATAGGGGGAGCATCCTAAACACCTTTATGACATCTTTCCCCCTCCCCACCTTAAGTCCAGTTCTGTTGGGTCTTCTTCACCTCACTGTCTGGCCCTCTCTTCGAATACTGAAATGTTTTCCCAATGTCTTCCCTCCTTCTGATTTCTAGGTTGGATCATAAACCTTGCCCTTAGCCCACCCACTCCTGTTTCCTCCTCTACTGCTCTGTTCTCTCCCGTCCATCCCTGAGGGGCTCATTACCCAAGCACCATTTACAATGACAAAGCAAATGCACTGCATTTAGATTGATTTTTGTCTTAGTCAAACTGGGGTACATTTGTAATATAGAAAAGGATTGGTGTGTTTCATCACAAGGAATTAAAGCTATTATCTCACAAATCTGATTGATGTGAGCAGCCAAAACAAATATGTTGAGTAATTTCTTCCCTTACTAACTAGTTCTTTGCTTGAATCTTCCAGTTAATAGTTACGCCTGGCAAATTCTCAAATGGTATATATTATATTCATCCCAGCACTTGCGTTCTGTTTTGGATATGATTTTGAAAGAAGACATCTTAGAGAGTAAATTCTTGAGGAAAGGACATAGATAAATACCAGATATAAACAGATAAACATGAATAAAAATGCATATTTCAGAAACATTGTAAAAAATAACAATAATAATAATAATATAATGGCTGTAATTTTTCAAACATCCTCAGACCACAAAGGTAATGCAGAGGGAAAATAGGCGTATTTGTTTTCCTCTTGCCTTATGGCTGAAAGAGCAAAGCATGCATGATTTTTATGACCTGGCTAGTGATGTGTCCCTTCAGGGAGCTATTAACTCTATCCTTGTAGATGGTGCCTGATCCCCTTCAAAATTAGAAATTGCTTAAAACCAGAAAAAAAAAGCATTTCATTCCTAAATAGGCCATTAGTGATATTGGATAGTTTGTTATGCTGTAATGCAATATTGAAATTCCTAGAGGCAATGGATTTTCAGTAGTGAATTAAAAAGACCAAACTAAACCAAGTATTTGAGGAATGAGTGAAAAGAATCTTGGGTAGCTAACTATTTTATAGGTTGTGTGTCAGCAAGTGACCTTTTGAAAATAAAATTATTAACTCTCCCCAGAGAACTAAATGCAAATTGAGCCCAGCTGGATTGTGTGGTAGGTATGAAAACATATCTATTTTGATGCAGGGGAGCAGGGGGTGGACACATATGTCACGAAATGTCAGAATAATGACCATCACCCTCAACAGAAAGTAAGTGGACTAAAAATAGCAACATACAGTTTTGGTTCTTAAAAATTATCAGCAAAGATGCAAAGGGTAATGACAGCAGATGTGTACAGCAGGGTTTTAACCTGAGTATGTGCCTGGACATGCTGTGCTGCCTCACTGCACAGCTAATACAACCTTTGACAACCTTTTCCCAGGAATGCAGAAGTCCAAGAATAATGCACATAAACTAAATAGCATCATTTCGTAGCATAAGTTAAAGGGAAGCTAATTTACTGGCTGCATGTTACAATAGATAAAATGAATTTCATTGTCTCCATGCCTGTACCTATCATCAGGCTTAATGTAAATACCCCTTTGAAGGACTATAGCTATCAGACGTGACATTACAGTGATTCACAAACAGCTCTAATTACATAAGTACAAAACTATATTGTACTTACAGGCTTGCAGATACTAACTAATTTCTCATCATTTGCATCCAAAAACCCTGGTAAATTCCCTTTTCCTGAATATAGTATCTAAATTTTAAATGTGTAGGAAAAGTCACTATTCTACTAAGTGTATCTTTCAATAGATACTTAATTTCCTTTCTGAAGTTACTGTAATTATTTCAGGAATTGAGCCTTTTTGTCCTAGAATTTTTGTTCTCATCAGGATAGACAAGCTCTCCAAGGACATGCTGATATTTCTCCTGGCTAACCTCTGGGGACATTATCAATGCATGGTACAGTAAGTTAATATTTCACCAAAGTTAAAAAAAAATAGAAGAATACAATTTGAGGAGGGGGGATTGTTAAGAATCATATTCAGGTTAAAATATTACATTCATAGGAACTTTAAAATTTTTAAATCAATATAGATGATTTCAACACAGTATATAAATCAAAGCCCTCCTATTTAGTCCCTGGCCTGATTGATAGGGTTTCTCCATTAAAATTGCCCAGTTCATCCCAAATATGGATAATATATAATTTGAAGTTGAAATCAGGTCCCTTGAGTTTCTTGAGATTGGATAAATGTCTGCAAACATCAACAAACAGTCCTTAAAGTAAGGCAGTAATCTATAAACCATCCTGATGACTTGTCAATAGGAGGAGGGAGACAGGATGAGACTGTAAACTCAGCAACCTCTTCCTGACCTTAACCCTCCCCCAACCTCTGAAAAGTAATGAGGACTGTTCCTTGGGCCTTTGTTTGAGGAAGCTGAGAATAAGAATTGTGAGCTCCTGTATTCCCACAGAGACTTAAAGTATCCACAACCCCTTCAGTTCAAAATTGCTTTATATTTGGTGACCTGAGGTTCAAGTAGATAAGTTTTGCTATATTCAAGAATGCAGAAATAATTCATCCTGTCACTGCACTGAGCAAGACAACCAACCAGGGCTGGTGTGGCCCAGGAAAGGTCTAGGGAAACAGGGAACCAAGGATGTATTTCAAGGGGGCAGGTGGACTGGGGAACAGGAACTGTTTGAATAATTTTCAGAGACTCTGAGATTTTAGCTGCCACCAAAATGAGAAAAAAAGCACCAGATGTAGAGTTAGTAAACCAAGTCTCTAGTCAGCTCTGCCATTAATTTATTTTGTTATCTTGGACAAGTTTCTTAATTTCTCTGGGACTCAGTTTTCCCATCTAAAGACTGGCTGAAACAATGTCTAAGTTACTGTCATCTCTCAAAAGTCTGCAGTTTCACGACTGTTACTTATTCCTCAGAGATATAAGAAAACTGATGTTAACTATAATCACACAAGTGGAGGAAGAAAGAAAACAAATTGAGTTTTCTCAGCCTTGCTAATAACACTGCAGCGCAGCACTCGAACGGTCAGTGAGAGGCGATGGAACGAATCAAGATCCTTAGACTAATTACATGTGGAAGACCTCCGTGCGTCACCATGGAAACCAAAGGGAAGGTGGCCCCGGTAAAGGTCAAAGACTCGAAAAGTAGACACGGCATTATGAGAGATTCCTACACCTCAACCAGATTCATCCCCAGGGCAGTGAGACCCTAATTATTTTCTAAAACAGTGTCTCCAAGTAGGGTGTGTGCTTCAGAATCACCTGGTCAGTTACTCATACAGACTCCTTGAACTCACCCAGGCCCACAAAATCAGAATTTCTGGGAAAAGGACTAGGAAATCTGCATTTCTAAGCAATTCCCCTAGTGTTTGTACAATAGCACTTGAGCACTACTGGTCTAACAAATGGAGAGGAAGAAGTTGGAAAAAAAATAATGAAATGCCCAGCATGTAGGCTCACAGAATACCTCTGGAAGTGGAGGAGTCACTGATAACAGTGGTTGCCTTCAAGGACGTCTGAGGTACACAGAAGAAAAACTTGCTTTCACTGCAAATGTGTTAATGTTGTTAACATTTTTACGATGAGCAAGAATTACATAAATATTTCTAATCCTAAAAAAGATTTTAAGTGCAAATTAAATGTGGGTACAATTTCTCAGATTTGAAAAAAAATGGGCACTCTTTTTAAAGTTAAAGGATAAAGTGATAACAACAGTTTAAAATTTTCTCCTTTCTTTTTTTTTTAAACCAAATAACCCAACTTGGAAAGGTTAAGCAAAATGCAGTCTTAGTTTTGGATTTTATCAAATGAAAGCTGTCAAAGAAGAGTTTCAGGAAGGATACTTAACAAAGGTATCTCCCCTCAATTCAGCTAATTTCTGGTTTATATCCTAGAATTAGTGCCTTGTTACTCACTGTACTATTTTTTGTTTCCTGGATGATTAGCAGTTCTTGCTAAGCAGAGACCATAATGTATGTCCCTTCCTGTTTCTCAAAGTCCCTTTCATGGTACACAGTACATGGTACTTGCTCAATAAAATTCTTATGAAATGTTTTCTTTTCTGTAACATGTAACACTTCCCTTTTGCAAGAAAACCTTGAAATTTAATCAAATTAAACATATTTTTAACTCCAAGGTAGGCTATAAGCTGTGATTTCCAACAATTGTAAAAGAGGATGATGCCTGAAGAGACCAAGGAGAAAGAGATCAGGATCAGAGGCCCAACTGAAACCACCTTTGCAAAAATTATAACTGAGACAATTATGACAGTGAAAGAGATCTAACCTAACCGACTCCATCTTGCTTTTAACCTCCAAACTGTCCTTATTTATTCCTAGCCTCCCAAGTAGCTGGGATTACAGGCACACACCACCACGTCCGGCTAATTTTTGTATTTTTAGTAGAGACAGGGTTTCACCATGTTGGCCAGGCCGATCTTGAACTCCTGACCTCGTGATCCGCCCACCTCGGCTTCCCAAAGTGCTGGGATTATAGACGTGAGCCACTGCACCCAGCCATATCTTTGAAACAAAGATAACAGCCCTTTCTGAAATAAACCCCCTTCTAGCCAGGGGACTAGACTGCCTTTGCAGGACTAACAAATTAGCCACAAGATTAGAAATTATACTTTAGGAGTCAAGCAGCTGAAGGCTGCAAGATTATGAACCGCCCCAAATTGCTCCTGGGGATAACATTACTATTGTAAAACCTAAGATCAGTGCTTGAGATATTTTGCAGACTCTGTACTTGATGGATCAGCTGCCACCACCCAGATCAATAAACTGGCTCATCTGGCCTTGTGGCCCCCACCCAGCAACTGACTCAGCACTGGAGGACAGCTTCAACTCCCTATGATTTCATTTCCCACCTGACCAATCAGCACTCCCCACTTTCAGACCCCCTTCCCACCAAATTATCCTTAAAAACCTCAACCCCCAAGTTTTAGGGGAGACTGATTTGAATAATAATAAAACTCCAGCCTCCCATACAGCCAGTTCTGCATGAGTTAAACTCTCTCTATTGCAATTCACCTGTCTAAAGAAATCGGCTCTGTCTGGGCAGTGGGCAAGGAGAAACTGTTGGGTGGTTACACCAGGACCATTTTCACATATGCTCAGGGGTAAGGCAGTTTGCTTAAGAAAACCCCAGGACCAAGAGGCCTACAGCTGAGAGCTATCAGTGGAGGAGACGCAGAGGCCTTCTCCCAAGGCAATTGTTTTATATGAAGCACCACGAACTTACCTGGAATTCACTGGAAAGTGTCCCGCCTCACCATCTGAGACAAAGAGAACCAAAGACACAGCATGTGCTATGCCCTCTGTGGGAAGGGGTGGGATGAGCTATGCCTGGTGTGAGAGTTAGAACTGCACCATCAGGTCCCCAGCCAGGGCTCCCCACACTCTGCTGTTAAGTACCTGTTGGAGAGGTCAGCTTGTCCTGCTCCTGCCTAAGACAGGCAGAGACAGCTGGGAGTGACATGGAAGGAGGTAGGGAGATACTGGGTAGAAGAGGGCAGTCACCCAGCAAAGGCCCCACCCTCAAGCCTGGAAACCCACAGCCTTAAATGGGAACAGGCATTCCTGTTTTTGTGCCCCAATGTTGCCTTTTGGCCCACGATGCCCCCTCTATCTTGTACCCATATAAACCCCAAACCTCACGCTCTACAAGCAGGAGAACAGAGAGTGGCAGCGTGGTATGGCAGAGAAGGAGAGAAGAGAAGGAGCGTCTGAACATCAAGAGGAGTTTGGCTGGGGATGGTCGGAGAGGAGATAGGCCATGGGGTGGCCAAACTCCAGGGGAAGATCATCTTCCCACTCCATCCCCTTTCCAGCTTCACATCCATCCCACTGAGGGCCACCTCCATCCAGCAATAAAACCCCCCGCATTTACCATCCTTCAATTTGTCACTGTGACCTGATTCTTCCTGGACACCAGACGAAAACTCGGGTACTGAGCGGGCACTGAGTTGGTTAACACTTTAGCCATCTGTGGATGACAGAGCTAAAAGAGTACTGTAACACACCCACTGGGGCTTTGGGAGTCACAGGCACCCACCCCTAGACACTACCATGGAGCCGGAGCCCAAAAGCACTCGCCCTGGCTCCTGCACCTGCCCGTCTACGTGCTCCCCCTCCCATAAAGGGTTTGAGCACATGGCAGGCGAACAGATGAGCCACACCCTGTTAGGGAAGTTAGGTAACTCTCCTGTTTCAGGAGCATGCTATGGTGCCTACCAATTACCTAATGGGAAGCAAAGGTTGCTTCAGTTAGTTCAACAACACTGAGATGAGTGGTGTGCAGTGAGCAGCAGAAAACCATTTGACACAAGATGGGCATCTAGGTCATTGCATGACGGATGATGCAAGAAAAGTGGCAAAGCAACTTTGGTGGCTAACCAAACCCAAAATTCAGAATCTCTCTTTTATGGTACAGAGTTGTGAGTTGTCTCTGGCAGCTGGGAAGCAGCTGCCCAATCAAGGACTACTTTCCTAACCCTCTTGCATCTAGAGACAATATAATATGAACAGAAATGATGTGTGTCATTTCCAGTCAAAGGCTTTCAAGCAATTCTTGTACCATCACTCCCTCTTTCCCATCCACCGGTTGGATGCAGAAGATGCCAACCCCTAGCTGTTGACAGAGCCACAGGATGGGGGAAGCCTGAGCCAGAATCATTTCATGAAAGAGACACCAAACAACAAGGAACCTCTGCTTTGGACTGCTACCTTAGCAATAAATAAACTTCTGTTGCATTTGAGATGGTATACATTGTGGGATATATTAATATTTGTAACAACAGCTGCCGCTACTCTAACTCACGTATTTGGCTATGCCAAAAGTAAGTGCTGTATTTCCTGGGACTCAGGAACTGTGTCTAAACAAGACCCAGTCCAAGGTCTAATTGGCAGAAGCCCGGAGCCACCCTACTCTGACTAGGCGTTTGCAATGGAAAGACTCTTGTATAAATTTTGTTTGGCTTGAATGAAAAGTATTCCTTCTTTGGATGTTCATCTCTCCAGGACACACTAAAGATAATGCCCAGAGGAGATATATGTTCTCTCTATTTCTTTCTCCATCATATGCCTCTTAGAGAGGGTTTCCAAAGCCTGGAACACTACCTGATTGCAAAATGGTTTAAGACCTGATGAATTTCCTTTTGCAAAAAGCATCTTTATAAAAGAATAAGTCCAGAGAATCCAGCCACAACCCAGAGCAGAGCCTAGAGATTCCCCTGAGAATGCTGAGTGACTTGTGTTTTCATGCAATAAAAACAACTCTTGAGGATCTTAATAGAAAATTATAATTTATCAGCATACAAACACACGTCCATGTGCACACACACACATGAAAATATTTGCCCTTTGAATCCCAGACTTGGGTTATATCTATAAGAGACACAGTGGCTCATGTCTGTAATCCCAGCACTTTGGGAAGCCAAGTTAGGCGAATCACCTCAGGTCAGGAGTTCAAGACAAGCCTGGCCAACATGGTGAAACCCTGTCTCTTCTAATAATACAAAAATTAGCCAGGCATGGTGGCAGGCACCTGTAATCCCAGCTACTTGGGAGGCTGAGGCCGGAGAATTGCTTGAACCCGGGAGGTGCAGGTTGCAGTGAGCTGAGATCACGCCACTGCACTCCAGCATGGGCAAAAGAGCGAGACTCCGTCCCCCTCCCCCCTAAAAAAAAGAGACAAAGTCTCACATTTGGGGCATTCAGGTGGTTCAAAAATAAATAAGACATGGTCCCCTATCATCAGGAACGCACAGAATATAACTCTTAGTGTTACAAAAGAGAAGGATGAAGAATGTGCTATAGGAGCAAGAGAGAGGGAAGGGGTAATTCCACATGGGGCACCCGGGAAGTTTTCTGGGGTGGGGAGTATACAATGAATGCCATGTGTGTAGAAGGAGTACCCAGAACAGCAGGCAGAGGTAATAGCTCCAGCACAGGCCCTGGGACAGGAGAGGACAGAAAACTTACACTGGATCCTCTTGCTTGCAAAAGCATTTAGTGCCATAATCTCAAGGCAAGGGAGTAGTGCACTCTTAGTAACAAAGCTTCTTAACTTTTTCCTTCCAAAAAGATAAAAATGCAATTTTTAAGCAGTAAACCTGCCACTAAGCACCGTCTGGAATAATGGGTAGATGAAGGGAAGAGCACATTCAGAGGAAGTAGAGAATCAGGATATAGGTGAGCCCAATCCACAATTTGCCAAGATTATATGATGCTCAAGTTACCAATGAAAGCTAAGAAGATATTGAGTGAGGAGACAGAAATGAAGGCTGGGCCGAGTGTGGTGACTCATGCCTGTAATCCCAGTGCTATGGGAGGCTGAGGCAGGAGGATTGCTTGAGGCCAGGAATTTAAGACCAGCCTGGGCAACATAGCAAGATCCTGTCTCTAAAAAAAATTTAAACATTTAACAATGAAGGCTGGAAAATTCAAATAGCTTTTGGACAAATGACCTATGAAACAGGGTGGGGCCATATCTCAGAGGTGCCAGACACCCAGTAGGCCTTCAATAAATGTTTGTTGAATGAATGGCCCCTACATACACATACACTTTGCCATGATAACCTGTGTCAGAAATACGCTTCAAAATTCATCGGTGGCCCTAATGCAGTGACTCATCCTCTATCCTTCCCACCCACGTGCAATCAGAGCCAAGAAACTTCCTAGGGCTAAGCTAGAAAATATGTACAGATATAAAAAATTAATATTTAAAAGACTATGCAAGCCAGGAGTCCCATGCATACCAAGCAATGCTCTCCATTCAAGCTCCAGCTCTGTCTGTCTTGCTTTCTCAGTCCCAGAAAGGAGTGGGAAGGCACAGCAATCTAGATAGCTATACACCTTTTCATGAGGACAATTTTAAACTGCCTATCATAGTGAGAACTATAAAATCAGTCTCCAAGTGTACATCTTTAAAGGTCTATATGCATAAATTAGTTTTCCATAGCGCTGCAGAGCTCTAATTATTTTTTAATTTATACAAATACATGCAATTAAAGTGCAATTACAATGCAATTAAAATGCCAGTATAATTTAAATGCAGAAAGAAGAAAATTTATAAATCTACTCATGAATCCCCTTGATTTCTTTTTTGAGTTCAATTAATGCCACTTATGATTTACAAATTGGGAAAAATCTTATTTCAGTTCATAAGGCCACCCCATCAATCCATGTACCTTAGGATGTGAAGTCTCATCTAGACCCACAATGTGTATCTTTATCATGAATATTGGACCAGAATTGGCCAAAACAGAGTTGCTTGACAAAGAGGTAGCCAAAAGAAGGAGGGTAATTTAGAGTCCCTGCCTTACAGAGAAGTAAAGAATGTATGCAAAATTCAGGTCTTGCATGCAAAATTCAGGCCTTCTTAAATGTTGGCAGGATACATTTACATATTTTCCTAACAGGAGTTACAACCCTCTTTACCCTAATTTCTCTGTAGATGAAGATACTCAGTAAATAGAGACTTATCTGAGCTGCCAGCAGTATATCACAGGCTTTTGAAAACTGAAGATGATTTCTGCTAAAGGGCCTCCCCTTTTTTTTCAGCTTTTTATAGATAAAAGCTTTCACTGGGAAGTGGCAGGGGAAGACAAGCAGTACGCAGTCCAGTAATATGCTAGAAACTCAAACTTAAAAGGTTGGCTCACATTAAATTATGTTTCATACACCAAACATTGAGCACTTCCAGGCTCTTAGTATAAAAAATAGCCTGAGGCTCTAGTCTTCTGGGAGGACGTGGTTTGGAGGAGAGAACAGATATGTAAAATGTTCATTGCTATACAATGGGATAAAAGCTACAGTGGTCACGTGCATTTCGGGGGTGCGAAAGGAAATGGCCAATAATAAAGAGTTCTTCAGGAAGGAGAACATGTCTGAGTTGGGTGCAGATTGAACAATGGTTTTCATCCCCTAAGGGGCTTGTGATGGTTAATATTGAATGTCAACTTGATTGGATTGAAGGATACAAAGTATTGATCCTGGGTGTGTCTGTGAGGGTGTTGCCAAAGGAGATTAACATTGGAGTCAGTGGGCTGGGGAAGGCCCACCCACCCTTAATCTGGTGGGCACCATCTAATCAGCTGCCAGCAAATACAAAGCAGGCAGAAAAACGTGAAAAGGTGAGACTGGCCTAGCCTCCCAGCCTACATCTTTCTCCCGTGCTGGATGCTTCCTGCCGTCAAACATCGAGCCCCAAGTTCTTCAGTTTTGAGACTCGGACTGGCTCTCCTTGCTCCTCCAGCTTGCAGACAGCCTATTGTGGGACCTTGTGATCATTTAAGTTAATACTTAATAAACCCCTATATATATAACATAACCCCCATATATATATTGTAATAAACCCCATATATATATATATATATGGGTGTGTATATATGTATATATATCTCCTATTAGTTCTATCCCTCTAGGAAACCCTGAAAAATATGGGACTTTCACTGTTATCTCAGTGACTGGGGCACAACAGGCATTTAGTGGGTAGAGGTCAAGGCAGCTAACCATCCTCACCCAGGGTCAGTGCCCCACACAAAGAGTTGTCCTGTTTTCCACACGACTTTTAAATGTCAAGTGTCATGCCAGGCATTTAGGAGGTAAGAAATCTGTTTATAATTATCTGAGCCTAGAGGCTAATTCGGTTTTACATATAAACCACAAAGAATATGTTATGTTTTCTTGTGTTTTTGGCACAATTCTAATACCGAGGAATATTTTTGAATTTTCCAGGAATGCAACTACTTTGTAAAATAAGGGAAAATTGCATTTTGTTTTGTTCAGAACATTACATTATTTCATAAATATAACAATGTATATTTATGCTTCAATTTTTCAATATAGGGCAAAAAATTTTCTTTCCTCAGCATGTGTCTTCTGATAGGAGTCATACAATGTATTTCTTACATAAATATCAAAATATGTCTACAATTTCCAGTTTCAGCTTCTTGAAACTAGAGTGGGGCCAGAAAGACAATCTCGAATTAATATGAACCCCAAATCCCAAGTTTGTCCTCCGGTTTTTTAGAATGGTCTCTTTGTGCACGTTGATGAGAGTTTCTTTAGGATACAAATGGCTGTTCATTGCACAGTTCCAAGGTTTGTGCAATGCAGTGACCCACGTAAGTATGTACAAGTGGAATTGCTGGATCATAGGTTCTGCACAAGTCCAAATAGTTCTTCAAAGTAGACATGCTTTTTATGGTCCCACCAGCAATGTTCCCAAAACCTCACTAACACTTGGAGTTATTCAACTTTTTAAATTTGATAATCTTTGTAGTAACAGAATGGTATCTTCTTGTTGTTTTAACTTAAATTTCTCAGATAATTAGGAAGGTTGGACATTTCTTATGTGTTTATTGGTCAGTCAGGTTTCACTTGCTGTGAATGATGTGTTTATATTTTTCCTCCATATTTCTCATAGTTATTTTCTGTCTTTTACTTATTGAGTTATAAGAGTTCTTAATCTTTATGTGTATTGCAAATACATTCCCTAGACAGTATGTTGACTTCTCTCTCTCTCTCTTTTTTTTTAAACATTTTGATGTAACCAATTTTAACTATCTTTTCTTTTTTGGCTTGTATTTTTTGTGTCTTATTCAAGAAACTCTTTTCTACACCAAAATTATGCAGCTCCCTTTCTACATGTTTTTCTTGATGTGTTTAATATTTGCTTTTCTCATTTCGGTCTTTAATCCGTGTGTGTGCATGCATGTGTGTGCATGCATGTGTGTGCATGTATGTGGTATATAAAATTTTTTTTCATGTAGACATTCAGTTGTCTCAGCATCATTGTTTCAAAATTAATATTTTCTTACTTGTTTGTAATGCTGCTGGTGTCAATGATCAAACTCCCATACGTACTTGATTCTGTTTCTAGGTCTAATGGTCTAATTCGTCTATCAGTACATCAATACCACTCCTTCCATTACTAGAGCTTTATAATAAATATTGCTAGCAGATAAGATCACTCCCCCTACTTATTCTTCTTCAAAATTATCTTGACTGTCTTTGTCCATTTGCCCTCTGTGTAAGTTTCTGAGTCAGATTATCAAGTTCCCTGAAAAATCCTGCTTAAATTTTGACTTTATTCATATTGAATACAAATATTAATTAGATAATAATTTATGTTACCAAATCTATTTATCGAGAAACATATGATTCTCCATGCATTTGTGTCCCTTTTCTGTCTTTTAATGAAATTTATTATTTTCTTCCTAAAAGTTTTACATACAACTTTTGTTGGATTTATTCTTAGGTAACTTAGAATGTTTCTTGCTATTATAAATAATATATTTTTGAAATTATATTTTCTAATTATTCCCTGCTGGGATAAAGGGACCACTTTGGATGTTTTGATACTGTTGACAAAGCAAGAAGTATTGCTTGCCTTGTTGATAAATTCTAATGGTTTGTCAAGTCTTGTATTTTCTGTATAGACACTCATAATTTCCTAATGATGACACATGCAATCAATCTTTTTTTCTCTTATTGCACTAAGACTTCTAATACAATGCTTAATATGAGCAAGAATAGAAAGTATTTTTGTCTTGTTCTTACCCAGAATTCTTCTCTGATAGGTATAATATTCACTGTATATTTTTGTTAAATACTTTTATCAGATTAAAGAAGTTTTATTCTATTCAAAAATTTGCTAAGAGACTTTACCAATTCAATTCAATTAGATTCAATTTGATTTGTTGTATATACCCAACATCATAAAAAGAGGGGGTAAGCTCCCCAACTATTTTTTGAGATTAATAAAATTTTGATAGCAAAATTAGAGGAGTATGTGAATAAAAAATATAGGTTATTCTCACTTTTGAATAGAGATGAGCATAAAATATATAACAATGATCAAATATGATTATCTCATTGGAATATTTAATATATAAAAATTACTACAATATTAAGGGACAACAACCATGTAGTGCCTTGACATTTGCAAAAAACTTCCTTTTTTTCCCTTTCCTAATTTCTGCCAAATTAGTTACTTGTTTTATTCATTGTATTGGTTTGGAAACTATACCATCTGTTGCTATTTTTAATGATTACATTTAAATTCCTTAACATATATTGGACTTAACAAATTATAAAATTAATCAATATTTATTAACTTTTCCAAAACATAGCAAGCAACTTGGAATTTATTTTTTTATTTTTAATTTTTTAAATTTATGTATTTATTTTATTTTATTTTTTTGAGACGGAGTCTAGCTCTGTTGCCCAGGCTGGAGTGCAGTGGCACGATCTCAGCTCACTACAGCCTCCACCTCCTGGATTCAAGAGATTCCCCTGCCTCAGCCTCCTAAATAGTTGGGACTACAGGCATACACAACCATGCCCAGCTAATTTTTGTATTTTTAGTAGAGATGGGGTTTCACCATGTTGGCTGGGCTGGTCCCAGACTCAAGTGATCCTCCCACCTCAGCCTCCCAAAGTGCTGGGATTATAGGTGTGAGCCAGAGCGCCCAACTATTTTTTTTTTTTTTTTTTTAGACAGGATCTCTCTCTCCCAGGCTGGAGCACATTGGTACAATCATGGCTCACCACAGCCTCGACCTCCCAGGCTCAGGTGATCCTCCCACTTCAGCTTAGTGAGTAGCAGGGACTACAGGTGCATGCCACCATGCTTGGCTAATTTTTGTATTTTTTGTAGAGATGGAGTTTTGCCAGGTTGCCCAGGCTGGTCTTGAACTCCTGGGCTCAAGTAATTTGCCTGCCTCAGCCTCCCAAAGTGCTAGGATTACAGGCATGGGCCACTGCACCTGGCCTAACTTGAAACAGTTTAACTCTCATATCTTCTTCAGTCTTACATTTTTTTGTCCAGTATTCAAATTCTATCTTGTTTTTAAACTTCCTCCACATTTTATCTTCAACACCATTATTGTTTTATACTGTGTAAGTTTGTTTACATTTATTCATATTTTAGTAATTTATTGGGTCACCAATTTTTTTTTTATTTCCCACTTCTTCCTTTGAGTTGAGTTTCCCTCTTGCTGAAGTATAATTCTTCATAAGTTCCTGTGGGGAAGTTCTGTGAATGGTAGACTAACCCCATCTTGTTTTTCTAAAAATGTCTGTGTCCTCACCCTTGAATGATAATTTAGCCTTGTAATTCTAGATCACAAATATTTTCTTTCATTATTTCGTGTATCATTCTACTGGCTTCAGGCTTCAGTTGTTTATATTGAAAAGTCTGCCATTCATTTGATGGTCTATTCCTTTTGTAAGTTGACTTTTCTCTTTAGTTGCTTATAAAATCTCCTTGTTTTCTTTGTTGTTTAGTTTCATTGTAACGTGTCTGCTTGTGGATTTATTTCTATATTATTTATTCTTTTTTATATTCATTGTGCTTCCAACTCATATTCTTCATATAAGAAACAGGATAAATTGATGTAAATTTTGGAAAATCCTCAGCCATTATATCTTTAAGGATTGCCTCTTCATTATTCTCCCTTTTTTCTCTTTCTGGAACTCTTACTAGATCTATCTTAGACCTTCTAATTTTATCTTCAATATTTCTAAATTTCTCATTTATATTTTTATTTGAAATTTCTTGCCTCAGCACCATAGCTAACTTACATAATTTACATTTAACTTCTTGGCCAGTGTCCTTTGAGAATGGCAAGTAAATATGTGACACTTCATTCAGTGCTATAAACTTACAGTCAACTTTTAAAAGAAATTCTGTGTATGTTCTAAGGAAATGCTTGAACATTGCATTGTACCAGAATCCCTGAAGTCTCCATGTAAAACATCTGGGGTTCTTTCTCAAAAACTTCTCCAAACAACAATACTACAACAGGATGAGATTTAGCACTTGGAGCTTCAATCATGTTTCAAATTGCAGAGCTAGTTTGGACATAGCACAGGTCAAACTCTCCACTGTCATTATCTCATTGTAGGCAAACCAATAGTCTTGGGTCTCTACTATGTCTTTATCAATTAAAGTCTTAGCATCACAGTGATACTAGCCATGGTACAACCTGTGTGATCATGAATCTCTTCAGTTATTCCAATGCTACTGCACTCCATGAGAGGGAAGGTATTTCTCTCTTCCACAGCTAGCACACACCCTGTGATGAGTGACTCCTAGCAGCTATGGAACTAAGCTTTTCAAACCTCAATAGCATAATATATTTGGAATAATCTTTACACTGCTGTTGTAGTCAGTCATACCATATAAAGCACATAAAAATGGCAAAAGAAAGCAGAAGTTGCCTGTTAGGGGTTTGATATCTGACACAGCTATAGATAACCCAGGAATTCAACCATTGGCTTTGTTTTTGTTTTTTTAACAATGATTATAGTGGCCATTTCTACTTGATTCATTTGCAAATGTCTGATCTTTTCATTATATCTTACTTTTTATTATTTTATTTTATTTTATTTTATTTATTTATTTTTGAGATGGAGTCTCACTCTGTCGCCCACTCTGGAGTCTGAGATGGCTGGAGTGCAGTGGTGCCATCTCAGCTCACTGCAACCTCCACCTCCGAGGTTCAAGCCATTCTCCCTGCCTCAGCCTCCCGAGTAGCTGGGATTACAGGTGTGCACCACCACAACCAGCTAATTTTTGTATTTTTTAGTGGAGATGGGTTTTCGCCATGTTGGCCAGGCTGGTCTTGAACTCCTAACCTCAGGTGATCCACCTGCCTTGGCCTCCCAAAGTGCTGGGATTACAGGCGTGAGCCACAGCACCTGGCCATTTTAATGCTTTTTTATAGCACTTGTTATTGTTTTAAATGTATATAGTTATTTTATTATTTCCATTGTAGCTTTCTATTATCTGAAAGTTTGGGAAATTAATTCTATTTATTGTGCTAGGTGGCTTTCAATTGTGATATGTTGTTTCCTCATTTGTATTGTAATCGTGGATTGTGAGCTCATCTTTAGCAAGTTTTATTCTGTTGAAATCCTCTGCTGCAGGGGTGAAGATATGGTCCTCCAAAGTGATTCTACATTTGCTTCTGTACAGTATCCTAGGGACATCATCAGCTCACAATTTTTATTGAACTTCCTGGCTTAAGGGTGCCAGACTATGTGGATATTGTAATTTCAAACCTTGGGTTTCAGGTTCTCAGAAATTTTTATTTTCTTTTTTCTTCACCCACAAACACATAAGCTTTCGCGTCATCTCCCGTGTGAGTGTGTGGACTGTTTTTTAGTCCACCTTTACACAGAAGGTGCTGTCTTTCAAAATCCAGGCATTATACAAGGGTTTTATTTCAAACCCACTGCGTATATAGGACCAGTCCTCCTTTCTTCTCCCTTGCAAGCATTAAAGCTCTCCTGCCCCAGTCTCCAGGGAAGGCTTGCCATCAGCTCAGATTCATACCTCTTTGATTTATAGTTTCCTCTTTATCCCCAGGAGCTGGAGGTTTCCATTTTCTCCTAAACAGTTATACATTTCTAAAAATTTTTATTGTATTTCATCTGGTATATATAAAAGCTATAAGAAGGAGAATTTTCTGATTGTTTTGTAAGTTTGCTGGAACCAGAAATTCTCAGTTTTATCTCATATAATAGTCTCTTTTTGCACAAATATTTTAGTGCTTTATATTTCCTTTAATTAAATTATGGAATTATAATAGGTTTAACAAAAATAAACAGATTTGGAAACACACACACACTCACACCCCTCATTCTTTTAAGCATATAAGTCCAACTGGTGTAAGCAGAAGTTTAGGGCATACTGGAGAGTGTCCTGCTAGCTGAGTATATTTTGCAGGCTGTAGACATCCGTTAGTATGTTTTACAGAAAGAACGGGGAATCTCTTAAATCCAATAAGGGAGTTAAATGGAGATCGAGGAAGAGTGTCTCTTATAGCTTTTAGAAACTAGAGCGTAAGAATGGATCAGAAATGATTCCAGAGAAATATGTTGGATCCACGCTCTGAAAGCATGTAAGTCATTCTGAGAAATTTGGCCTTAATCCCTAGGACATCATGGGAGAGAGCATATCAAAGTATCTAGGCCTGTCAGTTTTGAATGAGAAAACATACAAAACCTTCTGTGTAAAGTTTTACACAAATGTAAGACACTTTTCCTATTATTGCAACATCTATAAAAGCTCCCCTTAAAAACTAGATGTCAGTGAAGCAGTCTAAATGTTCTCTAATGCTTATATGAATGTAAGTTCTTAAGCTGCCTCAAGGTCTTTGCAGATGCTCTTGCCTAAAACACTCAGCCCACTCCCTCAGCTGTGGCACCTCAGTGACCATCTCCACCATCCAGCAGACCTCAATTATGTCCTCTCCAAAGAGGCCTTAGCTGTGGTGATAGTGGGGAAGGGAGTATCTTTCAAATTGTTTGTTCCCTATGTACTCTACTCTACCTCAACCCTAGCAAGAGTGGCTGTTCCCTATATTTTTTCTTTTGAATTCTTTTTAACTGTTCGTAGTGATGGCCCATCAGTAGTTAATAATCCTTTATATTAAACTTTCTATGTTCTAATTACTGTGTTGATTCTGTCTCCAACTTGGACCCTGACTGATACACACACTGAAATCTGAGGACCATGACCCTAGATCACAAAATTATCGAAGAGTTTCCAGTTATTCTCACCAAAAGTAAACGAATGACTCCAATGGCTATAAATACCTGTTCCTCAAAGGTTGAGAATCATAAATACCAGAAACTTCTAGGCTCGAGTAACTATTTCCTCAAAGAAATTTTGACATACAGGTAAATGTTGTGCACTTTTAGGGCAATATACGTAATCTGTACTTGTATGCTAGTGTTTTTCTGATTGTAAAGCCTATAAAATATTTAGTTAATTTAATTGAAGAAAAAAAAATCCCAGGTCACCATGATTCAAAGCAAGATTAATCATCTGTGGAACTAAGAGATAATATTAATAATTATAGTTCAAAGTTGTTTGAAATGTGTTATAATTATTCAGTTATGGAATTCTATTTTAGCCATGGAATGAGTGCAAAGGTCAGGAAAAGAAAAAATATTTTTAATGGGGCTTTGTAAGGAAATACCCTTTTTTAAAAGAAGCAGGAGATCTCACACATAACCTATTACACCACATTGTGGTAAGATAAACATTGCTCACAGCAAAAATTCTGATCTTAATTTACTTATTGAATTAAAATAAAAACACCTATTCAATCAAAGTGACCTGTCAGTGCTGCAGTTTCTACTGCTTCAGTGAGTACCTTTCTTATAAAGATCAGTAGAAGGTCCAGAAGAGAAAGTGGTAATTGCACATCAAAGCTATAGATCACAAAACTCCCAAACATCAGCTTTTATTTCGAAGCTAACTTTAGCTATACAAACCTAAATTTTTATGAGGCCTCAATTCCTTTCTCCCAAAAGTGAATAGATTGTAAAAATCATTCTCGATCCAGAATTTTGAAAGATTTTTATATTCTTTAAGGCATTTTTTTTTTTTTTTTTTTTTTGAGACGGGGCCTCATTCTGACACCCAGGCTGGAGTGCAGTGGTGCGATCTCGGCTCATTGCAACCTCCATGTCCCAAGCCCAAGCAATTCTCTCCAGCCTTCTGAGTAGCTGGGACTAATGGCACATGCCATCATGTCCGGCTAAATTTCTATATTTTTGGTGAAGATGGGGGTTTCACTATGTTGCCCAGGTTGGTTTCGACCTCCTGATCTCAAACAATTCACCCACCTCAGCCCCCGAAGTGCTGGGATTACAGGTGTGAGCCACCGCATCTGGCCATTTTAAGGCACATTCTTAACAACAGATTCACCAAAACACAAAAATCACAAAGGTATTCCCATCTTTTAAGAAATTTTCTTGACAACACTGACATTTATGTGAATGTCTTTAGGTTTGACATTATTCTGTGTGAGAAAAATGACTTTTAAAAGGGAAGGTTTTCTTCTGGTGGCAACACGGCAACTTATTCAGTATCAGAACCTCAGTATCAGAATGAAACTCCAAACTCTTCCAGTCTTCCTGGTATGTAAATCTAGAGTAAGTTGTGGAAAGCACAAACTTTAAGATTCTAATGCTTGCTTCCAGTTTCTTTAGAATTTTAGTCACCTTGATTCTTTGTCAGTATAGCAAGATCTCAGCCTTAAACCCACTTGGAAAATCAACCCACATGGAACCCACTTTTCTTGTCAATCCACTCAGTGTTTGACACTTTGCGTCTTGTAGTGTTCACCCTCCTACCTCTTTTACTTTGTAGGGGCACTCAGCCTGGTGCCTACTTATTTTCCTTGTTTATTCACTCATATTTTAATTGGTTGATCTTGGCTTCTCAGCAGTTGATGACCCACATCTCAAACCCTGTAAGTATATCTGGAGCCAAAAAGATCACTTTATTTGTTTTCAATCATTCCATTGATTTTAGTTGTTTAACCAAGAACATGTTCTTTTTCTTTTCGAGAGAATCTACCATGGTTTTTTAAAAACCGCTTGGTAACCTCAGAAGGATTTTAGACACATACATTTGATATATTTGAATCAGAAAAGATAAATCTGGATATCCAATTCACATCCTCAAACTGCAAACCTAATTTCTGCTTATTTACTTGCACAGAGGGCTTCAGAAACTTCTGATTGTGTTTATTTTGTCTTGAAAGGTGAGGATGGGGAAATATATTTATGTGCTTCCTCGACAGGAAATCTAGTAAAGAAACAAAAGTTAATGAGTTGTTTTGATCACTCTTGATGACCAGGATATTCTAATTTCTCATATTACCGAACTTGGATCCTCTAAACCTATAGCTTGTCAAATATTAATGTGCAAGCTAATCCTCTGAGATCTTTTTAAAAGGCAGTTTCTGATTCAGTAGGTCTGAAGTAGATCTCAGAATTCTGCATTTCTAACAAGTTCCTAGGTAATGGTGATGCTTCTGCCTGGGGGCCCACTTTGAGTAGTAGGCGTCTAGACTATATAAAGCAGGGGTGTCCAATCTAACAAATGGACCTTGAGAGTAAATAAGTTTGTAAGAAGAAAGCATTCTTTTCTGATAGAGCAACTTCCATGACCCACATCTGGAAAATGGGAGTCAGAGGAAAGATCCTTAAAACGTCGACTCTGAGTCCCAAGAGAGAGTTACCACAATATGCATTTAAGTCTGCCTATTCAGATAACAACACATGGAGACTAACTTGCACCCTTCACTATTCCCTGGAGCAAGCAGTGGAAGAATTTCCCATCATGTATATTACCACCTATACCCCTGAGGATCAAAGATGTTCAGGGAGTGAGTACATGGCACCTTCATGTCACAGGTGGGAGATCGGAGGAATGGCAAAAATTAGTGCCAGTATTTTCTTCTTTTTTGTTGTCCATTGCATCCTTGATAAATAGGCCCTTTTCAAGGGACTTGGTATTGTGTGTTTAATTCCTTTGGCCCAGATGGGCAGGGGAATACCTAATAGTATTAGATGTGAGGGAGGTGTAAATATTGGGCCTTCTAGGGGGATTACACCAGGATTACCCCCTCACCAGGAAAAGTGATCCGGAAAACCAACTTTCAATCTTCCCATTCTCCAGAAAAGTGCAGGGGTCATTAACCATTGCTTTCCTGGAGGCGGGCAGGCTGTGGCCCATCTTCTGGACCGCTGAGGCATGGTCAAAAGAGTACACACCATGTCATGAGAATTGCAATGGGAACCTCAGAGGACTTGATGCCCTAAGGAATCCTCACCCCAGTTAGGTGGAACCATCTTCAATGGGGGCCTCTGTGGGGCATGAGGGCCAGAGAAATTCGTCCTTCCAGTAGGGAGAAGGGTGCTATGTCTCCCACTTCATGTAGTAGCAGCTGACTGTGTTCCAAGTTGTATCCTTTTCCTGTATTAGTGGTGTCCGTTATTTGTGGCTATCTTCGAATCAACTGTCCAACCCTTTCTTTATGGCTAGCAAATCTAGGTAGTATCCAGAGCCTCATTCAGTTATTTAGCAGACATTTATAGATTTCCTTCCTTGTACAGGCACTGCATGGCCTTGTCTAGCTGACATCTTCACAGACATGCATGCAGTGGTGGCAAAGAAGGGAGGGGGTGAGAACATAGGCTTTGAGGCTGGGCAGACTCCACTGGACTCCCAAATCACCTACTGGCTGTGTGACTGCTTGTTTTGCCATCTATAAAATGAACACTTCACAGGATTGTTGAAAGAATTAAATGAAATAATGCATGAAAATGTGTTTGGCATGTCACAAGAGTTCAATAAATTGTTGATATTTTGTTGTTATTGCTATAATTATTATGTTTAAATATCCCTTCTGAACTCCTAGCCAATATTTTCAACTGCCTTTAAATATCTCTCCCCAGACAACTCTTATGAATACATCAAACTCAATATTTCCAACACTGAACACTTTAGCATTCTTGGGAAATGTATTACTCTGTCTTTTTCCTTATCTTAGTATCTCCACCTGCCATTATCTTTATGGACAGATAAAATATCTGTTTCTTCTTCACTCCCCTATTATATATGTCACCTACTCTGTCCTTTTAAATTCATAAGTGCCTCCCTTTCTCTCCATTCTAATTGGCACTGCCCTGGTTTACACTGTCATTCTCTCTTTCCTGCATAGCCCTGGGCTAGAGCTTCTGTAAATGTTTCTAAATGACCCCAATTCTAAATGCTCTGTTCTGTTGTGTCTGTAACCACATTAGTACTTGTTGAACTTGTTCTAATTTTTGATTCAAGAAATACAGCCTCCCCACTCGTCTGTGGCCTCTAGTCCTCTCTGTCCCCTCTAAATCATGTCACTCTGCCACCAGAGCAATCATTTTAAATAACAAATCTAACTCTATCACTTCAAAACATAAATACTTTCAGTGCCTTCTTATTATGCCAAACTCCTCTCAAAGTATAGAAAAGCATCCACTCTCAATTCCCAACCTTGCTTTTGAGGCCTATCTCTTGTCAAATGCTAATGTCCATTCTATGTACACTCTAGCCAAACAGAGTCAGGTTTTTAAAAAAACATGGAGCCTTCCACTTGTCACCTCCACCTAGGATCCCTTCCCCATCCTGAGCCTTCATCCTGCCTTTTCTCCAAATGCCAGCAATCCTCTCTCATTCTTCAAAAGTCACTTCCTCCATGAAGACTTCCAAAAGCTTTCTCTTGAGAACACTCACGCTTTTGGCTTTGGCCTCATCTGGTAAATACCCTACCATGGGCTTGTTATACAACAGTTCCCTCCATATCTTACTCTTCCACTAGAGTTTGAGTGTCTCTCCCACTGGACTTTGAGCTCTTCAGGGACAGGTCAATAGTTTACTTCTTTATGTTGACAACATGTAGTTGGTCTTTGATAAATGGTTGATGGATGAATGAAAGAATGAATGAATGAGCAGGTATGGAGGGAAGGAGCATGGGCTCAATTTGGAAGGGAGATGAAGGACACTCACTGGTATTTTTCAGTAGGAAGGAAAGTAGCATCTCAATTAGTAACAGCGTTTGCAAATCAAAGCATGTCTTTTTTTCACCTACAATGAGAAGGGCACTGAGACTTACACAATCACCATTAGAAACTCAAGTAGCCAAAAGCCTGTGGGGTCAAAGAGTATAAGAGAAAGGCCCCAGTGAACACTATGTGCAGGCCCTTAGGAATACTTATGAGAGGAAGTGATGGCCAATATCCAGGTCATTTACATAAGGTTTTAGACAACTAGTAGAACTATTCAGTCACTTGAAGACTCACAGCGCCGTGTAGAAAGGAATGAGTGTGCGTTCTATTAAGAGTGAGAATTAAGAGGGATGTCATCCTGAGCTTAAGAGGTGCCTTTCTTTCCAGCCAGTCATATTGTATCAGGGGTGTATTCATTTGCTAGCGCTGCCTTTGTGGTACCACAGACTGGGTAGCTTAAACAACAGAAACGTATTGTCTCACAGTTCTAGAAGCTGAATGCCCAAAATCAAGATGTCAATAGGGTTGGTTCACTCTGAGGCTATAAGGAAGAACGGGTTCCACACCTGTCTCCTAGCTTCTGGATTTGCTGGCAGTCTCATTGGCTTCTGCTGCCACACCCTAAGCTCTGCCTTCATCTTCACGTGGCATTCTCTCTGGGTGTGTATGTGAGTCCAGATTTTTCCTTTTTATAAGGACACTAGTCATATTGGATTAAAGGCACATCCTACTGTGGTATGACCTCATCCTAACATATCTAGTTATAATTGTAATGACTCTATTTCCAAATAAGGTCATATTCCGAGGTATTGGGGGTTAGGGCTTCAACGTATGAAGTTTTAAGGGGATATAATTCACCTACCAAGGGGTTCGGTGGTGTCCATTCCAGAAGATTCTGTTCTCCCAGCATCTTGGGACAATTTATGAGGAACCCACGAGGACAAGAGCTGTGATACTGATGGCTCAGGAAGAGAAGGGCTAGGAGATTCCTAGCAAGCACTACCAATGCACCACTGTGCAAGGGCCTTTAGAAAGCAGACACTGGAAAGGACAAACTATAAAAGGAGGAGACAAAGGGTCTTTAGGACGAGACCCACCTCCTAATGGCTGTTTCGGCAGGTTGTAGAAGACTAACACCAGCAAGCCCTGAAGGATAAAATTGCCACGAGAATTGAGGGTCCCGGGATTGGGAAGGCATTTTGCCAACTGGTTTACCAAAGTCCCAAGGTGTTGATGAATCACTAAAATTAAAGTCCTATCTAATTATTTGTATCCAAACTCCAGTTATGTTTAAAAAACAGATATTTTTTTTTTAGAGAGAAAGAAAAGAATTTGACAAAATACTGCAGTCTCTCTGCCTTAATTTATAGAAGAAACTCAGAGGGGCCATATATGCTATGATTTAGAAAAAAGAACACCAGATGGAGAAGGAGGAGGACTCTGTTAAGTCCATGTTCTGATGCTAACTAAAGGACCTTAGGCAAACCACTTCATCCCTCTGAACCATACTGTGCTTATCTTAAAATACCATACGTCTTTCACAGGATGGTCAATTGATTAAGGAGGTAATGGATGTGAAAATATCACTCAACTCTAAGAAATGCTTCTGAAACCAGCCCAATTGTCCCAGAGAACTGATGTTTATGGTTTCTCTGAATAAACGTACAAATTGATCCTCCCAGTCTTAAAATTTGAGAAAGTTATATTTGTCTTCTATGAGTTCCTTTCTCAGAAAGCCAACCATCAGGACTCCCAGATAGTATCAAGGAGCTGAAACTTACTAGATCACTGTATCTGGACAATGAGACACCATATTTCTCACCAATCATGATTGCCTAACTGACCACCTGCTTCCTGTTGACCAAGTTCTCTTCTTTACCCCTCCCTAATTCCTGTTTTCCCACACATTTCTCCCCTGCTATATAAGCCCCTAATTTTAGTCAGTCAGGGAGATGGATTTGAGACTCATCTTCCATCTCCTCTGCTACAGCACCTGATTAAAGCCTTCTTCCCTGGCAATACTCATTGTCTCAGTGATTGATTTTCTGTGCAGTGAGCAGCAGGACCTAGACCAGACCCCTGGTGTTTTGGTAACAGTTCTATGAATTCTTAAGTGCAATGATCAGATTCTATTCCTTTTTAAGTCTATAGTAACTAGCACATAGTAGGTGTTCAGCAAATATTTGTTCAGTAGGTGTGAATGAATGAATGAATTCAATCTAGTCCTTACTTGTATTCAGAAAACAGTGTCCAGATCTCAACTCTGAATACCAACTTCCTGAGACCTTGAAGATGTCCTGATTTACAATCAGGCAATTCCAGAATCATAGGGACAATAGGTTTTCTGAAGGCAGCATCTCAATCATCCTAAAGAAACTATCTTGCTATGGTTGCTGCTTGCGTTCTAAGCAGCCTATTGGAAAGACTACATCCTCTGGCAAAATTCAGCAGAGTTCTCTGAACATCAGCCTCTCAGGACTTGAGAAAGTCTCCCCTGGGTATTGACTGCACATCTGTTACACTCCTCAAAAAGTAAACAAGTAAACCCAGAAAACAAATTCGTTACAGCCAGCATAATCTCTAGCAGTTATTCTTCTGGAGCCCTGTGGCCATGTGGGAGATCTTTGTGCACGTTATTATAACCGGTGTTATTACTGTATAT
This sequence comes from Pan troglodytes, assembly GCF_028858775.2. Taxonomy (NCBI): domain Eukaryota; kingdom Metazoa; phylum Chordata; class Mammalia; order Primates; family Hominidae; genus Pan; species Pan troglodytes. The sequence goes on along the minus strand of NC_072403.2, from coordinate 99,874,478 downwards.
TGCAAGCTCTGACATGGGGATTTTTTCTGTGTCTGGTGACTCACTCTTTTTCTTAGTACCAACTACATTGCTTCTTTGTAGATTGATCAAAATGTCCACATAAGATTTCTTACTTTAGTACCTAACCAATAGTTGGGGGCTGGGAAAAGGAGAGTTAATTTCAAGGCAAACAGGAGAAACTGGCCTGATTGTAACACTTATTGAAACATCCAAATAGTACATTGTATAGGGACATTTTTAAGGGAAATTGTGATAAAGTGGTACTCACCACTCTGAATCTGTGGCTTCAGTCATTAGAATGATTGGACTATGATGTTTTATCCTAACAAGTGATATTTAGGAGCTCATTAGATCCTGGAGGGATGTACTTTACAGCATTTAAATAAACCTAAGTTATTGGACCCTAAAGAGCATAATTGATCATCATTTTTTATTTGATCAAAATGGTTTGCAATTATTCCTGCTGGGAGATTTATCTATTTGCATCTTGCAGTCAGTTTTAGAATTTTATCCCTTTGATCTTGCCATAATATCATGATTAATTGATTGATTCCAGGGTTCAAGAGTCAATAAACCCAGTATTTGTTATTATTTATTATTAAACTGTCCCCAGTGTGCCAGTTGGCATTCAGAGGCTAAAGAAAATACAATTCAGCTCTCACAGCTTCTTAAAGAATTGATTATGCAAGGGAAAAAAAAAGAAGAAAAGAACTCTTTTTGTTCCATCGTGTGAATACCAATGGGGAAAAAAAATAATGAAAAAAAAAATGCATTCTGTATGTATATTAGCCATTATTTACATGCTCTGAAAATCTGGATTGTTGCTCACTTTTAATTTTTTGGTTTCCATCTACTTATATGCATCCATATCTGTATTTGAACCTGCATCTAAGATGAAAGTTCCCACTGTACTTATTCCTCACATTGTAAAAACAATTTTACTTGAGCACTGTTTAAGAAACACACAGGCTTGGAAGAAAATGCACAATAAAATTGTCCTGAGTTAAGAAGAATAAAAAATATGTAAGTCCAGGGATATTGATTGTGTCCTGGTGCCCTGGGTGCTTTACTTAGATTAGGACTAAGGCTTCCTTCACCTGAATAAACACTTCTTCACAAGATGGATTTAGCAGTAGCAAAGAATGGGTCACTGAACCCAAGAAAATATAACCATTTCTTGACACCCAGATTTGTTGTCAGACCCCTGGGCAAGTAAAAATAAGACCAAATTGGCCAAATGGGAGGTATCGCAGTAAATAAATGTTACCAAATTTATGCTGTAATTCTCAAATTACGCATTTTAAAATAAACTATCACTAAAACACAGAGCCTAAAAGGGGGTGATTTACATATAAATAATATCATGCTTGGGTATTATAGCCTCCATCAATGATTAACACAAAGCCAGGATGATTATTTGGTGGCTATTTTACAATAAATAAAGATGTAGAAAGCTTAGTGAATTCTTCCCAACACTGCTAAAATGAAGTCAGTATTAACACTGAGATGTAGCTATCCTAACGGAAAATTTCCAGGAAAGTGTCTCTTCCTAGGCCACATTTTTACCCAAAAACTATACATTCTGTATAATTTGAAGTCAAATTATACAGAATGCTGTTACAAAAATATGCTACTCTCACTTGAAGCTCCAGGAGAGATGTTTGCATAATCCAAAAAAGGAATTCATCACCAAAAGCCCAATAAAAACCCAAAGGTGTAAGGATGCTACTGAGCTAAGATTGATGGTATGTCCTAAAAGCACCAGCTGTGTAAAATATGAAACCATCCACTATGCTGACGTCCCGAAGAAGCCTGATGAGAGGCACATGCAATACCACATGTCCTGCATGACAGGCGAGACAACAATGGTCGACCAGATGTTCTTTTCCTTCTCATTTGCATGGTTAGGACATATGGTAACTGGGAAGAATGAAGTCATCACTTAAGAAGTGATATGAATAGCTTGAAATATAATTGTTTCAAATCATAGACCCCACACCTGTCACGGATTAACGATGTTTGAACCTCTAAAAATAAACATGTTAAGTATAACCTAAACACCTCATGTCATGCGGTGTTTTTTTAATGCCTTACCACACATTTGCAATCCCTAAAATAAATCATACCTCTTTGGATAGTTTTAGATTGCTAAGTTTTATCTGGAGAAAAGGTTTGGTTTCCTTACACATGTTAAACTTGGGAGTATTTCAACACTTGCAATAGCAATATTTGGATGTCAGTAAGATCTAGATTTCAACACCAATGGATGATTTGGTATATAAAACATCTGGTGTGTTTGTGAGAGAGTATCAGATTTAAATCAGTGATAGCCACAGTCCTTCTCATTACATAAGCCCTTTAGTAGTAAGTTTAGTTTCTGGTCTCTGTACCTAATGCCTAAAGTAAGACAAACATATATTTTTAAAGGTTGCCTTAAGTAAAATAACAGCAAAGAAGAAAGCAAAATTGCTTGCCATTTTGAGAACATGAGCAGCCAGACAACCCAGCTCCAACTTATTGCAGCCGATCTCATACTCAGGAATATTGAGGACAAAATTTTGATAGTGATGGTGGAGCACAAATAAAACAAAAACCTTGAAATTTGACATGCTGAGAATTCCCAAGGAATACATAGAGTTGGGACTCTGTTTTCTTGGATTTGAAGAAGGCAAGAAAAACTCATTTATTCTTTCCTCTTGCAACATAATTGATTTCTATAATAGAAAAGGAAATTTTTGCCCCACCTATGGTCTTAATGCTTCTATTTTGACAGATCTCCTAAAAATCTAGTAATGTCAACATTCCTTGTGTATTTGAAGCAATACTACAAACAAGATATATTAAAGGAGTCTACCCTGCTGTAAAACATATTATAATTGATTTTTATGAAGCATCCCTTGGTCATCACACAGCAGTATTTTGGAGTCAGTATATGAACCACATCAAAGAAGAGAAATAAGGTTTGAAGTTTATTCTCGTGTAAGATGTGGTTCCTAATAAGTAGAACTTCTGAGTTGAAATCATATCTCTTGTCCAATGAGGATGAGATTTTGGAAAGATAGACCAAGAGAGACACTCAGGGAAAATATGCAACAGTGTCTGTAAGAGAAACCATAGAGGAGAAAGAACTTAACTGTACCAGACATATCATAATTGAACGCTGTCAGATCAATCTCTGCTGGGAGCAGTCTTACACATTGCATATGTAATCTTCACTGTCTTTAAGTTAACACATAAATACCGACAATACGGGCAGAATTCTTGGGTCAAATCGATCCTGAAATCCAGTTGGATAGACCTACGAGACTGACCCTTCTATTTCATGGGCTTATCGACATAATTTTCCATGTCTAGGTATAGTTATGTCTAGACCAGAAGGCAACACCAATATCACAACAATGCTATGTCCAGCTGGCTCCAGGCAAAATTGTGAATCGGTTGTGAGTTTGACCAAACACAATCACCATTTCAGTGTTCTGCTTTCCATTTTCAGTGTCTCCTCCAGTAATGGTCAGTGGTTTTTCTACCCCTCACCTCACCCCTCACCCCCAGGATGCCAGCTCATTATGCCCCTGGCAAAACAGTGCTGCCCACCCAGCCACACTGTCCCATGCTGTAGGTTTTTTGTACATGTTCTTTAATTGAAGAAGTTTCCCTGTATTACTAATTTGCTGAGAGTGTTTTTAAAAAATCATGAATGGGTGTTGAATTTTGTCAAATGCTTTTTCCATGCTAACTGATAGGATTATTTAATTTTTCTTCTTCAGCTAATTGAAGGGTGAATTACAATGACTTTTGAAAGTTGGAGCAGCCCTTAATTGCTTTTTAAACACCAATAGAAAAACAAAATTCTATTCAATGAGTATAATAAGTAATAAAACCCACCTCAACATTTTCTGACATGAGATAAAGTTTGAAAACATTTATTGATGTCATTGTTTTAATGTGGAGAAGGCATAAAACCATTTGCATTTATAAAAACATAAAATAATATTGCTAGACATAAGGAATATTTTAATTCTTATGTGCAGTATGGAAGCTCTAGGATTCTTTACATTCTCTCTTTTTATAGAGAAAACCTCTAACTTCCTAGGCTGGAATATCAAGAGTGTAAAGTGGTATTTTTACTTTAAAAACCCACGGAAAATGTTTTTTTATTTTCAGCAGGAAATGGCTCACTTTGATGGAGCTACATCACTAACTTGTGATTGAAGAATATTACTTCTAAGACTTTTAAATCTTGTTGCATTTCCCAGCTAGATGCATAAAACAGGATCCTATTTGGTGTTTGTTCCACAAAACAGATAAAGTGGAGCCCGTATCTGGGTTGGTTCACAGGATTCAAGTCCCTTCTGTTGAACTAACACATGATGAAATATTAATAGGGGAATTCAAGGATATTAACATACCAGAGAGTATTTCTATTTTGTTTTCTTATATTTAACACTCTCACATGAAAGTTAAACTCTGAGTCAGGTGTTCAGGCACTGGACAGAAAGCCTGGAGATTTTGGTCAGTAGGCTGCATTTGGGGTCCCTCCTCAATATACTATATGGTTGATTGCCTCCTTCAACTACATATAATGCTTTTCAGAGCCCTTGAGTAGCTGCTGTTGTTGTTGTTGTTGTTGTTTAATTTTATCCTGAAGATTTAGTTGCAATCAGTGGGAGAGATGGGACATAGAGAGCTTATGCCACCACAGCAGAGCTGAAATTCTCAACAACTCACTTCATCATGGGTAAACTGAGGCCCAGAGAGATGAACAATGATGGCAGCAATTCCTCGTATTTGATGTAGACTTCATGGTTTACAAAGCACTTCCTCATATTACCCATTTCATGCTTACAATAATCTATTGTGAGGGTATAGTCTAATAATGCCACAGATTCCGGCAAGTTACAATTTATGCTACAAAATTATGACTGTGCTTAAAATTTCATTTTTATTTCTCTCTGCTGTTTTTCTGGATTTATACAAGTAATATAACCCAACAGACAATGTAGGAGGACATGAATTTGCAGCATTAGAACATAAATCTGCAATTAAATAGAAAAATTTTGAGAGGTCTCAAACTGAGACCAAAAAAACACTAGACACAGAGGATACTTTCCTTGAAGTGCCCAAGGGTGATGGAGGGGATGAACCCAAAAGTCATGCTAAGATGAGCTGCACTGATTTGAAAGAAAAGGAATTTGGATCAAAACAAGTAGAAAGTTTTGAGCTGAACCCCCTCATCCATATGCTGCACACACCAACGTAGAGGAAGCCAGGATATCAGGGAGAAGGGGGCTCTTTGCCATTTGTAAAAAGATTCTGTTTTTTAGCTTTACTCATGATGCCTTCCATTTTCATCCCACCTTTGTTTTTTCCAGAGCATTCTCACATGTCCAGTCTTATTTCAGCCACATAGCAACATGAGATTGGCAAGACAGACACTTGCTTTGCTGTATACAGATTCTTACTGCTGCCTTTACAAATGAGAAACTGAAGCCCAGTGCATTTGAGTGCCTTACTTAAGGTCACACAGCTGGTTTGGAAATGAGCAGGAGCTTGGACTCTCACATAACATGAGTCAGGCAAGGTCTTCAACATGCAGTAAAGCAGGTTAAACACTCCAGATTGACACATACATGACTGTGTCCTAAACTCCATCAACTGACAGGAGAGGAATTTAAAAGATTTTAGCCCACAAGAGAAATGACCTGTTGGGGAGATATTAGCAGAGCAGAAATTTCAACAAACGTTTGAAAAATGGCAAAGGAATGGAAGTATGGTTTTGATTCAGCAAGGAGGAGACACATCCAGGTTGCTAAAAAAAAAAAAAAAAAGTGGGGGAGAATACTAAAAAGAAATGAGACCACTTGCTGCACAGAACCACAGCAAATCCATTACGTAGTGGCACAAGTTATCAGAAGAGGCAGGAGGGCATCTCAGAGCAGACAACCATGCATGGTCCCAAGCCCACACACAACCTGATTAGAATCTTCCATCATTCTCCCACTCCTTGCAACCAGCCAACTATACCTTCCCTACACTACTCCCTACCTACCCTCTGCACACAAACCAGAGAATTCTTTTCTGGGGAAATTGATCCCAAGTCTCAGTGGTCACCACATTCTATGTGGGAGGAGGAAGGTAGACATGAGTACAAATGGGGAGATTAACTTGTGAAGGGTGGGACTCCCCAGTCTCTTTTCCCAATTCTGATTCCAGTAAACCACCCTCCAGGCTTAACTCCTCAGGCAAGAAATGCAATGATCCTTCTCTTCTCTAGAGAAATTGAATAGCTGGAAACACATAACAAACCCAAAAAATGGCAACAGCAAAAGCAAATAAGAAAAAAAAACTCCTCAGGTATTGGTAGGGGGAATAATTAGGTCTCCAGCATCAAGCCTGACTTCCTGGCCACCAGAATCTACACAGGAAGGCCCGAGAGTCTACAACCCCTGTCCTCCTACACATCCAAACCAGTACACACTGAGCCCTCCCACATTTGAAAGTGTCACTCTAAATCGAATGGACAGCCTAGGGTAACCAGACTTTTTTTTTTTTTTTTTTTTTTTGAGACAGAGTCTTGCTCTGTCGCCAGGCTAGAGTGCAGTGGCGTGATCTCAGCTCACCGCAATCTCCACCTCCCGGGTTCAAGCGATTCCCCTGCGTCAGCCTCCCGAATAGCTGGGACCACAGGCACACACCACCACGTCCTGCTAATTTTTTTGTATTTTAGTATAGACGGGGTTTCACCATGTTGGCCAGGATGGTCTTGATCTCCTGACCTCGTGATCCGCCCGCCTCGGCCTCCCAAAGTGCTGGGATTACAGGTGTGAGCCACCACACCCAGCTTAAGGTGACCAGACATTTGAGGAAGGTCTCCAATAGGAGAGGGACCAAAATAGGCAAACAGAATATAGAAAACTGAGCAATAGGGGAAAAAGAGCAAACTGATAAAGAGATGGACGAATGGAGAGAAAGTTAAGAAAATTTAAAAAATCAATCCAAGGACCCTAAATGTGACTAATAGGAGCTCTAGAAGAACAGAACAGAAAAAACAGTAGGGAGGAAATTATGAATGACATAATTTTCTCATAACATAATTTCCAGAACTAGAGAACACGAGTCTGTAAATTAAAAACGGTTGATCATAATAAAAATTAAAAGACCAATACCAAGGCACCATTGGAACTCATTCCATACCCCAAAGTACAGCACCACAGCCTACTGAGTACTTTGAACTGAAGGAGGTGGGAAGGGCTCAGAAACAAGGTCGATCTGCCCTCCTACTGCCCTTCTGCCTTCCTGCCACCTTTCTCCCCTGAAATAAATCACAGAAGCCACAATTCCTCTTCCTCAAGGCAGGTCGTAGAAACTAGACCTGCCCTCTCCCAAAGCAAGCCATAAAACCTAGAAATCTCACTCTCCCTCCCTCTTCTCCCTTGAAGACCCTCATTCCAGAGGGGTTCCACCCCATACCCAGGAGGAAGGAATGCTACCCAGAGAACCAAGAAGCATCTGAGCAGACAGGCTTTGCTGGGCTTCCCCGCTCAGTCTGTTACCATTAGATCTTACACTTTTGTCCAATCCCATTTCTACACAGCTGTCTATTCTTCATTGAACCTAAGCATAAAAACAGTGTTCCCTGGGTCTTTCGGTCTTCATTTCTGAAAGTTCCTCTGTCACATAAAACTTTGATTAAATAAATTTGTTAGGCTTTTTGCTTGTTAACCCATCTTTTATTATAAGAATGTTGGTCATAACTCCTAGGATGGGTGACGAACAGGTATCACACCTTTCTGCCCCTGCAGGGCATTGTTGTGAAATTTGAAAATATCAAGAATAAAGAGAAAAATATTTTAAACTTCCAGGGAGGAAAAAGAGGACACACACAAGAAATTATGAATCAGAATAGCATCAGACTTCTCAACAGCAATTACGCAAAGTAAAGAAAATGACTTCATAATTCTGAGGAAAAATGATTTTCCAAATGAAATTCTATACTCAACATATCAGTAAAGTTTGAGTATACAATAGACATTTTCAGATGTTCAGATCTCAGAAAATTTACCTTCTTTATATAACTTTTTAGGAGACTGCTGAAGAGTAAACTATTCTAGCAAACCATGAAAAGAAGACATTGGAACCACACACACACACACACACACACACACACACACACACACAAAACAAGGGATCTATCCCCAAAGAGCTGCATGTGTGGTTCAAATATAGAGCAATGCACATGGATTAGGGGGAAACAACAAAGAGCTCTAGGAGAAACATTTTTAAGGGGAAACAGCAGAGTTGATTTGTTTGCATACATGGCAAATATTAATATGTATGTTGTGACAGAAACATTGGAGGCATTTGTGGGAAAATGGCAATAGTTACACAAAAATGAAGCAAATGAAAACAAGAGAAAAGTATCAGCTCCAAAAATGTACAAGGTAAGAGCCATGGCTGTAGTGTATTACTGGACTCAGCAGTTGGCAATACTTCCGCAGTCATAATATTCTAGCACTGATTATTAATTTAATCAAAATTTGTGGTGTTACTATTTGAGGAGTCTGAGGACTATGAAATGGGGATGTTTATACAAGAGTAGGTCTTCATTTACTATGATAATAAATTAACAGGTGATGTCCAAACCAACAAACCAAAACCTTGTGGTATAAACATATTAGTTAGAAATATGACTATATTAGCCGGGAGGGTTGGCGCATATCCATAGTCCCAGCTACTCAGGAGGCTCAGGCAGGAGGATTGCTCGAGCCCAGGAGTTCAAGCTATGATTGTGCCGCTGCACACCAGCCTAGGCAACAGAGTGAGACCTTGTGTCTTAAAAAAATTTTTAAAAATTATTTAAAAAAAAGAAATGTAACGATAAAGGCCAGAAGAAACAGCTAGATTCATGGTGGTTACCTCTGGGGTTCAGATTTGGGGTTGGGTGGGATGGGACAGAATAATGTAGTTTTTCATTTAAAGCCTTAATGCATATATTTAGGCAAAATAAATACGGGTAAGGAGAGCCACCGCTTTCATCACACACAGGCACCCCTTAGAACTGTTCTCATCCCAGCCTCCCCACTGAACTCCTCCTTACAGCCTATGGAAGGGAAGGTACAAGCAAAAATCACAAGAGCGAATTCACTAAGAACTCTGTAGGGTGCTCAGACCAAAGACAGCCCTACCTTGGAATCCCTCTAACATTGTATGCCTTCAAGTGGGGAACTGCTTCCTTGTGTACAGACCCTTTCCCAGCTGGGCACATCAAGGGCTCCAGCACATTAGGGCACTGTCCAGAGGGAGACTAAATGCTGCAAGTGGACATGCCTTCAGAGACTGCGCAGAGCAGGGCATGAGTCTAAATGGACGCGCTTATTGCCGACTGAATTTGCTCATAAGCACAGGCCAGGCATACCCTGCAGACTCCCAAATCGCTGCAGGGCACTTTGCAGCCATGGATAACCTGTGTGAGCAGATGGGGTGACACAGGCAAGCTCAGTGTCTTTCTGTGTGTGTGACTCCGTTGCTCTCTTGGGCTAGGGATCTAGAGGAGCAGACCTCCCTGAATGGGGTTCAAATGTGCCGGATCACGCACCTGGCTTGGGAAGAGAGGCTCACCTAGGAATTCTCTTGCCACAGGCAGCCTTCCCAGATCCAATCAGGAAAAACAGAATGCTGAGCAACTGCCCAGGCCCCCCAGAAACTCCCACCTCACATTGTTCCATCAAGTCTGAGAAAGGGGCTGTGAGCAGCAGGCTAGGTCATGGCTGTCAGCTCCGGGAACGTGGTCTGAGCTTCACAGTTTAGGACGAACAAAGGATCCTGGGGAAATGAGTTCCGGGCTTTGGTGCCTGCTTTTCCCTATGGCCATGTCATCCGCCTTGGGCCACTAGGCACATCCTCACCTTGAGCAGCCAAGGTGTGCTCTTGGTGCCTGGGTACCAAAGAAGAAGCTCCTATCACTTCCTGGAGGGCAGAGCAGCATTTCTGTGCCTCTTCCTGTCCTCTGGCTGTTCTGTTGTCACAATGGACAAGGGGAATTTTCCCCTTAAAGGTCATTTCAGCCTCTAAGACACCAGGGAGCCCTCATTTGTGCCACTGCCCTGACCTCTCCAGCCCAGATACTCCAAACCACATGTCCATCATTTAATGAGAGATCTACAGACCCTCTTCTAAGGAAGGTCCCTTATGCTTTTCCATAGGTTGGTCTTTCCCTCTTAGCTCAACATTCCAAAATGGCAAGGACCAAACCTTAAACATCTAAAGTCCCCAAAGAACCAGCCCTAGCCCAAGTACCCATCTAGTACTCAATAAATACGGCTTCACTAGCTATTTCACTCCGAAGGGCTAGCTTTATAAGGAAGCTGAAAATGTCATGTTGGAGGGGAGGAGGAAAACAAAGAAAAATCGACAGGTTCTTCAAAGTGCTTTTGAGAACCCCTCCTTCCTTTTCAACCCCTTTCTACCCCCATGCTTACTAAAAATACGTAAGTAAGATTCTCTTAGAAGCCAAACATTTAGAATAATATATTTTCAGGAGATTGTTTTTTTCCCAGCAAAGCTTGGATGCCTGTGCAGGTTGTAAATTTACAGCTGATGATTCTCTGCCAGAAGTTCTTTTGGGTGTTTACAGCTGTGAAATACAATCTTTAGGTGACAAGCCTTCCACTTCGTTCTCCCAGTCTGATTCCAGCAGTCTGCGTTCCTGACAACATAACTCATCACAACAATAATGAAATAACAAGAATATTTATTCAGATTTACACACCACCTTTCACCTAAGGATCCCTCAGCAATTTCAAACACAGCTGAAATAATTCCAAACTGTGTATCTCTCCAACTTTGATTTAGAAGCTAAAAAAGGATTCAGTCTGCCGTGTGTAATTCCTTGGCAAAAATCATATACTTCTCCATAAATGGAAACAGTGAATCTGGCTCTTTTTCAAAAATCTTCTCTCTCCTTCTTAAACCTTTTTTGTTGGGAAATAAGCCATTGCCATAACCTAGACCCCACCCAAGATTTTCTTATTTTGTGCTTTCAAGATTTTTTGCAAAAGATAAATATAATATATAAATTAAGTGCCTTTTCTGCTTGGCAAGATTCAGTGAAACAACTTGTAATTGGGATAACTAATAAACAGGAAATTCTAAATAATTTATAGTTTTAATCAAGTAGAAACCCTCCCTCTCCCATTCCTTTATTTTTTTTTCAACACTTGCGCTTTTATTTTTCTATGAATTACAGCTATTTACTAACTTTCTTAACTTCCTAACCAGGAGTTTTTTTAAAAAATAAGGCCTTGCATGTGTATCACTTCTCTTTGTACACCAATATTTCTCATAGTGCCTCGTGCAGTGTGCAGATCTGTGATAAATTGTTTTTGTTTTTGAGACAGGGTCTCCCTCTGTCACCCAGGCTGGAGTGCAGTGGCACAATCTCCACTCACTGCAACCTCCACTTCCCAGGTTCAAGTGATTCTCATGCCTCAGCCTCCCGAGTAATTGGGATTACAGGTGGGTGCCACCACACCCAGCTAATTTTTTGTATTTTTAATAGAGACAGAGTTTTGCCATGTTGGCCAGGCTGGTCTTGAACTCCTGACCTCAAGTGATCCGCCCACCTCGGCCTCGCAAAGTACTGGGATTACAGGCCTGAATCACCGTGCCCAGTCTAAATTGATTTATTTCTGAATTGCATCCATGAGTTAAAATATTTCCAAAGTAATATGACCACAATGTCTGCATTAGGGTACAAACGAAGGGAGAAAACAAGCAAATGTCCAAACCCTATCTTTCACCCCACTATCAGTGGTGCTACCCACCCTTATCACTGGAAACCAGATTACTAGGCCTAAGTTCAAAGGCCTAGTAATTCAGAGCTCTTGCCGCACAGAACTAAAGGGAAATTCCTCTGAGATCTTGGATAACTTCAGCCCTATATCTGGGCAGAGAAAATGTTGACCTTCTTGGAAAACCTTGGCCTATAGTCATTCATTAAATCTAAATTATGAATCCACTATGCATCAGACATTGTGCTAGGGGCTGAGGGTATAAGAATGTAAAGGGCATTGTTCTGCCCCCAAGGGATGTGTAGTCCAGGGTGGGAGATATTAGAGAAACAGATAAGAGAGATAAGATCAGGAGAACACTTTGTGTCATGACATAATCACCCATAAGACAGAGGTGGCTCCATCTGAACCCAGTCTGACCTCCCAACCACAGACTAGGCCATAGGCATACTTTAAAGACACCAGGCTCTAAACCCACCTGCTCACTTCCGCCATGTTCAGTTCCCATCCTGTTGCATCACATGGGGGACACTGCCTTGTGTCTTGGTGTCCTCAGAGTGGCGATTTTGTTGCCCTCTAGGAGCTTTCTGGCTTCTTCCTTGGATGCCACCTTTCTGCTCCTTCTTGGATCCACACTCTGTAGCCCACAGGCTTGCTCGCCTTCTCTTCTTACTTTAACACTGTGGCTAGATAGTATTTTAAGATATTAGCCTTTTTTCCTCCCTGTATTTATTTCCTTCCCCCAGTTCAAGCTGGTGGCAGTCTTGATACTCCATAACCTCAGGAAAGCATCCATCAGGGTCAAAACCAACAATAGCCAGCAAGTCCATCTGGCTTTTATTTCCCTGAAAAACAATGTTTAGCCCTAAAGAAGAGTTGGTGGTTTGGGGAGAAAGCGGGAGCTAATGTGAGAAGTAATACAGTGGGGGCTTCATCCTTTCTTCCCTCTTTCCCTTTTCCAGACTAACAAGAGATGTCCCTGGGTGAGAGGAGGGAAGAAGGGGAAGAGACATGCCAAAGGGTTGCAGAGAAGCCCTTGCTCCTTTTTAGTCTACAGTGTTGACAGCAAAACCCCAGGTGGAAAGGCTGGGTGGAGTGCATGCCAGGCAGACAAAACCACAGGCAGCCTAACATGGCATAGCTATGGCAGAGAAGAAGGAATCCAGGAGGTTGGTGGCAGCTTTAGCAGTAATCTCCATAGATGGATGACCAAAGACCAGACCACCAATCTGCACTCTGAAGACTCCACACCACATAAGAGGAGGATAAACTCAAATCCGTGAAATTAGGTTTTCCCCAGACTAAAAAAAGGGGTGCTCAGCATGAAGTGAAGTTGACTTATAAGCCATAAAGACATGTGACATTTCCAACACACCTGAGTTGTGTGGGTGACTTATTCTGGCACCATACTCTTCCTGGAGGCATCCAACCATGCCCAGGTCTTTATACACTGTTTAATGCCAGATCTAAATCTCAGGTTTTGTTCTCTTTCTCTGTTAAGAAAAAGACCAATATTTTAAGCTGCTTTCTAAATATCTCATTTCAAACTTAGCATGTCCTTAAAGTGACTTTATCTTTTTGAGTCTCCCTGCCCTACCCCACCAACTCATTTCTCTCCCCACTCTTCTCTTCCCAGGTAATAGCACTAGAGTCCATCCAAATTAGAAACCGCACAGATATCGCTAGTTCCTGTGTCTCTCTTTCCACCCAGCCCGGTCTATTCTACCTCAGAAATCTCATTCATATATGGCCTTGTCCTTTCTATTACCTCAGCTATGCCCATTTTCCAGACCTCACTATCTGTCTGCCATGTTCATGAAACAGCTTCCTGTGTTTTCAGACTATCTTCTACACTATCCAAAGGATCCGTGGTCCTAGATTACTTAGGCTTCCTAATAGAGAAAATCCATATCCCTCGGCAGAGAATGCAGGACTCTGTCTAAATATGGCCTCTGACTACTTCACTCCCCATCAACTTTTACGTGTGTCCACACTCATGCACACACACGAGACTTACCACCCTCCCATGACTCAAGAGGTAACTATTGCTAAGCAATGGATCACGTAGCAGAAAAGAAAGCTGTGGTTGGGTCTGGATGCTAAGCTGGTAGAGCATAAGTAAGCAGGAGGGAAATAAGAGCAAGGAAGGGAAAGTCTTGTGATTTGCTTCTAGAATTTTCTTATGATGCAAAAAGAAAAACCCAGGAAAGGCTGTCTGAGTGGAAAGAGAGACACAGGAACTAGAGATATCTGTGCGGTTTCTAATTTGGGTGGACTCTAGTGCTATTACCTGGGAAGAGAAGAGTGGGGAAAGAAATGAGTTGGTGGGGTAGGGCAGGGAGTGTTAAAAAGATAAAGTCACTTTAAGGATAAAGTCACCCAGGATAATGATCAAGGTGAATAAAAATTAAGCTTCTGAAATCTGTGAGGCTGCTCTGGCCAGCCTTCCAGGAGTCCTTGTGAGATGGGACAGGGACTCCTTTTTTAAGTGGCCTGTGGACCCAAACCATGGAAATCAAGAAAAATCCTGAATTCCTTCAAAAAATATACCGGGTACCTAGCTAGTCCCAAAAGTAAGTAAGCAACTTGTTAAACAAGAGGGGAATAGTAGTCCAAAACAACAGCGAAAAAATTAAGAGTCCCGGAGATATGGCTTTCCCTATAAAACCCAGAGATAACATTTTAGCATATGTCCCTGAGTTGTCTTTCAGAAACTCAGACCTCCACCGGGGACTCCCACCAAAGGATCCCCTGGCACACCGACCTCAGATATGCGGGAAATAAATACTAAACTTTGACCACCATCCTTTATTCTAAGTTTCTTCCTGAGAGGCTTGGAAAAGGTCACTCCCTGTAGCCAGTTAACATTCTTTCATTGACCTCAAATTTTAAAACAAAGCTTTTCTTCCCCAACCAATCACAAATCAGAAAGTCTCTGAATCTACCTATGACCTGTATATCCTGCCCTTTCAGGTCTAAACCAATATGTAACCTCCATGTATTGATTAATAATTTTGCCTGTACCTTCTGCTTTCTTGTAATTTACTCCCGCCTTTAAACATCCTTGCCTGCGGTCGGCCGGGCGCGGTGGCTCACGCCTGTAATCCCAGCACTTTGGGAGGATGAGGCGGGTGGATCACCTGCGGCCGGAAGTTCAAGAAAGCCTTACCAACAGGGGGAAACCCCGTCTCTACTAAAAATACAAAATTAGCCGGGGTGGTGGCGCATGCCTGTAATCCCAGCTACTCGGAAGGCTGAGGCAGGAGAATTGCTTGAACCCGGGAGGTGGAGGTTGTGGTGGGCCGAGATCGTACCATTGCCCTCCAGCCTGGGCAAAAAGAGCGAAACTCTGTCTCAAAAAAAAAATCCTTGCCTGCAAGCCATCAGAGAGGTCAGGATTTGAGCATTCAGCTGCCTAGATCTCCTTGCTTGGCACCCTGCAATAAAAGCCTTTCTTTTTATTGCTGCAAACCTTGGTGTAGGTATCTGGTTTTACGTTGCCGGATGAAGGACACTGGTCACTTTTGTGGTGCTTG
Organism: Pan troglodytes; assembly: GCF_028858775.2. Taxonomy (NCBI): domain Eukaryota; kingdom Metazoa; phylum Chordata; class Mammalia; order Primates; family Hominidae; genus Pan; species Pan troglodytes. The sequence goes on along the minus strand of NC_072403.2, from coordinate 99,859,153 downwards.
TAATACTGCCATTCTCATGGGATTTTTTAAGTACAAAAATGATAGTCGGAGGGGGAGTTTTCTGCAAACTTCAAAGTGCTGTATAAAATAAATAAATATTCATTCACCTTTATCTTTTACAACTCAACATTTCTTAGAAAAATACAAGTCACAGAGGATCTGTCTTATGCAAAAAAGAAATGCCAAATACTCATGATGGTCCAAATAATTTTTTTACTGAAAGAATGTTGGGAAATGGCAGGGTATCTTTTACTGAGAACATGGGAATCCATATGAATTCAAAAACATTACACCACAGTTGTTATCATCAGGGTAGCCCTGGTGTGTCTTGGCTGAATTTTTAATATTCTATCTTTTCAATCTTGCATGACTCTCCTTAGTAAAGTCGCTCCAAAAGGAACAGACACTTAATAAACATTTGAGGCTGGAGACTAGCTGTTTGTAAAACTCTGTCCATTAAGTAATTGTAGGTTAGGCTGAGTAAGATGTTTTATGGAGGCTAAAATAGCTACAGTGAGGCCTCATTAAATATGTTACTGTTTTTATGGCCCCTTCAGCATAGAAAACAAATAACTTGTCCTTGTCCTCCAGAGACTGCCCTGTCCCCAAATCTGCTTTGCACTTGCCTTGCGTGTAAATAAGATGTCAAGGGCTGGGTTTACAAGGTGTAAAAGGGTGGAACTAGTTCTTTGTTGCTTACCAATGCTCTGATAACACATGATGAGGAATGATATGTTATACCAGTATTCTCCAAACTGTGTTCTGTGAGATGGTAACATATATTCTGAGAAAAAAAAACAAAAAACAAAAACAAATGAAGGAGGCAGCCATGACAGGAGGCTCTTCCACGAGCAAACAGATTTGAAAAACAGTCAGTTAAACAAAGGTAAGAAGTTTTCTTTCCTGCAGAATATTTAGTCTTTCATGGGCCAAAGTGCTTTGTGAATCTCCAAGAGGGGAATATCATACACAGAATGCCACCAAAAATATTCGAGCATAGAACTTTTTTTTGTAGAATACAGTGCAAAAGACACTAATGTTCCACAGAACACAATTTAAAAGAGTCTGCTTTATTTAATAAAGCCGAGTAACCAATGACAACCAGTTCAATCGTTTCCAGAACATCATATTTCTCATTGAAGGTCCTAAACAAGGGAACTTCTCCGCAAGCAATGTCATTACAAGAAGCATGAAACAGAATCATCTGCAAATGAAGTTTTGCGTAAAACACATTAAGATTTCACTACAGCCTGAGGATCCATAATTCAATATTTGAAGTCATTGTTCCTCTCATTGAGACTAGGAAACAAAATTGACAAAGGAGCCTGCCATGTTTTCTACACTTTGCTGCAAGATGACAATCCTTACTAAAGCACAGGAAGAAAAATATGACACAGAAAAAAGCCAAGTATATGTGCTGTCCATATTTTCCCTTGCAATTATAAAAAGAATCATAATAACGCAAGCTTACTAAGTAAATGACTACAGCAAGAGCAGTCAGAGGGACCAAGAACAGAAGCCACATTGTGAAAAGCCTCCCACATGACTCCATGTTGTCATAGTGTAATGAATACTGATGGTGCCCCTCGTAGATCCCCTCTACCTGGCTGGTGCACCTATCCCCCGGCTGCCATGAGTGTGGGTTGCTAGTGGCTCCAGAGGCTTCCTCCCAGGGGAGCTGCCCTGTGTAGAATAGGGATGGCCTCCTCCATGAGGTTACATCACCCATCCACCCCAGGGCAGCCTGTAAACAGTGACTGACATGGGATACAAAAGTCTGATTGACTTTCCTCAAGGTCTATGTGGTGGAATTCATGCCCCAGTGCTCCCCATGGAATCAGGCTAAAGCCAGCCTCCAACTGAGACCATAGCCTTGCTTAGCTCCTTGTCTTGCCCTTGCCCACTTCCCTCACTCCCTTTCTCCTAAGACCCCTCCAATAAATCACATACAATTTGTTGCCTGTCTTAGGCTCTGCTCCTAGGGAACCCAGCCGATGACATATAGTTAGAACTTTAGATCTAAAGAGACATCTTTTCTCTTAGCTATGATATGAACAGAGTTCGCCATGACCAGTCTTCTTACCTGCTTCAGCAACCGTTCCTTGTGGTATAATAAGAAGCCCTGGGTCTGTATTTCATACAATGTGCTTCTGTGGTATGCACATCACAGGTATTGGAATGCTTGCTAAAAAAAAAAATATAGATCGCCAAAAACAAAAACAGATCTCAGTCCTACTAAATCAGATCTCCAGAAGTGGAACCCAAGAATTATATTCTATGACAAGATCCCCAGGTACCTCTGATGTACCCTAAAGTTTGAGAATGACTAGCAAGGGGCCATAGGTTAGCCAACCCGTTCCTCTCCTGCGCTGTAGTAACTGAGAGATACTCTCAAGGCAAACTAACTTGTCTTCTTATCTTCTGCCTACTGACAAAGTCCTCTGAGAGAAAATAACATATGAATGTCCAGGTGAAAATTTCCAATATGGTCTATAAAGGAAAAAACAAAACAAAACAAAACAAAAAAGAAACCCAACCAGATTTGTCTTAGCTAATGACAAATTACTTCAAAATGTGAATTTCATTTTATTTCTTTAAAATTGGAAAATGTGATTTGAGATGACAGTCTATGTAAGTTGGAGCAGTTATGTGTAATCATTGAAAATCAATTATGTCCAAGTACTTAGGAGTTACGGAAAGAAAGAAAATCTGAAAACAATTTTTCAAAGCATCATGCAGAAAAGATTTACAGTAGCTCATAAATGTCTAAATTACCACATTTATTCATCTTACAAAAGTTGACTGTTGCTTTTTTACCTAAAAAGTCTCAGATCTCTAGACACACATTGATAAATATCACCGAATGCTGTATTTTTCCATACCTCTAACAAGCATGTGACAGCCACAGCTGAACATAAGTACCTCAACAAGCAGGACAATCAAAATTAACCACAGGTATAAGTTAGTGACAGAAGATCAAACAGAGCTCCAATAGTAAACCTGCTGTCCACTATGGAACAAGATGGGTCAAGAGAATCAGAGGGTGGGCAGAGACGGCCTCCAGGGAATGATGTTTATTGAGCAGCAGTTGGTTCAAGCCTAGATTGCTTGGCAGGCAAACTCCTCTCTTCATTGTTGTTGTTTTGTTGAAGGTTGAGGGGAGTGTTTCATTTGTTTGTTTGGCTCAAGAGAAATAAAGTTGTTTTGATTCATGTCAAGCAGAGCAGGCGCCCAGCTCTTCACTGGCTGACACTTCTTAATGACCATCTGGGCAGGGATCCCAAAATGAATCAGGCCACCCATGAGAGGCTCACCCACCCCTAGAAGATTCTTAATAATTATCTGGTGCTTGGTTAATAGAGAATAACAGAACACACTTCTAATCAAAGTGAAGCACCTTTTCAAATCCCAGATGTCCAAAAAATTACCTGGTAGAAGGAGATTGGGTTGTTCAATGTGGTTTTCTCCTGAATGTTAAAACCAAGGACAGTGTGATAGCAAATCTAAGTACAAAACTCAAAGATAAGTCTAAATCTGTAAGTTTTAAAAATATATTAGGACCAATATTCTTAAGAAAAGATATACCAACTAAAAAGCATAGCAAATAACATACTTCTTAAGGAAACTCTACAGATAGTTTCCAGAACATGCAGTTTCTAAAGTTCACAGTGGTTCTAATGCATCATTTTTAAATAAACTCAAAGTTCCCTGAACAATGTATTATTAGAGTGGCTCCCTTTTGGGAGAAATAATAATATATCATTCCATAAGATTACCAAGCAGATACCTGGGGACACCTTCCAAAAGTCAGCATCCTTACCTCAAATTTCATAATCAACTCCATTGGTGGACCACAGTGAACTGACTAGTGTCAGGCCTCTGAGCCCAAACCAAGCCATCGCATCCCCTGTGACTTGCACGTATATGCCCAGATGGCCTGAAGTAACTGAAGAATCACAAAAGAAGTGAAAATGCCCTGCCCTGCCTTAACTGATGACATTCCACCACAAAAGAAGTGAAAATGGCTGGTTCTTGCCTTAAGTGATGACATTACCTTGTGAAAGTCCTATTCCTGGCTCTTCCTGGCTCAAAAAGCTCCCGCACTGAGCACCTTGCAACCCCCACTCCTGCCCACCAGAGAACAAACCCCCTTTGACTGTAATTTTCCTTTACCTACCCAAATCTTATAAAACGGCCCCACCCCTATCTCCCTTCGCTGACTCTTTTCGGACTCAGCCCGCCTGCACCCAGGTGATTAAAAGCTTTATTGCTCACACAAAGCCTGTTTGGTAGTCTCTTCACACAGACGCGCATGAAAACTAGCATCAAGAGGATGTTGGCCATCTGAAAAGCTTGGTATTTTTAAACAGACACAACTAAAAGGAGAAAGGATTGTCTGAGATAGAGAACCTTGGAAATGGTGATGTTAAAGCAACTAACGTTCCAACCTCCTGCCAGTATAGAGTCCCACTGCCTTGACAGTTTCAGGGAAAGGAGGAAGACACATGAGACTGACAATTATAACACATCCTTTAACATTAATTCCTGTGGATACACAAGGACAAATCATCAAACTATCTATTTGACATGACTCAGAGAAGCACTAGGTTCAAATAACCTTGCATGGATCCATGAAGAACAGCCTGGGAGGTAGTTCTTCTACTACAGGGTTGATCTACATGTTATGTAGATAAGGGAGGCAGAATTAGAGCTAATTTCCTCCAGAGATTCAAGTCTAGTCTACATGATATTCTCATTAATTACTTATCAAAATATGGCTTAACACTTAGTCAAAGGCCAGACCGAAGTATAATCGAGCCGAGTGGCTTGATGTCAGTCCAAGCACCATAGAGTATCATTAAAATGAAGACTTGAATTACAATGCACAGCTTAGTCATTCAGATGACACAAAGTACGGTGGAGCTGTTTGGCAGTCATGGTATCCTAATTAAAAGCACTTGTAATTTTAAAAATAGGAAAAGATGCTCAACTTCATTAGTCATCAAGGAAGCACAAATTAAAGCACATGTGATGCAATTACATACCACTAGAATGGCTAAAATGAAAAAGACTGACAATACAAAGTGTTGGTGAAGGTGTGGAGCAATAAGCACTCTCAAACTCATGGGGGTTTAAATTGGCCCAACCAGTTTGGAAAAACTGTTTGGCAATATCTAGTAAAGCTGAGCATACACATACCTGATGACTCCACGATCCCATCTCTAGGTCTATACCCAACAGAAATGGGTACGCATGTTCACCAAATCACTTCCACCTTTAGGCTATTGTAAAGAATGCTGCTATAGATATTCTTCACAGAATATTCAAAAGTTCGAAAACAGGCAAAACCAATCGATGGTGTCAAGAAGTCAGAATAGTGATACTATTGGGGCAGGGAGAGAAGGTTGCTGGTAATATTCTGTTTCTTGATCCAGACATTGGTTACACAGGTCTGCTCACTTTGCAAAAAAAAATTTTTTTTTTTTTGAGATGGAGTCTCGCTCTGTTGCCCAGGCTGGAGTGCAGTGGCACGCTCTCGGCTCACTGAAAGCTCCACCTCCCGGGTTCATGCCATTCTCCCACCTCAGCCTCCCATGTAGCTGGAACTACAGGCGCCCACCACCATGCCCGGCTAATTTTTTTGTGTATTTTTTGTAGAGACAAGGTTTCACCATGTTAGCCAGGACGGTCTCGATCTCCTGACCTCATGATCTGCCCGCCTTGGCCTCCCAAAGTGCTGGGATTACAGGTGTGAGCCACCGCGCCTGGTCCACTTTGCAAAAATTTATTGAGCTGTCTACTTATAATTTGTTTACTTATAATAGTATTGTATTCAATATGATATGGCCGAATTTTGTCCCCACAAAATTATATGTTGAAGCCCTAATCCCCAATGTGATGGTATTTGGAGCCAGGACCTTTGGGAGATAAATGGGTTTAGATGAGGTCATAAGAATGGGGCTCTCATGATATGATTAGTGTCCTTATAATAAGAGACACCAGGGAGCTTGGTCTCTGTCTTTCTGCCATGTGAGGACACAGCAAAAAGGCGACTGTCTGCAGTCTAGGAAGGAGGTACTCATTGGAACCAAATATGCCAGCACCTTGATTTTGGACTTCCCAGCCTCCAGAGCTATGAGAAATAAATGCCTGTTGTTTAAGCCACATAGTCAAGGGTATTTTGTAAGAGCCTGGCAAAAGGAGGAAGCTAGGCATGTGTGAGGCCACCTTCATCATTTTCTTCCTATAATCAAATTGGACACAGGAAACGATTTCCTTATAAAAAGAGAATTGAAAGAGTCAATATAAGTTCCCCCAAGTTATTCCTCCTTGATTATTTGGGTCTGTCAAGTGAAGTGCTTACAGTTTTAATGGCCAGACAGTGCTTACAACTTTAGCTGTGTTTTGCCTGTGTAAAGACAAGTTTGGTATTCAACGCTAAGACTGACAAAGTTATAGAAAAATGCATAAGTGCAATTTTAACTCTATTAGAGATGCAAACCTTTGGGAACATGGATATGTGTTTTTACCTATTTTAAGTGTGAAAATGGAATGTGATTAAGAACAACCACCCTGTTAGTGTGAAAATGGAATGTGATTAAGAACAACCACCCTGTTAGATAATATGCATCTTTAGAAATGGACCTGTGATAAGCTTTTAGTGGTAATTTAGTAACTAGCTATAAATATTGACCATAAAACTTAGTTAGCAGAGCATCTCAGAATGTTTTTATTTATTAATAATGAAAGTTTATAGAGCTCTTTCTGGAATGGTTGTTTGGGCCCAGAATCTAACTTCACACCACTCTTTGGTCTGTGTCTGCCTGAGGCAGTGATTCATCTTAGACATCCTCTGGAGACCCCTCCAACTTCTGTGGTTCTGCAATAAAGAGATAACCTACAAGAAAGATGTCAGCGTGCAAAGAAAACATCTCCATTGGAACACTCGTTCTGGTATGGATTCTCCAAATTATCTTTTCCTAGGAATTCGAGACTATTGTTCCTTCTTAAATCGGGAAAAAGAATATTTAGGTATAAATCTCCTACACTTCCTGATCTCCACAAGAGAAAAAAGAATCAAACAATTTATCACTCTGATACTGAATCGAGAGTGGTTAAAAGTAGTAAATTAGTAGAGAATCTTATGGCTGTACAGAGCCACAGTAAAATAATCAGCAAGATAAGAAAAGAGAAAGAAAACGAGCAACAGAGAGAGAACCAAGGAGATTCCAGGTAAATAATTCTCATTTTTTTAGGATATTGGCCTGAGGCATTTTTGTGAATTTTAGATAAAGATATTCAGCCTCTGCAGAAACCTTTAATGAAACACCCAACCCAACAATAATGTATTTTCCTGCTGTGGCAGAAGACTGCAATTCCATTTTCCAATGGTCATGATCTATATTTCTGCACAAGAAAGAGGGCCAAGTAAACAGGATTTTTCCATAAGGCAATTAAGGTAGAACATGGATTAGGATGAAAATAAAATGACTCTTTATCTTCTTTTATGTAAATATTTTTCCTAATATACCACCTGCTGGAAGCCCGTGGCAGAATATGATTGCAAGAACACAACTGTGAAGCAATTTTCTGAATTCCTGAGTAATTCAGTCAAAAGTGGGACAGCCCTTGTGTTATCCAAGATGTTATCTCAAGCCACTGCTCTGCCCTACTTTTACAGACATGCCCCAGAAATTTCTATGTATCCATTTTTCTATTCAGTGAGATAAATTCCTTTGGTTTTCTCATTGAGTCTGAAATTTAATCAGTTAACAACCTTTCCACTGCCAAGTCTAAGTCCTCTGGGATCTCCTCACCCTCTCACCTTCATGCTGACCAGCCCCATCAGTCCTGCTGCACACACATGCACACATGACACACTAAAATATGCCTTTGAATAGGTGCCTCTCCCTGTGGGCAATGCCCTGTTTCCTCCTCTGTGCCTACTCAAATTCTAGGCCTTCAAGACAGAACTCAAACACACCTTCTCCAGGTAACTTTGCTAGATGAAACCCACTCCTCTCTCTCTCTCTCTCTGTGTGTGTGTGTGTGTGTGTGTGTGTGTGTCTTTCTCTTTCTCTCTTTGAGACAGAGTGTCACTCTGTTGCCCAGGCTGGAGTGCAGTGGCACAATCATGACTCACTGTGGCCTCGACCTCCCCAGGCTCAAGTGATCCTCCCACTTCAGCCTCCCGAGTAGCTGGGACTACAGTCACACACCACCAAGCCTGCCTAATTTTTGTATTTTTTGTAGAGATGGCGTTTCACCATGATTCCCAGGCTGGTCTTAAACTCCTAGGCTCAAGTAATCTGCCCTCTTTGGCTTCCCAAAGTGCTGGGATTACAGGTGTGAGCCACTGTGCCCAGCCTTCACTCCACTCTCTTAACACATAAAAATCAAGGTCAAATCCTGTGAAAGTAAATTCCAGGTATTTGGCTGTTCTAGACTTTAGTTCTTTTTAACATTGCTTGAAATAAAGCAACTTTTATGTGAGCATTTGGTTCTTGGTTCTCCTAGCCCCAGCCTGTATTTCCACTGCTACCTACCCCCGACCCCGACACCCCACACACACACTCAAACACACACATACACACAACAGGTTGATCCAGGGCAGCAGTCTCTTTGATTACTTTGCAGCATTTGTTCCTTGCATTTCCCTCTATCCTTCCTAGGTGAGCAAGAATACTGTTTTTTTTGCACTGTAGTTATTGAACAAATAACTATAAATAAATGGCAAATTTATTTACAGTTAATTTGCCATCTATTTATAGTTAAATAAATAAATTGGCAAATAAATGTTTGCCATTTTTTTGATAGCTAGAGATAAAAGGACATGGAAACTAAACTGACCAAATAAATACTTGATCCAGTAGGCACCTAAAATGTCAACATCAGTGGTTTTCTTGAGGGTGACTATCTTTGGAAGTGGGAGCTGGAGTGGGAAGGATTTTAATTAATCTACATATGGAATTACATAGCATTTTCATAAATCCCTGCTTGATTTTCCCCATGGATCAAAGACCAGGGAACCATGAGGATCCTAGTTCTCTGACCCGTCAGCCTGGAGATGTGTCCTTTGGTCAGGCTGCCCCTTCATCCCCTACCAGAGTTTGGTTGTTGTTGTTGTTTTGTCTTTTTAATCTTGTTGCATACCAACCCGACCAGAGTTTCTTGTCTGTGAACACCACAGAAATAACTGCAGGAATGTTTTCATGTGCCCCTATCACAGCATTTACCCACTGTCATGTGATGATTTATTCATATGTCAGTCTCCCATGATTAGAGTTGCCAGAATTAGCAAATTAAAATACAAGATACCAGTTTAATTTATATTTCAGATCAATAATGAATAACTTATTAGTGTAAGTATAACTTGAATATTGCATGGTACATACTTACACTTTTTAAAAATATTCATTGTTTATCTGAAATTAAAATTTTATCCTGTATCTTATCAGTTGTCCTATATTTTAGCTGGCAACCGTATCCACAATAGACCAGGATCATTCCTTCACCTGCCACACCCACCTTATGCCATGTCTTGTGAGCACCTCAGAAATGATTATCTTGGATGTATGTAAATAACTTCCTTTTTTTTTCGAGACTGAGTTTCACTCTTATCACCCAGGCTAGAGTGCAATGGCATGATATTGGCTCAATGCAACCTCTGCCTCCCTGGGTTCAAATGATTCTCCTGCCTCAGCCTCTCAAGTAGCTGGGATTACAGACACGTGCCGCCATACCCAGCTAATTATTGTATTTTTAGTAGAGATGGGGTTTCACCACGTTGGCCAGACTGGTCTCGAACTCCTGACCTCAGGTGATCCACCTGCCTCAGCCTCCCAAAGCGCTGGGATTACAGGCGTGAGCCACCACTCCCAGCCTATAAATAACTTTCATTCAGAGTTTAAATGGCATCAAGTTGCACTGAAAGTTAAATTTTCACAATAGAAAGCACAAAAATATTAAATGTTCATTTAGCCTTACTTTTAGCATGAGTAGATCCAGCAAAAAAGAAGGATGATATTGTTTACAAAGAGTATATGAGGGGCCAGGCATGGTGGCTCATGCCTGTAATCCCAGCACTTTGGGAGGCCAAGGTTGGTGGGTCACTTGATGTCAGGAGTTCTAGACCATCCTGGGCAACATGGTGAACCCCCGTCTCTATAAAAAATACAAAAATTAGCCGGGTGCAGTGGCATGTTCCTGTAATCTCAGCTACTTGGGAGGCTGAGGCAGGAGAATCACTTGAACCCAGGAGGCGGAGGCTGCAGTGAGCCAAGATCATGCCACTGCACTCCAGCCTGGCAACAGAGACTCTGTCTCAAAAAAAAAAAAAAAAAGAGTAAATGAGAACATTTGCCCATTTTGAACAGCAGCATTCATCAACTGATTCCTTCAACTCACATTATAAGGATATGTAGAACCAATGGTCCAGGTCAGAGGGCAACCACTGTCAGGCATGCAACAACCTACACTTGTAGCTTTCCAAACAGACAAATATTCATGGCCTCATTTCCCGCAGGGCTACCTTATCTTCCTTCCTCCTATCCCAAAATGTTGTTTGTTGATACAAGTCATATTTCTCAAAAAAAAAAAAAAAAAAAGGGAAGATGAGAAACAGGAAAATCTACCACCAAAGAGTTGGAACAACATAAGAGAAATAAGCTGTGTAGATTCTGGTTTAGCAATGGAGAAAGGAATTAAGAACCTGATATATTTCATAAGTGGAAAGATGAATATGGAGGATAAAGAATATAGAAAAGTTTCTTTAAAGCTGAAATACACACTAAAAAAAGTACATAATACAAAGCAAAATATTCAAGGCTACAGAGATCAGCAAATACCTCTTCATTGTGAAAATACATTTTTATAGAATTGTGGATCAAAGGTTTCTTCAGGAGGACTTTACTAATTTTTCAGGTACCTGAGCCTTCTTGTTAGTAAATCTGTTGTCCTAATAATCCATCTTTTGTATTGTTACTGAGCAAAAGCTACTCTTAAAATTCAAATGTTTTATATAAGTTGGCTGGGCATAGTGGCTCACACCTGTATTCCCAGCACTTTGGGGGGCTGAGGAAGGCAGATCACTTGAGTCCAGGGGTTCAAGACTAGCCTGGGTAAGATGATGAAGTCTCATCTCCATAAAAAATACAAAAATTGGCCGGGCTTGGTGGTACATGCCTGTAGTCCCAGCTACTCAAGAGGCTGAGGTGGGAGGATCACTTGAGCCCAGGAGGCTGAGGTTGCAGTGAACCAAGATGGTGCCACTGCACTTCAGCCTGGGTGACAGAGTAAAACTCTGTCTCAAAAAAAAACGAAAAAAAATTGCTGGAAAAAAATGGTCTTCAGAAAGCAGAAAGAATGAACTTATATAACTCACTATTTAGAACCCATTAAAACATTGCTTACTTCCCTTTTAAAAAATTAGTATGTATATCTAGGAAAGGAACATCAACTGGCACGTGGAGGAGCATGGATTATATAACAGCCCTTCTTCTAGTAGCTGCAAATCCTTGAACAGGTTTTTTCACTTCTATGGCATTGTCTTTAAAATGGAGATATGATACTTATCCATTTGGGGCGAACATCAGTTAACATCTATGGAACACCCAGCATGATTTCCACAATGTATCTATTTCCTTATTCATTCACATTGAGTGCCTCACTGTCATGATCATCACCATCATCATCTTTATCAATTTCAGTTGTTGATTGCCTGCTATGTGCAAATCGTTTTTCACACATAATCAAGCATGGCTGATCGAGCATTCTAGTCCCTATTTTGTTGATTCTATAGGCCCTGCCCTGTTTATGATACTATATTGCCTCTAAGAATAAAAATTCTTTCATGTAAATCCCTTCGCTTCAGCATTATACTCTCTCTGTATTTTGGAGAGTCAGAGATTTATTGACATTTAATAGCAGCAAAGCCAAGGCCTTCAGAGGTGTGACAATGAATTACACTCTCTCCTCGAAATCAAGTGGTAAATTCTTAGTCTTCTGAATTTCATTGAACAAGAACCTCCCCAAGAACAAGGGAGAGAGTTGCTCAAATCTAGGCCCTGCTGATGCAGACAATTCTGGGAGTAGGGAGGACAGCTCAAAGAGGAATGGCATCATCGTGAATGACTAGGGCCCAGGAGAAGAAATGAATTGGTAGCCTTGATAGTTGACCTCTAGCTACTACAGGAAGTGTTTGCTTTCTTCTTCTGGGCCCTAGTCATTGCCAGCGCGGTGGCTCATGCCTGTAATCCTAGGACTTTGGGTGGCCGAGGCAGTGGATCACCTGAGGTCAAAGGTTCGAGACCAGCCTGGCCAACATGGTGAAACCCTGTCTCTACTAAAAATGCAAAAATTAGCCAGGCATGGTGGCGGGCACCTGTAATCCCACCTACTCAGGAGGCTGAGGCAGGAGAATCGCTCAAACCCAAGAGCTGGAGGTTACAGTGAGCCAAGATCACGCCATTGCACTCCAGCCTGGGCAACAGAGCAAAAACTTGGTCTCAAATAAATAAAAAATAAATAAATAAATAAAATAGTGTTTAGGCCGGGCACAGTGGCTCACACTTGTAATCCCAACACTTTGGGAGGCTGAAGTGGGTGGATCACCTGAGGTCGGGAGTTCTAGACCAGCCTGGACAGCAAGGAGAAACCCCGTCTCTACTAAAAAAAAAAAAAATTAGCTAGACTTGGTGACAAGCACCTGTAATCCCAGCTACTCAGGAGGCTGATGTAGGAGAATTGCTTGAACCGAGGAGTCAGAAGTTGCAGTGAGCTGAGATTGCGCCACTGCACTCCAGCCTGGGCAACACAGTGCGAGACTCCGTCTCAGATAACTAAATAAACAAACAAATAAATAAAACAGTGTTTACAAAAATTAAAAAAATAACTCTGCAGTTCAAATCTTTTAAAAATCAATGTATTTTGTTTCTCATTTGAAACCACCTGTTTCAGAATCTCAAAAATGGTGCCCTCAAACTTATTCCTCAGACGGGCTCACACAGGTGCACAAAAATGTTTAGACAAGGACATTTCTTTTTTCTAAGAGGAAAAGATTAGAAAGAATCCAAATGTGCACCAATAGGAAACTAGCTAACATATTGCTTATCCATTACAACAAAATATTCTGCAATGATGAAAAAGAGTGGAATAGGTCTCTATATGCTGATAAGGACATATTTCAGAGCCTAAGATGGTACCTTTGTGCAAATTGAGAAAAGGTGCCCTCTTCCAGGCAGGCCGAGGCCTTGCCAGAGAACACAGTTTACTGAATTTCAGCTTCCATTCTCCCTTCAACCAAGTGCCTGTGCACAACTACATATGACAACTCTGCTAAGACCTATTAAAGGGGAAGAAGGGCGGTAGGTATAATTTGATACCACGTGTGTGTTTCAAAGACCATACACAAAAATATTAAATATATACTTTTATCTTTAAAATATTTCTGGAAGAACACTCAAGAAGCTGGTAACAATGGTTGTCTCTGGGGAGAGAAATTGAGGGTTGTGTGGGAGATGACTTTTCACTGTATTCTCTTTTGTACATTTTTTACCATGCGCATGTAACTTTCTCAATTAAAAAAAAAAAAAAAGGAAAGTTCTTTTATTTTCTAATGGCATACCCAGAGACTGTTGAGGCCAAGGGCCATGGCTACTGCTGCTATGCAACCTGTCCTCCCACACACCTGGACCTCTCAGCAGCCAATATGCAGTGTCCTGGCCCAGTTCAGCCCACGTGGCTTCCATTTATCTATGTGAAGTACAGATTTTCTAAAGTATATTTTGTTGATGGAACATACTTTGCTTTTATACATTTTTCCACAATGACAACACATCTCCAAATTATTTTCACTAGGCGCTTTTCCTTTTAGCCCAGTACCCACCCTGATGCAAACCAGCCATGAATTCTTGTTTTACTTCTGCCAACCACAGTGGGAAAATAACACACCTACTCCAATGTGTGCAGCAGTCACTGAAAATTGCTGCAATGGCAGGTTCCTAGCTAACATCTGTAGACTGTGTTTCTAGCATCTTGCTTCTGGCACAGGATAAACCACTCTGAAAAGTGTTAATCAATAAAAGTCAAAGGTTCCCAGATCCCCGATTAAGAAGTGCCCTTGATATGGTCCATTTGCTAGCAGCGTCATCCTAGGCAGATTCCATGCACACTGTATGTCTCTAGAAAATTGGTAATACTGTAATAATCATACTTCCCTCAGAGGATTAGTGTGATGGTTTAATGAAACAATGCATGTGTCTCACATAGTAACCACCCAATAAATGGTTTGCTCTTGTGGCTTTTGTGGCAAGGTGGTTGTTATATGATTGGAGAGATGAGACTGAAACAATTACATGATAGGTAACAACATCTATTATAATCTGAACAATCTACACTTACCAAATGTGATCTCATATGGTACATTATCTTTAGTAAGTACAACAATATTTGTCCTTTGAGCTTTAACGTAAGGTACTTTGAAATATAATGCCATGTCCTTTATGTTGGTGCTTGGTTATGGTTTTTGCTTAATTATAAAAGCTACCCATATTAAAGTTTGGTGGAAGGTAAAAAGTACACAAAAAGAAAAGATCATCATTTCCAATCCCACTCCAGAAAACCACTATTAACATTTTAGCATATTTCCTTCTAGTCTTTTTTCCATGCATTTTAATAATTGAGATCATATGATATATATACTTTTCTACCCTTTTTTCCTGTTTAGCATTTTATCCTAAATATTTCTCCATATTATTAAAAACTCCATCAATATTATCATTTTAATAGGTGGTTAGCATTCCATTGCATTTATTTATTTAACAAATATTTATTGAAAACCTATTATGTGTTAGATACTCTCTTTGATGCTAGAACTACTATAGTGAATAAAACAGACAAGCTCTCTCTTCCCATGAAGTTTCTGTGTAGTGTTAATGGTTGTGGTACAAGTTAGAGTAAATTAAGGAGAAAATAGGAGGTAGAAAAGTGGAGGCAGTGCTTATGGACAGTGTTTTCAAGAAGGTTAGCTGTAAAGCAGCCGTAGCTGGAGGAAAAGGAATGGTCAATGCTGTACCTAATTTTACTCAATTATTGCACTGGGGAAATACAAATGTGTATTTTAGATGATCTCTTGGGCATTTTGGTAACATTTAAAATTGAGTTTTTAATAAAAGTTGCTAGTGTCATTCCTAAGCTGGTTTTGGTGAGTCTATTGTGATTTTCATGTAGTAGCTGCAATAATGTCGTGGTCTTTAATGCTGTATAAGCAGAGAAATGAGCTTAAGGGCCATAGCCACTGATACTAAGTCCTAATGCAGGATTCTCCTCTGGCTATCATGTTATCACCTCACAATAACCATTCATCTCACCATGGGGAATAATTTGGTAGAAACCCTCTCTACCTTGGATCTCATCCAACTATTTTTGGTGTGTTTGTGTGTTTTTTAAGGCAGGGGAGAAGGAGTATTGTTCTTACAGATTTTTGTACTAGAAATGTTTTCTGTTTCCTTCTCATACCCTCTTCTATGAGAAACAACCTGCTCACAGCCCTGTTAAGGAATGGTGGCCATGTTCTGAGCACATGGCCCTACCATTCCCCCACCCCAAAACACACATACGCCCACTGACCACACTTGACTGAACCTAGTGTAGACGCTGACACAACAGCAGTAATCAAGGACCTATGAACCTGAATGGCTTGACTTGAAAATTCGATTCCTCTCTTAATTGGAGTTGAAGTGACAGGGGCAAATGGCAGTGACAGTAGAAACTGAAGTAGAGTCAGAATCAAAGAGGCTTTAGTCATGGAAAGCCACAGTAAGTTGGAATTCTGGAAGGCTGGGAACTTTGACTAAACAGGATCAGCTGACCTAGTAGAGAAGAAGCACAGTGAGATGTTTATATTGAAGTAGAGACACTGGAAGATTAATTCTCAAGCTTCCAAACTCCCCAAATGAGGCAACTAAAATGTTAGCTAATATTTTAAAAAATGATTTAAATGCATCAATGAGCTGGCATAAAGTAAAGGACTCTACAGTTGCCAAAATATGATCAGATCAGGAACCCTGGCTGGTAAGTGAACATCAAAGCTGGCTTTCATCCTGAAAGTTTCTGCCAATCCCTGGAGGATCTGAGCTTCTGCTTTGAGGGGTTGCACAGAGATATAGGGACCCACCCAAGATGGGTAATCTAAATGATGACCTCCCACATAATATTGAAACCCAGAAGTCTACACCTCTAGTGCTTAAGTGAATGAGAAAAAGACCCTGATCTACAGAAGGTAGCAGCAAGGAATTATGTCTCTCTTGATCTCAGTGCTGAACGAAGGGTTAAACCATCTCCTATGTGTATTCAGAACCACAAGCTAGTCCTCACATGGCTTGCAATCCAAATGCTATCGGTGTAGTCTGAAATACCTTAAGCACAGAATATAATTCCTAGAGTGCCTGGGTTGGTAGTCTCAACTTCAATCTAGGTCTCAAAGGATTCCACAGATAAAGTTCCGAAAGAATAAGCAGCTCTCAGGCAAAAATCACAAAAAAGAAAAACCCACAGAGAGATACCATGAGAGAAAAAAACCCATGTAACGCTTGAAAAAGAATCTTCTTCACCCTGCAGTCCCTGTCCTTGGACAGCCATGAGATTCATTTTAATGATGCAATAAAGTCTTCCCTTATTTGATAAATTTTACAGAAATTTTGTTCTTAAAAAAAAGTCACAACTCCCTTGTTAGCAACTTTTGTTTCTGAACAGTGGCTGAGAGCATGGATCTTAACAGCAGCAGTAGCAGAGCTCTGCTGCCTTGACTTACCTTTATCTTTACTGTTATTGCATTGGTTTCTGAGCCTCATGCTGCAACCTCACTCTTTTGTCATCATCAAGTGCCAATGATCTTATGCATCTCTCTTTGGTATCTATTTGAATGACACACTGGATGAACAAGAGGAGCTTACTGTGTCCTACTGGGACTTGATTGCAGAAGAAATGTATTAGGAGACTCTTGTGGGAAATCTAGCTTATGCTAATCAAACCCAATTTGGATGATTGTAAATGCCTGGGAATTAAGGAGAGTAAAACCAAAGAGACAAACAAATGGCCAGCTAATTCCTCAAAAGGGTTGAATGTAAGAAATAACTAGTCTTATCATTTTTAGACACAATGGGAAATACTCCATAGCCGAAAGTCTGGTCTATGCAGATAAATCTTTCACATAAAGGTGAATAAAGCAACCATTAACCAGCTTTAAAAGACATTACATGGCACTATTACTAAAGACGGCATTTTGTAAACCTGTGCTCCCCTTCCGGGAATGATCACCCTGTTTCAAATCCCTAGGCCTATAGACCAGGATAAAAATGTCTTTGATTCTCCAGAGAATTCTATGTTGGCTGGCCGCCAGCTGCTGCTAAGACTGGTTTTTCTTGAAAGTTTCACCAGCCCTTTGGTTTGTTTTCCTGTTAAACAAGCAAACCACCTGGTTGTTGACTAGACTCTGATGGTAAGACTTCCAGGTGAGTGGCAGGAAGACAGAAGGAACCAGAACTCCTGACCTTGGTCTCAGGCTACATTAACACTTTTTGGTTAATACAATTAATCACAGAGAAAGAAGATGCAATCGGGAGCTAAAGCCTATGCCTTCTTAACCTTTTCTCTTAACTCTGTGAGGAACTATTTTGAGCTTAATTGGACTTTTATCTGGAATGCTCAGTTGTATGACCCTTTCCTTGCTCTGCAATGAGCCAGCCACAGTACAATTATTTCCTGTGATGGTCAGATACACAGTGATATTTGAAAACAATTCATCATTAGGCATTAAGGAAATGAGAAGAGCATTTCGATTCCTCCTTTCCTTGTTTGGAAAATCATTTCCAATTTCAGATTAAGTGAAAATTTAAGGGCTAGTAGTGGTGATTTAAGGTCTAGTAGTAGTCAAAACAGTAAGTCAGGTATGCATCTACTGCAGATGAGCTTGGTGAAAATTAATCCAATCTGAACTCTACAAAATCATTTTGGAACTGGGGCATTGAGGCTATCCAGGAGTTATTTAATATCTCAATTGATATTTCAGCAAAAGACCTTTACTTCTACTTTCTCAACTTGCTTCATTTGAAAAGGTATATTTTTAATGCTACTTGGAGTTTAGCCTTAGTAACTTCTGATTGAGCCAATTATAGTAGTTGACTAATTTAAATCACCAAGTATTTATTGAACATCTACATGTTCAAGGCATTATGCTGTGACAATTAAACCAAATGTCAAGCAAAAGGAGGCATCTAAAATCAGTTGAATTTCACAAACTTCATCACTGAGGGTCTCAAACAAAACATGATAATATTTTTAATTTTGCGAATTCTGACTTTGTTTAATTGAAGTCTTCTTATCTAATATTTATCAGAGAATATACTTAACATCTTTATTCATTATAAGATATTTATCTTACTGTAAAACAAAATGCCATCTTTGTCCTCATTATCATCAATAACAATCGACTTTTACAAGGTGCCCACTGCCTATAGGGCACTGTGCAAGAGAAATACAGTATCATAAAGCTGCTACTTTCACAATGTTATTTAGGTTGGTGCAAAAGCAATTGCGGTTTTTGCAACTTAAAAGTAATGGCAAAAACCACAATTACTTTTGCACCAACCTAATACAATCTAGTGGAGGAGTCAAAATATACAAGAGGGTATTGGGAGAATCTGGATACAGAGTGGAAATACAAGGGGTTCTTTGGTGTGTTGAACCGTGCTCTGTACCCTGTCAGTCATAGTGGTTACAAGAACCTATGTATGCATGTGCAAAAACTCATAGAACTGTAACCAATGAAAGTCAACTTTACTGCTATAAAAAAAATTAATTTTCAGTGCACAGCAGGAAAGCAGAAGCAGATTTCCCATAAAGCTAACGAAGCTAAAGCTTCAGGGCTCTCACAAGCACATCTCCTTTCAAAGCCTGGTACCTATTTTATATTCTTTGTCATAAAGAGAGACTTTATGAAAATGTGGAGTGTTTATGCCACACTCCAAAATGTTTAAGCCTCAGGACCTATAAAACTTGGATTCACCCCTTGGAGGTATGACTCTAAAGTAATTAAATTTATTTCCATAGTTGAATATAGAGAAGGGTAAATAATAGGATGAGGCGGCAAATGCTGAATGCTGGGAATTCAGAAGAAAGAATGATGACCGAGGACCAGGAAAGTCAGTGGGATTTGGATTGGGTCTCAATAATAAGTAGTCTGACTCTATTGTTAATGTTTGACTGCTGAGAGCTTTCAGCCCCATTATAGCTATATGCCTCCTGCCCCGCATCTGAGCAAGCCAATAAGAAACTTGACTTGCCCAGAGAAACCCCTCCTTTGCTGTTGGCAGTAAATTCAAACCACACAAGCCCCATCCTATGTGGGAACTTTAAACCAAACCCCACTCCCTAATCACAATAAAATCCAAGCCAGTCTACTTTCCCTGCTCTCTCAGCGCATTTTTGGACTAGCTTGGGAGCCTTGCTTGCTTTCCATGCAAAGCCTGATTATGTGAGTAATGAACGTTTTCTGTCCTCTTGGTAAGTATGTGGCATCATCAATGTTGACATTCAAACCAAATTTTGGATGGGAACCAAATATTGGGTAATGGAACCAGCCAGTTCTGTTTTTATAACAGTCTTGAAAATTGATATAATTTAGATGCAAAAAGAAAAGGACATTTTAGGGAGTGAAATTGCTTATGCGAAGATATGAAAGAAAAATATGAAAATGGTGTTTACAGGGTAGGTTAATTGAAGCTACAAGTTTGCATAGAAGAGTCAGAAGGATGGTGATAAGACCAAAGTGGTAGGTAGGGGTCACTGAATAGGATGAGAAATATGGATTTTATCATTTGGACAGTAAGAAATACTAAATATTTTTTATGAATGGGCAAACAACAAGGTCACATAGGTATTCTAAGATTGTCTATCTAGTTATGAAATGTAGAATGGCTTGGAGGCAGGGAGGTCAAGATAGAAGAAAACCAGTTAGAAAACTGTCTTATTATTCAAGCATAGGATGTCAAGGGCCTGGTTGTTGTGATGCCAATGGAATGGAAAAGGAGGGGTTAATATAAAAATATAGTGAAAGATATTTCACTATAGATGTATATCTACAGTATAGACATTGGATCAGGTCTGTTTCCTCATTTTGAATTGGAAATATCATTACGAGCTCCTAATTTTCTCTCTCTCAGATCTGATCTCTTTCTGTCTTCCTTTTTTTTTTTTTTTCTAGAGATGGGTTCTTGCTATGTTGCCCAGGGTGGAGTGCAGTGGCCCTTCACAGGGGCAATCTCACTACTGACAGAACCAAAGTTTTGACCTGCTCCGTTTCCAACCCGGGCCGGTTCACCCCTCCTTAAGCAAGTTGGTGGTCCCCTGCTCCCGGGAGGTCACCATATTAATGCTGCATTTAGTGTGGACCCCCAATTGGCATATCACATTTCAGCCTAGAACTCCTGGGCTCAAGGGACCTGCCTGCCTCAGCCTCCTGAATAGCTGAGACTACAAGCATGTGCCACCATGCCCAGCTTTCTTTCTATATTTCCTAGCTCTGCCCACTGAAACTGCCCAAAATAATGATGACTTCAGTAGCAATGAGTATCCTAACACCATATTTTTATCTCCAAATATAATTTTACACTAAACTGAACCAGGGCTCTTTGGATAAATGTTTGATTCCAGGTCTGGGACAAGAAAGATAGAAATTGGTCCTGAAACATCTTGTCAACACAGATAGCAATAATGTTATCAAAGACTATTGGAGTGTCAAAAGGACCCAGGAATATACCTGAAGAGGCTCCCACTGGCCAAAGAAGGGAGAATTTGAGTATCAATGAGGATAATAATGGCAACACATTGAAACATTAAAAATTCTTAAATCCATGAGTTTACTAACATACTATGGGGAAGAAAGAAGAAAACAAATTGCCACTATTGGAGGATGCTAAGGAACCAAAGTTTGTTTTAGAGAATTGGTCAATAAAGGGAAGAAAATCAAGCATGTATCCCCTTTCCTATATGAGTTGTATCGATGGATAACCAAAAGTAGATGACAATGAATCTCTCTTTATGAAAGTATTCTAGCTAACAATCAATCAAACTAACAAACAAAATGTTCTAGCTAACAAACAAAAATGATAGAATTAGAATATCAGCATTCTCCAATCCCTAATGAATTAATGGAGCTAGACATTTTATACTAACAAATAATAATGTCACAAAGAGACACAGCAGATATTATAGGGCTCCTAACACAATGCCACCTACAAACTTGCCTTGCCCAAATACCTGAAGGTGAATTGGGTCAAATCTCCTGATTTAACTACTAACTAACAGGATGTACAGGGGACAGATGTGCATGGTAAATAACATGCTTGGGATGCAATCAGCAAAATCCAGGCTGAAAACTATACAGGACAAACAACCTGGTCTCTTTTTTTTCCTTTTTCTTTTTTTTTTTTTTTGAGACGGAGTCTCGCTCTGTCTCCCAGGCTGGAGTGCGGTGGCGCAATCTTGGGTCACTGCAACCTCTGCCTCCCGGGTTCACACCATTCTGCCCCCTCAGCCTCCCGAGTAACTGGGATTAGAGGCGCCCGCCACCACGCCCGGCTAATTTTGTTTTTGTATTTTCAGTAGAGATGGGGTTTCACCGTGTTAATCAGGATGATCTCGATCTCCTGACCTCGTGATCCTCCCGCCTTGGACTCCCAAAGTGCTGGGATTACAGGCGTGAGACACCACGCCCGGCCAACAACCTGGTTTCTTTAACAAATAAATTATAAAGAAAAAAAAGAAAAGCTGGACGGGAAACCTATAGATTTAAAAAAAAAAAAAAAAGTAAGAGACATTTCAGCCAATAATATGTGTACGAGGCCGGGCGCTGTGGCTCACGTCTGTAATCCCAGCACTTTTGGTGGCCGAGGTGGGCGGATCACGAGGTCAGGAAATCAAGACCGTCCTGGCTAACATGGTGAAACCCAGTCTCTACTAAAAATACAGATCAGCCGGGTAACATGGTGAAACCCAGTCTCTACTAAAAATACAGATCAGCCGGGCGTGGTGGCGAGCGCCTGTAGTCCCAGCTACTTGGGAAGCTGAGGCAGGAGAATGGCGTGAACCCGGGGAGGCGGAGCTTGCAGTGAGCCGAGTTCACGCCACTGCACTCCAGCCTGGGCGACAGAGCGAGATTCCGTCTCAAAATAATAATAATAATAATAATAATGATAATATGTGTACTTATGTGGATCCGAATCCAAAAGAAAAAGACAATTAGAAGTATGAACCCTGATGGATATTGATGATATGAAGGCTCCAGTGACTCCTGTGTATATTGCGTATATTTCTAGCCAGTGATTCCAAATTTTAATTAATTTAATAAGTATTCAGCAAGTTCAGTAAGATAAAAATTCAAAAAAATTCTTTGGCTGTTATTGCCTATATCTATATTTTTTATAAAATTTTTTTCTGTTTTCAGTTTTGTTCTTAATTAACAAGTTTTATTTTTATTTGTTAACAAAATTGCAAGGATATAGTGTTAGTAAATTTTATTTTAGTTCTACAATATAGATAATTTAAAATTAATTAGCTTTAATTCACTTTTAAAAAGAAAATAATATTTAAAAACCACATGTGTAAAAAAACTAGATGGGTAGATACATGATGAAAAGAGTCAGTATCGAAAAGATAATTATCCTCCAAATTAATCTACAAGCATAATTCAAGTCCAGTCAAAATCCCAGCAAGATTTTTCATGCGACAAGGTAAATCTTTAATTTATATAGAAAATTAGAGGTCTAAGAAAAGCCAAGATAATTCTGAGCAAAGAGCTCTTCCCTGCTAGGTAACAAAATTTATTATAAAGCTATAGTAACTAAGACAGTGGGATATTGGCACAAAGATGGATAAATGGGTTAAGGAAACGGAATAGAAAGTACAGAAAGAGACCTATGTATATATGGGAACTTAGTACAAGTGGTCAAAATTAATGGGGGAAAGGATTAGCTAGTCAGTAGTTGTGTTATATTCCTAAAATTATAATAACAGTAATGTAGGTTGTTTTGAAAAACACAGTTCTTTACAAATACATCTATTCACAACAAGCAAAAGTGTAAAACATGGAGTGGATACCCATAAAATATATATAACTCATGGCTTCTGGGGGACAGAATGTCCTAAACCTTACTAGTAATTTTTTTCAAATCTTTAAATATAAATTGTATAAGATGTTACAGCTTTTAGTGTTGGATAGTAAGTAAAATTATATTTGCTACATTATATTTTGTTCCTTTACAAGTTGACATCAGTGTATGTTATATAATTCAATATATAATAACAGCACAAATCGTTGGGAATAAGAAAGATTTACTCCATAAATTGTTTAGGGCAATTGGTTACTATAATGGGGAGAGAGTTAGATTGACAACTTGTATCATATACCAAAATAAATTCCAGAGATAAATGTAATAATTTAGATCATTAAAACAAAATTCTGTACTGTTTAAAGCAAAACTTTCTAAGGATAAAACAATGGAAGAAATCACAAAGGGAAATATTAATGGATGAGACTAAGTAAAAATATTAAATTTCTACATGTCTTAAAGTGTCACCAAAAAAATTCCAAGGCAAATAAACTATGAAATATCTTGAGACTAATATAACAAAATGTTGATATCCTTGATTATAAATTATCAAGGAAGATATCAAAACCTTGGCCAAATAATGGACAAAGGACACAAGCAAGCTATATTTAGACAAAGAAATACAAACAATAACCATAGGTACAAATACTCAACACAACAATTAAAAAATACAAATTAAAATAAGATGCTCTTCTTATGTATTATTAGCAGTTATTTCAATAATTTTCATTGTTGGTGAATCTGGGTTAAACTGGCATTGACATACCTCTAGTGGGTATATAAATATATTTGTCCCCAGTTATTCCTGCAAATAACATCACTTTCATAGTCTTTTCAGGTTTTTGTACTTCTCATGACTGAATGGCTCCACCCAGGCCCGTCAACCTGTCCTGTGGCCCCTACCCAGGAACCAACGCAGTACAAGTGGACAGCTTCGACTCCCTATGATTTCATCTCCAGCCCAAACAATCAGCACTCCCCAGTCCTTGGCCTCCTACCTGCTAAACTGTCCTTGAAAAACCCTAGGCTTCCATATTTTTGGAGACTGATTTGAGTAATAATAAGAATCTCCCATTAAAGCAACAACGACAACAACAACAAAACTTTCAGGCGAGCTTTTTATCAATAGACATCAAAACTAAGATTAGGACCCTTTGATTTGTAAATTTATTGTGTACCTTCTATGAATCATTTAAAGGAAATAATCAGAAACTTAAATAAAAGATATAAGGAGTGCTGAGGCAGTTGGATCACTTGAGGTCAGGAGTTCGAGACCAGCCTGGTCAACATGGTGAAACCCCGTCTCTACTAAAAATACAATAATTAGCTGGGCATGGTGGTGCACGCCTGTAATCCCAGCTACTCAGGAGGCTGAGACAGGAGAATTGCTTGAACCCCAGAGATGGAGGTTGCAGTGAGCCAAGATTGTGCCATTGCACTCCAGCCTGGGCAACAAGAGTGAGACTCCATCTCAAAAAAAAAAAAAAAAAAAAAAAAAAAAACCTATTGAGTAATAAATACAAATACTAGTATTTTTCTAAGTTCTCCATCACCGGAATGTTCCATGTGAGTCATCACAGTGAAGACTAGAAGCAACCAAAATGTTCAAAAATTGGAGAAAAAGTATGATATATGACTTCTAGTTTCAAGATAGACATTAAGTGCTCCCTTTTCATAACCACCAAAAGAACATAAAACTGAAACATAAATACCATCTTTGATAAAACTAGTTGGTGATTTGTATTCATTTCTTAGGGTTCTGTAACAAATTACCAAAACTAAGTGGCTTAAAAAAGAAATGGGGCTGAGTGCAGTGGCTCACGCCAGTAATCTCAGCACTTTGGGAGGCCAAGGTGGGCAGATCACTTCAGGCCAGGAGTTCAAGATCAGCCTGGCCAATATGGGGAAAATTTGTCTCTACTAAAAATACAAAAATTAGCCAGGCATGGTGGCTCACGCTTGTAATCCCAGCTACTCAGGAGGCTGAAGTGGGAGAATTGCTTGAACCCAGGGGGCAGAGGTTGCAGTGAGCCGAGATCACGCCACTGCGCTCCAGCCTGGATGACATAGCGAGACTCCATCTCAAAATAAATAAATAAAAATTGTGGCTGGGTGCGGTCACTCACGCCTGTAATCCCAGCACTTTGGGCGGCCAAGCCAGGCAGATCATGAGGTCAAGACATCGAGACCATCCTGGCCAATATGGTGAAACCCTGTCTCTACTAAAAAAACAGAAAAAAAAAAATTAGCTGGGGCATGGTGACACGTGTCTGTAGTCCCAGCTACTTGGGAGGCTGAGGCAGGAGAATCGCCTGAACCCAGGAGGTGGAGGTTGCAGTGAGCCGAGATCACGCCACAGCACTCCAGCCTGGCGACAGAGCGAGACTCCGTCTCAGGGAAAAAAGAAAAGTATTCTGCCACAACTCTGGAAGCCAGAAGTCCAAAACAAGGTGTTGGCAGGACTGCCCTCCATCTGTAGACTCTACAAGATAACCACTCTTTGCCTCTTCTAGTATCTAGTGGCTTCAGCCCTGCCTTGGTTTGTGGTTGCACCATTCCAATCTCTACCTCTGTAGACACATTGCCTCCTTCTCTTCCTATCTGTCTTCTACTCTGTGTGCCTCTTGTATAAGGACACTTGTGGTGGCATTTAGGGCCCATCTAGATAATCCAAGGTAATCTCCTAATCTCAAAATCATGAATCTACTCACATCTGCAAAGACTTCTTTCCCAAAAAATATAATATTCACATATTCTAAGATTGTGACCTAGATATCTTTTGGGGGATCATTTTTCTGACTACCACCACAACTAGATCTCAGCCCCTTATATATGAAGATTAAAAACAGGAGCATGATAAATGACCATGCAGGGAGAAAAGAAGGTCAAACCAAAATATCTACACAGTGTATGGCAATAAATTACAACAACAATACCATAGTATTAATAACTAACATTAATTGAATAGTGATTTGGTGCACAGAACCTTGGAAGAGCTCAGAAAATAGGAGAACTAGAGACCTTTGAGGACAGGTGTGAACCAATGAGCTGAAGATGAGGATTCGTTGATAAAAATATATAAAGAGCAATTAAGCCACTCCTAAATTAGGTTCTCATTTTTATTCTGTGTGGTCAGGTAGCTGCCCCTTCTTTACCCTATAGTATCTGGAGGAATCAAACCAGAAAGTCTTCGGAATTAAGAAACTAGGCAAAAAGGAGGGTAGAGATGCAGTACTATGCTGAGAACAGAGGGATCAAATGAAAATCTGCATCCTGGATTTTTCACTCAATTCTAGAGCACAAGCAGCCAATCTTACATCCCAGGCAGGAGATGGTTAGTATCCTTCTCTGAAGACAATGAACCTGAAGACACCAATATATGCTAACATATAAGGAGTTCAATTCAAAAGCTCTCTGCTCATCACTTGTTCCACAGCAACCAACCCCACACATGCACACACAGCTTCCAACCAGCTTTTTAGTGCTCCATTCCTAACTATAAATAACTAGATAGACTCTCTTGTACCAGAAATTTGAGGAAAGCCTCCAACATGAGAGAAAAAAATAAACAATGGGGGGATGAGGGGAATGGTACATAGGAAAGTGAAACAATGCTGAGGGCAGAAGAAAATTTCAAACATACTACCATTCATAGCTTCAGAGAAGAAATGATGATAGCAGAAAGGACAGACTCAATTGGGGGACTGGGAAATAAGGTCTAGGAAAGGACAAAGAATTCAACAACAACAAAAAAGCAAACAAAACAAACAAATACACAAAGAGATTGGCATTAAAAAAGATAATTAGAAAATAAATTCAAAGATCTAAATTAATAGGAGAGAAGGTAGAAAACAATAGAGGGAAATTATCAAAGAAATCATATACTTTCTAGGACTACTAGTCATGAGTCTTCAGATTAAAAAGCCAATTAATGAAAGAAAGAGCTGCGTCACTACAAAAGTTCAAAACACTAAAAATAGAAAAGATTTTGAAAAGGTCTAGGGGATGGATGCGAGAGAGAACAGGTTATACTATGAATCACAACTTAAAATGGCACAAGATTTCTATCAGCAACACAGAAATTTAGAAGGCAATGGAGCAAAGTCTCAAAAATTCTGCATAAAAATTATTTCAGTCTCAAATTCCCTACCCAATCAAATTATTCATAAAACATAAAGAGAAAATTAATAGATATTATTTTTAGAGCACTGTTAGGTTTATAGAAAAATTGAACAGAAATTAAGGAGCACTCATACATCCCTTTCCCTACACTTTTCCCCCACCTTCTGCCACAGTTTTTTCTGTTATTGACATCTCACATGGGTATGATACATTAGTTACAATTGATGAATGAATATTGATACATTACTATTATTTACTAAAGTCCATAATTTATATTAGGGTTCACTCTGTGTTTTACACTTCCATGGGTTTTGACAAATGTATAATCAAATGGATCCACTATCATAGTATCATACAGAGTAGTTTCACTGCCTAAAAATCCCATGTTCCATGTCTTCAGCCCTCTCACCCTTCCTCTTGAACCCCTAACAATCACTGATCCTTTTACTGTCTCTACAGTTTTGCCTTTTCCAGAATATCATATAGATGGAAGCACACCGTATATTGTCTTTTCAGACTAGCTTTTTTCACTGAGCAATATGCATCTACATTTCCTCCATGGCTTTTCTTGGCTTGATAACTTACCTCTTTTTATTGCTAAATAATATTTTATGGTATAGATGTTCCATAGTATGTTTATTCATTCAGCTATTGAAGGACATCTTGGTTGCTTCCAAGTTTTGGCAATTATGAATAAAGCTGCTATAAATATTCATATGCAGTTTTTTTGGTTGGATATAAATCTTCAACTCATTTGAGTAAATACTAATGAGCATGATTGCTGAATTGTGTAGTAATACTATATTTACTTTTGTAAGAAATTACCAAACTGTTCTCCAAAGTGGCTGTACTGTTTTGCATTCCAACCAGCAATGAATCAGAGTTCCTGTTGCTCC
Source organism: Pan troglodytes (assembly GCF_028858775.2). Lineage (NCBI taxonomy): Eukaryota > Metazoa > Chordata > Mammalia > Primates > Hominidae > Pan > Pan troglodytes. The sequence goes on along the minus strand of NC_072403.2, from coordinate 99,830,970 downwards.
ATTTCATCAACAGCATTTGGTGGTGTCAGTGTTTCAAATTTTCAGGTTCTAATAGGTGTGTAGTGATATCTCGTTATTGTTTTTTGTTTTTCTTGTTTTTGTTTTTGTTTGAGACAGAATCTCGCTCTGTCACCCAGGCTGGAGTGCAGTGGCACAATGTAAGCTCACTGCAGCCTCTGCCTCCCAGGCTCAAGTGATCCTCCCACCTCAGCCTCCCAAGTAGCTGGGACTACAGGAGCACACCATCATGCCTGGCTGAATTTTTTTGTTTTGTAGTGACAGGGTTTTGTCATGTTGCCCAGGCTGGCCTCAAACTCCTGGGCTCAAGTGATCTGCCCGCCTCAGCCTCTCAAAGTGCTGGGATTACAGGTGTGAGTCACTGCGTCCAGCTTCATTCTTGTTTTAATCTGCAATTCCCTGAGGACATGTAATGTCAAGCTTCATATGATACAGTATCTTCTTTGGTGAGATGTCTGTTCAGATATTTTGCCCGTTTTTAAATTGGGTTGTTTGGGTTTTTTATTGTTGAGTTTTAAGAGTTTTTGTATATTCTGAATACAAGCCCTTTATCAGATATGTGTTTTGTAAATATTTTCTCCCAGTCCATTACTTTTATTTTTATTCTTCTAAAAATAAAGATGTTTTAGACAGGCAATACCTCAGAAATTTGCCTCCCTTAAACTTTTTCTTAGGAAGCTACTAGAAGGTGTGCTCCATCAAAATGAGGGTGAGAACTAAGAAGGAAACATTAAATCCAAGAAATAATACAAAAAAATAGACTAAAGTAATTTCTAGATTGATGGCAAAGGAAAATCCCAAGACAATCATTGTGAGTAAGCCTAGAGCATTGGTCTCCCACCCCAATGAGTGAAAGACAACCACTAAGGCACAAGAAGGAAATTAATACCTTTTAAATTTTATTTTTATGTTAGCCTTTAAAAATTTCTAATTTGTTCATGTTTCACCATGTGCATTCTACTTTATTATAGAAAAAGGATATATTTTATAAACATTAATAATACAAATATTGGAGGCATGTGCTTTTTAAAATAATTGATAACAGCCTATTATTTAAAAATCTAACCAGGTGTGGTGGCTCACGCCTGTAATCTCAGCACTTTGGGAGGCCGAGGTGGGTGGATCACCTGAAGTCAGCAGTTCAAGACCAGCCTGGCCAACATGGCGAAACCCTATCTCTACCAAAAACACAAAAAATTAGCCGGGTGTGGTGGTGCATGCCTGTAATCCCAGCTACTCAGGAGGCTGAGGTAGAAAAATCGCTTGAACCCAGGGGGTGGAGGTTTGCAGTGAGCCAAGATCACGCCATTGCACTGCAGCCTGGATGACAGAGCAAGACTCTGTCTCAAAATAATAATAATAATAATAATAATAATAATAATAATAATAATAATAAAGTAAAATATAAATCTAGAGACACCTGGCCTAGGGAGAACAAGTCCATAAGGGAGCAGGAGGTCAGAGGGCTTCAGAAGGAATTTTACACAATAAAATAGAACTGATAAATTAAATGACAGATTTGACTGTGTAGAAAATGATATAGAGTCATTTTACAGAGCTGTTAGAAAGCAGGGAGACATTGTGTGTCAAGAAATTTAAGCAAGCAAAAATGACAATTATTAACTCCAAGAAAAAATTAAAAATGCACAAGAAAATATAATCACAGTATATCACTTAGAGGTTGACAGTGAACAATATTCACAAAGTAATAATCATAGACATACTGAATATGTACTTGGGTAAAAATTAAAATATAATTACATCAGGAAGATTCGAGAAAGAAAGGAGGGTAAAAATAAGCAGAAGTCCTCATTATATGTACTAAACTTGGTAAATGAAGAAATAATAGGATATTAATCATGTTTTTAAATATGGAGGCAAATTTCAAAATAAGCTGCTAGTGAAAACTGAAAGTAGCTCCTCTTGACAAGGACAAAGCAGTTGAGGGTGAGTAGAGAAAGCATCATTCATTCTGTTTTTATGCTATTTAGCACTATGTAGAATATTTGCATGCAATATTTGCATAGTACACCTTAATAAAAATTACTTTAAAAATTAGAGTAACCCATATGGAATATGTATATTAAATAGTATTTTCAATAATAGTTAATAATATAGGAAAATATTCAAAATAGGGTGTTAAGTGAAACAGGGAGAATAAAAGTGGGTAAAATTTTTATAGCAAATATAGGTATTTAGATAAATTTAGCAAATTCCAAACATGCATCTCTCTTGTTAGTTTAAAATCTAACCAGTGGCAGGGCATGGTGGCTCATGCTTGTAATCCCAGCACTTTGGGAGACCAAGTGGGAGGATTATCTGAGGTCAGGAATTCAAGACTAGCCTGGCCAAGATAGCGAAACCCTGTCTCTACTAAAAATACAAAAAAATTAGCAGGGCATGGTGGTGCATGCCTGTGATCCCAGCTACTTGGGAGGCTGAGACATGAGGATTTCTTGAACCCAGGAGGCAAAGGTTGCAGTGAGCTGAGATTATGCCACTGCACTCCAGCCTGAGTGGCAGAGCGAGACTCCGTCTCAAAAAAAAAAAAAAATTCTAACCAGGCATGGTGTCTTACACCTGTAATCCCAACACTTTGGGAGGCTGAGACAGGCAGATCACTTGAGGCCGGGAGTTCGAGACCAGGCTGGCTAACACGGCAAAATCCTATCTCTTCTAAAAATACCAAAATTAGCCAGACATGGTGGCAGGCACCTGTAGTCCTAGCTACTTGGGAAGCTTAGGCAGGAGAATCGCTTGAACCAGGAAGGCAGAGGTTGCAGCAAGCAGAGGTCTCATCATTGTACTCCATCCTAGGCAACAGAGCAAGACTCTTTCTCAAAAAACAAACAAAAAAATTAGATGGAAATACATCAAAATACCTTTTAAAAATACATCAAAAGTAAATCTCATTGTACGATAAACTAAGGGCTACTTTAATCTAATTTTTTATGTTTTTCTAATTTTTTAACCACCCACAATGAGATATGTTACTTTCTTAGGCAAGAAGTGAACTTTTTAAGAACTTTTCAGACCTTCAATTACAATGGAAATTGCCAAATTGAAGTCAGGATTCTGATGTGCCCCAGACTACAGCAACCTGAAGGATACAAATTGGGTAGCATTAGGCCGTAACCTTCCTTATGCTGATTTTCACCCTGCCTGCTATAGTAGGACTCGTCTTCTGCAGAGAAACCCCACCCACCCAAAGTTTCTGGGTGTTCTTAGAGGCTGTCTCCAATGTCCTCATGAACAATCCTCTCTGGAGTGTCTGCCAGGGACCTCTGCCACCCAGCAGAAGCCCTGGGGACCTGGAGGTGATAGTATTGGCCCACGGTCTCTGGAGCTATCAATCCTCCAAAATCTCAGCCCTACACCCATCATGGGCTACAATCTATCTAGGGGCTATAAAAGCAATTCTGCCGAGACCTTGGGGTCTTATAGATATTTAGGTGAAATATCTCTAACACACACACACACACACACAAACCCCACTGCAGGAATCAGGACACAGAACTGGGCCAAAGTGACAGATGCTGTGTCTTGCCTCTGCTTCTTCCCTGGGGCTTCAGGGTAGAGCCAGACATGCCAGCCTGACTCTGTCTTCCTTAAGTTAACTCGACTTCTTTCCTTGGGGGCTCCTTGGTGTGTCCGTGAAACGAATTTAGTTGGGCTGCCCTACAGAACTGTGGAAATGCCCAGTCATGTCTGATTTCCACAGGAGAACATAGATAGGTGCTATTATGTACCCACATTTTATAGATGAAGACACTGTGACACGGAGAAGTTGAATAAGTTGCTCAAGGTCACACAGCTAGTGAAGTAGCGGCCTAGATTCAGGACAAGTGTTCTCACCTACTATACTGCACTGACTTGGCAGCATAGAGTGGAGCCTCTAACTCTGTGCCAGGCACCGTGTGACTACAGAGAGACCACTGCCCTCAGAAATTTTACCGTCTACTGATAACAACAACCACAGCTACAGATATTTGATGGGAAATTGTAAGAATAATCTTATGCCTCCTTCAAGTCCCAACTAAATTAGCACCTCTTCCATGTTAAGTGTCAGCCCTTCCATCCAAGTGCCATCCCAGCAATGAACCTTCCTGGAGTCCCCCAGTCAGGATTGAATCTCATCCTCTTTCATACTCCCACATTTTAACTGTAGAAAACATAACACTGTCCAAGTGATTAATTTTACTTTCTCTCATTGGAACATAAGCTCTGTAAAGACAGGACCTCATCTAGCTGACCCTAATGTTTGCTGCAATACTCACCGAAGCACCTTGCAGAGAGTCAATAATATATCTTTGTTGAGTTGCATTGACATTGTGCTGAGTGCTTAGTGGGCAGGCAATGACTGTTGATTGATTATGAAGTGGTGAACAATGCCTGTAAAAGACCTCTTCACAGAAGGCCCTGTAGCATAAAGTATTAGGTTGAACTCTGTAAAATGGCCATTTTTATAAGCCAAGTTGTTCAAATATTGACAATTTCACACGAGCCAATTCAACATAAGAAAAATAACCTGGCGGGGCATGGTGGCTCATGCCTGTAATCCCAGCACTTTGGGAGGCCAAGATGGGAAGATCACCTGAGATCAGGAGTTTGAGACCAGCCTGACCAAGATGGAGAAACCCCGTCTCTACTAAAAATACAAAAAGTAGCCAGGTGTGGTGGTGGGCACTTGTAATCCCAGCTACTCAGGAGTCTGAGGCAGGAGAATCACTTGAACCTGGGAGGCAGAGGGTGCAGTGAGCCAAGATCATGCCACCGCACTCCAGCCTAGGTGACAGAACGAGACTCTGTCTCAACAAAAAAAAAAAGAAAAGAAAAGAAAAGAAAAATAATCTAACCGGAATAGCCAATAAACCCTGGAAAATGTTCCCTTAGAAGGTTTTGAAATCTCCCTTCTTGGATATCTTTTATAATCTTCCTACAGCTCTTAATATTAGGTTGGTATAAAGTAATGGCAAAACCTGCAATTACTTTTGCACCAATCCAATACTGTTTTTTTGAAATATCTAAAAAGTTCAAATTTTAAACTATAAACCCTCAAATATCCCAAAGCCCAAATAACAGAGATGAAACTTGATTCTGACAACTTTGGTGAGCCATGAGACCCTAGGGTCATGAGAAGGGGGCCAATTGTCAACAGGCCACCAGAAGAGAAAGTGGTTTACCTAGCTGAGTATCTCCCATTCTTGGCCAAAAAGGAGGCTGAGACACTCTGGGGCCTGAAAAATTGGAATTTCTATGTGCAGTAAATCCTTCTGTTCCCTGGCACCCTTTAGCAGATTGATCTGCCTGTATATTGATGTTTTGGGTGCCATCCTGACCTTTGGAAAGGATGTCAATAGTTGGGGGTTAGTCCAATAGATGAGAGTGTTCTGGAACTGGCAGCTTTCTTTTGTGTGACTGGAGCCTCTGGAACTGGAGGCAGCAAAGGTAGCTGACAATGTAATTTATCTACATTTCACCTGGAAACAGTAACATGTCTTTGAGCTCCCTGGAGACCCTAGTCTGGAAAAAGGCCCAAGATACCTGTCAGACCAAACAATGCCTATCATATTTTATTACATGGCATGAAACGTAAGACTTTATGCTCCATTAGCAGAAGGTTTCATTTTCACTCCAGGAAGGTAGTTCAACATTATAACATCTTATCTTGTTCTTTCTTGTGTTTTTAATATAAACAGCCTTAAAATTTCCCACTTCATCCCCTACACCCACTGCCCCAGGCATCTAGAAGCTATATTATCAGATTTTACAGTCTGAGATAATGTGTCATTGTGAGATTCCCAATATATACGTGGTGTGTATTTTTTTTAAAAAATAAAACTACGGCCTGATAAAAAGAAGAAGTTTGCTCTCTAGTGGCTGACTTATAAAAGGCTCTGAAAACCACACAATAGGTTATCTTAGAAAAGGAGGCTGTCTAACAGCGATATCTATGTAACAAGGTCTGAGTAATCATTTTGTTTTTATTGATTTTTTTAATTTTCTTTACACTGAAAAACTACATGATAGCAACTATTTGTGGATAGCTTTTCCTATTAAAAAATTTTATATCATTAAGCTAATTTCAATTCTAAATTCTGAGAGTAGCAATTAGGTTTCTGGTGTTATATTAGCCTACTGTACCTTTAGAAAGCTCTATGGATTGGTTTAATACTGTATCATTAATGTCTATTACAGACACATTGCTAAATAATATAATATCAGTAGAGCTTTTTAAGCCATTTTTAGCTCTTTGCAGAAAGATTATATAAATTCAGAGAGAAACAGTATAATTATGAATATGATCCTAATTAATATCATTTTATTATTCCTTTTTCTACAGAAACTAAATTTATAAAATTTTACTATGATATGAATTATAAAGCAAGGAAAAGATTTATCCTGGGGGCTTCTCTTTTTAGCTCCCCCTTCCCCACTCTGTTTTACTTTCCCATTTTATTCTCCCACAAATCCATTCCTTTCTCCCCAAGTCTATACTATTTTTTTCACTCTCTTCAGTATCCTTCATCAGATAGTAGAAAACTGACAACATCACTGGTCCCTGAAGTTCCAGTCTTTGTTTCAAAAAAAAAAAAAAAAAAAGAAGAGGTTACCTAGGAAGTTTTCTACCTCCTGCACAGTAACAAATACTTTAAGGAATTTTCAGATCCATAAATATTTTTATTCTTACTTTATCTGTGGGAAAGAAACCATATAGCATAAAAGAGCCTTGAGCTTTTCAGGAGGTCAGTACTACAGCGGAAATAATGCACTGAAGAATGCAAAGAAGAGGGTTTTATGGGCTCGGGGACGCGGACATGGGGCAGTGCAAAAGGTTATTAAGAAAGGCAGTGATGCAATCTGATTTACATTTTTGAAAATTATTCTGGATGCTGTGTGGAGGAAGTACCATAACAAGCACAACAGTAGAAACAGGGAAACTTCTTTGGAAATGACTGTAGTCTTACAGGCAATAAAATATAGTTGCATGGACAAGGGTGATAACAGTAGTGTTGTAAAAAGGGAATGGGGCCAGGTGCGGCAGCTCAAGCTTGTAGTCTCAGCACTTTGGGAGGCTGAAGCAGGTGGATCACTTGAGCCCAGGAGTTCAAGACCAGCCTGGGCAACAGAGAGAAACCCCATCTCGACAAAACACAAAAAAATTATCCAGGCATGGTGGTGGGCCCCTGTAGTCCCAGATACTCAGGAGGCTGAGGCAGGAGGATTGCTCAAGCCCAGGAGGTGGAGGTTGCAGGGAGCCAAGATCTCGCCACTGCACTCCAGCCTGGGTGATGGGAGTGAAACTCTGTCTCAAAAATAAATAAATAAAGGAATGAATTTCCAATTTATTTTAGAAGTATAAATGGTAACAGATTAGAGGTGGGCATGGAGTGTGACTTTTGACTGAGCTACTAAGTGGATGCAATACCACTTACCGGAATTAGAAAGGCTGTGAGGAAGGCATGTTGGGAGGGGGTGGCAGTGAGAATAATTTCTGTTTGTGTTGCTCATGGCTCAGTTTGCTATGTCCATTCAGGAGAAGATGTCAGGAGACATCTGCACAAACAAGATCTCTTCTTGTTAGAAATCTGGAGATTAGGGGAGAGGTTAGGGCTATTGATTTATACTTAGAAGTCTTCAAGGCCAGGTGCAGTGAATCAGGCCTGTAATCTCAGCACTTTGGGAGGCCAAAGTGGGAAGATCAACTGAGCCCTGGAGTTTGAGGCTGCAGTGAGCTGTGATAGCATCACTGCACTCTAGCCTGGGTGACAGAGAGAGACCCTGTCTCAAAAGAAGAGGAAGAGGAGGAGGAGGAAGAAGGAGGAGGAGGAGGAGAGAGGAGGAAGAAGAAGGAGGAGGAGGGGGAGGAGGAGGAAGAAGGAGGAGGAGGAAGAAGGAGGAGGAGGAAGAGGAGGAGAAGGGAGAGGAGGAGGAAGAGGAGGAGAAGGGAGAGGAGAAGGAGGAAGGAGGAGGAGGTGAAGGGGGAGGAGAAGGAGGAGGAGGAAGAGGAGGAGAAGGGGGAGGAGAAGGAGGAGAAGGAGGAGGAGAAGGAGGAACAGGAGGGGGAGAAGGTGGAGGAGGAGGAGGAAGGAGAAGACAAAAAAACAAGAAGGAGAAGAAGGAGGAGGAGGAGGAGGAAGAGGAGGGAGTCTTCAAGATATAAGTGATATTTAAAGATGAGAGCCTCAAGGAGAGAATTTGGATAAAGAAGAGAAGAGGCCTGGGTCTGACCCTAGGGCACAGGCAATTGAAACAGAGAAGGGAGGAAGGGTGAGTCAGGAAGCATAAGTGGCCAGCAACAGAAAGGAGAGCAGAAGACAAGTGAGGCAACCCTGGAGAGAGGTCGGCAAGAGGAGGACACAGAAGACATCAAAGCTGGCAATGCAGAGGTCACAGGTAACCTTGACAATAGCCCCTTCAATGGAGTGATGGGGACAGAAGCCCATCTTATTCTGGCACTAACCCAGCATATGGGCCAACAGAATTCTTTCTCGGTGCAAATACGCAAGACAGAAAAGAACTAGTAATTGACGCAAAGTATCTGGGAGACTTTTCTTTTGATAGATAGTTAAATCGACTCAACTTTTTATCCGAAATCATCCTCTTTGAACCCTTTTAAAGTCAAATTAGGCAGGGAAAGGGATTCTTGGATGTCAGAAATCGAGTTATATACCATTGCACAAAGTACATCATCTTCCCCACAGAATAGATAATGAAGTAAAAGGAAACTGAGGGCCGGGCGCGGTGGCTCACGCCTGTAATTCCAGCACTTTGGGAGGCCGAGGCAGGCGGATCACGAGGTCAGGAGATCGAGACCATCATGGCTAACACGGTGAAACCCCATCTCTACTAAAAATACAAAAAAAAAAATTAGCCAGGCGCTGTGGCGGGTGCCTATAGTCCCAGCTACTCGGGAGGCTGAGGCAGGAGAATGGCGTGAACCCGGGAGGCGGAGCTTGCAGTGAGCCAAGATAGCGCCACTGCAGTGCGGCCTGGGTGAAAGAGCGAGACTCCGTCTCAAAAAAAAAAAAAAAAAAAGGAAACTGAGATACAGGATAAAATAAGTAGAGAAGGGGAAATTCGACCTAGCAAATGTAAAAAGACACAAGGAAGAGAGAAGGAGAGGGGAAAAAAAAGAGGAAAAAAGAAGATATAAATATGAAAGGAAAGAAGTAGAGGTGGAGTTTTTATCCTTTAGGCATACCTCAAAATGAAATTTGAACCATCTGTCAATCTCAGAGGAAACAGTACCAGACAGAATAAATATGGAAAACATTTCTACTTCAGACCATAGGCCAAGGACTGGGGAACAAGGGAAGGGAGGAGCACATTAAAGGTGAGGCAGGCAGTTAGTGAGGAAACAGGGCATGATTACTTGCTTTTTCGCACTCCTGTAATGGGTCTTTGTTCAATTCACATTGCAGTTTATGCAATGTAATGCCCAGTAATTATATGATGTTGAAGACTGGGCTTCACTGTCAATGCTTGTTTGTGCCAACTCCACGGACCTTAGAGGCTCTCGAAGATACCACCAGTAAACGATGGTCAAGCGGGGGTGATGCCAGAACCCTCTAACTGGTCTTAAGATCACACTTCTCATTTCTACCCTGGCCTCCACCACCAGGCAACACCATCCTTCACAACCCCAGTCTCCTCTCACCAGGGGCCCCAGCTGGGGTGCGCCTGAGACCCAAAAGTGGAAGCCTCTCTTTACTTGGTTTCCATCTGGTGTTGAGCTGCTGTTTCACCTGACCATTTCTCTATCACTCCAGAAGCTCAGAGACATCACCCTTCAGGCTCCAACTTGTTTCTCTTTTTTTGCTTTATGGCCACCAATTGTTTCACTGTTATTAAAAATTTCAGCCACCATAATCCCAGCACTTTGGAAGGCCGTGGCAGGATTGCTTGAGCCCAGGAGTTTGAGACCAGCCTGAACAACATGCCGAAATCCTGTCTGTAGAAAAAATTTAAAACTTAGCCAGGCATGGTGGTGCATGCCTGTAGTCCCGGCTACTCAAGAGGCTGAGGTGGGAGAATCACTTGAACCTGGGAGGCTGCAGTGGGCTGTGTTCATGTCACCGCACTCCAGCCTAGATGACAGAGAGAGACACTGTCTCAAAAAAAACAAAACAGCAAGCAATAATTCAGAGCGCTCTATAGGAGTGGGAAAGCAAGTTGCACACCTCAGTTCCCTGGACCAAACAAGCACATGCATAGTCAAAGGACGTCAAGTGTGTTTTCCTTCTCCTGCAGAGAAAAATGGGATGGTGACAGGAAGCTTCCTCCTCCAGAAGGAAGGCTGTGATGTGCAGTTCATTAGTAATGACATCTTAAAAGAAAATAATGGTTAAGGAAATGCCATTAAAATTGTTTCGGGCCGGGCGCGGTGGCTCACACCTGTAATCCCTGCACTCTGGGAGGCCGAGGCGGGCGGATCACGAGGTCAGGAGATCGAGACCATCCTGGCTAACACAGTGAAACCCCGTCTCTACTAAAAAAAAAAAAATATATATATATATATATATATATACACAAAAAATTAGCTGGGCGTGGTGGCGGGCGCCTGTAGTCCCACCTACTTGGGAGGCTGAGGCAGGAGAATGGCGTGAACTCGGGAGGCGGAGCTTGCAGTGAGCCGAGATCGCGCCACTGCACTCCAGCACTCCAGCCTGGGAGACAGAGCCAGACTCCGTCTCCAAAAAAAAAAAAAAAAAAATTGTTTCGTAGGCCGGGTGCAGTGGCTCACGCCTATAATCCCAGCACTTTGGGTGGCCGAGACGTGCAGATCACTTGAGGTCAGGAGTTCAAGATCAGCCTGGCCAATGTGGTGAAACCCCATCTCTACTAAAAAAACAAACAAAACAAAACAAAAAAATTGTTTCGTGACTTCTGTCTCTTATGCAGTTTAGAAGGGAAAAATTAAGAAAAGGACCAGGATTAACATTATTTGGTGGACAACTGCCCAGAATATACCAGCAATATTGCTTTTCTCAGTCTACTGTGCTCCCATTCCTGAAGCAATTAGGCAGGAGAGACTATCCCTAGAATCTTCAATCAGAATGTTATAACTTCAACCAGAATGTTCAAACTTCAACCAGAATGTTCTTGGGAACCCTTCTGGTTTCTTACTAAATTAATTTGAAGAAGGGCAAGCTTAGGCAATGCCAAGTCATACCAGAACATTATGTTACTGGATTTTTTTTTTTTTTTTTTAGACTGTCACCCAGGCTGGAGTGCAATGGCACGATCTGAGCTCACTGCAACCTCCATCTCCCGGGTTCAAACAATTCTCCTTCCTCAGCCTCCCAAGTAGCTGGAATTACAGGCATACGCCACAACGCCCAGCTAATTTTTGTATTTTTAGTAGAGACAGGGTTTCACCATGTTGGCCAGGCTGGCCTCAAACTCCCGACCTCAGGTGATTGACCTGCCTGGGCCTCCCAAAGTGTTGGGATTACAGGCATGAGCCACCGCACCTGGCCTATATTGCAAACTAATTCTAGCAAGTTGTGCTAAGTCTCCTCTCCATCCCAGAAAAAATAAAAAATTAAAATAGCTATCTCATATTGCAGAAGCTTGGCTTGAAAAAGAGATCAAAGGGGGCAGCCAGGGGTTAGCAATTACTTTATACAATGACAGTAAGACTCACATTCTCTCCCAGTCCTTATGGCTCCAAGTAAACATCTGATTTCCCTCAACATTTACACACTGTGGTTTCTATGGTTTTGGATGTTTGTATTTCAAAATGACATTAAGAAGGAATAGGCATAAGGGTATGGAAGACCAGGAAAGGTAAAGGAAAACAACTTTTACAGGTCATTCAGATTTCTGAACAGTTCCAAGGAAGAAATAAGCCAGGTAAAAACATGTGCTTTAATACAGCACCCAAACAGCAGTGAAGGCACCACTATGTGAGGCACATATGTAGAATCCCAGTTCACCCTCCAAATTACAATAGATTGTTAAGAGAGGTTGGTCCAAAGGTAGTGAGTTATCTCAATTGGCTGTTCACAGTCAGTTACAGATCAAACTCCTTTTTCTACTCTTTCCTCCCATCTCACTACTGCATGTGACTAGTCTTAAAAAAAGAAAAAAAGAGAGAGTGCATGATTTTGTATTGTCTTACAGTATAGAAGAAAAGATGAAGTATATAGGCTAGGGACTAAATTTGGGAGTAATCAAAGTAGGGGAAAATCCACATTCTGTGATATATATTGATATATTTTGTTTATTGCAACCGTTGCTAAGGAAACCACTTCCTATCCATACACTGCATATATTTCCCCTATTTGTTGTTCTCACAAAGTGCACAGTACTACGTTTAAAACATGAGAACAAGAGCCTGGTAACATACACTGAGGGACAGTCAAAGCTCTTAAATAATAAAGAAGACATTAATGAGGTTGTCCCAAAGGTCAGGGACCAAAGTGCATATAGCAGAAAGACAAATCTACTCTTTATTTTTAGTATTTATAGTCCAATCCAAGCTAGGGACGCTTTCATGAATGCCTTTGAATATCAGTGAAGAGGTGTCTATTTCCATAGCTCTCTCTCCATCAGGCAAGGGTGGTGGAACTCATTCTTCATACAATCACACAGAATATGAGAGCTGGAAGAGCACCAACCTAATCTACACTCCTCTTTTTACAGGGAGAAAGCAGAGACTTGCCAAGGTAACAAGGCCACTTCATGGCTTCACCGGGACTTGAAGTCATTTTCTGACTCCTAACACAGGAAACAGAATTCAGGGAGTACTGTCTGATGGCTGGAATCTAAAGACTCATCGAATCTTAGAGTGACATAACTTCTTCAGGTCTTTCAAGTTCAACTTGCCCTAAATTGCCAAAGTTTCATTTTTATTCACACTACGAATTCAAACAACTGTGACTCCTTGCTTAATCCACTAAAAAATATCTATGCAGAGCTCACTGTGTCTGAGGAGACAACAGAGGTTAAGTGTAGTTCAGAACTCACTGTAACAGACATAATCACAAAACTTGTTCAACTCTCAAGAGTACATTAAAGCTGGCAGAAACATGCTCCCAAAGCTTTTCTCAAGGCTCTAGAAACTGTTTAGCTCACTCTTTCTCTCTTCCTCTTCTCTCTCCAGTTTCCTCTCATTGTGACTTTGTGACATCCAAAGAGATGTCTTCTAAAGGAGAGAAAAAATAAGGGAAGGAACTGGAAACAGCCAAGAAACAACCTAGAGAAGAACCTGACCCTTGATGTGATAACACAGTTGATGATGATGATGATGATGATGATGATGATGATGTTGATGGTAGTGGTGAAAATAATTTTGTACCAATTTGTCTTTCCATTGCTGAAATTCAGTATTGGTTTGTTTTTGTTTTTGTTTGAGACGGAGTCTAGTTTTCTCTCCAAGGCTGGAGTGCAGTGACGCAATCTCAGCTCACTGCAACTTCTGCCTCCCAGGTTCAAGAGATTCTCCTGCCTCAGCCTCCCAAGTAGCTGGGATTACAGGCACCCTTACCATGCCCAGCTAATTTTTGTATTTTTAGTAGAGACGGGGTTTCACCATGTTAGTCAGGCTGGTCTCGAACTCCTGACCTCAAGTGATTCACCCGCCTTGTCCGCCCAAACAGCTGGGATTACACGCTTGAGCCACCATACCTGGCTTCAATGTTATTTTACAAAGCTATGACAAACTGTAGTTATCTAATTATTTTTTTCCCCTAAGAAATGCCTTAGACTCCTTGAAGTTAATTAGAAGCTCCCAAACATTAAATATATACTCCTTTTATTTGCTGGAATTACTGCATTTTCCTTTTCACAAATGCTTGGATTAAATGTATTTTAGTACAGTGATATTTACCAATCTGTCAAATGTCCATCAGCCCTGGGAAAGCAGTCCTGTTCATATGTTGTCTGAAATCCATGAGTCTCTGTACTCTCTGTCACCCACCCACTCCACCATTAAATGCACACAAACACCACAGAATACCACTCTGCCTCAACCTTCTGGAATTTTTTTTAAATCCAAGAATTATGTTGCATGACATACTAAAACACTCATGCACTTGAAATATAATTAAAATTTCTCTACACTGGATGTTTTTCCTTTATGGCCCCATCTCTGAATTTGCGGCAATAAACCTGCTTCCCTTTATCAGCACGCTTGGCCTTGGGCTAAAGCAGGGGGACACACCAGAAGATAAGACAAAAGCAAGAGAAGCCTCAGAAACCAAGCTGACTTTGAATTATTTTGTTTTTTTACACCTGTGCTTTCTTTTGTTTTTTGTTTGTTTGTTTGTTTGGTTTTTCGTGAGATGGAGTCTCACTCTGTTGCCCAGGCTGGAGTGCAGTGCAGTGGCATGATCTTGGCTGACTGCAACCTCCACCCCCCGGGTTCAAGCAATTCTCCTGCCTCAGCCTCCTGAGTAGCTGGGATTACAGGCACGCGCCACCACAGCTGGCTAATTTTTGTACTTTTAGTAGAGAAGGGGTTTCACCATGTTGGTCATGCTGGTCTCGAAGTCCTGACCTCAGGTGATCTGCCCGCCTCGGCCTCCCAAAGTGCTGGGATTACAGGCGTGAGCCACCACACCCTGCCACACCTGTGCTTTTGAGATGATGTATCACTAGTAATACCATCAGCTGTTTGTTCCAAACGTATTTCTTATCATATGTTCAAAAACGTAATGTTGGTTCTTAGAAGCCAACTGAGAAACTAGTATCTCTGTTGCAAATGCAGCCAGAATGACTGTAGTTTCACTTCATTAATCACTGGAAGATGTGTGATATAAAACATCATAAAATGTATAAAACCTTTCCTCAATAGCGGTTATCCATAAAACAGTATCTTTTATTTGTATAAAGATTTGTACTTTTGGGCCTGGCGCGGTGGCTCATGCCTGTAATCCCAGCACTTTGGGAGGTCAAGGCAGTGGGAGGGATCACCTGAGGTCGGGAGTTCGAGACCAGCCTGACCAACACGGAGAAACCCCGTCTCTACTAAAAATACAAAATTAGCTGGGCATGGTGGCACATGCCTGTAATCCCAGCTACTAAGGAGGCTGAGGCAGGAGAATCGCTTGAATCTGAGAGGCGGAGGTTGCAGTGAGCTGAGATCGCACCACTGCACTCCAGCCTGGGCAACAAGCGCAAAACTCCGTTTAAAAAAAAAAAAAGATTTGTACTTTTGAAAATATTTTCTTGGACCAGGCACGGTGGCTCACACCTGTAATCCCAGCACTTTGGGAGGCCAAGGTGGGTGGATCACCTGAGGTCAGGAGTTCAAGACCAGCCTGACCAACATGAAGAAACCCCGTCTCTACTGAAAATACAAAATTAGCCAGGTGTGATAACGCATGCTTGTAATCCCAGCTACCCAGGAGGCTGAGGCAGGAGAATCACTTGAACCTAGGAGATGGAGGTTGCAGTGAGCCAAGACTGCGTGATTGCACTCCAGCCTGGGCAACAAGAGAGAAACTCTGTCTCAAAAAAAAAAAAAGAAAAGAAAAGAAAATATTTTCTCATAATAAACAGTTAACATTTATTGAATACTTATTATCTGTCAAACATTGTTTTAAATGTCTTACACAGCACATTTAATTAGCTTGTCCACATTTTAAAGAAGAGAAAACCAAGACATTATTTTCTATGCAAACTTTAGTTGCCCTTGTATAAATTAAGAATTATTTCACTTGAGTCTTCATCAATTCATAGAAAAGAGCTACAGCTTTTGGTCTCATGCTATTATACTTCATCTGAAACCACAAGAAACCCAAAACCAGCTTATTTTCTCTTGGGGAAGATATTATATGTTCAGTTTATTTGTTTGAGTATGAAAATATAGAGAAAGTCCCAAATTTTCATATATAAAGGCCAAATGCCAATTACTATCTGTAAAAGAAAAGAACAGTTTGCAAGTTAAAGGCTTATGCTTCTATTAGTTCTATCTGACTTCAGGCAAATTGTTATTGTAAATAAAATCTCTGCCTTGAACAGAACAGAAAGAGGATTTGTTTAACATAGATCTTGAGCAAACTACAAAACTTTAGGAATTCTCTGACTAAGCAAGCCAATGGACTTCTCTTAAAGAACTGGCCTTCAAGATAGTAGGCTAAAAAAACAAAACACATGTATTTCATCTATTTTTCCTCTTCTCACTGCAAATATTTTGGATATGACCTTTAGCACTAGCTCGTGTGTGTCTGTGTTTATGTCTGTGTGTGCAGAGAGATAGAGAAACAGATGGACAGTAAGAATACCAAGCCCTGGGAGAGATAATCTGGCCATTTGCAACTGGAAGTCAGATTATTTATTTTAAAATTCAGGGAAATATTTAGGGTAATTCTAAATACATAATATTATTAATTTTAACTTGAGATATGTAAAAAAAAAAAAAAACCCTCCCTAATACTAGAGAAGTTAGTGCTGCTGACTTAATTCATCAAAGTAAAGTTGCTTAAATACCTTAAATTAGGCAGGTTCTCAGTTTGCAGAAGCGCAGGGGTGTACCTTATTTATCCTTTTATCTCCTGTGATGAATAGCATCACAGCATGACTTGGAGAAAGCACAAGGTAAGAAAATTGAACAGCTGAGTTCCAGTTCTTGGTTGTCCAACTAATGAGCTGGTCCATGGAGACCCTACTATAACACAAACTATGACACTCTCAAAGCTGAGCACACCATCTTGACATATAATGAGGATGCAGTAATTATTTGTATTAATAAATGAATGAGGAAATCTATAATTCTGGTAGGTAATCACAAATATTTCTCTGAACTGGAGTCAGGGGTGATATACCATTTATATTCTAATACAGTCAAGATGAAAATTGTCCTAGGCCTTCAGAATGTGTTCAGGAATTTTTGGAAAGAACTCAACTGGTCATTTGCAGATAAATGCTCCTATTTATAAATAGGGATGAAAATTAACATTTCTCATTAAACTCCTCCTCTTCCCTACCTTCAAGCCTGCAGGAAGATTTATAGCCTCCATTTTACTAAATAAGAAATTTGGCCGAGCACGGTAGCTCACGCCTGTAATCCCAGCACTTTGGGAGGCCAAGGCGGGCAGATCACTTAAGGTCAGGAGTTCAAGACCAGCCTGGCTAATATGGTGAAACCCTGTCTCTACTAAAAATACAAAAATTAGCCAGGCATGGTGGCTTGCGTCTATAGTCCCAGCTACTTGGGAGGCTGAGGGAGGAGAATTGCTTGAATCCGGGAGGCGGAGGTTGCAGTGAGCTAAGATCGAGCCACTGCACTCCAGCCTGGGCGACAGAGAAAGACTCTGTCTCAAAAAAAAAAAAAAAAAAGAAAGAAAGAAAAAAAAGAAAAGAAAAGAAAAAGAAAAAGAAACTAAAAATCAGAGAAGTTCAGTAATTTGCTCGAGTTCACATTAGCTAGCAAATGGGTGAACCAGAATTGAACCCAAAACTGACAGATTCCACAAAGACCAATTTCTTTCTACTATATTTTGCCACCTCGACATTTCTGTTAACATGTGTACTAAGGGAATACAGCTCCTGGGGGGCAGGAAATAGTTCTGTCCACCATTATATAACTAGGGCTAGCACAGTGATGAATAAAAATCTATTGAATGAAGCTACTCATGGTGGACAACACCCAGCCCACCTTAGAAATGTGCCCTGGACAATGTTCAGTCCTCAGGGCAGCTGGACAGAGCGCTATCCGTAAGTAACCTCATCTGTTACCCAAGTTTGTCTACAAATGTAATCATTTTCTCGGCATGCCACACTGTAGGAAAGATTGGGAAGGCTTGCACAACTTGTCAATGTCAGTAAGGCAAGTTATGTGCTCATAGCAGTAAGAGTGATTTTCAGGGCTGCAAGCAGTGGCTCATGCCTCTAATCCCAGCACTTCGGGAGGCTGAGGCTGGTAGATAGCTTAAGCCCAGGAGTTCGAGCAGCCTGGGTTACATGATGAAACCCTACCTCTACAAAAAATACAAAAATTAGCCGTACATGGTAGCATTCGCCTGTAATCCCAACTACTCAGGAGGCTGAAGTGGGAGGTTCCCTTGAGCCTGGGAGGCGGAGGTTGCAGTAAGCCAAGATCCCTCCACTGTACTCCAGCCTGGGTGACAGTGAAACCCTGTCTCAAAGAAAAAGAAAAAGAAAAAGAAAAAAAAGAGTGGCCAGGAAGAGAGGATTTCTTCACTTTTTGAGTTCTGAAAGTTAGGCCTGTCCACAGTGAAGTGGAAACCAAGAAAACCAATGGAGGCCATGATAATGGATTACCTGAATCAGGAATAGAGAAAGGGTTCGTTGGCAAGGGTGAGAGAGAAGAAACCGCCTACCCGAAGCACAGAAGTCAGAAATGGGAGGGGATCATTAAATTTGTTAAATGGAACTTAAAAATTTTCTGGTGTGGATGGTAAAATAATTATCCCATCAGGCCGGGCGCGGTGGCTCACGCCTGTAATCCCAGCACTTTGGGAGGCCGAGGCGGGCGGATCACGAGGTCAGGAGATCGAGACCATCCTGGCTAACACGGTGAAACCCCGTCTCTACTAAAAATACAAAAAATTAGCCGGGCGTGGTAGCGGGCGCCTGTAGTCCCAGCTACTCGGGAGGCTGAGGCAGGAGAATGGCGTGAACCTGGGAGGCGGAGCTTGCAGTGAGCCGAGATCGCGCCACTGCACTCCAGCCTGGGCGACAGAGCGAGACTCCGTCTCAAAAAAATAATAATAATAATAATAATAATAATAATAATAATTATCCCATCAGAACTGTGGATGGGATTGGGAGACAGGAAGAGGGGCAGCAATGTGAGCTCTCTAGGACTAGGGTTCAAATTGGTTTTGCCTAAGTAATACAGAAAACTATGATGTATCTTAACAGAAGATCCAAGCCCCTTGCATTATTCTTCACAATGACAGTAGTTGCCATTAGTTATGTATACAGTATATCATGTACCAGGCATCTTTACATACACCTATAACCTCATTTTTAAAATCTCACATAACTCTCTAAAGTGCATAAGTCCCCACTTACACATCAGAAATCTGCATCTCAGAGAGGCTGAGTAACTTGCCCAGTGTTAAATCCCCGATGAGGAGCAGCCAGGACTCCACCCCAGGCTGTCCGACTGGGAAACCCATAGCTTGCCATCTCTCCCACAAAAGCTCTTTCTGAGAGGCAGATATTCCCCCTCCATCTATCTGAACAAACATCTTCAAATGAGAAAAAGTGGGGCAAAGACTTATCTAATTCCCAAAGCCCTGTTATAACGTAACCAATTAATGATGGCAGAGTGCTTTGAAAATGCCAATGCTGCACTCTGACTGCCTGGGCTTTGTTGGGGCTTTGAGGCCTCCTCTTCCCCAACTTCATCCTCAAACGTTGGGCTTCTTTGCTTATTCTAAACTCTCCCTAGGCAAGATTCCTTTTCCCTATCCATCTTACCGAACATCTCATACTAGATGTCCCACAAACATTTTAACTTAACACTTCCCAAGCCAAACCTATTTTCTTCCTCCTCACAGCCTCCCATCTTAACTCATGGGATGAAAGGCTCCACAGAGCTTCTGTTTCCCACAATGGCCTCTCATAAGGATATCAAGAGGAGCAGGGAGCGCCATTCTTGGGAGGAGCTTTCAGAACCCTTGTTTGATGGGATAGTTGAAAAGCACTTCACATTAGCACTGTCTCCTGCAAAGCTCCTGGTGAATAAAGGGTGGGAGATGGACCTTAAGCTAACAAAAGTATCTCAATAATTTTTATAAAACATGCTGAGCAGAAAAATGGGTAAGAGAAAGCCTGCTTCTTTCAAAGCATCATGAATTGCCTTGGAATGATTTGAGTGGCATAAATTGAGTCTCTGATAAAAGACTAGAAAAAAAGAAACAAAATTTCCCAAATAAATACTGATGAATAATTAAAAGTACCTACCACCGCCTAGGCTGCTGAGCCACCAGCTTCTTACCAAGTTATAATTTGACCACAAACTTCAAAAAGCCATCCAGAAAAAAAGAATGCTTGAAACAGAAGCCTTTTGTCTTTCTTTTTTTTCTTTTTTACTATCTCTGAGACAAACCCAAACAGGGACACATCTGAAAAGACAGATTGATTGAACAATATACAGTTCATTATGTGTGCTGGAGGAAGACAGTGTACTGATACAAGAAGGTGGAGGAGGGAGAAGCCTGGAGACACACAGTTACAGGAATTGCTCTGCAGTGCTGCAGTCAATTTTAATTTTGCTTCCATGTTTATATCAGAGCACAATTCATGATGGCATGTTTTCCCAAGTTCCATCTCTCATCTTCCGTACTCTTCCCCTACTTCATCACATTACCAAGCCCAAAGTTGTGTATTAGTTAGCTTTCAGTATGTAATCACTACCCCAAATCCTAGTGGCTTAAAACAACAGCCATTTATTAGTTCATAGTTCTGTGGATTGGTCAGCAATTTGGGTTGGACTCCACTGGGTTACAGTCATGCTGCTTCCTAGCTAGGTGGCTCTATTTCTGAGGCTAAGGTGGTCAACAGAGGCTACAGGGATATCTGACCCATCATCATCCTGCAGGCTAGCCTAGACTTGTTCTTGAATGCCTCTCGTGGTTCCAAGAGGAAAAGCAGAAGTACATAAGGCCCCTTGAAGACTAAGCTCAAAAGTGGCTTAGTTCACTTCCCTAGCATTCTATTGGCCAATGCATGTCACAAGTTCAGCCAAATTCAGGGGTCAAGGAAATAGACATCATCTTTGCATGGGAGTAGCTGCAGCTACATTGCAAAGGGTCATGGATTTAGAGAGGGAAATAATTATGGCCCTTTTTGAAAAAAAAAAAAAACAACTATGCATCAGGGGTTTGGGGAAAGGGCCGCCATTCCTGTTCCTTTCCTTACGCCTTACTCTGCTTTTCTCACCCCTGTCTACACAGCAATTCACCCAAATCTCCTCAAGTTTTTGCTTCTCAACTCTGCAAAACTCTTCTGAAATGATCTGGTCAACAAGATTTTAGACAGCTATCTCTCTCTGCTTAGCATTTTTCTGAATGTCAAATATCTTGCTGAGACAAGACAAATAACATTAGGAAAATAACAGACTTCCAGAGCCTTAGGAATCCAGTGTGGGTTTATTTTTTTCTAAATTAACAATACAGTTTTCATAGAATCCAAAACCCAAACCACTCTGATATTCTTGGCACACTATTTGTTCTCAATAGCTTCAAGCTTACTTTTAAATCCTTTGTGATCCTACTGGAAATCATTAAACAGTGAGTCATAGAAACTCTCTGATGGCCTCCAATAATTATTTTACCATCCACACCAGAAAATTTTTAAGTTCCATTTTACAAATTTAATCTATTGCTGAGATTATTTGTTGGGAGGGTCTCCATTTTTTCCTTACTGTGTCTCCATGAGGAGCCTCAGGGTCAGTGAGTCCCTGGCACTCAAAGCCCTTTGAGGGCCAGCTGCTATGGTATGATAAACCAAGATGCCTCCTGAAAAACACTCATTGCTGCTGCTTCTGCCCTTTTGTACATACTGGAATTTGTTCTGAGATGTCCCTCGCTTCTCCTTTTATAAATATCCATCTTTCAGAGCTTCAAAACAGAAGATCATACTTAGCTCAAAGCTGGAGCTTGTGCTGGGGAATTGAGCTGCTTAAACCCAGGTCTCCATGTATATCTGAGTGCTTAATAAACATTGAAAATGCATAGCACCAAGCTCCACAATTCAAGTCATAGTAGAAATTACTTGAAAGACTTGTCGAATTTCTTTGCAAGTTTTTAACATATCTTCATCTCCTTTACCAATTGTTATCTTCCTTCTTGTCCCAAAGAGGCAGCCCTACTCCTCTTAATGACCCATCCCACTGTGTCTTTATTTCACCCCATCCACACCACAAATATCACAGCAATAGTTTCCCCTCTCTTCTCTGAATTTTAATCTCTCCTACCTTAGATCTGTGCCATCTGCCTACAGACATGATCAAGAGTTTCTGTGCCCAAAATAAGCTTTCTTTCAACTGACCTGCTGCCCTTTTTGGCTACGTCTCTACCCTTCACACCCCCACTTCACCTCCTATCCACAACTAAGCACACTATAATTTGTCTTCAGCTCCCCACCACTCCACTGAATAAACAATGTACAAATCAAATGACCTCTTCTCAGTCTCCCACTTGTCCTCTTGGCAGCATGTCATTCTTTATTGTGGGGAAAAGCAAGAGAGATCAGATTGTCACTGTGTCTGTGTAGAAAGAAGTAGACATGGGAGACTCCATTTTGTTATGTACTAAGAAAAATTCTTCTGACTTGAGATTCTGTGACCTTACCCCCAACCCCATGCTCTCTGAAACATGTGCTGTGTCAACTCAGAGTTAAATGGATTAAGGGCGGTGCAAGATGTGCTTTGTTAAACAGATGCTTGAAGGCAGCACGCTCCTTAAGAGTCATCACCACTCCCTAATCTCAAGTACCCAGGGACACAAAAACTGCGGAAGGCCGCAGGGACCTCTGCCTAGGAAAGCCAGGTATTGTCCAAGGTTTCTCCCCATGTGATAGTCTGAAATATGGCCTCGTGGGAAGGGAAAGACCTGACCGTCCCCCAGCCTGACACCCGTAAAGGGTCTGTGCTGAGGAGGATTAGTATAAGAGGAAGGCATGCCTCTTGCAGTTGAGACAAGAGGAAGGCATCTGTCTCCTGCCCGTCCCTGGGCAATGGAATGTCTCGGTATAAAACCCGATTGTATGTTCCATCTACTGAGATAGGGAAAAACCGCCTTAGGGCTGGAGGTGGGACATGCGGGCAGCAATACTGCTTTGTAAAGCATTGAGATGTTTATGTGTATGCATATCTAAAAGCACAGCACTTAATCCTTTACCTTGTCTATGATGCAAAGACCTTTGTTCACGTGTTTGTCTGTTGACCCTCTCCCCACAATTGTCTTGTGACCCTGACACATCCCCCTCTCGGAGAAACACCCACGAATGATCAATAAATACTAAGGGAACTCAGAGGCTGGCGGGATCCTCCATAGGCTGAACGCTGGTTCCCCGGGTCCCCTTATTTCTTTCTCTATACTTTGTCACTGTGTCTTTTTCTTTCCCAAGTCTCTCGTTCCACCTTACGAGAAACACCCACAGGTGTGGAGGGGCAACCCACCCCTTCATTTATAACAGTATCGGGCTGGCGTGGTGGCTCACGCCTATAATCCCAGCACTTTGGGAGGCCAAGGTGGACAGATCACCTGAGGTCGGGAGTTCAAGACCAGCCTGACCAATGTGGTGAAACCCTGTCTCTATTAAAAATACAAAATTAGCCAGGCATTGTAGCACATGCCTGTAACCCCAGCTATTCAGGAGGCTGAGGCAGGAGAATCACTTGAACCCAGGAGGCAGAGGTTGCAGTGAGCCAAGATTGCACCATTGTACTCCAGCCTGGTCAACAAGAGTGAAACTCCATCTCAAAAAAATAAACTAATTAATTAATTAATAACAGTCTACTTCGTTAAGCTTCATTAAGAACTCAAGAGACTTCTGAGACACTGCCTTCTCCTAAGTCTCCTCCAACTTCTCTGCTCTTTCCTGGTTTCTTCCAGAGACTCCTCTTCCTCCACTTCAGTCTCAAACGTTGGCCTTCTTTGCTTATTCTAAACTCTCTCTAGGCAAGATTCCTTTTCCCTAACCATCTTACTGAATATCTCATACTAGATGTCCCACAAGCATTTCAACTTAACACTTCCCAAGCCAAACTTATTTTCTTCCTCCTCACAGCCTCCCAACTTAACTCATTTCTCTTCTTGCATTCCTCATCTTAGTTAACAGAAACACCATTGATTGTCTCCCCAGTATTCATTCACTCTTTCTATAGTAATAAAAGTTTTATCTGTGTATACAGATATCTAGTTAAAGACCACGTTTCCCACAATCCCTAGCAACTAGGTGTGATCATGTGACTAGGTTATGGCAAATGGGATATGAGCATAAGTAGTGCAACTTCCAGGTCATGCCCTATTAGCCAATGTGTATTCTGTTGCCTACAACTAAGAATCTTGAACAATACAGTAATTGGTACTAAAAGTAAAGTTTATGAGTTTGGGGTTCTCAGTCATCAGCTCATCCCAATTGTCCACATTCCAATCCTAAGGGTCCTACTCTTCCCTATCAGTGCCCTTATCTTTACTTGAGAGACCTGGCAAGACTGAATTCAACCTATATTGTAATTCAGCAACTCACAGTATTAGACTCTGGATATGATTTTCAGCTACATAAATCCCTTACTACAAAAGATTTTTTAAATTCTTCTAGGATAATATTAGGAATTTCTTGGTATTGTTGTCATCTACTGAGCTGAGAATTTAAAGCTTGAGCCTGTTACTTTCTTTTTTTTTTTCTTTTGAGATGGAGTCTTGCTGTGTTGCCCAGGCTGGAGTGCAGTGGCGCAATCTCGGCTCACTGCAAGCTCCACCTCCCAGGTTCATGCCATTCTCCTGCCTCAGCCTCCCGAGTAGCTGGGACTACAGGCGCCCGCCACCACGCCTGGCTAATTTTTTATATTTTTAGTAGAGATGGGGTTTCACTGTGTTAGCCAGGATGGTCTTGATCTCCTGACCTCATGATCCACCTGCCTCAGCCTCCCAAAGTGCTGGGATTACAGGCGTGAGCCACTGCACCTGGCCTGTTACTTTCTTTCCTTACATTCTCCAGGGCACTTTGAAGAAGTAAGCCAAACCCACAGGTCTTATATTCATCATGTTCCCTCCATAATTATTTCTTGCAATGAATAGCCACTTACTCACAAAGATTAACACAGGTGATAATTTAAGTAACTCTTTTACCACAGGTAACAAGAACTATCAATATCTCATACTTTAATAATAACTGACAAGGCAGGCAGATCCCCTGAGGTCAGGAGTTCAAGACCAGCCTGACCAACATGGTGAAACCCCATCTCTACTAAAAATGCAAAACTTAGCCAGGTGTGGTGGCGGGCACCCGTAATCCCAGCTACTCAGGAAGCTGAGGCAGGAAAATCACTTGAACCTGGGAGGCGGAGGTTGCAGTGAGCCAAGATCGTGCCACTGCACTCCAGCCTGGGCAAAAAGAACAAAATTCTGTCTCAAAAAATAATAATAATAGTAATAATAATTGTTATTGCCCTCAAAATCTAACCCAGTATGTATTCAATTCTAAATTTCCCATTTCCTTGTAGGTTTGTCTAGAGTGAGTGTGTAGGAAAAATGGTGTACATGAGTGTCTGGGTATCAAAGGAATAGACTACAGTAAAGAATGCTAGTTCCCTATCCCTGCATACATTTTTCCCCTCCCTCTTTAGTATTATTTTTGGGATGGCAAAATAGACAGCTAAAAGCCACATTCCCAGGACCTCTAGCTGCTGAGCATGGTCACATGTCTAAGTTCTGCCCAGTGAAACAAAGTGGAAGAATCATTTGGGACTTCTGGGAATCCTGCTTTGTGGGAATTGTCTCAGTAGGTTGGAATCCTTTTTTGCCCTTCTGTCTTTCCTCTTGTTTCTGGCCTGCATCACAGATGTGATGCCCGGTCCCCCAGCAGCCATCCTGGATTCTAAGGTGATCTTGAGAATGAAAATCATGGACTAGAAGAGTGGGATAGAAAGATAGAAGACGCCTGTGTTCCGGATGCCTGTGAATCCTCAATGCCTACTTTGACACTTCACTTACATGACAGATAAATTAAATCCTGTCTGATTTAATATTCTGTCATATGGGGGGTTTATGTCATATGCAGGCTCACTTAATCCTCGCTGATATATTGAATAAATGTTTTAAGGACAAGAAGATAGAGGAAACAGCATCTTAGTAATAAAAGAGGGCAGAACTAACAGCAAAGCTGCTCCAACCCAAGAATGTCCCTCACCTAAAGAATGACTTTTGTTTGACCTTTTAAAATTAATCCTGTAAAATGACTCCATTATATTATCCTCATCTTTCAGTTGAGATAATCCAGGCAATAAGTGTTTAAAGGAATACTTCTAGAATTATGCAACTATGTGGCAGAAACATAACCAAAATGCAGAGTACATTTGCCTATATATGTAGTCCCCATAGTCACCCAATGCAAGTATCAAAAATATAAGAAGAAAGACATAACAAAAACAGCTACTCCCCTCCTATATGACTAGGACCAGTTAAGATGATTTACCTCCTGCATCTGTTCGATAGGCTATTTTCTATGAAGACTTATCAGGCAAGTGGCTCTATGGTCATAAAAGGAAATGAGTGGATGACCCTGAAGTCATTTTAGTCTTCCTTCCACCTTCCTGAGAAGCTCTGGAAGTGCTACTCGGGTGGCTGAGGCAGGAGGACTGCTTGAGCCCAGGAGTTTGAGGTTACAGTGAGCTTCCACTGCTGGGGTTAAGTCTGAATGCATTTTCAGATGCAGCAAAGTCAGCTTCTACAGTCTGGTTTATTCACCTGGGTGGATGCAAAGATTCAGCATCCCCCACTGCTTTAGAAGGTTTGAAAAGCTCAGTCATGCATATTTTAGAATACATTTTGGACATCGTGAGTCCTAAAGGAATAGGCCATGGCGAATAATAGAAAACATCAAACAAACAAATGTTGCTTTCAAGACATACGTGTCAACAAGTCACTGATCATAAACTTTCTGCTAGAAATCAGCTTACTGCCACTTCACAGAGGGTTCAGTTTTCTTTCTTGCAACTCCAAAGCAAAACTTTCCAAAGGAAGATCAGAAAAGCCCCCAGAAGATATTGAGGCTCTGGCAACAATTGATTGTTGATGAATCTGATCCTACTGGGGAATCTTATAACCATACACTCTCAGACACATTCTTCAGAGGAGCCAAAAAATGAGCAATCCTAAACTCTGACTTGAGGGCAGCTGTGTTGCCATGAAAAAAAATCTTTCTGTAGAAGAAAATCTTTTTGGCCATCAAACTAATTTGAATGCATGGTCTCCAACAGTCCACTCACTGAAAATCGATTCTGCATCGATCTTCTTCATGCCCTGGGCTTCCCACTCTCTGTGCTACTCACAGTTCCCTAATTGCACAGTACTTGCTGAAAACCCTATGCCTTTGCCCATACTAGTCTCTCTGCCTGTGCCATCCTGCATCCCCCTTTCTTTACCTGGCTACTTCTTACTTGGCAACTATGTTATGGAACCAAACTGGGGTCCACTTGCCCGGTGCGGCAAAGCCGGATACTGACATCAGGGTTGCAATGAGAGAAAATGAGGCATTTACTGCAGGGCACCAAGCAAGGAGAATCAGGCAGCTAATGCTTTAGGACCTCAATTCCCCAATGGCATACAAGTAAGGGTTTTTAAAGGCAGAGAGGTGGAAGTGACGAGCAAATTCATAAATCAATATATGAAGGCTATACTTTGGTTTGACCTAAAATGGCAGGTTACCTTGAAGTGGGGCAGCACACAGGTCATAACGTGGATTCAAAGGTTTTCAGATTTGCAGTTGGTTCAGGAGATGAAGGTTTGTCAGAAAATCTAGGATCAGTAGGAAGGAATATTAGTTCTGGCTGGGAGGCATGATCTCCTCCAGGTACCTCAAGAAGAAATTTAGAACAAAGAACTAACAGCAGTCAGGGTTGAGTCCTCAGTCCTCCCTTATCTGAGGTCTCCATGCCAGTGGATCCATTGGGTGGGGATCTGGGTTTCTGAAAAACAACTCAGGGACATATGTTAAGATGTTATCTTCAGTTTCTATAAGGGACAACAAAACAACTGTGATTCTAACTTTCTTGTCTATTGTTTTAAGCTACCACTACCTTCCTGGTTATCAAATTGCTCATTTACTTCTTAGGACTAGCTAAGTGCCTGAAATTTTCCTTGAAGGAACTCAAGATTTTCCCCTATTTCCATGCTTAGGGGCCCACAGGCCCCTAAGAGGGGTCCCTGTTCTGTCTCAACTGCTTCAGGCATCACTTCCTTCAGGAAGTTTTCTCTGACTATCTCCGAATCAAGGCAATGAGCCTCCTCTGAGCCCCGTACACCCTGGGCATACCTACACCATGGCATTTATCACACTCTATTGCAATTCTCAGGTTATTGGAAGGCAAGTTCTGTTTTTTGAGATATGTGTTGTTATAGCACCTGTCAAAGTGCCATGCCCTGAAAAAATGTCAGGACAATAAATTGATCAATGCCTGTGTGGTAGGAGTATTGTACCGCAGGATGTCAACAGCACAGGGCTTGGCATCAGAAACCCTGCCTCCAAGGCATGACTTCATAATTTATTTGCCAAATTATCTAAAGTCTCAGACTCAGTGCCTCATCTGTAAAATGAGGATTATAATTCCATAGCATGGTTGCAGATTAAATAAAATAATATAAATAAAAGTACTTAGCTATATTTCTAATAACAACTTAATAGACGCTATTCAAATATCATGTGAGGCCAGGCATGGTGGCTCAAGCCTGTAATCCAAGCACTTTTGAAGACGAAGGTGGGCAGATCACCTGAGATCAGTTCTAGACCAGCCTAGCCAACATGGTGAAACCCCATCTCTACTAAAAATACAAAAATTAGCTAGGCATGGGGGCGTGTGCCTGTAATCTCAGCTATTGGGAGGCTGAGGCAGGACAATCACTTCAACCTGGGAGGCAGAGGTTGCAGTGAGCCGAAATCACACCACTGCACTATAGCCTGGGCTCAAAAACAAATAAACCATATATATATATATATATATATATAACCATATATATATATATATATATATAACCATATATATATATAACCATATATATATATAATTCGAGCATTAGTATTAACATCAACATACAATTTGCCCCTTTCTGCTGTGAAAAAGGACTTGGTGGCAATACAGGTAAGAGGAGATGCTTCCTATTTATTCTAAACTTTACTCAGTCTAAAGGAAAAGATTCTTCAGTTTGATTCCTTCTTGTACTTTGTTACTGACTGAGTTCCCCATGCCACCTACATGCTGCCCACCTTACTGTTTCTTATCCACAATTACAATTCCCAAAGGAAGAGAGGTCTCAGATTCCCCATGTGTAAAATAAGTCAGACTAGACTACCATTCATCTGCCTTTAATATCTAATCTGTACACTTCAAGGTTCATATGGGCTAAGTCCTTATGTGTTCTTCACTGTATCCCCAGCACCTAGAAGAGTGCTTCTCTTGAGGCCGGGCGTGGTGGCTCACGCCTGTAATCCCAGCACTTTGGGAGGCCGAGGCGGCGGATCACGAGGTCAGGAGATCGAGACCATCCTGGCTAACACAGTGAAACCCCGTCTCTACTAAAAATACAAAAAAATTAGCCAGGCCTGGTGGCAGGCGACTGTAGTCCCAGCTACTCCAGAGGCTGAGGCAGGAGAATGGCATGAACCCGGGAGGCAGAGCTTGCAGTGAGCCGAGATGGTGCCACTACACTCCATGTAGTGACAGAGCAAGACTCCGTCTCAAAAAAAGAAAAATTCTTGAATGAATACATGCATGAATAGATGAACTAATAATGCTTAGAATACGATGATGACCATATTTGTTAATATCTTCCATAAATTATTTACAGCACTCTGGAATAAATAATTTGACCATATCAAAGACTACAAACTTTCATTTATAAGATGAATAAGTTATGTAGATTTAATGTAAGACATGATGACTAGAATTAATAATACTGTATGGTATACTTAAAATTTTCTGAGAGTAGACCTTAAGTATTCTCTTCACACACAGCAAAACAGCAATTGTGTGAGGTGTTGTTAATTAGCTTGATTGTGGTGATCATTTCACAATGTATGCATATATCAAATCATCACGTTGTACACCTTAAACATACAATTTTTACTCGTAAATTTTACCTTAATAAAGCTAGCTAGAGGGGAAAAATCATTTGAATATACTTTAAATCAGGATCCCGGCAGTAATGGTTCTCCAAAAGCAGTAGCAGTTGCTCCATTTGTTCTGTTAAACTGAGGACAAAATGGTGTTTGGGCTGAAATGAACCAGGTGAATGTCGAGGGTCTTCTCACTATAAGGCACCACCACCTTTGCCAAGTTTCAGAGATAGGGTCAACACCTGTTCCCTCAACCTCCTATTCTGTTCCCACAGATGACCTAACTGCCCACAACCATCGTGTTTATGATAGTGAGATAGTTGAGAGCACCAGACGTTAACTGCTTCCAAAAAACAGTCCACAGTGGGATTTTCTGGGATTATATATAGCCTGCTTCCCCAAACAACCCAGATTTGAGAACAAAGGAAGAGGCCCAGTCCTCCCACAGCAGGCAGGAGAAACAGAAAGTACACCGCCCCCTCCTCTCCCTTCCCTTGAGATAGGAGGAAATTTTGAACTCTAGTCTCTGCCTCCAATTATCAGGGTGTTCCACAGTCTTAGCCTTGCAATTTAAGAGTCTTTTCTGTTTTAGATTTGTCAAGCCCTGGGAAACGAGTTCAAAAACAGTTGTATAGTGTTGCACAATGCCATTTTCCTCACCTTATATAAAAGAGTTAGGATCAGGCCAGGTGCAGTAGCTCACGCCTGTAATCCCAGCACTTTTGGAGGCCAAGGAGGGCGGATCACCTGAGGTCAGGTGGCCAACATGGTGAAACCTGTCTCTACTAAAAATACAAAATACAAAAATTAGCCAGGCATGGTGGTGTGTACTTGTAATCTCAGCTACTTAGAAGGCTGATGCAGGAGAATCGCTTGAACCCAGGAGGCAGAGGTTGTGGTGAGCCGAGATCACGCCATTGCACTCTAGCCTGGGCAACAGGAGTGAAACTCCATCAAAAAAAAAAAAAAAGAGTTAGGATCTCTGAATCCAAGAGGAAAATGAGTATAGTAACGGGCTTCGGCTGTGTAGCCAACCTCATATTAGAGTCTGCATTCATTTCCACTCCACCCAGAAGGGGCAGGTGTATTTAAGTGGCAGGTGATTGTGTTGGAGGAACAAAGTGCTTTAAGGCACAATACTTACATGAAAGACTATGTAAACCCAAGTCCAGAGTCATTACCTCTGTTGCTCCCTTTCCTCTGCTAAAAACTTGTAAAAGGCATTTATACCATCTGAGTCATGAACCCATTCCTGTGTACCAATTCATTTCCCTGAATGAGTCTTAATCAGTCATACTTTGAAGGGAGTAGTCAAGTCGTTAGATCTGACGAATGAACCTTTCCAAATTATGCACACCATTTACTGTAAACCACGCTAGTCCCACACAATGAAATTACCTGTCATTTTATCTCCCAAGAAGCAGGGAGCTTGAATAGATGGGATACAGCTCTGAAGCACTCACTTAAACGTTGACCCTATAATCTTGGTGTTTAGTTAACATTCAGAAAAGAGAATAGTCATGCAAGTCATTGAAGGCTGCCCAGTAGGTTGGAAACTGGTAGGTGTTGAACACAGAGTATATGATTTCACACTTTTGACTGCAATAATTTACATTTTTGCAATGTTGTGATAACTGTGCATAAATGAAATACCTCATCTAATGGTTTCTCAGCTACCAAGAACATAGGCAAAACTCTGCCTTCATTTCAGAAACATGTCTCATAGTACATGCTACACAAAATTCATTCTCATCTAAGGGCAAAGCCATGGATCTGTGGGGCACTGCGGGGCACACAAATTTGGGTCCACCATGGTTCCTTCTCTTTTGGAACCCACTTTCTAGTGGGAGATAGACATAATATAAGGCATAGCAGAGTAAGGGCCTATTGGAGAAATGATTTCTGTGGCAGACCAGAGGATGAGGACCTTAATTTGAATTAGCAGATTAGGGAAGGTGACTGTGAGGAAAAGAACCTGAAGAATAAGAAGGATTTCAGGTGGAGGAGAATGAGGATGATGGCATTCCAGCATGATGGAATAACAGCAATGATAGCATGAAGGCATGAAGCCCTCACCAACACAGAAACTCTACAATTACATAAGCTCCTAAGTCCCACTTACATTTCTTGCCTACACAATGCTCAGCCCACAGGGGTCCTGAGAGAAGCATAATACTTCCTCTTTTTCTGTACTCTAAAGATACATGAAGAATCACCAGCAACCCTTTACAACAGTCATAGTCAGAAGAAGCTATTCAGTGTCTGTATCGCTCCACCTCCTTGGCCACTGGTTCTTGGTTTCCAATCCATTCTGCACACTGAAACCTTATTAATCTTCCTGAAAGCTGCATTTCTCCAGACAAGAAGAGCTCATAGAGAGGAAGAACTTATAATACTCTTCTGGGCATTCTAATGTTCACCAAATAAAGCCCAAACTCTTCAACGAGGACCTGAAATTTCTCCATGATCTGGTTTCAATCGTCCTTTCTGCCTTAATTTTCTGCTACTCCGCATGTAAGCAATGATGGCATCTTATCACTAGGAAACTACATGGAACCCGGGAATTAAAAAAAGGAGAAAACTCTGTAAGAATTAGTCTGAGACAAGGAAGGAGGTGATACTGCTTCCAGCAACAAGACTTCAGATGGTGGGTAAGAGAGAGGGAGGAGAGAGGGAAACTTGCTAGGAAAGAGCTGCCGATGAGAGAAAAAAATTGTTTTATCTCAGTGAAAATTGTATTTCAAATTTGAACTTTATAAAGACAAATCAAAATAAAACTTTAATAAGATTTTAACTCACACAATATTTGATCTCGTCAACCTCTTCCACGATTATTTAAAACAATCATTTATTTGTTCAACAAATATTTACTGAGTGTCCACACTGTTCCAGACATTGCTCGAAGTCCTTGGGGATATAGCTGTGAACATGATGGATGTGGACGGCCGTGTAGAGTTCAGTAAAAACTAAAATTATGATACTAAAATAAAGTGGTTAGGCCAGAAGATCTGTGTATGATGTGCATTCACACACCCACACTCCAATGCAACAAAGCAGTGACTCTACGTAATTAGATAAGGCAATAAAAGACAGACTCTCCTATATTCCATTGGCAGATTGCCCACCTACCAGGTTTTGCTTATCCTTCTGAACCCAGTGATATCTCTAAAGAAAGTAAAAATTTCAATTAGGGATGACTTGATCTATCTCTTTATTAATGTCCCTGTTCCTTCTCTTTTAACAAATTATTTTCAATTTTTTTCTAAGATATTTTCAATTGCACCTTTGAACAAGAGAAACATGCCCTGCCTCCACGAGAATTTCAGCTTTTCAGAAACTGAGTGTCTCAGTTAATATCTGTTTGGTTGACAATAAAAATCAACTTGAGCTAGCTTATTTGGAAGGAGGAACTTATTCTAAAATCACAGTGGTAATTCACAAAACCCATGAAGGCAGCCAAGCTTGAGAAACTGACCTGGAAAGCCCCTGGGAACCCAGACAGTGTTCCCTCTCTGTTCTTCCTTGTTTCTCTCAGTGCATCTGCTTCTTTCTTCTCTTTTCACACCATCTTTCTGTGAATGCTCTCCCACTGCTTGGGTTTTCACCATTTCAGTTCCAGCTGTAAAGAGCTACTAGCCATCACTGAATCCTAGCATCAAATTCCTGGGCATGAGAATCTAATTGGCTCACTTTAGGTTTACTCTGCTCCAACCAGCGGTGACAGGGCCAAACATGTCCACCAAGGTCTGTCACTATGAGAAGCATTGTCATCCAAAATGTGTCTCCCATACCAGGAAAATGTGTACAGAGATTCCACAGCTACCTCCCACTGAGAAATGTATCTTTCAAAATGAAGTTATAGGATGGGCAGTGGCTCACACCTGTAATTCCAGCACTTTGGGAGTCCAAGGCAGGCGGATCACCTGAGGTCAGGAGTTCGAGATCAGCCTGAGCAACATGGTGAAACCCCCATCTCTACTAAAAATACAAAAATTAGTCAGGTGTGGTGGCACATGCCTGTGATCCCAGGGAGGCTGAGGCAGGAGAATCACTTGAACCCAGGAGGCGAAGATTGCAGTGAGCTGAGATCACGCCACTGCACTCCAGCCTGGGCAGCAGAGCGAGACTCTGTCTCAGAAAAAAAAAAAAAGAAGAAGAAGAAGAAGAAAATAGGTTTGTCCACACATGAACCTAAAGAGTTTTCCTCCAAGGGTCTCCAGAACACATTTTGAGAACTGTTACATTAAAAATTGCCTACCATCAGCATGTAAGAAAATACTTAAACAAAGCATCTTGATTTTATAGGAGTAACTTCTTTCTGCCTCCATATTAACTAACTCAACCAGTTTAGCTTGCTACATTAATCATATTATTTTGATTAATCTGATTAATCTATGAATCAATTGAATTTGATAAATTGGATTGATAAATAGTATATAGCAGTTATTGAAAAGCTTTGCAGAAGGATAGATCTGAAATGAATACTTGGCTCCTCCACAAATTAGCTACATGACCTCAGGCAAGTCCTTTAAGCATCAGTGTCAGTGTCCCCATTTTTAAATAGGCATAATAATGATACTTACTCACGGGGTATGAGGGTTTCATGGAACACTATAATAAAATGCTTAGCATAATGCCTGATACAGTGAGTGTCCAAAATGTCAGCTGTTTTTATTTTTTGTTACTTAGCATATCTGTGCTCACAGCCACTAAAGATGAATCTTTTCTTACGCTTGAAGAATTAGTCCTACAAGTAATGACTTATGTTTTGTATCCTAAGTGTCCCTACCCCACAGGAAAATGTGCTAAGTAACTACCCCACTAAGACAGTTACTGGGCACACAAGTGTTCTGGGTGCAGCTTGAGAAGGAAATCTCAGGTTACCCTCAGTCCATGTGGTGGTTTAGAAAGTGATTGGTCTCACTGAGAGGTTATGGAGAACGCCTTTAAATGTGTCTGGATGGAAAAATTAAAATATATTTGGACCTAATTATAATAATATTAGATCTATTCCCAAACTTTTTTTTTTTTTTTGAGAGACGGAGTCTTGCTCTGTCACCCAGACTAGAGTTCAGTGGTGCGATCTCAGTTCACTGCAACCTCCACCTCCCAGGTTCAGGTGATTCTCCTGCCTCAGCTTCCCAAGTAGCTGAGACTACAGGTGTGAGCCACCACGCCCAGCTCTTTTTGTATTTTTTAGTAGAGATGGGGTTTCACTATATGTTGGCCAGGCTGGTCTCGAATGCCTGACCTCAGGTGATTCACCCGCCTTGGTCTCCCAAAGTGCTGGGATTACAGGCGTGAGCCATCGCACCTGGCCCATTCCCAAACTTTTATTTTGTTCCTTAAAGATTTGTTTCTTGAAGCCTTAAGTGAAATTTCCCTTTTGGTAAAAAAAAAAAAAAAAAAAAAAAAATCTTTCTAATTGGTTACTAATAAATCCAGTTCTATGCTATTACATTTCATCTTTGTCTGTTCCAAATTGACAGAAAATGAGGAAATCATCAAGACATGGATTAAAATTTCTTGTGTAGCCCTGGAGGTCCCGTCAATTCTCACATAAAATAAGAAGTATTCGAGAAAATGGAACCCTGACCACTGCTCTCTGGCTTACCTATGACTATCTTTACCCTCATTTTATATATTTTGCTGAGAATACAAAATACATAAGCTATTTAATTTTCTTTATCCAATGCCAGTATTTTCTTATAAAATGAAACCAAAAAGCATTTCCTTAAAGCACATGCTGGGTGGCCACATATAACAAGTCTTTTATAAGAGGCAATATGTTTGCGTAAGTGAGAAGGCGGAAAGAGAAGACATCATCTTATGTGGCCACAGTAAGTTTTACACAGATCCTACTGCCTCTATATCCTGCCAAAGCTTGATCAAGCATCTCAGTCCTAACAAGCCATGATAAAGAGCCAGGAAATAACCCAGGTATTTGGCAAGTTGTGATCACTCAATTTGAAGACTATTTTTTTCTTCAGTTATTTCTCACGACTCTAAAAGCTCTTTCCCATAAGCTTCATAGGAAATATTTAAATTCCTCACGACTCTAAAATATTTAAAATAAACAGCTAAAATCCAGTACCTTTGCTTAACTTTACTGAGAGAATGCAACAAAACATCAATCCAAAATTATATAAATCAGAACAACATTTTGAAAAAAATTGTAATCAGCAGCCTAACAAAGTACACACTGATAAGCCGATTAAAACGTTCATGTGTAGCTCAAATAATAAAATGTTTATTTATGATTTTTATCTTTTTCATAAAGGCAAAAGATTCACATTTTTGTTAGATGATTTTCATAATGGGAAGTCCACAACTTGTAGCTTCTCCTGGGTCAGTGATTTGGCAGGATATAGGTCTAGAGTTGGCCACAAATCTTTGTCACCCAAGCAAGTTTGGCCACAGTTAAAACACCAGGACTCTGCTCATTTTATATATTTTAAAATACACAAAAAGTTGGGGACCCTTAGCACATCAGGATTCATTACTGAGCAGAGCCATGAAGTATTTCAGCATCTTCTTTCCCTGCTTCCCAACGATAGCACTAACCCTAGTGTTCCATGAGGACCTAAATACTAATCAATCAAATGGAATGATAAATTGACCAAAAGAAACATTACAGTTTCTACAGGATGGTGTTGTATAATGTGGAGAAAGAGAGAATGGGATTTTTAAAAAATTCTTAAACATTTTATTTCTGGTCTGCACCAAAAATAAAGACAAGGAGAATCCTTCCAAGATCATGTCATAAAGTAATGAAAATTCTCTATTTTTTCCACTCAACTCTACTCTTTGCCACAGTTTCTACAAACTTTATAATCTACTTCATCACCCACACTTTGAACAAATTAATATAAGGAGGATTCTGGAGGATGAAGTTTAGAAATGGGCAAAATAAGAAGAGTTTTCATTTTTCTGTGGAAATAGAAAAAATAACTAGAAAAAGTTTATTAAAATGTTTTAGTTATTTTTAAGCTTCTTGTCTGTAGAAACTATCCAATTTGCAAAGAAACATTATCCGTAGATCCTTGTAACTAGAACACATTTCTTACAATCATGATTTTAAAATAATTATGTTATTATTACTATGAACTATTTTTTATTTTTTGAACACTAGAAGTACTCCTGATGTATTTCTTATCAGTGGTTTTACCATATTATTTTAACAAAACAAATTTAAAAAGCAAGCCGTAAGATCACTGGACAAGATTAGATGATAAGTTTCCATTTCTAGAAATGGCAGAGTAGCTCATATTACACCAATCCTCCCAAAGTAACAATTATAAACCCTGGAAAACACACACACACACAAATCTGAAGCCATTTGAGAGTGTCTAAAAGCAGGCAAAACTAGAGGTGGTCAACATTTAGAGGAGATGGCCAGGCTCAATGTGCTTATAACCCCAGTGCGTTGGAAGGCCAAGACACGAGGATGGCTTGAGGTCAGAATTTTGAGACCAGCCTGGGAAACGTAGAAAGACCCCATCTCTCCAAAAAATATATAAAAATAAAAATATTATCCAGGCATGGTGGCATGTACCTGTAGTCCTAGCTACTTGGGAGGCTGAGGCAGGAGGATCACTTGAGCCCAGGAGTTGAAGATTACAGAGAGCTATGATCATGCCACTGTGCTTCCAGCCTGGGCAACAGGGTGAGACTCTGTCTAAAAAAAAAAAAAACCCACTGGATAGTTGCCAATTTTTTCTATTTCTTTGTCTTAGAGTACTCCCAATTGGTCCCACAAAAAGGTGGCTAAAACTTGCCCAGAAACCTTGCTAGCTAAGAAATCGGAAGACAAAATTCAAAGCAATAACAGCAGAGAAGTGAAAGGAGAAATAGTGGAAAGGAAATAGCCGCAGAAGGGAGACTCAAATTCTACATATAAACTCTGCCCAAATCTCTGGCCAGCCTCTAAAATATACATATGTTGGATAGATACCAAGAAATCTAGCTCGAGCTG
Source organism: Pan troglodytes (assembly GCF_028858775.2). Lineage (NCBI taxonomy): Eukaryota > Metazoa > Chordata > Mammalia > Primates > Hominidae > Pan > Pan troglodytes. Next base: position 99,793,214 of record NC_072403.2, on the reverse strand, counting down.
AAAGAACTAAACAGATTTCAGTTGCCACACACCACAGAGGAAAAGAATTTAGAAATTGAAATCAACTAGGTTAATTGCCTGCTAAAACACAAAATCAATACTCTTTAGAGTAACATAAGAGAATCCAGAGTCTCTATATCATTCACAATATGCACAACATGATCCAAAATTACAAGACATAAGAAAAAATGGGAAAATATGACTCATATACAAGAAAAATGACAATCAATGGAGACTCCTAAGATGATTTATATGTTGGAATTGAGAAACAAAGGTTTTAAAACAGCCATTATAATTATGCTCAAATATATAAAGGAAATATACTCATAACAAATGAGCAGAAAGAAAATCACAACAGAGAAATAGAAAAGAACCAAATGAAAATACTAGAATTACAAAATATAATATCTGCAATTTTAAAAACTCACTGATGGGCTTAACAATGAATTGGAAATGACAAAGGAAAGGGTCAGTAAATGTGAAGATAGATCAAAAGAATTACCCAATCTAAAAACAGAAAAGTCTGGGGGTGGTGGCTCATGCCTGTAATCCCAACACTTTGGGAGGCCGAGGCAGGCAGATCACCTGTGGTAGGAGTTCAAGACCAGCCTGGCCAACATGGTGAAACCCCGTCTCTGCTAAAAATACAAAATTAGCCGGGCATGGTGGCAAGTGCCTGTAATTCCAGCTACTCTGGAGGCTGAGACAGGAGAATCGCTTGAACCTGGGAGGCGGAGGTTGCAGTCAGCCGAGATTGTGCCACTAGACTCCAGCCTGGGCAACAAGAGTGAAACTCTGTCTCAGAAATAAATTAAAAATATAAATAAAAACAGAAAAAAATTGAAAAAGAGGAGAGCCTCCAGGACTTGTGAGAAAGCAAAGAATAACATGTATAACATACACGTAATTATAGTCCCAGAGGAAGAGAAAAGAGAAGGAATGGGGCACAAAAAATTTCTGAAGAAATAATGAGAGGAAGATTACCAAACTTGGTAAAGGACATACATTTACAGATTCAGTAAACCCCAAGCAGGATAAATACAAAGAAAACTATACCTAAGTACATCTTACCCAAACTGTTGAAACCCAAAGATAAAAAGAAAATCTTGGAAGCATCAGAGTAAAGCACTCATTATATACAGGAAAACAATACAGATGATAGCTGATTTCTCATTAGGAAAAAAAAAAAAAAAAAAGAAGCCAGAAGAGAGTAAAAAAAAAATTTTTTTTTTTTTTTTGAGACAGAGTTTCGCTCTTGTCACCCAGCCTGGGGTGCAATGGCTTGATCTCGGCTCACTGCAACCTCCACCTCCCAGGTTCAAGTGATTCTCCTGCCTCAGCCTCCTGAGTAGCTGGGATTACAGGCACACACCACCACGCCCAGCTAATTTTGTATTTTTAGTAGAGACAGGATTTCACCGTGTTGGCCAGGCTGGTCTCAAACACCTGACCTCAGGTGATCTGCCCGCCTCTGCCTCCCAAAGTGCTAGAATTACAGGTGTGAGCCACTGTGCCCAGCCAAGAGTAAAATATTTTTAAGATGCAAAAGGAAAAATTGTAAAACCTAGAACTAGGATTCTATATCTAGTAAAAATATCCTTCAAGACTGAAGGCAGAATAAAGACGTTTTCTTATAAATGAAAACTAACAACGTTTGCTGTCTGCACCACAAGAAATGCTTAAGAAAGTTTTTCAGGCTAACAGGAAATGATAGCAGATGGAAATTTGGATTTCCCAAAACATTCTTTACAAATGGTAACTAGATGGGTAAATATACAAAACAATATTTATTATTTGTTTTCTCTAAAATACGTATCACTGTTGAAAGTAAAAATTATAGCGTCATAATTGAGGGGTTTAAATCATGTGTATATGGAATATATATAACACCTGTAGTATAAAGGAGGAAGTTGATGGTAAAGCACAGATGGCCAGTGAAAGCGAAACTCCCTGGCAGACTTCATTTTTTATGTATAACTTACATTTAATAAAGTGCAAAGATCTAAGTGTGCACTTGATGAATTTATGCGCATAACCACCACCGAGATCAAGATTTAAAATATTCTGACTCCCCCAAAACGTTCCCTTGTGTCCCTTCCCATTTGATGCCACATCTCACCTCTATCACCATAGATTAGTGTTACCTGTAGACACCCATTTTTTCCATGTTTCCTTTTCCCACTTCTCAGTCCTCTGTTTTCCCTTGTTGCCTTTAGGGCTGTATTGGCACCTCTGTCAAAGGCTCATTAGAGGGATATGTATATCTATTCCTCAGAGCTACATAGATAAATTAATTTCTAAAACAATTTCTATTCCTCAGAGCTACATAGATAAATTAATTTCTAAAACAAGAGGCATGGAGCCGAGGAAGACAAAAGGGAGTATGAGTAGAAGAACGGGATTCTTCCCTGAACATGCCCTGGTTACTAGCTACATGGAATGAAAACAAGCACCACTTATGTTTCATTGAAACTCCACTTTCTCCAACAAGCCTGTAAAAGCCATGGAGTCTGCCTGTCATGATCCAGTAGGCAGGACTTCTGGTCCCAGCTTTCTCAGATTTTACAGCCTCTGTGAGTGTGCTTCAAAGCTCTTCCCCAGGGCTGTTCCAGCAGCACCGAGTGCCCACAGCAGCTAAAGGCACCCTCACATCAAGTCCCAGAACTTGATAATGATGATGTTGGCCTTGAGTGGAGGGTTGCTGATTAGGAGACAGTAGGTGGGGGAATGCAGCAAGCTCTGAACACAAGTTAATTAATGACCACAGTGTGTGCAGTTAATGCTAACATCAAAAGCCAGCAGCATGAAGGGCTCTTTGATCTCCAGTTCAGTACCCTTTCAAGTTGTCCCCTTTATCTTGCCCAGAAAGTTCTTGCTTCTTTCTGCCTTGACTTTTAGGAAGAATTTTAAGAAGAATGACCTCCAGCCCCATCCACATACCCCGTGGCAAGCAGGAAATGGGCTAGAGCAGTATCCTGAATACACAGTTAGATCCCTGCATCTCATTGTTACCAAAAGGCTCCAGTTCCCGGTGACATAAAGTGGAATCACAGCTGTCCTTTTAAAAAAAGCTTGTGCACAGGAAACCTGTATAAGAAGGTTCTCAGCAGCATTCTTGATAGGAGTCAAAAGCTAGAAACAGCTAAAATGTCCAGCAACAATAGAATGAATACATTGCTGGGTGTTCTAACAATGGAATAATATATATCCATGAAAATGGACATGACACAGCTCCATGTGACCACATGGATGTATTTAACAGGCATAATAATGGATGAAAGAAGCCAGGAGTAAAATAATAAATGCTACATAATCTCATTTATATAAATTTAAAAACATGCAAGACTAAATTATAATGTTTCTAGGGTGAATAGTTAGGCAGCAAAAGCATAAAAGAGAAGCAAAGAAACAATTACATTAAAATCAGGGAGGACAAGGGCTTCACTCCTTCAGAAGAAACTAAAAGACTTTCCATGAAAAAAAAAATTCATGATACCCAATGTTAGCAAAGATGTAGGAAAAGAGGCATTCTTGTACAATTCTAGTGGGAGGGTGAATTGGTACATCATTTCCATTACTTTTGCAACCTAACTATTCACCTAGAAACACTGCAATTTAGCCTTGAGTGTTTTGAAATTTATATAAATGGGCTCATACAGCAAGTTGGCAATGTGAATTAAATGTCTTATAAAAATGCATGCTGGTTGATCCATGAATTTCCTTTTGATCTCAAGGAAGTTATCAGCTGGGTACTTCAAGATCTATACACAAACCTGTTCATTTCAACATTATTTATAAAAATGGTTTCTAGTAGCACACCCAGATATTTGGATCTTACCAAATACCTTGCAGCAGAGCTATATGGAGATGCAAATATTTTCACCAAATATTATTGAAAACATTTCTCATGTGGTCCATTTTTAATTATAGAAAGCATAAATACATATTTAAATGTGTTGTAGGATATTTCACAAAATGTTAACATGACCCTGGGCAAGGAAAAATCATGGGTGATATATTTTTCATCAATAGTCTGTATTTTATGTATTTTTTCCCAAAAATGGACATGCATTTTAACTGTATAAAAAATTCAAGGCCGGGCACAGTGGCTCATGACTGTAATCCCAGCACTTTGGGAGGCTGAGGGGGGTGGATCACCTGAGGTCAGGACTTCAAGACCAGCCTGGCCAACATGGTGAAACCCCATCTCTACCAAAAATACAAAATTAGCCAGACATGGTGGTGCGTGCCTGTAAACCCAGCTACTCAGGAGGCTGAGGCAGGAGAATCATTTCGACCCAGGAGGCGGAGGTTGCAGTGAGTCGAGATCATGCCATTGCACTCCAGCCTGGGCAAAAAGAGCGAATCTCCACTTTAAAAAAATAATAATAAATATAAATAAATACATACATACATACACATCTTTAAATGGAAGAAAAAGTAAAATCGGGGCAGAGTGGGGGTGTGACAGGGAAGGGGTGTATGGAGGAGGGATGTGTTCTGGGAGCTAGAGATGCTCTATTCTTGATCAGAATGATAGTCACCAGGGTGTTCCCTTCACTCTGCTGTACATTTATTCTCTAATCTTTTCAGTCACTCTACCATATTTCACAACTTTTAAAAAGGGGAGGGGGTTAAAAAAAGAAAAGTCTGAGAATTTTAACACAAGCTAGGGGAAACTGTAGTTTCAAAAAAAAAAAAAAAAGGAAGAAGAAGAAAAGCCTGTTCAGTTGCTGCAATGCCTAATAAAGCTGCAAATACAGCCCAAACCCACAGGCTGTCAGATTCACAAAGTGTGAACGTAATGTAGGCAGGGGAGATGAAGCATTGAGTTATGTTTCTCACACACACACACACACACACACGAAAATCTGTCCTTCTGGCCGCCCACCCTTCACCTAATCAGCACCAGTCTAGGCTGCTCAGTGGTGTGTATTCTCACCAAGGTGCTGCCCAGAAGATCCACCTTGCTCAGGGAAGCGTAGTTGGTCCTGTTCCCTTTCACCTTTGATGGTGCCAGAAATCCTGACAGAAGCAACAGTCTCTATGGTGCCAGAAGAGGAGGCTGTAGCGCTGCCTGGAGACAAACCCTTGCAGAATATATGCTTCCAATTGGAACATGTTGCTTTTAGAGCCTCAGGGCCCTGCAAGGGCAGGATGTGCCGCTCTGATTCCCAGTGTGTGACAGCAGGGGATTCCTCCCAGTTATTCTCAGAGTCAGGCTGTGGTTTGTACTTTCTTTTTTTTTTAGAGATGGAGTCTCGCTCTGTTGCCCAGGTTGGAGTGGTGCAGTGGTGCGAACTCGGCTCACTGCAACCTCCGCCTCCCGGTTTCAAGTAATTCTCCTGCCTCAGCCTCCTGAGTAGCTGGGACTACAGGCGCACGCCGCCATGCCCGGCTAGTTTCTCTTGTCTTTTAGTAGAGACGGGGTTTCACCATGTTGCTCAGGCTGGTCTCAAAACCCTGAGCTCAGGCAATCCGCCCACCTTGGCCTCCCAAAGTGCTAGGATTAGAGGTGTGAGCCACTGCACCCGGCCGGTTTGTACTTTCTATCAGATCATTCAACTAAACTTTGTGACACCGCAGATAAAACAAAGCAGATTAATGTCGCTGATCCAAAGAGCCAGGTTCTGCTGCACCTGGACCCAATGGGACCCGAAGAGGCTTCGGCTCTCCAGCAAAGATTGGGGGAGCCAGGTGTGTCCTCACCCGTAGGTCAGGGATGGTGTTGGGTAATTTTGATAAAGTACCCCTTCCTCATAGAAGCAAAAACTCCTTTCTGTTATTTTTTCTTTTAACTTCCAAATTAAAGACACCAACATGTTGTAACAAACAAAATAGAACATGCTTTAATCCAGTAAGGGGCACTGCCAACCATGAAGAAAGTCAGTTCACACACAGACACATAGGGCATAGACATGGCCTTCCCGTTGCAATCTTGGTTCCACTTCTCTCATGGTACCTCACACTCTCTGTCTTGTGTTGTAACTTACCACTGTGTCTGTGCACTTACCACTGACTTTATCTCCTCCATTACTGGGCTGCAGGCTCCCAGAGGACATAATCTGTGTACAATGGATTTACCTTTGTTTCCTCCCTGCCTGGCATAATGCCTTGTAGTCAGTAGCTCCTCCAAATGTTTGTAGAAAAGAAGAAAGGGAATTAGCATGCCTTAATCTCTAAGCTGTACCAGTTACTATACATATGCTTAATGTATATGATCATATTTAACTTGTAAAACCAGCCTCCAAGGTGTTATTATTACCATTTTATAGAAATGGTAAAGAAACGGAGGCTCAAAAAAGTTAGATGCCTGCTTAAGATCACTGAGCCAGTTAGAGTGAGAGATGGACTTGAGTCTAGAACTGTCCCTCTGCAAAATTCCTGCTCTTATTTCTTCATTAACGAGTGAATGAATGGGGGTTAATGATACCTGTGCGATGAGTCATCCCCAGACCCCCAGGTGCTACTAACACTGCTTCCCAACCCTTGCTTGGGGTTGGCAGGGCTTTTTTAATTCACTGGATAGTCCCTAACAGGGCTGGCATTAACCCATAGATAATAGAGAAGTGGCCTTGGCATTAGTTTGTGAGATATTCTCTCTGCTCAGATAACCTCCAGGGCAAAAGTGAATGCCACTGCGTTAATCATGCCTCCTCTGTCCTTAAGCATGACCACACCCATAAGGGCGAAGCAGACTCCTGAACTCACCCAAGGTTTTTCCTTAGAATGTCTTCCCCGTCATCTGCCTGACAAATGCCTGATCATCCTTCAGGATGCCTTCCTCAGCTCCCTCAGGCAGAGCTACTCACTCATTCTTCAGCTACTACAAACTGAGTAGGGACTACACATTGTGGGGTCTAAAGTAATCAAAAGTCTCTACCCTTCAGGAACAGCAAGCCAAACAGGGAAGAAAAGAGGCCAGCTGCAGTGGCTCACACCTGTAATCCCAGCACTTTGAGAGGCTGATGTGGGTGGATCACTTGAGGTCAGAAGTTTGAGACCAGCCTGGCCAACATGGTGAAACCCCGTCTCTACTAAAAATACAAAAATTAGCCGGGTGCGGTGGCGTGTGCCTGTAATCCCAGCTACTCAGGAGGCTGAGGCAGCAGAATCGCTTGAACCCAGGAGGTGGAGGTTGCAGTGAGCTGAGACCGAGCAGTGCACTCCAGCATGGGTGACAGAACAAGACTCTGTCTCAAAAAAAAAAAAATTTAAATTAAATTATATATATATGTGTGTGTGTATATATATATGTGTGTGTGTGTGTATATATATATATATATCCCTTTTAAATAAGTTTAAATAGAAAGAGAGTTTATTGGAAAAATACATGGAAATTTCCTAGAACTCTAAATTGGGCAACACAGCCAGGCCTCAAGAGAGACAAGAACCAGATACAGATATTAGGAACCAAAGCTTATTTTTGTTCTCTCTCTCTCCACATGTTCTTTCATCTCTGCTTCTGTCTGTACTTCTCTCTCTTCTCTCTCACTCTGAAAATACTAGCATCCTCTCTTCATTTGCACATGCATGAGCCAAACATAGATGCCCACATCTGATTTGTTTTTCCAAAACAAACAAAAAATTATAGTGACAATGAAATTTTTTTGACATTTTTGCAAATCCCTTTAGGGGCTTGCTTAATAAATGACAATTGAATCCCTACATCTGCTTCCACATTCAATCTGTTGTGATATACTATTTCGGTTGAAGTATATAAAGAAAATTCAGTCTCACAGAGAAATGTAGCTTAAAAAGAGTAAAGTATTTATGGATAATTTTTGACAATAACCAAAACTCAACATGTGGTAGTTTCTTAAAGTTTAATTGCAATGTGGAATCTGAATTCATATAAAAGAAATTGTCTTTTTTACCATAACATTAAAATCCGCTAGTCTGTCTTGCACTTTGATTAGATCTTTAACCTGCACATTTGTCATTCATAAAATATTGGTTCACTGAGGTATACATCTCATCTTCCTAATGTTGACACATTTTATACAAATATATTTCTTAAATCTCATTTGTTGATATCACCACTGATCCCTTCAGAAAGGTCTTTAAGTATTGAAAAGCTATCAAGCTCACAGTGACAGATACAAGTTTTACAAAATTCTAGTTTTCATTTGGAAACACAAATTCTAACATTGGCACAGAAAAAAAATGTTGTTGGTTGTTTTTCTTGAAGTGACAGGATAATCTGGTTCATTTTCAAGAAAATGTCTGCCAAATACCTGGTTTGAGAAATCATAGTTTGTGCAGTCAAGTAGTAATGGTACTCCTTGAAAAAAAGCCATTAGTTTTAGTTCACCACTCAAGCAATTACTTAAGTGGTTTTCCCAGACAATTGCCTACTTCAGCATGCAGTAGATATGATGTATGCATTTTTTCCATTTCATCACACAGAATGTGAAAAAGACATGTACCCAAAAGTCAAGTTTTAATGAAATTAATTATTTCTACTGCTTCATCAGGGACATTATTAAGTAACACTGGCTTTTGCTTTTATTTTTTCCTCATTTTTTCTTACTGTGAGTGCATGGTAGTGAGAAATGTAACAACCACAGTAAGTGCTATTGCCTTCATTCATGCTAAGATGCCAGCAGTATTCCCCATCACTGCTGTTATTCCATATGTGAAAAAGCACACTTAAAAAAAAAAGGCGGCCAGGCGCGATGACTCACACCTGTAATCCCAGCACTTTGGGAGGCCAAGGTGGGTGGATCACAAGGTCAGGCATTCGAGACCAGCCTGGCCAACATGGTGTAACTCTGTCTCTACTAAAAATACAAAAATTAGCCAGGCGTGGTGGCATGTGCCTGTAATCCCAGCTACTCGGGAGGCTGAGACAGGAGAATTGCTTGAACCCAGAAGGCAGAGGTTGCAGTGAGCCAAGATGGCACCACTGCACTCCAGCCTGGGTGACAGAGTGAGACTCCATCTTTAAAAAAAAAAAAAAAAAAAAAAAAAAGGCAAATATCCTCTTAGCCTTGTTATCAAAATGGTTCTAACTTCTTGGACCCCATGGAAGAGTCTTGGGGTCCCCAGGGGCCCATGGACCACATTTTGAGGACTGAAATTCTAAACCATTCAAATTCAAGTTTCTGTTTTTGTTTTTGTTTTATTTGAGACACGGCCTTGCTCTGTTGTCCAGGCCAGAGTACAGTGGCACAATCCTGGCTCACTGCAGCCTCAACCTTCTGGACTCAAGCAATCCTTTCACCTCAGCCTCCTGAGTAGCTGGGACTACAGGCTTGCACCACCATATCTGGCTAATTTTTTATTTTTATAGAGACACAGTCTCACTGTGTTGCCCAAATTGGACAACTTAAGTGATTAATAAACTCCTTTGGTCCCAATTTCCATATCTAGATAGGAAAAATTTACATGGCCCAGCTTGGGTTAAGTGTCTGCCCTGGCCCTCAGTGTGGACAGGTGTGTGATCATATGGGCCACTGTCCACTTAATAAGGATTATGGGACCAGACAGTTGGAAAAGGAGTGAACAAATCTGGCAGAGCTGAGATTCAGGATAGGGTGGGGTTAAGCACCTCCACGAGCTTAAAAAAAGAGTTGGAATGGCCAGGGAATTCAGCAGGAATATATCTTGGAACCTTGCCACAACACTATTAACAACTGAAGTGTGTATAGTTTTACAGATTCTAAAATGCTTTCACACGCATCACCTCATTTAATCCTTCCAACAGCCCTGTGAGATAAGCATTCCTACCACTCTACAAATATAGAAACAAAAGCTTAGGCCGGGCTCGGGTGGCTCACTTTGCCACACAGCACTTCGGGAGGCCGAGGCGGGCAGATCACCTGAGGTCAGGAGTTCAAGACCAGCCTGGCCAACATGGTAAAACCCCATCTCTACTAAAAATACAAAAAAAAAAAAAAAAAAAAAATTAGCCGGGCATGGTGGCGGGCGCCTATAATTATAATCCCAGCTACTCAGGAGGCTGAGGCAGGAAAATCGCTTGAACCTGGCAGGCAGAGGTTGCAGTGAGCCGAGACCGTGCCATTGCACTCCAGCCTGGACAACAACAGTGAAACTCTGTCTCAAAAAAAAAAAAAAAAAAATAGAAATTAGATCTTTGGACTTTAAGCAAAGGACTCACTCACCTACAGCACAGCTGTCTGCCAAGCTGCGGAAATTACACTCTAGGTGATCAACAGGTGCTCAAAAATTTGGAACAAGCATCCTGTACCTGATGAGGGTGGGGGTAAAAGAAGAAAGACTTAGGGCTCCCTGCCTAGAAGTTAAAGTTCAGAAAAGGGAATGGAGCCAGAGAGTCAGGGATTCCCCCACTTTCCTGAATTCTGGACAACTAGGTGCATTGAAGACCCTGTGGTCTAACTCGTGTTAGGTCACTCCACCAACTCTCACGGGACGAGGAGCCTTCATTCCATGCCATCGTCACTACCAGTAAAGTGCAACTTTATGTGAGAAAAGAATACTGCTCTTGAAGAATCAAGTGTGGAAGTGTTATTTTTCTATTAACTATCTAATGTGAATTATTGTGCTCAGACTAGGAACTAAAGCTTAGACTTTGTTACATTATAAACATTTTTTTTTTCTACAGTAGACCAGCTGGAGGACCTCCCACATGAGAAAGAAATGTCCAGTCTAAACAGAGAGGCATCCATTTAGGGAGCCTGGCTTTGAAACTTTCCCTGACCAGTTTCCCCTAACCCCTTTCACCCAGTATGGGTTTCTAGAATATTATTTCAAGTGTGCTGAGCCAAGAGGAAATGAAGATTAAAGTTAAGAAGGAAACTAACAGTTCGCTTTTAAAATACACAAGCAAAGCCTGGCTTTTCATAAGAGATCCAGGCTCTGAATTCCAAAGCAAATCCAGTGAAATACCACCATGAAACGGAATTGATAATTTCCCAGAATTAGGGGTCCAATATGGGGATCACGAGCAACTTGTGAATGTTGAGATCTGAAATGTAGCTAGTCTGAATTGAGATTACACTGTACATGGAAGATACACATCAAATTTCGAAGACAGTACAAAAACTATGTAAAATACCTTATTAATAGTTTTATATTGATTACATGTTGAAATAATATTTTAGATATATTGAGTTAAATAAAATATATTATTCAAGTCAAGTTCACCTATTTCATTTACTTCTTTAATGCGGCTACTATATAATTTAAAATTCTATATTTGTCTCATGTTGTATTTCTATCAACAGCACTTGCCTATGGGGGTCAATTAAACAGCGCTGCTAACCCCTCCACATTCAGCTCTTCCTCATTTTTATTCAGAACCACATCATTTTGTTTTCTCATTAATTTTTAAATTCCTACTTACATTTTGATAAAAAAAATAATTTTGAAGGGCAACTTAGTGAAATTTAGGCAAGTTGAGATGATAAAAAAAAATAGAAGAGGGAAAAGATCCAAATCCCAAGGTCTCTTTGTTTACTGAGAATGTAAAAAACAAACAAACAAACAAAACCTGCTCATCTGTTTCCCTCTCTTGATAAAGAGAGTGATGTACTTACTCTACATGACAAATTGCTGTCTCTCCTAGAAAATAAATAATGTAATCGTGACAGATTAGTTCCTATTTGACATTCATTAAAAATGAGTCTGTTGAATTTAAGCTCTCCCACCACATATTAGCAGATGCTCAAAAAGCTAGAACGAATTACCGGCTAAATGCTATGACTTTGTGAAAATAAATCTCAGTAAGTTCTCACCCAGGGAGTTAAACTACTGGATATAGGGAGAATGGAAGGAAGACGAGGCGGGGGTTGTGATGGGAAGGTTTTAGTTGCTGTGCAACTACTCGGTCACATTCAAATATTTTAGAAAAGTTAAATGGTATTTGGGAAGTCTAGAGAAATTTCACGTCTTTGCCTCTAGCCTTAAACAAATCTTCACTTTAGCAGATTTGAAGGTTAGGATAAAGGTTAACAAAGAACCAGGCTAATCATTTGGTGACACTAGCTGGAATACTGAGCAATACCATAGAAACCCAAGGGTTGGGGAGATGTGGGGCAGTCACAAAACTTGTTGCAATTCTCTACAGGATCATGAGATTGCCCCTCCCAGGTTCCTACTGTCTCAAAGATGACCTTCCCCCACAGCTCCCAGGAGTGACTCATTGCTTTCTGTTGAGCCTCTCCACCTCTCCACACTCATCAGAGGCTTAATAATTACTTTATTGAACAAAGCAGGAAAACATGAGTCCAGATGAAAGTTCGAATCTTTATTAACCAATCCTCCCAGCTTTGCTTTTACCCATCCTTTATCCTGTCCCTGGAGAGCATTCCTCCTTTTTTATTGCTTCCTACTGCCTGCTGGATTTGCTCAAGGTATGTGAATTGCTGTGCAGTTTTCCCACCTGGTCCATCTTTGGCAACCTCCAGGTAGCATTTTCCAACACCATAACCCTTCTCCTCCTGCCTGTGTCTGTGATCCCTCCCTGCTCCCTGGGCAAGGACCCTAGTTTGCAAGTTACTGCTTGTCAATGGGCTGGAGGTTTGTTAGGATGTTTTGAAATGAAACAAATCCCTCCCCTAAGGAAACTGACTCAGCAAAGATTATTACAAATGTCCCACAGTTTACAATCATGGGAAAGGGAAATTAGAATTGAGATTTATTCAGAAGATCCCACTGGTCAGAATTATGCAACTGATTTTAAAATATTTTAAAGAAGCCATTAGAAAAATAAAAATACTCCTTAAATTTAAATGGGTATGTGCTACAAAAATACTTAAATCTGTACAAACACAAATTTTAGCACCTAATCACATACTTTCAAAGTATGCTGCAAAATGTATATAATTAATCTTAACTCATGCTAAGATAAGGAAATCAGTATTACCAATCCTGCTACATTTTACAAATGGAGAAACTTCGCCACAGTAAGGTTTTACAAGGTGTCCAAAGCACAGAGAACTAGCATGAATTAGCCAGGGTTGCTTATTGAGGGCCAACACCAGACAAAAGATTATGGAGGCAAAAAAAAGAAAGAGGAAAAAAAGAGGATCGGGGGATACACGGAAAAACAAAAGAAACCACCCTGAAACCTAAACCATTCCCTGGAGTGAACATGAGCCCAAAGTTTTCTTTCACAGAATGCTCAACCTTGAAGTAAGTGCAAAGAGTACATTCATACAAATGGACCAAATTGGGCCAGTGGGTTCTAGAAGACAGTCTTTCTTGCCTGAGAATACCCTATCTTAGCCCACATTGTCTTTTGCAGAGCTTTCTTTCCTTCTTCCAAAACATTTTTCTCTTTTCACAGTTCTTTATTTGAATAGCTGTGGGAGACATTATAGGCTGGTAGCTAAGAACAGAAGAATCAGAAAACAGTGGGCTCAAAACCTGGTTCCACTGCTTACTAGCCATGCTGAATGTGGAAAAATTCTTAACCTTCTAAAATTGCTCCTTTACCTATAAAATGGGATGATAATAGTATCTACTTCTTATGATTGCCGAAATGATTCAACAACATAATATTCATAAAATGTTTAGCATGGTCCCTGACCTGTTCTCAATAAATGATAATAATTACCATAATTCTGTCTTAAAACAAGAAATTCCAGCTTCTCAGACAACAACAAGGAGAGCAGCCAAAACATACACTGACAGGTTTTAAGGGATTTTAAGAAATTCTGCTGGGCACGGTGGCTCACTCCTGTAATCCCAGCACTTTGGAAGACCCAGGCAGGCGGATCACCTGAGGCCAGGAGTTTGAGACCAGCCTGGCCAACATGGTGAAAACCCATCTCTACTAAAGATACAAATATCAGCTAGGCATGGTGGCGGGTGCCTGTGGTCCCAGCTACTCCGGTAGCTGAGGCAGGAAAATGGCTTGAACCCAGGAGGCGGAGGTTGCAGTGAGCTGAGATTGCACCACTGCGCTCCAGCCTGGACGACAGAATGAGATTCCATCTCAAAAAAAGAAAAAATTCTAAATTGGTTTGCAAGTTTGGAACCACCTGGGAAATAGACATAGAAATCAGACAGATGGAGATCAGAACATCAATTTGGTTACCAGTAAGAGCACGGATAGTAGAACATGGCTTTGATGAATGGCCACAGCAGGCTTGTATGGCTTTACCTCTGACTTAAGACAAGGCCCACCACATGCCTGTTCCTCAAAGGCAGGCCCCTTAAAACACAACAGAGAGCAGAATAGGCAGGAGGGTCTTTAAGAGAGAAAAGAAGAAGAGGCTGTATAGAGCAAGCTCAGTTTTTCCTTCCAGGGATGGAGAGAGGCCAAGAGTACAACTCTAACAAGTTCTTCCACAGGGAAAGATAAACAGTAGAGAGAGTGTTCTCACCCTACCCCATTCCCAACGAGAAAGTATTTTCTCATTGGGGTTGCTCTACAAAAAATGCCTTGACTCCCCTGTCCCGCCAAGACATCTTCCTGCCCTAGTGTTCTCTTTTTCTTGTCCCTTCTTATCCTCCATAGTATGATTCTCCAGGTTTATTCAGGTTCAGATCAACACTCCCATATTCTTCTCCTTGAATTCTGTCCTGATGCAGTAATAACATACAAAGATATTCACTTGCAAAGGCTTTAATTTTCATAGTCCTTTGCTCCTCACAAGTATGCCCTCACAACAAAACCCAGTTTAGAAGAACATAGTGAGAGTAAGAATATACCAAAAAGAAAGGAACCTGGAAAATATAGTATTGAGTCATCCAATCATTCCTGAGTACCCGATATGTGAATTTAGGGTGTTGTGAATGTGGCTGTGAACAAGACAAAATCCTGCCTTTTTCCCATGGGTCTTCCACTTGATGTGGGAGAAACAGGGAAGGCTATCCAAAGAGGTTTATCTTCACCTGCATGGAATAAACCAAAGACCTGAGTTCCCTCCCACCTCTTCCACTAACTGCCTGTGTGACAAAGTGTCTCTAGGCCTTCTTCAAATAAGGTATTAAAATCAGAAATAGAGGCTGCTGATTCAAAGTTCTCAAAGGTTTCTCTCTTCCTTGGATCTTTCCAAAGAGAGTCTCTTCTAGGCAGTGGTGAGATCAAATACAAACATAGGTGACTTAGCAGGTGTCCTAGACAGACACTGTTGGGAAACAAAGGAATCCACAATGCAGATACCACTGACTTTTATTTTAGACAAAACTCCTTCAAGCTCAGTGATCCTTTTTCTAAAGCCAAAGCGGATGGTGCAGCAAATTGAAAGAAGAAACTATAGATGCAAGGACAGAAGGAAGAAGCGAAAAACCATAATGGAAATGTCTGACTTAAATATTCCTGTAAAACCTTACCATGTAGAGGAGAAACAAAAGGGGAAAGATATGTTTTCAAGAAAATTAAAATTAGAAATGTTTGGTACTTTAAGGAGTAAATTTCTCTATTCTGGAATATTAATCTGTATTCCCTCATATGCAATTTACCCAGTGAATTTGCAGTTGATTTCTTTCCCAGAAGTTGCAAGCTCAAATGCTTCATGAGTCAAACAAGTAACAAATAGGTAAAGTGGCTGTAGGGGGTTCAAACTCAAAACACAATAAAAACTCAAACTCAGAGCTGTTTTAAAATTGCCGAGGTCAGATTTCTGACCCCTATCTTTTTTTTTTTTTTTTTTTTTGAGACGGAGTTTTGCTCTTCTTACCCAAGCTGGAGTGCAATGGCGTGATTTGGCTCACTGCAACCTCCACCTCTCGGGTTCAAGCGATTATCCTGCTTCAGCCTCCCAAGTATCTGGGATTACAGGCGCACGCCACCACACCCGGCTAATTTTTTGTATTTTTAGTACAAACGGGGTTTCACCATGTTAGCCAGGCTGGTCTCAAACTCCTGACCTCAGGTGATCGGCCCACCTCGGCCTCCCATAGTGCTGGGATTACAGGCATGAGCAACTGCACCCGGACTTTTGACCCCTATCTTAATCAATGTTTAGGGGAGAGAAAGGTACTCCCTGAACTTGACAGTAACGTCACCCTCTGAGAGTGACCCTAGTGGGAATCAACACATAACAGATGAGATGAACCACGAATAGAAATCACCTGTCCTGTAACTGGTCTATAAATGTATGGTTGAGAAGATCCACTCTCTCTAGTAACTAGTCAAGGTAACTAGGGTAAAGTCTCAGGGAGACAAGACTGATTGAAATTAACGAGGCAGGAAGGGAAATTGCTGGGTTGCCTTTCCTACAACCATTCCTTTCCTCTTTTTCACCAAACCTGCCTCCCGTAAGAGGCTGTGAAAACGTTAGATACTGCCATTCACAGCCTCTCTTGCAGCTAAGAGTAAAAAGGTGATACTGTTCTAGCCAAGAAAACATGAGGGGAAATCTGCAGAGCAACATCTGGAAAATTTATTCTCTGTGATAATAACAACCACAAGAAGAAGGTTTATCCCTTTGCTGGGCACAGAGATTAAGGGAGAAATGGAGACTCTTCAAAGAAAGCACAGGCAAAAACCACATAATTTGAACTTCAAAAGGGTTATTACAAATCTATGTTTACTCTTGGAGAATGCCTTATAGATCAAAGGTTGTATCTAACTCTTTAGACACTCCAAATCAAACACTACAGAAAATTTAAAAATCATGAAACCAGGTTTGGAAAAAATAAAAATTCCAAGAGAAAACTATCATACTCACTCAGAAAAGAGTTGACAGTGAAGAGTTTGCCCTGGGACATTGAAGATCCCCAGAGAGGCCTAGAACAATCTTTATGGAGATGCTCCAGCTGAATTAGATATCCTGTTTACAGCAGATATCATGATGGATTTTGCAACTGCTGTTGATGATCTCTGTCAAAGTATTAGGTCAAAGCAAAATGTAATAAAATTTTAACCACTTCTTCAGCTTTCTCCACATGAAAAAGGAACAGCAAGACACCATTCCAACATAACCTGTTATTTGCCACTTCAGATCCTCTCAGCCTTACCTTTCTCTGTGGCCTCTGACCTCTTGTTCCAGCTCAGCCCATATTGTGGCAGCCAACTCTGTGTAAATTTCAACCAACTTCACTCAGTGCATGCCAATAGCACCTCACTTCATGCACACTTCTGACGTCCTGTCCCGCAGCTTTCCCGTTGATGCTGGGTATGTCTGCATATGTACATTCAGGGAGTGCAGAAGGATTAACATCCACTGGAAAGATTCTTTGACCAAAGGGAAACAGGAACCAACAAATAATTCTCCCTTTAACACATCAGAGGACTGTCCTGAGAAGCAATCATATATATCCCTTTCAATAACAGTTCCCCAAGATCAAGGGATCAGCTGTTCTTAATAGCTATCCTCCAATTGCATTTCCCTCCTTCCCTGCCTCACTCTACTTTTCCCTTATTCCTGATCCCTACTAGGGAATTGCACTCCCTAATTAAGTTGTAGCACATAAGCCTTGGCCTCAGGCACTGCTTTCTAAGCAACAAAAGCTCAGAATGTATTCGTTTTCTTATTGCTGGTAACAAATTACCACAAACTTTGTTGTGGAAAACAATCCCTATTTATTAGTCAGGTCACAATTCTGTAGGTCATTCTACCCCAGTGCAGTTGGGTTTATAGCTCAGGTTCACATAAGACTGAAACTAAGGTGTAGGCTGAGTTGTGTTCTCATCAGGAGTTTAGAATCCTCTTCCAGGCTCACCTGGTTTGGGCAGAATTCAGTTCCTTGCAGTTGTAGGGTAAAGGTTCCCATTTCCTTGCTGGCTGTCAGCTGGGGCCTGTTCTCAGCTCCCAGAGGCTACCTGCATTCTTTATCACATGACCCCCTCCATCTTCACAGCCAGCAATGGCACATTGAATCATTCTCATGCTTCGAATCTCTTATCCTGGCCAGGCATGGTGGCTCATGCCTATAATCCCAGCACTTTGGGAGGCCAAAGTGGGTGGATCCCCTGAGGTCAGGAGTTCGAGACCAGTCTGGCCAACATGGTGAAACTCTGTCTCTACCAAAAAAAAAAAAAAAAAAGAAATACAAAAAATTAGCCGTGCATGGTGGCGGATGCCTGTAATCCCAGCTACCCAGGAGACTGAGGCAGGAGAATCACTTGAATCTGGGAGGAGGAGGTTGCAGTGAGCAGAGATTGCACCATTGCACTCCAGTCTGGGCAACAAGAGCAAAACTCTGTCGCAAAAAAAAAAACTCTCTTACCTCTCAGCGTCTGACCCCTAGACCCAGATTTAAATGACTCACGTGATCAGTTCAGGACCACCTGGATAATCACCCTATCTTAAGCTCCACTGACTTGGAATTTTAATCACGTTAGCAAAATCCCTTTGGCCATATAATGTAACATACACCCTCACCCTTGAAGGGAAGAGGATTATACAAAAGCAAGAGTCATTGGGAATCATCTTAGAATCCTGCCTATCAGACAGTTGGTATCAAGGGGTGACCCTTGAGAGCAGACCCTTAGGATGAGATTTTGGTACTAGATTACTCAGAGATCTGAAAGCAATAGGGTTTCCAGTATTAGTGGTAAGTGGGGTGGAAGTTCCCAATGTGCAATGATATCACAAGTACTGTCTTTCACCCGAAATTAATTGATATTAGGTGGAGCTAGAAGGTGAGGCAATGGCATATGCAATGGCTGTGGTACTTAAAAAGTATGGGAGCAGTTATGACTGAAAATTGTGGAATGGCCTTACTGCTATTAACAGAATCAAAAGCCTTCAAAAAAGAAAATGATAGACTCAGGACAAACTACTACCAATTCAAAGCTTGTTTTTAAAGCCAGAGGGCCACTGAGATAATTTTAAAAATACATTTATCTCCTGTTACCAAAGGGCAAAGCTGCTAGGGAGACAAGAATTGTGCCTCATTCTTAGTGGTAGCAGGTGTGAGGTGCAACCTCTCATTTTTTATCTTGGAAGGGATGACCTGGCACGTTCCAGACCACTGGATCCCTACAAACTTCACCAATGTAGCAAGTCCCTGAATATTCATGAGATTTATCTCCCACTCTCTGGTACACATGATTCTACTAGGGCATTGGTACTTGCCACTCTTTGTTCATCAGGTCCATTTAGCAAGATGCCATATGGTGATCTGATGATTGTCAACATGACTGAAGCCCCTATAATAGAAAGCAGAAGAATTTACATAGTCCTGGGGGCAAGGACATGAATGTGTAGTGCTGTTCTTCCCATGAAGGTGAATTACTTTTGATCTTTCCTTTTAAGGGGATTGAGAAGTATGAATTCACTAGATCAATAGCTGCTTATCAAGTGCTAGAGGTTGGGTTGATCTGAATCAGTGAAGATACCATATACAGGAGAGCAGGTATAGTTGGGATTAATACCCAGTTAAGTCTATGGAAGTCTACACTCTGCCATGATCCATCCAGATTTTGCAGGAACCATGCAGGTAAAATGAAAGCAGGAAATGATGGTAACCATAACAACTGTATCTTTTAGGTCTTTCATAGTGGTGCCAATCTCTGCAATTCCTTCTGGCATGTACTATGCTTCTGATTTATAATCTTGTCTGATGGGGCAGAACAGTGGGGAGGAATAGTTTCAGAAGCTTCCACTTGGCCTTTTTAAAGTTCTAATGGCGCAAACTCTACTGATTAGGGAACAACTATGAGGATTCTTCTAGTGCTAAGTATATCTCTAATGCCCTCAGGAACTGAGAAATAACAAGATTGGTTCACAGACCCATTGGACCCACTATGAGATAGATTTGGGCCAGAAGTCCATTTAACACATGGTCCCTAAAAGCACACACACTGTCTGCAGGTCCATGACAGAGTTTGGTGTTCCCTGGTATCAGTGTCCACCTAAATCTCTTATCTAAAAATCTTTGAATCTGAGTCTTCTCTTTTTCCCAGTGTAGTTACTCTGACAAATGTCTACAGGTCTCTCCACAAAAGGAGAGAGGGAAATATTTACCTATCCACTTGTGTTATAAAGTCCTTCCACAAAAAGACTTGTTCTCCCCTTCAAACAAAGGGATCTGGATCTCTGAATTACTTAAATCTAGCAACAGGGTGAGGGACCATAGTTTTCTTTTCCAAGGCCTAAAATTAGCCTTCTACTTAACAGCTTTCTATTCTTTTTTTAGATTAGCAAGTTGAGTTACATCCTAATTAGCTATCTGTCTATCTAATTCCTAAGAACACTGTGATTTATTAGGCTATCACTAGAGAAATCTGCAAGCTATGGTGACCTGTTTGCCACTCTAGTCTTGCTTTCTTTTGATGGTTAAGTTCTCTTTTTCCTCCTAATAGCTAAGTACCAACATCTGACCTCTACCATTCTGGAATACCATCATCCCCATTGATATTATAAGATACAATTCCATGGCAATATGGCCTACAGAAGAGGACCACCATTGAGTTTCTCAAAGACAGGTCTCCTGTAACTGATGAATTCCTTACTGTCTTAATGAAGGGAATCTTCTCAGAGCCCTCAGGGCAACATAATCAGAGGATGAATGTTCAGCTTTTTCCCTGATCTTCTGAAGATCCACTCAGTGTCATGCCAAGGCAGTTTGGTGTCTTCACCAAATCTTCATCGGTCCTTCAGTTCATTATTGTATCCAGCTTTGGTTCAGGGCATCAAACAGATTATTTAGATGGCCTTACATGTCCTTTGCCAGGCCCGGTGGCTCATGGCTGTAATCCCAGCACTTTGGGAGGCTAAAGTGGGCAGATCACTTGAGGTCAGGAGTTCAATACCAGCCTGGCCAACATGGTGAAACCCAGTCTTCACTAAAAAATACAAAAGTTAGGCATGGTGGCATGTGCCTGTACTCCCAGCTACTTGGGAGGCTGAGGCAGGTTAATCGCTTGAACCCAGGAGGGGAGGTTGCATGAGCTGAGATTATACCACTGCACTCCAGCCTGGGCAACAGAGAGAGGCTCCGTCTTAAAATAAAAAAGATGACCTTACATGTCCTTCATATAATATTGAATCCCCAAGTTTATAAGTTCCCAGTAAACCCTTCCCTATCCAGACTTATATTCTGCTCTTCATGGCCCAATTCCCTCAAGATTTACTCCCTCATGTTCCCCTAGTCCGTGCTCATACATATTAATCAGATCCAGCAATTCCTCCAGTGCATATTTTTCTCCTGGAGCAAGAACTCTGCATCTCTGTTTGAGCTGTGCTGACACCTGACACTTGTTACTGACCCACAGGCAATGAGAGGTAGCAGGGGTGGCTCTTGAGAACAGAGGCACCTGCCTCAGGCAAGCTCAATACATAGTCTCCAAGCAAGTGGAGGCTCTTCTCCTTAGCAATGAGAAAGGAGATTTTTTTTTTTTTTTTTTTTTTTTTGCCATCCCAAAAGTTTAAGAGGATTTGAAAGATTCAAGATTTTCAGGCTTGGGCACCCAAATATTCCTATCCTAGATCTCAGGGTTGCACTCATTGCCTATCAGAATCCCGACTTTGACATGAGAGATCTGCCAAAGCTGCTGGCAGAATTGCCAAAGTTACAATTCTGCCTCCCTTACAGTTAAATCCTAGTCCTAATATTCAGCAGTCTTCCCTGCAACTACAGAAGATTAGTCTCCTTAAATTCTACCATGGAGGCCTTCTGTCCCACACCTGTGTTATCCTTTTCTGAAGGTGTCCAAAGAAATCCATAAAGGCCACATAACTTCACAGTCTTTATAATTCTCACTGTTCCTGTATCATTCAAGTGAATAACAATCATGTAACTTAGTGCTTCTCCTTCCATGATATCTCATCCCAATTTACCATAAATGAGTTTTAGTAATTTTGATGCAATCACATGCCAGGATTTATCACCATCCACATACTACCTGCAATGGGATTTTTATTGCCATCTGAGCAGTGAGTGACCCAGCTCTAAATTCCATGATGACAGTTTGCTTTCTAGTGGCATTTCTGATACTGTCTCACCCCAGGTTTGCCTGAGACTTGGACCCAAAACAAAGTCTGGGTGCAGGTAGTTATTTGGGAAGTGGTCCCAATGAGCAGTACTGAGGAGCAAGAGGGTGAAACCTCCTGAGATGCATCTCAGAACTGTTTGCCAGGTACAAAAGATGGAAGCTTTTGTTCATTGGCTCCCATCCCCAACTGGTCAGAGATGACCTCATGAATATTAACTCCCTTAAACTTCTTGTTTGCCCTGCATGAGTGTCCAGAAATTCTGTGGATACCACCACTTGGTGTTAGAGAAGTTCTAGGGCAGGAACCGGAGACTAAGATAAGGCACTATCAGAATAAGACTGCATGCACCTAGTCTAAACCTACGAGAACTAATTACCATAGCAGTGGCTAGAGTAAGAGGTGTGGCCAAAAGGATGTAAGATGCACACAAGAAGTGTTCAAAACTATTATATTTGATCATTCAAGCCAAGGTGATTCAGACCAAAAATACTTATGTGTGGGGCTGGGCATGGTGGCTCACACCTGTAATCCCAGTACTTTGGGAGGCCTAGCGGGAGGATTGCTTGAGTTCAAGAGTTCAAGACCAACCTAGACAACATAGTGAGACTCCGTTTTACCAAAAAAAAAAGAAAAAAAAAGAAAAACAGCCAGGCATGGTGGCATGCGCCTATAGTCCCAGCTATTCAGGAAGCTGTGGTTGGAGGATTGCTTGAGTCCAGGACGTTGAGGCTGCAGTGAGCTGTGATCACCCCATTACACTCTAGCTTGGGTGACAGAGTGAGACCCTGTCTCAGAAAAAAAGAAAAGAAAAGGAAAAAAAAAAAAACTTGTATGTATAACAATGCTGAATCCTAGCCGGGCACAGTGGCTCACGCCTGTAATCCCAGCACTTTGGGAGGCCGAGGTGGGCAGATCACAAGGTCAGGAGTTCAAGACCAGCCTGGCCAGCATGGTGAAACCCCATCTCTACTAAAAATACAAAAATTAGCCAGCTGTGTTGGTGCGTGCCTGCAGTCCCCGCTACTCTGGAGGCTGAGGCAGGAGAATCGCTTGAACCTGGGAGGCAAAGTTTGCAGTTAGCCAAGATGGTGCCACTGCTCTACAGCCTGGGTGACAGAGTGAGACTCCATGACCACCACCACCACCCCCCCCAAAAAAAAAGAAAAGAAAAAGAAAAATACCAGAAAAATCACTAGCTTCTTTTCGCTATTTTTGAAAACATTTGAAAATGTTGAACGTTTTTACCTCATAGAAGCAAGAATTAGGAGATGATGAAGTCCAGTATATTATTGTAGTTTTAAAACTACGTACAGCTGGGTGTAGTGGCACACGCCTAGTCCCAGCTATTCAGGAGGCTCAGGTAGGAGGATCACCTGAGCCCAGGAAGTCGAGGGTCCAGTAAGCCGTGATGGTGCCACTGTGCTCCAGCCTGGGTGACAGAGTGAGACCCTGTCTCAATTTAAAAAATAAAAAAGGCCAGGCACGGTGGCTCATGCCTGTAATCCCAGCACTTTGGGAGGCCAAGGCATGCGGATCACTTGAGGTCAGGCGTTCGAGATCAGCCTGGCCAACATGGCGAAACCCTGTCTCTGCTAAAAATAAAAAAAAAAAATAGCCAGGAGTGGTGCCGGGCGCCTGTAATCCCAGCTACTCGGGAGGCTGAGGCAGGAGAATCACTTAAACCCGGGAGGCGGAGGTTGCAGTGAGCCAAGATGGCGCCACTGTGCTCTAGCCTGGGCAACACAGCGAGACTCCGTCTCAAAAAATAATAATAAAATAAAAAATAAAATAAAATAGATAAATAAATAAAATAAAACTATGTACATGTGCTTACTTTGTAAAAAATAAAAATTCAGTTTTAAACAAAGGCAGTTCCTAAATAATAATAATAAAAAAACATGTCAATACCACTGAATTCACCTTTTTGACTCTGACCAATAAGAGGGAAAAATGCCCAGATATACTCTAGAGTCTGTTGAGACTTAGAAACAGGGCCCCACCTGCCGTGGCTCCCATTTCAGGATCGCTGCCCAAGGCCTTGGCAACTGTGTGTAGCTGGCTGAATGCTTTAACTCAGCATCGAGTTCCAGTTGGCTCCAAATGTTTGTTCATCTTTGAGAGACCCCAGTATATATGAAACTAAATTCACAAGGCCATCTTTTTTCCTCAAACATTAGTACTTTGTTGAAAGAATACATTAAATTACCACCTTTGTACTTAATTTAGGGAGACCATCCCAACATTTTGGAGACCATCCCAACATTTTGAGAAAAGTAAACATTAATTTAACTTGATCTGTGATGTTATTAAAGAAAAATTAACCCACAAACATAAAGCCACTGTCAGCTCTTTAAAGGCGGTATGTCTCAAACTGTTCTCGAGATATTCAGCCAAAAATTTGAAGTCTTATCTTACCTTAGGGTTAGATTTAAATGTTAGCACGTACAGAGAAAAGCACACAGTCCAATTCTCTTTGACAATCCTCAGGAAGACTCTCTCAGGAAATTCTGCAGAGACAGGTGCTGCTCCATTGTTGGAACAGATTGCTGTCTCTTGAGTGGAGCACTGAATGAAATAACTGACATGCAGTTGGGGTTGTGAAAATTAAGTGTCTTTAGATATAGAACTGTGCTCAGTTTGGTGAGATTTTCACTCTATGAGAAGCCCTCGGGTACTGAGCCAAGCTAAGGAATGGCTTATTCACGTGCTTCCTGGAAGGAATAGTGGGTAGACTCTCCCATAATATTCAAAGAATATTTCTCTTTCTTTTTGTGGAATATCTAAGGTACACAATTAAATGCACATATGATACAAAATAAGTGCAATTTTGATGAAATGAGAGATAACCTAAACAGGTACAGTAGAAATACATTTTCACAGTACTACAGTCTAGATGTGCAAAGATATAATTTTCCTTGTCTATGGCTGAAATTAATTTTAGCTCTCAAGATCCCATTGTCTCTGGTAGCAGAAAACTTAGTTGTATCCATTTCAGGGATTCAAGTCACTTCCATCTTAAAGATGTCATCTTTTAAGATTCTCTTCCTGGCTGGGAATGGTGGCTCACGCCTGTAATCCCAACACTTGGGGAGGCCAAGGCAGGAGGATGACTTGAGGTCAGGAGTTTGAGATCAGCCTGGCCAATATGGCGAAACCCAGTCTCCACTTTAAAAAAGAAAAAAAATTACAAAAATTAGCCAGGAGTAGTGGTGCATGCCTATAATCCCAGCTATCAGGAGGCTGAGGCAGGAGGATTGCTTGAACCTGGGAGGTGGAGGTTGCAGTGAGCCGAGATCATGCCACTGCACTCTGGCCTGGGCAACAAAGCAAGGCTCTGTCTCAAAAAAACAAAACAAAACAAAACAAAACAAAAAACAAAAGAAAAGATTATTTTTCTTTCACTTTTTTTAACCTCCTTTTCTTCCCAGACTAATCTAAATTCCAGGGGGGTTACATATTATCCTAGCATCAGGGGAGCATTGTTCCATGTGTTATCTCCCTCTTCACCAGCTTTCCTGAGGTGTGGCTTGTGCAGCAGCCTCTGTCCCCGCTATGTTGACGGTCAAGGTCAAGTTTAGATAATCTGTCCTCTTTGCTGGTTGGTGCTCCAGGACTGCTTGGAGACAGGGTAGTCTTTCTCTCTTTGTCTCACAATGGCACTGCTGATTCTCCACCATTCAGCCACATCTCTTATCCTATCCATTGCTAAACTATTCTACCATGACCTCTACTCTGAGGTCCCATTATTTCACACCATGGTGACCCTCTGATGGACACACCCATCCTCAGTTATGAACTCATTCTGGGTCCCGCTAAGACATGGAAAATAACTTTTAGACATATTCCAGCCCCATGGATGGAGGAATACATTTGGTGGAGGGGGGTGAGGGTGGCGGCACGTGAGTGAGCAAGCCAACTCTGTCATATCCTCTCTACCTAAACACACTGCACTTTCCCTTCGTCTCTATTGTGACCACCCTCCCACCCCCACCCAGAATGGCCCAGGGCACTCTTCCCAGAGCTCCAGATGGATTGAGGAATCCTCACGCCTCTGAGTTTTCTGTCTTCTATCCATGTGTAACGAGAATTTTTATCTTGAGAGAAGGGTTGTAGAGTGCAAAGTCCCATTGTAACATCTCAACTCTAATTTTTCTCTTCAACTAGCTCCTCCATTTATCTCTGAGCCCTTCAAACTAGCCCAGAAAGAAGTCTTATACCTTTTCTGTCAGGCTGGAAGCATTTGGCATCGTCAGACATGCTTCTTCATACCATGTGTAAATGGTATGTCTTAAATCGAAATGATGAAGGGGCCGGGCACAGTGGCTCTCACCTGTAATCCCAGCAGTTTGGGAGGCCGAGGTGGGTGGGTCACCTAAGGTCAGGAGTTCGAGACCAGCCTGGCCAACATGGTGAAACCCCGTCTCTACTAAAAATACAAAAATCAGCCAGGCATGGTGGTGGGTGCCTGTAGTCCCAGCTACTCAGGAGGCTGAGAAAGGAGAATTGCTTGAACCTAGGAGGCGGTGGTTGCAGCAAACCAAGATTGTGCCATTTCACTCCAGCCTGAGTGACAGAGCAAGACTTCGTCTCAAGAAAAAAAAAAAAAAAAAAAAAAGGAAAGAAATGATGGAGGGGGCACGTCTGTCCTTCCAAACCCTGGTTCTTGCAAACTAAAAGCTTTTTGATGGCCGGGCATGGTGGCTCATACCTGTAATTTCAGCACTTTGTGGGGGCCAAGATAGGTGCATTACTTGAGTTCAGGAGTTTGAGACCAGCCTGGCCAACTTGTGAAACCCCAACTCTACTAAACATACAAAAATTAGCCAGGTGTGGTGGTGTGTGCTTGTAGTCCCAGCTACTCAGGAGGCTGAGGTGGGAAAATTGCCTGAACCTGGGAGGCAGAGGTTGCAGTGAGCCATTGCAGTCCAGCCTGGGCAACAGAGTGAGACACTGTCTCGAAAAAATAAATAAATGAAATAAGTAAAAACTCTTTGGCTCCTAGGTCATTGTATCTGCTACAGACTCTTCATCAAATTTGGGAAGTTTTCAGACATTATTTTTATCAAGTATTCTTTTGCATAGTTCTCTCTCTTCTCTCCTTTTGGAACTCCCATTATGCATATGTTGGCATGCTTGATTGTGTCCCACAGGTTTCTAAGGCTCTGCTCATTTTCTTTATTCCTTTTTCTTTCTGTTCATCAAACAGAAAAATTTCAGCTGATCGTCACATTTGCTGATTCTTCTACCTACTCAAATCTTCTGTTGAGCTCTTCTAATGAATGTTTCATTTCAGTTATACTTCTAACATCCAAAATTTCTATTTTGTTCTTTTTCTAAATAATCTCTATCTGTTTATTGATATTCTATACTTGGTGAGACATCATTATCATACTTTACTATAGTTCTCTGAACATATTTTAAAGTAGGTGGTTTAGATCATGCCCACCCAGGGACGCAAAAAAAAAAAAAAGCTGATTTAAAGTCTTTAGTCTAAAGTCCTGTGCCTGAGCTTCTTCAGGGAGCATTTCTGTTGATTACTTTTTTTTTCCTGTGTTTGGGCCATACTTTTTATTTGAAAGTCTAGAAATATTTGTTAACCACTAAACTAGACATATAAAATACAAATAAAATAAAATATAAATTTAAAATGTGATAACTCTGGAAATTAGATTCTTTGCCCTGCTCAGGATTTGTTGTTGCTGGTTTCTATTTGCTGTTGTTTAGTGACTTTTAAGAACTAATTTTTTAATATTTGTATTCTTGAGGCTGGGCGTGATGCCTCACACCTGTAATCCCAGCACTTTGGGAGGCCAAGGCAGGTGGATCATCTGAGGTCAGCAGTTCGAGACCAGCCTGGCCAACATGATGAAACCCCATCTCCACTAAAAGTATAAAAAATTAGCCAGGTGTGGTGGCTGGCACCTGTAGTCCTAGCTACTCAGGCGGCTGAGGCAGGAGAATCACTTGAACCTGGGAGGCAGAGGTTGCAGTGAGCCAAGATCATGCCACTGCACTCCAGCCTGGGTGAAAGGGTGAGACTCTGTCTCAAAAAAATAAAATAAAATAAAATTTGTATTCTTTTTTATGTATGGCTGGTAAGTCTCTGCTCAGTTAGCTTAGTGTTCCTCTAGTGATTGGACAGAGATTTTCTTACACTTTTGGAATGGATACTTCTCCCAGTCTTTGCTGAAGGGCTCTGTGTGCATATTGGGGCTGCCTTCAATATTTAGCCAGGCAGTTGACAACTTTGCCTTAGGCTTCACTTTCTGTAGAGCCTCAAGGTCAGCCAGAGGTGACAGCTTAAGGTTTTCTCAGGTCTTTCCCGAGCATACACACAGCTCTTGTTAGCAGCAGCAAATCCATACAAATCTGCAGCACCTCAATTCTTGCCTCCTCAGACGAAATAATTCACCTGAGGGATATAAGGCAGACCAAGGCAAGTTTTAGAGCAGGAGCGAGAGTGAAAGTTTATTTAAAAATTTTAGAGCAGGAACAAAAAGGAGGACAAGCAGGAGACTTCAGAGATCCAAGTGCACTGTTTGACCTTTGACTTGGGGGTTGTACGTTGGCATGCTTCTGGGGTTTTACATCTCTTCTCCCTTGATTTTTCCCTTAATGTGGGCTGTCTGCATGTGCAGTGGCCTGCCAGCACTTGGGAGGGGCCACATGGACAGTGTCTTTACTAAAGTTGTGCACATGCTTATTTGAGGCATTTTTCCCTTACCAGTCAAGTGTTCCTAAAAGAAGGTCATATACCATCTAAACTTCATCATTTTGCCCCTTAGTGCGCATGCTTGAGCCTACTCGCCCAGCTCCTGAGATCTTATCAGGAAGCTGCTGATCACCAGTTTCAGGTGTTTTGTGTCTATTGGGAGCCAGCCTTTCCCTGGCACTGGCTGCAACCAATTATTATTTTAGACAGACAGTTCAACAACTATCTGACCATCACCTGATGGTTGCCTGACATTCCTGGTGGGGTGGGAGGCCCACTCCTGCCCTGCTCCTGTCTGCCTAGCTACTTACTCTAAAACTCTTAGCGTGCACAAAGCCCTACACATGCACATGACCTTCTAAATTCCCCAGAAATATGCCAGGGCTTTTCAAAATCCCTGTAAACATCTCACTCCTCAGTTTTTCCTTTTAAGCTTTTTGTTTAACGTATTGTTTGCCCCAGCTGTTATCCATTACCTCAGGCAGCCAAATAGCTAAACAATCACGTTTAAATATTTTCAACAAAAACCCATCTCAGGGGGAAAAGGTCTTTTGCAGTGACACTGGATCAGCCCCAAGTTAGGTTAAATAAAGACAGTCTTGTAAATAGGTCTTCCAGAGAACCACCAGATGGATCAGATAACGACAATTTTCTTTGAATGAGGCATTAAAGGCGCTACAACTCTGTTCTGCCTACTCCAATGGCTACCACACTGCTGGTTTTCATTGTGATTGTGAGCTCTTGGTTCTCAGGCTGCCATGAGTCTGAAGAGTAGAGGATGGGAATACACCAGGTTAAAATGCCCCAAAGCTCACTTTTCTAATTGAGATTTAGCTGTTTTCTAGTAAGAAACTTCTACTAGGTTCTCTATTATTTACCTGAATAAATGTCCCTGGATAGCCGAAAACCTTTGATTAATTTTCAGAGTTTGAGAAAAATTTATTCTGACAATCTTTTTTAGTTTTCTTGCTGCTTTCACAGAGGAAAGAATTTTCATAGGCCCTTTCTTCACCATTTTCTCTGATGTTGCCCTGTTACAGACTTTTGACTTAATAGGTTTTTAAATACAGACTTTTAAAACCATTTTAAAATGCAAAGCTAAGCAATGATTATTTTGTTTTCAGGTGTGACTGCTCTCAGGATAATAACGATAATAATAAAATAATATATATTGACAGCCATGTGCCAAGCACCATTCTAGTAATTTTACATGTATTATCTCAGTCCACCTTCAAAATAACTCTATTACATAGATACTTTTTTGTTGTTGTTGTTGTTGAGACAAGGTCTCACTCTGTTGCCCAGGCTGGAATGCAGTGGCATGATCACCACTCACTGCAGCCTTGACCTCCCAAGCTCAACTGATCCTCCCACCTCAGCTCCTGAGTAGCTGGGACTACAGGCACAGCTCACCACACCTGGCCAATTTTTAAATTTTTCGTAGAGAAGAGGTTGCACTATATTGCCCAGGCTGGTCTTGAACTCCTGGGCTCAAGTGATCCTCCCACCTCAGCCTCCCAAGGTGCTAGAATTACAGATGTGAGCCACCAAGCCTGACCAACAGATACTACTTTATACCAGCTTACAAATAGTGAAAATGTGGCATACATAGTTTAAGAAACTTCCTTAAGATCAATAAGAACCAGCCGGGCGCAATGGCTCATGACCGTAATCCCAGAACTTTGGGAGGCCGAGGCAGGTGGATCACGAGATCAGGAGATCAAGACCAACCTGGCTAACATGGTGAAACCCCGTTTCTACTAAAAATATAAAAAAAAAAAAAAAAATTAGTCAGGCGTGGTGGTGGGCACCTGTAGTCCCAGCTACTTGGGAGGCCAAGGCAGGAGAATCCCTTGAACCTGGGAGGCAGAGGTTGCAGTGAGCCAAGATCACACCACTGCACTCCAGCCTGGGCGATGGAGCAAGACTCCATCTCAAAAAAAAAAAAAACAATAAGAACTAAGTGGTGGAGACAGAATTTGAGCCCAGGCTGTCTGGCTCTAGAATCAAGAACTGTGAGGTAACATGAAATTAGGAGTTACCAAAATGAAAAATACCTGTTAATATTTTAAAAACATTAACTCACTACATAGATTTTTATTTTATTGAACTCTAGATTACTTTAAGTGTAAAAGCATTTATGCCAGATGCTTCTTGATTATCATAATGCCAAATAATTGTCATATCTTTAACAAAAGCAAATATATATATAAAATATATATGTTAAATATATAACCAAACATTCTTGAAATTCCAGTTTTATTATAATTTTTGGCCAGGCGTGGTGGTTTACGTCTGTAGTCCCAGCACTTTGGGAGGCTAAGGCAGGTGGATCACCTGAAGTCAGGAGTTCGAGACCAGCCTGACCAACATGGTGAAACCCGGTCTCTACTAAAAATACAAAAATTAGCTGGGCATGTTGGCATGTGCCTGTAGTCCCAGTTACTCAGGAGGTTGAGGCAGGAGAATCGCTTGCACCTGGGAGATGGAGGTTGCAGTGAGCTGAGATTGTGCCAATGCACTCCAGCCTGGGCAACACAGCAAGACTCCATCTAAAAAAAAAAAAAAAAGGATTTCCATATAAGCAATTTTACAAATCAAAAACAAAATCCTTTACCAGACAATAATTTCTGCCTTTTGTTTGAGCAAATATGATCACTATACCTTTAAGATCTCTTGTGGTGCTGAAATCTTTTTGAGACATTTGTTTAATTTGTTCACTTTCTTTTTTTTATTATTTTTAAATAGAGACAGCGTCTTGCTATATTACCCATACTGATCTCAAACTCCTGGCCTCAAGCGATCATCCCACCTCAGCCTCCCAAAGTGCTGGGATTACATGCCACCCTGCCCAGCCCACTTTGAATTCAACAAAAATGTCTCTGAGTGTTTACTTTGTGCCAGACACTGAGGATGCGATGGTGAACAAGGCAGGTTCTGCCACCATGAAGCTCAGAGTGTAGTGGAGAAGATAGTCATGAAGAAGCAATAGGTGTGATTACTATTATGAAAGAGGAAGCACAGAGAATTATGGGATCATATGACAAGAGACCAGAGCTACCCTGAAAGACTGAAAAAGGCGTCTTTGAGATGTGGTATTAAAATGAGACCTAAAGCACAGGGCAAAGTGATGGGAAGTCCAGGTAGTGAAGGCTAGAGATGCAGAAAGCTGTGGTTTGTTCAAGAACTGAGAGCAGCTTAGGGTGGCCAGAAAACAAAAACTGACAGGGAAAGGCAGAAAGGAGACAAAAGGATACAGCTGGAGGATCCTGTTTGTTAAAAAGCATTTGTTTAGACTGCTAAAAGTCCCCAAAGAACAACGCACCATATTTATCATATAGGTAAATACTCTTTGAGCACATCATTAAGAGGTCGCCCAATGGCAGCACATGCGTCTGCTTTCTGGCTGGCAGTTTCTAATGAATTGCTTGCATTCCTCAGTAAAGCTAAAATCTATCTAAAGGGAGGCCAGGCACGGTGGCTCACTCCTGTAATCCCAGCACTTTGGGAGGCTGAGGCAGGCAGATCACGAGGTCAAGAGCTCGAGATGATCCTGACCAACATGGTGAAACCCCGTCTATATTAAAAGTACAAAAATTAGCTGGGCGTGGTGTCGCAAGCCTGTAGTCCCAGCTACTCGGGAGACTGAGGCAGAAGAATTGCTTGAACTCAGGACGCAGAGGTTGCGGTAAGCTGAGATCATGCCATTGCACTCCAGCCTAGGCAACAAGAGCAAAACTCTGTCTCAAAAAAAAAACTTGAAAGAGGGAAAGAGAGACGAGAAGAAACCATGCCTGGGGGCAACAATACAACTGAAGTTATTCCAAAGTTCTGTGTAACCAGATTGTCTTCCCTGGTCAGGTATTTTATAACAAACACGTTATCTATCATTTTCATGACAACCCTTTGAAGTATTACATGTCCCTCTTTAATATGAGAAAATCAGGCCAGGAGTGGTGCCTCACGCCTATAATTCTAGCACTTTGGGAGGACAAGGCGGGCAGATCACTTGAGGCCGGTAGTTCACAACCAGCCTGGCCAACATGGCAAAACCTCTTCTTTACTAAAAATACAAAAATTAGCTGGGCATGGTAGCAAACACCTGTAATCTCAGCTACTCGGGAGGCTGAGGCATGTGAATTGCTTGAACCCGGAAGCCAGAGGTTGCAGTGAGCCAAGATCACGCCATGCACTCCAACCTGGGCAAGAGAGCAAGACCCTGTCTCAGAATAATAACAATAATAAGAGAAAAATCAAAGCTCAGGAAACTATAAATGGCTTCATTCATTTAACTTGATCTTACCGATAAGTGCCTACTATGTGGTGGTTCATCAGTGAACCTGAATCCATGGCACTTGCATTCTAGCAAGAGTTTGTTCGAGTTCAAAAAGCTAATAAACTGAAACCAAGATTTTCTAACTAGAAAGACTAGCTTTTCTCCATCTATTGTACCACACTGAACAAGAAAGTGTTATTTTTTTCTTAATAATTAGCCAGTCACGGTGGCTCACTCTTGTAATCCCAGCACTTTGGGAGGCTGAGGCAGGCAGATCACCTGAGGTCAGAAGTTCGAGACCAGCCTGACCAACATGGAGAAACCTTGTCTCTACTAAAAATACAAAATTAGCTGGGTGTGGTGGTGCATGCCTCTAATCCCAGCTACTTAGTTGGCTGAGGCAGAAGAATTGCTTGAACCCGGGAGGTGGAGGTTGCAGTGAGCTGAGATCGCGCCACTGCACTCCAGCCTGGGTGACAGAGCAAGACTCCATCTCAAAAAAAAAAATATATATATTATATATATATATATATATAGAGAGAGAGAGAGAGAGAGAGAGAGAGAGAGAGAGCCCCTGAATGGTTCACTAACAATGAATTACATTCTAAGCTTGGTTCGACTAAGTTCTCTATTATTTACTGGTAATTACAACATACACCTTGATTTCTCACTCTAGTTAACACTATAGGAAAGACATCCAGTAAGAGGCTAGTTTATCCCCTTTGTTAAGTCGTTAGAACCATTCAGATCCTTTGAGTCTGAGATAAATCGATACTACATCCCAGCTGTGAATTGCTGCTTCTTACTTCTTGGCTTCATCTCTCCTTCTCCTTCTTTGGTCTCTTGTCTTTATTTCTGCATGGATCCTTCAGAAAGGAGACATCCAAACCCAGGTCCTGTCTGTATTGTAGCAACATTAAAGATTCCTTGGGGCCCTGCTCTCCACTCATACATGTTTGCCTTGGTGTCCTATTTCCAGATCTTTGACTGCAGTCTCAAGAGGACAAGACAAAGATATTTATCCTTCCCAGTCTTCTTTTTTTTTTTTTTTTTTTTTTTTTTTTTGAGATGGTGTCTCACTCTGTCACCCAGGCTGGAGTGCAGTAGTGTGATCTTGGCTCGCTGCAACCTCCACCTCCTGCGTTCAAGCAATTCTCCTGCCTCAGCCTCCCAAGTAGCTGGGATTACAGGCGCGCACCACCACGCCCAGCTAATTTTTGTATTTTTAATACAGACGGGGTTTCACCATGTTGGTCAGGCTGGTCTCGAACTCCCGACCTCATGATCCGCCTGCCTTGGCCTCCCCAAGTGCTGGGATTATAGGCATAAGCCACCGTGCCCGGCCATCTTTCACAGTCTTTTAGAATTCTTCTTGCTCCCCGCTGCTGCCATCCCAACGCTCTGAATTAGGGAAGTGTGAAATGTTGTCACATATCACACATCCTGAGATCAGAGACTCCCATAGAACTTCTCTTCCAGAAGGTTTTACTTTTGAAGACACAGACCCTTTGAATGAAGGGGGAAGACATTGGGAAGAGAATGATAAGATAGGATTGCCCTCCAGCTTCTCCTTTAGAAATGTTTTCCTAGATTTTAGCTAGGGTGGGGAAAAGTGGCTGGAAGGGGGAACAAAAGGTATTTCCATTTTTGTTGCTTTGTCCTAGTCTCAAAAATTTAGGCTCAACACATACAGCCTCAACATCAGATTCCATCCATGAGACTTCCCTGTCCATATTTAATGAGTTAGAATTCTTTATAAGTCTCTTTTATATATTCTCTTTGAAACTCTTTAAAGTCTGGCTGGGCGCAGTGGCTCATGCCTGTAATACCAGCACTTTGGGAGGCAGAGGCGGGCAGATCACTTGAGGTTAGGAGTTCAAGACCAGCCTGGCCAATTTGATGAATCCCTGTCTCTACTAAAAATACAAAAATTAGGCCGGGCACAGTGGCTCACGCCTGTAATCCCAGAACTTTGGGAGGCCGAGGTAGGAGGATCAGGAGGTCAAGAGATCAAGACCATCCTAGCCAACATGGTGAAACCCCATCTCTACTAAAAATACAAAAATTAGCCAGGCGTGGTGGTGGGTGCCTTTAATCACAGCTACGCAGAAGGCTGAGGCAGGAGAATCACTTGAATCCGGGAGGTGGAGGTTGCAGTGAGCCAAGATTGCACCACTGTATTGCAGCCTGGCAACAGAGCGAGACACCGCCTCGCAAAAAAAAAAAAAAAAAAAAAAAAAAAATTAGCTGGGCGTGGTGGTGCACACGTATAGTCCCAGCTACTTGGGAGTCTGGGGCAGGAGAATCGCTTGAACCGGGGAGGCGGAGGTTGTAGTGAGCCGAGATAGTGCCATTGCACTCCAGCCTGGGTGACAAGAGCGAAACTCCATCTCAAAAAAAATTTAATTTAATTAAAAAAAAATAAAGTTTAAGACCATCTATATATTTGTATTATTATGTTTTTATTATCCAAATCTGGAAATAAATACCTGTAAACTACTTTGCCAGAAAGTATTTTTCTAAGGAGATGCTCGTCTCAAAACACGAATGGATTCATACAACATCCAGCAACCCTGATGGGGCCCAGCCTCTGCTCTTTGCTGTTTGTATGTCATGATTTCAGCTCACATAACATCCTCACTGTCCCTTCATGATCCTCTCACCAAGGAGACCCATATCTAGTAAAATCAATCCAGCCTGCAGTCTTAAATAAACAAATATAACTGGAGAAGACAAGAGATTAATGACTGCAACCAAGAGAACATGAGCTTCAAAATTGTGAAGCACACAACATCAGATTTCACTGCTCATAATCTAATGCACCAACTTGCTGGGATCATCAAGAAAAAATACATAATTTGCTTTCTTTCTTTGTAAATGTTAAAAATAATTCAGCATTTTCGTTGAAACTTTGGCATCAAAACAAATTGTACAGTTGTAGCTCTACATTCCACATAATTATGAAGAGTTGTTTCACTTTCAGAGGTTAGAGTATATTGTCAAGTCTTGTATTCTACCTTGAAAATATTGTATAACCCAGATGAACTGTCACTTTTCCAGCTTTACTGCCACTGGTCCTTCTGGACATGGTCTTATCTTGCTGGGACTTCTCTAGGAGCCTCTTAATCAATCTTCCTATGTTCACCTCTCCAATCCTCTCTCCGTGCAGCAGCCCAGGCTAAAACATAAATTCTTTATATCATTTCCCTATTTAATGGCTCTATAATGGCTTCTTTTGGAATAAAGATAAAACTTAGAATTATTATTTGTTTGTTTATTTATTTATTTATTTTGTGACAGAGTCTCATTCTGTTGCCCAGGCTGGAGTGTAGTGGCAAAATCTCAGCTCACTGCAACCTCTGCCTCCTAAGTTCAAGCAATTCTCCTGCCTCAGCCTCCTGAGTAGCTGGGACAACTGGCGCCCACCACCATGCCCAGCTAATTTTTGTATTTTTAGTAGAGATGGAGTTTCACCATGTTGGCCAGGCTGGTCTAGAACTCCTGACTTCAAGTGGTCTGCCCAACTTGGCCTCCCAAAGTGCTGGAATTACAGGCGTGAGCCACCTCAACCTCAACCTCAACACTCAGCCTCAACCTGGAATACTCTTTCCCTATGCTTTGCCTGTCATTAACCCCTGCTCACCCATCAGACCTCGGCTTAGATATGAATTCTTCAGAGAGGCCTCCCCACTCACCCCAATCTAAATTATATCCTTCTATCATCTCTCTCATAGCACTCACTTTCCAAATTTAAACCTTAAATTGTATGTTTAATTGTTCCATCTTTGTCTCCCCCACTATAATAAATCTATGTCCATGTACACAGAGATATTGATGTCTTGGGACCCACTGTTTCTGGTGCCCAACAGTAGCTAGCACAATGGTATGTGCTCAATAGATAATTAGTCAAATAAACAGATGAATATTTGTGGGAGGAAGGACACAAATATTCATCTATTTATTTGATCAATTATCTAGCCCTCAAATGTCACAGCCCCCAAAACATCCCTCAGCCTCCCTGCAGAAGCCCTCCAATGGGCAACCATAAAACTTTCAATCGAATGTAGCTTTTCCTAGACATATTGCACTTTACACTGAGGCTTTTTTGGAGATAGGGCATTTTATCCATATCTTCCCTGCTCCCAATGAATTAACTCTATAAACACCCTTAACTGACTCTGCCTCCAACAGTCCTGCTCCCTACCTCCCCTCTTTCCACCTGGTCAATTCACTCTGATGTCAGAGGAATGAAAGTTTATTTAAAACTCTGCCCCCTTAATTTGATAATTTAAGGCCTTTCGTTTTCTTCTATTTCTTGTTTGTTTGTTGTTTGTTTCGCGACGACATCGTGCTCTTGTTGCCAAGGCTGGAGTGCAGTGGCGCGATCTCGGCTCACTGCAACCTCCACCTCCAGGGTTCAAGCGATTCTCCTGCCTCAGCCTCCTGAGTAGCTGGGATTACAGGCACGCACCACCACGCCCGGTTAATTTTTGTATTTTTAGTACAGACGGGGTTTCACCATGTTGGTCAGGCTGGTCTCAAACTCCTGACCTTGTGATCCACCCTCCTCGGCCTCCCAAAGTGCTGGGATTACAGACATGAGCCACCGCGCCTGGCCCATTTTCTTCTATTTCCAAACTCTGTGCCTGTAAGCCACATGGGTCGGCCCTTGCTCCTTGAAGTCATTTCAAACTAGCCCCAGCCCACCAGCTCTGTTCATCAAAAGTGCCTTGAACCCAAGCTCTGCCTCGACACTTACTCTTGACTCTCCACTCCATTCTAGCATCTACCTCGCTTCCAACACTCAGCTTTGTCTCCAGTTCTAGTCTCACTCTCAACACTTCGGTTCAATGACTGAAGCAACAGCCCACTCTGGCCTTCTTCCTTCCTAAGGGCAAAGCTTACATTTATCCTTTAGATCTCTCTACTTGACTGTTTGGGGAAACTCCCACCCTGGCACCAGGCCTCTGGCGAGCACTCAGGCCAAGTTTAAACACGTCTCCCACAAGAGAGGATGTCAGACAGATTTCGCCACCCCTGAAGCCCCATTTCCCTCTGGTTTCCATGAGATCCCATTTGGCCTTTCATTCCTTTGTTTCCTCAGTACTGAACATGCTGCCTCCCTAACCCACCCCATCCAACCACCCACTAAATCTGGTAACAAATTCTCCTTTTTATTTTTTGAGACAGAGTCTTGCTCTGTCATCCAGGCTGGAGTGCGGTGGTGCGATCTCAGCTCACTGCAACCTCTGTCACCCAGGTTCGAGAGATTTTCGTGCCTCAGCCTCCCAAGTAGCTGGAATTACAGGCGTGCACCACTGCACCTGGCTAATTTTTTATTTTTAGTAGAGACGGTTTTCTCCATTTTGGCCAGGTTGGTCTCGACCTCCTGACCTCAGGCAATCCACCCACCTAGGCCTCCCAAAGTGCTAGGATTATAGGCATGAGCCACTGTGCCCGGCCCTCCGGTAACCAATTTTAATTCCTCAGTCAAGCTTATCTCCAAGATCTTCTAAATCCTTCCCATCTCTCCTACCTACTCACCCATCTCTCCTACCTACTCACCTACTCATGTTTTGAATACCTTGCTTGTATTCAAAACATGAGATTCTCTAGAGAAAACTGGGTAAAGAACAGATCCAGATCTAAATCCCATTCCTGTCACCTAATAGCTTTGGGGCCTTGAGCAAAATAACTTAGTATCTTAAAGTTTCATTTTTTAACAAATATCTAGGAAGTTGGAATAATATTCCACGTTTGGCTGCTAGCACAGATATGCCACATTGTAGGCATTTTTTAAATGTGCAACAAAGGACAAAAAGAAAGAACGTATTCATCATTTGCAGGGATGTGGTGCTATGGCTATAGCAAAGAAATGAACATCATATTGGCTGAGGTGGGCAGATCACAAGGTCAGGAGTTCGAGACCAGCCTGGCCAGCATGGTGAAACCCTGTCTCTACTAAAAAAAATACAAATATTAGCCGGGCATGGTGGTGTGCACCTGTAATCCCAGCTACTCGGGAGGCTGAGGCAGGAGAATCGCTTGAACCGGGGAGACAGAGGTTGCAGTGAGCCAAGATTGTGCCACTGCACTCCAGCCTGGGTAACAGAGCAAGACTCTGTCTCAAAAAAAAAAAAAAAAGAAAGAAAGAAAGAAAGAAATGAACAACAAATTTTGACTATATAATTCTTGTAGATGCCAAGATAAACCATGACAGCAGCAGGGTAAGGAGAAATGTATGGAGAGAGAAGTTGGTGTGCAAGGCCTTAAAGAATGATTAAAATATAACAACAGGATGATGAAAGGAAGCTTTCCAATAGGGCCAACATGAGTAGAAGGCTGGGCACAGGACAGCCATGGGACGCTGGAGAGGCAGAGCAGAAGCAGAGCTGAAGGGGGCCTGTTGAGGAAAAAAGTAGAAAATATGCCTGAAAAGATGGAGAAAGGCCAGCTCACAGATGAGACTAAAATGAAACCCAGGTTTCCTCTGACTTCTGGCTTTATCTCCATGGCCTTGAGTCTTCCTTTCTCTGTAAGTGAACACTTTGGGATGCATCATCTCTAGGCATGTATCTGTACCTCAATTAACCCAGCCCTGGGAATGGTATAGCCCACACCTTATCCAAGTAACTAATTAATGTTTGTAAAATCCAGATGCCACCTAAAATAATTGTTATGAGGATGTTGCTGGAGATTTTGCAGATGCCTTGGCTTAGCCCTGGACCTGCTGACAGAGGCAGGGACCTCCCACTCTGCTCCCTGGCCTTGCTGCACTCCACTTGTTCCTTGAATGTTTGCTTACGTCATGTGGAGATAGTTGGAAAGTATTTCCAGTGATTCTGCATTTGCAAACGTTCTTGAAATCTTGGCTCCTGTATAAAGTGGCTTGGGCTTAATTTTTTTTTGAGTAAATTCAAGACAAACTTCTATTTGTCCTTAGTTTTCTACTTCTTTGAATCTCAGTATCCTTGATTAGGTTATGATAATAATATCAATACGAACTCTAGATAAGTAAAATAATACTAGTACTAATGCTGACTAGGTGCAACGTGTCAGGCATTTTACTTATATCACCACATGTATTCCCCACAATAATCCTATGAAGTAGGTACTACTATTATGAGGATAATAATTTGACAGATGAGAAAACCGAAGCGTAGAGATAAGTGGCTTGCCCAGAATCACAGTTAGAAGTGGGAGAGTCAGAAGTCAAACCAGGCAATCTGCTTTCAGAGCCCATGCTCTCAACCAACTTGCCATACTACCTGCATAATAAATGTCAGGATTCTTACTTTACAGACAGGGAAACTGAGTTGTGAAATAATAACCAGAATTGCCTGAGGTCACCGAATGAATGAACCAGTAGCAAAGTCAGAACACTCTGGAATCCTGGATCTTTCTTGGCCCAATTTTCTATCCATCAATCTATATAAAGACATTTCCCCTGTCATTATCATTATTCCTTTTGTTTTTTTCGTTTGTTTTTTTTTGTGTGTGTGTTTTTTTTTTGAGACAGAGTTTCACTCTTGTGGCCTAGGCTGGAGTGCAATGGCGCAATCTTGGCTCACCGCAACCTCCACCTCCCGGGTTCAAGCAATTCTCCTGCCTCAGCCTCCTGAGTAGCTGGGATTACAGGCATGTGCCACCATGCCTGACTAATTTTGCATATTTTTGTAGAAACAGGGTTTCTCCATGTTGGTCAGGCTGGTCTCAAACTCCCGACCTCAGGTGATCCACTCGCCTCGGCCTCCCAAAGTGCTGGGATTACAGGTGTGAGCCACCGTGCCTGGCCTCATTATTCCATTTTTAATAGATCTCAAGGCTATAAGA
Source organism: Pan troglodytes (assembly GCF_028858775.2). Lineage (NCBI taxonomy): Eukaryota > Metazoa > Chordata > Mammalia > Primates > Hominidae > Pan > Pan troglodytes. The sequence goes on along the minus strand of NC_072403.2, from coordinate 99,752,572 downwards.
CTTCTGCTGGAAGAAACAAAAATCAATTTCAAAAGCAAAGTTGCCCCCGAATATGCTATTTTCCTGAAGCTCAGGATTCCTAAACAAAACAGAAATCAATCAACTTCGACCTTCTGGCACACCATAGAGTGAACTTCACATGGTCTAAAGTCTAGAGAAACAGACAAGTCCTTCCTCTTGCTTAGGAGGTCAGGGAACATGAACATCAATGGATGAGACCACAGGCCTCTCAAGCTTTTTCAGTGCCTAAGGTTATAACGTGTAAAGACACATATAACATTTTTTTAAAAATCACTTTTAAACACTTGAAGCTTCATGGGTTCTGTTTAAATCCCAAAGTGATCATTTATCCTACCTCATCCTTCCTCCTTAACTAGAGAAGAAGATAGGATTTGGGAAGCAAAATCAAGCTCTCCACATGGGAGTTGCCTACAGAACTGACATTCTCCCTGGCTCTCTAATACATGTTAGAAATGTTGAGGTCTGGGTGGGGCTCAGTGGCTCATGCCTCTAATCCCAGCAATTTGGGAGGCCGAGGTGGGTGGATCACCAGAGGTCAGGAGTTCGAGACCAGCCTGACCAACATGGAGAAACCCTGTCTCTACTAAAAATACAAAATTAGCCAGGCATGGTGGCACAGGCCTGTAATCCCAGCTACTCGGGAGGCTGAGGCAGGAGAATTGCTTGAATCTGGGAGGCAGAGACTGCAGTGAGCCAAGATCGTGCTACTGCACTCCAGCCTGGGCAATAAGAGTGAAACTCCGTCTCAAAAAAAAAAAAAGAAAGAAAGAAATGTTGAGGTGTGGCCAGGTGCGATGGCTCATGCCTGTAATCCCAGCACTTTGGGAGGCCAAGGCGGGCAGATCACCTGAGGTCAGAAGTTCAAGACCAGCCTGGCTAACATGGTGAAACCCTGTCTCTATTAACAACTACAAAAATTAGCCAGGCGTGGTGGCAGGCGCTTGTAATCCCACCTAGTTGGGAGGCTGAGGCAGGAGAATCGCTTGAACCCAGGCGGTGGAGGTTACAGTGAGCCGAGATTGCACCATTGCACTCCAGCCTGGGCAACAGAGCAAGACTCTGTCTTAAAAAAAAAAGAAAAAAAATGTTGAGGTGCTACTCCTGTATGTTACAATTCTATAAAACTGTATCTAGTTTCTGACTTAAGGGCTTATTGGTGTCTCTGATAGTTATGACAGTTTTCGAATAGGAAGATCAGGCTGGTCTTGACTGCCCTGAAACAGCAGCTACAGGAAAATGTGAAGACCTTATAGAGGTGGTTTCATCTCTAAAAGGTAATAGTCCTAAAACAGGCTCTGGAGTGTTCTCATGAACTACAGCTACCCTTAGAAATGACATGCTTCCAGGACAAGGGATATAAGGCAGTCAGTTTTACTAGAGTCAGCCAAGATTGAAGTAATAATAGAAATTTCTTGTGGCCTGTTCAGTCTGTGGAAAATAGTCCAAAAGTTTCTCTACAGCCGCCAACCAGAAGCCCTACTCAGAGCCAAAACCAACAACTGGAAACAAAGATGCCGAAACCTTATTTCCCTCTCTGTGTTGTATTATTTTGTGTTTTTTACTTTTCCCTTGGCATTTTGAACTTAGATGTCAGCCCTGGTTGATATAAAAGCATGAAGCTTTCCTGCTACAGCATGTTCAAAGACAGTGCCATTGAACACAGTGACCATCTGCATGGGGTAGGAGGATGCTGTGAAGAGCAGTTATTTCCACATGCACGTAAATGAGGGTTTTTCAGGAGTATGAAATAATCATTTTCAGTTTAGTTTTCAGTTCATGTGCAATCTGGCTTAACTTCCCCATATTGAGGATATACTGATTATGTTAATTTTTTTTCTTTTTTTTTTTTTTTTTTTTTTTTTTTGAGACGGAGTCTCGCTCTGTTACCAGGCTGGTGTGCAGTGGCACAATCTCGGCTCGCTGCAACCTCCACCTCCCAGGTTCAAGCAATTCTCCTGCCTCAGCCTCCCGAGTAGCTGGGACTACAGGCGCCCGCCACCACGCCTGGCTAATTTTTGTATTTTTAGTAGAGACGGATTTCACCATGTTGGCCAGGATGGTCTCGATCTCTTGACCTCATGATCTGCCCGCCTTGGCCTCCCAAAGTGCTGGGATTACAGGCATGAACCACCATGCCCCGCCGATTATGTTCATCGTTACTATGTGCTTGACACAGTAAAATGGCAAGCCTAATTTAGGTTAATGTCCTTTTTAGCAAGGAACAGCTATATGGAAATTCATTAGGTGGAAGATGATGTCTTTAGGAGGACTGTCATTCTAGAAGTTGGCTACTGGGGAGCCCTTCCTTTCAAAAACTAAGATATATCCTTTATCAATACTCAGGAAACTACAGCTCAGCTTTTCTCAGATACATTTAATTATTTTATTTTATTTTATTTTATTTTTTGAGACGGAGTCTTGCTCTGTCACCCAGGCTGGAGTGCCGTGGTGCGATCTCCACTTACTGCAACCTCTGCCTCCTGGGTTCAAGCAATTCTCCTGCCTCAGCCTCCCAAGTAGCTGGGATTACACTTCTGCCCGGTGGCTCACGCCTGTAATCCTAGCACTTTGGGAGTCCAAGGCAGGCGGACTCCCACCACCACACCTGGCTAATTTTTGCATTTTTAGTAGAGACAGGTTTCACCATGTTGGCCATGCTGGTCTCGAACCTCAGATTATCTACCCACCTCAGCCTCCCAAAGTGCTGGGATTACTGCACCCGGCTTTTTTTTTTTTTTTTTTTTTTTTTTTGAGACAGAGTCTGGCTCTGTCGCCCAGGCTGGAGTGCAGTAGCACGATCTCAGCTCACTGCAGTCTCTGCCTCCCAGATTCAAGCAATTCTCTTGCCTCAGCCTCCCAAGTAGCTGGGATTACAGGCATGTGCCACCATGCCCAGCTTATTTTTTTGTATTTTTAGTAGAGATGGGGTTTCACCATGTTGGCCAGGCTGGTTTCTAACTCCTGACCTCAGGTGATCCGCCTGCCTTGGACTCCCAAAGTGCTAGGATTACAGGCATGAGCCACCGGGCAGAAGTGTATGTTCAAACAAATACATCTTCAGAGTTAACAAAAGAAATATAAGCATGAATTTGCTCATAAATATTTCCCATTTCCTGACCTTCCTATAATTTGGCTTTCACTTAGGTTTTTAATTCTAATACAGAGAGTGCCAGGCACATAGGAAGCAAACAAAAATATATTGAAATGAATGATGTCATCCATGTTGAGCCAAACATATTATTATGTATATAATTAATAATAGCATGAGTTAAATTAATAAGATAGAGAAATGGTCAAAAAAAAAAAAATACCATGGCTGGTCACAGTGGCTCACCTGTAATCCCAGCACTTTGGGAGGCTGAGACGGGCGGATCACTTAAGGCCAAGAGTTTGAGACCAGCCTGGCCAATATGGCAAAACCCCGTCTCTACTAAAAATACAAAAATTAGCCAGGTACAGTAGCACACGCCTGTAATCCCAACTACTAGGGAAGCTGAGGCAGGAGAATCATTTGAACCTGGGAAGCGGAGGTTGCAGTGAGCTGAGATCACACTACCACACTCCAGCTCAGGCGACAGGGTGCAAAACAAAAACAAAAACAAAAAAGGCCGGGCGTGGTGGCTCACGCGTATAATCCCAGCACTTTGGGAGGCAGAGGCTGGCAGATCATCCGAGGTCAGGAGTTTGAGACCAGCCTGGCCAACATGGCAAAACTCTGTCTCTACTTAAAATACAAAAATTAGCTGGGGCATGGTGGCACGCGCCTGTAATCCCAGCTACTCGGAAGGCTGAGGCAGGAGAATCACTTGAACCCAGGAGGCAGAGGTTGCAGTGAGCCGAGATCACACCACTTGCACTCCAGCCTGGGAGACAAGAGTGAAACTCCGACTCAGGAAAAAAAAAAAAAATCAGCATCATAAGCACAGCTCATTCCTAAAGGAAAAGATCACCCCTAATTTGAAAAGGTTTCTGGGCTCATTATATCTTACTTTTCTTAGCTCATCATACATGTGAAATGTTTGGCCGCCCTGTACATTAATCAGCTCTTACAACATCCCTGTGAAATAAGTAGAAGAGGAGTATCATTAGCTCCATGTGGCAGATGGGGCAAACCAAACATGTGGAAATTAAATGACTCACCTAAAGCCACCCAGAAGCCAATGGAGGAAGTGAGATTAGAACCCACAAGCTTCTGCTTTCTGTGCAACCAACCCACAGTCCCCCATTGTGAAGCTGAGCTTGCTCCCAGATTGCCACCTGAGACGCTGGTCCTACTTAGTCACTAATGAGCAACATCCTTGCTCTGGGTGCCAGGGTGGAGAGAGAAGGCACCCGAGCCATGTTTCCTATCCTCAGAGAAAGAAAAATATCCAAACATCTTTAAACTTAAGTTTATTTTTCCCTTCTCAGTACGTAGATAAATAGTAAGTAATTTGAGAAGAAGCTTTATCTTAAAGAAAAATAAGAGATTCAAAGGACAATTGCAATGGGCCTTTTTCAGATTAAAGGGATCTAAAACATTTCTGTTCAATGAGCTTGAAATGAAGTTCAAATTCAGTTCATAAGCTTATCTCCAAATTTCATTTTTTAAAGTACCTCAAACATAAACTCCCACTCAACTCGATCAAAAGCCTCTCCTGCTTCAAGAGACAGAGCAACAATCAGCCCCCTTGTTCATTTAGCCAAGTCAGTGTTCTTAATCAGCATAAAAAACAACAGGAGCCAACGGGTGGTTTTTTAATAAAAAGTGGTTTGATGAGGCTCCAGGCTGGTGGCAGCATTCTCAGCCCAGAAAAATATGAGTCGAGTCCTCAAACACGCAAACAGGCCCAAGAACAGGGACCCACTCCAATAGCCGATATTTATTCAAGCCTCAAACCCTCTATTATGTACTAACTTCCACCTCATCTCCCTGCTTCTCCCTGCTCAGCATTCCACATTTCCCACCCTTGTTTGGATCAAGGTTCAGTGCCCCCTTTCTCACTCCCAAAAATATGTCATTTGGAATTTTCTTCCCTTCCCTTCCCTCTCAGCAATTTGGTGCTAAAGCCTTTAGGTGGGGCAGAGCAGGATAACATCTGTGACTAATGAGGGAAGCCACCATGGTCCAGAGCTGGGTGTTGGAGCCCCAGCAGGGTGAGAAAAGTGTCTGCACAGGAGGGCTGCTTGCTGTGTGGTGTCAGAGACTGAACAGGATAGGACAGTGTTCCTGCAGGGGCAGCCTGGCTTGGGGTGGCAGAATCCCAGTGGAGTGAAGAAGGTGTCCCCATGGAAGGGTGGCTGGGTATAAAGTTTCAGAGTCCAGGCAGAGTGGGAGCACATTCCCAGGATAAGAGCACAGAAGGAGAATAGGACACTAGTTACAAAGAGGAGATTAGTCAAATAAGTAACTTATTAAGGATAATGAAAGCCAGGTTTCCCATTGTTGGAGGAGGGAGTCACAAATATTGAAACAGAAATCTGGAATGAACCCTGTAGTTGTCCAGTTGAAATTGGAAGTATCTAAATGATGTTATGGTCTTCAATATATTTATATAGATATAGGAATAAATATAGCAATGTGTGCATGCATACATACATACATATTGTAGAAGGTAGAATAGTAGACCCCCAAAGATTCCTGTATCCTAATTTCCAAAACCTGTGAACATGTTACCTTACATGGCAAAAGGGACTTTGCAGGTAAGATTAAGTCAAGAACCTTGAGATAAGGTTATCCTGGATTATCTGGGTGGGTCCAATATAATAACAAGAGTCCTTATAAGAGGGAGGCAGAGGGCGGGCACTGTGGCTTACACCTATGATCCCAGCACTTTGGGAGGCCGAGATGGGAGAATCGCTTGAGCCTAGGAGTTTGAGACCATCCTGGACAACATGGTGAAACCCCATCCCTACTAAAAATACAAAAATTAGCCTTGCATGGTGGCGCACGCCTATAGTCCCAGCTACCAGGGAAGCTGAGCTGGGAGGATCACCTGAGCCTGGGAGGTAGAGGCTGCAATGAGCTGTGATTATAGCACTGCACTCCAACCTGGGCAATGGGAGTGACACTCTGTCTCAAAAAAAAAAAAAAAAAAAAAAAGAGGGAGGGAGGGGGGGGTCAGCGTCAGAGAAGGAGATATGACAACAGAAGCAGAAGTGAAAGAGACAGATGTTAATTTGAGAATACTATGCTGTTAGCTCTGCAAAATGGAGGAAGGGGCCACAAGCTAAGGAAGGTAGGCAGCTTCTAGAAGCTGGAAAAAGGAAGAAAAGGGATGCCCTCCTGGAGTCTCCAGAAAGAACAGCTATGCTGACACCTTGATTTTAGGGCTTCTAACCTTCAGAACTAGAAGATGATGAATTTGTGTTGTTTTAAGCTGTTAAGTTTGTAATACACATACTGTTATATTGGGTAGTTCTGTCCAGTGAGAGCTCTTGGGAGATGCAATACCCCAATAGCAATGAGCACACCTAGCTGATAAATACCTTTCTCCATTAAAAGGAACCATGGCTCTTCAGAGGAATGGCTGATTCAGGGCTGAGACAGGGGAAATACAAGACAAGCCTGGAATATATTTTCTTTTTTCTTTTTCTTTTTCTTTTCTTTCTTTTCTTTTTTTTTTTAGACAGAGTTTCACTCTTGTCGCCCAGGCTGGAGTGCAATGGCACCATCTCGGCCCACCGCAACCTCCACCTCCCAGGTTCAAGCAATCTCCTGCCTCAGCCTCCCGAGTAGCTGGGATTACAGGCATGCGCCACCACGCCCAGCTGATTTTTTATTTTTAGTAGAGATGGGGTTTCTCCATGTTGGTTAGGCTGGTCTCAAACTCCTGACCTCAGATGATCTGCCGCCTTGGACTCACAAAGTGCTAGGATTACAGGCGTGAGCTACTGCGCCCGGCCACCTGGAATATATTTTCATGTCAGAAAGCAAGAAGTTCTCAGCATGGTGAGGGCTTGTCAAAAGGACACAGGAGTCAGCTTGAAGAGGCTGCTATTAGACAAATCAGAGACAACTTGCATCAAAATAAATAATAAGAGTAATACATTATAAACCATTGAATAAAATAGAGACGTGAGTCCCTAATGATATAAATTAGCAAGTAAAAATTAAATGTTTGTTTAAGAATGGGACATTTTCAGATGATGGGTGCACCAAAATCTCACAAAGCACCACTAAAGAATTTACGCATGTAACCAAATACCACCTGTACCGGAATATCTTACGGAAAAATTAAAAGAAAAAAAAAGGGACATTTAAGGCCAGGCCGGTGGCTCACACCTGTAATCCCAGAGCTTTGGGAGGCCAAGGTAGGCAGATTGCTTGAGCCCAGGAGCTTGAGACTGGCCTGAGCAACATGGTGAAACCCCGTCTCTACCAAAAATACAAAAATTAGCTGGGTATGGTGGCGTGTGCCAGTAGTCCCAGCTACTTGGGAGGTTGAGGTGGGAGAATTGCTTGAGCCTGGGAGGTCAAGTTTGCAAGGAGCACCACTGCACTCCAGCATGGGCGACAGAGCAAGACCCTGTGTCAAAAAAAAAAAAAAAAAGAATGGGACATTTAGCTAGTTTCAAAGTATCACTCCACAAAATACTAATTAATTATTTTACAAAAGGAAAGAAGTAGCTTTATAGCAAAACAAATTGGCAGATAACATTTTAGTCAGGTGATCAGAGTGAATATTATCAGTAATGGAACAAATGAAAATAGTGTGCCATCCGATATGATGCGATGAGGAAAACACAGCATCCCCTCTGTGATATTCCTGCCAAAGATACACAACCTGAACTTAATCACGAGGAAACATCTGACAAAACCGAACTTAGGGGCATTAAACAAAACAACTGCTCCATATTTGTCAAAAGTTTTAAGGCCATAAAGCCAAGTAATGACTGAGGAATTCCTCCAGACTGGAGAAGATTAAAGAGACATGACAGCTAAAGGCCACATGTGATTCTGAACTGAATTTTTTGCTCTAAAGGAATTTGGCAAAACTTGAATGTGATCTGAGTATTAGATGGTAGTAATGTATCAGTGTTAATTTCCTAATTTTGGTGGTTGTATTGTGGTTATATAGGAAAATAAAGTATTGAGGTATTATGAGGAATCAGGTTGGATTGGCAAATTACTGTCATGGTTTTGGAAAAAGAATTCTACTGTGTAACTTTTTTGTAAATTGGAGATTATTTCAAAGATTTTAAAATATATATCATCAGATCCAAAATCCTTTTCTTATACTATCAGTAAGTCTTCTCCATTTAACCATTGATTCATTTCTCCTAGTAGAAACGGATATTTCTCATTTTTTCCAGAATCAGAGCACCTTCAGGCCAGGTAACTTAATCAGAGCATGGCCAGAGCCCGGGGTGCAAAATCTGGCAGGAGTAACCACAGCACTGATTGAATACTGGGCGGTGGGAGATGGTGAGGAGAGGTGGGATAAAATGGTTTTCAAAGGCAGTCAGAATGCTCTTGCTTCACTTTTTTATTTTTTTTCCTTTTGAAGCTGGGACTCCCAGGCTGGAGTGCAATGGCGCAATCTCGGCTCACTGCAACCTCTGCTTCCCGGGTTGAAGCGATTCTCCTGCCTCAGCCTCCGGAGTAGCTGGGCTTACAGGCGCACGCCACCACATCCGGCTAATTTTTGTATTTTTAGTAGAGATGGGGTTTCATCATATTAGCCAGGCTGGTCTCAAACTCCTGGCCTCAAGCTATCCACCTGCCTCGGCCTCCCAAAGTGCTGGGATTACAGGCATGAGCCACTGCGCCAACTTTTTTTATTTCCTCACATCTGATTAAAATACCCAAGTCCACTGTGGAGTGTCAAGAGGAAAACTTGAGTATCATCTGTTAGCGTTTTTGTTTTACAATCAATTTAATCTCCCTAGGACAGGCTATTAGAAAAAAGGCAGACGGACCTAGTTCTTAGACTGTCACTGTTTCCAAACCCCAGCTCTCCTTTTCTTTAGCTTTACTCAGCAGATTAATCCTATTTCACTTGTGTGTTTATGTGAATACACAAATTTGCAGCCATTGAGCTGTACTTAGACAAGCCCAAGTGATATTTCAGGATTCAAAGAAACCTGGTAGGGCGCAAAACACAGTTCGAAGTAGAAATTAGACTTGTCCGTGCCCAAAAGGTGCCAAAAAACATGCCACCCATTAAAAATACATAAATGTCTTGTCTAAATAATAGCTATAAAAGATAGTTTGGGGACTATACAGAAATATAAATATGGACCCCGCATTGGAAATTAGGGAATTTTTTTTTTTTTTTTTTTGTGAGACGTAGTTTTGCTCTTGTTGCCCAGGCGTGATCTCGGCTCACCGCAACTTCTGCCTCCTGCGTTCAAGAGATTCTCCTGCCTCAGCCTCCTGAGTAGCTGGGATTACAGGCATCCTCCACCACGCCAGCTAATTTTGTATTTTTAGTAGAGATGGGGATTTTCCATGTTGGTCAGGCTGGCTCAAACTCCCGACCTCAGGTGATCCGCCCGCCTCGGCTTCCCAAAGTGCTGGGATTATAGGCATGAGCCACCGAGCGCAGCCTGGGAATTATTTCTTATTGTCTTAGATGTGATACTGCTGCCTGGGTATGAAGGAGAGCATCTTTAATTTTTGGAAATATGTGCATGTGTGTTAAAGTATTGCAGTATAAAATATCTGTAATTTTCTTTAAAATGGTTCTGAAAATGTATATATACACATATACATATATATGAATCAAATATGGTGAAATGGAAAAATGTAATGATTGTTGAATCCCGGTGCTAGGGATATGAGTGCTCATTATACTGATTTTGCAGGCTTCTAAACTCCTAGAGTGAGTTTATCTTCCATATTTTCACATTATTTCTCCTTACCTTCTCACAAGCCTGCCTTAAAAAGGACTTTTTTTTTTTTTTTTTTTTTTTAGGCCAGGCGCGGCGGCTCACGCCTGTAATCCCAGCACTTTGGGAAGCCGAGGCAGCGGATCACGAGGTCAGGAGATAGAGACTATCCTGGCTAACATGGTGAAACTCCGTCTCTGCTAAAAATACAAAAAAATTAGCCGGGCGTGGTGGCGGGCGCCTGTGGTCCCAGCTACTCGGGAGGCTGAGGCGGGAGAATGGCTTGAACCCGGGAGGCGGAGCTTGCAGTGATCCGAGATCGCATCACTGCACTCCAGCCTGGGCGACAGAGCGAGACTCTGTCTCAAAATTTTTTCTCTGGGTTCCAACGATTCTCCCGCCTCAGTCTCCCGGGTACCTGGGATTACAGGCACGCATAATCACGCCCGAGTAATTTTTGTAATTTTAGTAAAGACGGGATTTCACCATGTTAGCCAGGCTGGTCTTGAACTCCTGACTTCAGGTGATCCGCCCGACTCGCCCTCCCAAAGTGCTAGGATTACAGGCGTGAGCCACCGTGCCCAGCCAAAAGAGACTTTTTGAGAATTGTAGATGTCATCCTGTACTGCATACATTTTGGGAATAATTTAGCTGCTTTGTGCCTATACCAGGTTCTTTCGGAGGGACTCAAAATCATTATGCACCTACTTTTTTTTCTTTTTCTTTTTTCTTTTTTTCTTTTTTTGAGACGGAGTCTCACTCTGTCGCCAGGGTGGAGTGCAGTGGCACAATCTCGGCAAACTGCAACCTCCACTTCCTAGGTTCAAGTGATTTTCCTGCCTTCAGCCTCCCGAGTAGCTGAGACTACAGGCACGTGCCACGTGCCACCATGCCCAGCTGATTTTTGTATTTTTAGCAGAGACGGGGTTTCACCATGTTGGCCAAGTTGGTCTCGATCTCCTGACCTCATGATCTGCCCGCCTCAGCCTCCCAAAGTGCTGGGATTACAGGCTTCAGCCACCGCGCCTGGCCTTTTTGCTTTTTTTGAGACTCACTCTGTCACCCAGGCTGGAATGCAGTGGTGCAATCTCAGCTCACTGCAATCTCTGCCTCCTACTTTTTTTTTTCTTTTTTTTGTTTTTTGAGTCTTTCTCTGTCACTGAGGCTGGAGTGCAGTGGTACAATCTCGGCTCGCTCCAACCTCCACCTCCTGGGTTTAAGCGACTCTTGCATTTCAGCCTCTGGAGTAGCTGGGACTACAGGCGTGTGCCACAACACCCGGCTAATTTTTTTATTAGACACAGGGTTTCATCGCGTTGGCCAGGCTGGTCTTGAACTCCTGGCCTCAAGTGATCTACCTGCCTCGGCCTCCCAAAGTGCTGGGATTACAGGCATGAGCCACCATGCCCAGCCTATGCTCCTACTTTATAGACTTAACATTTAAATATCTTATGGGTATATTCCCTTTATCATCAGTACATCTAATACAAATTCTCTCTTCCTAGAAGGAAGGTGGGAAGTTAGATGGGGTGGTTTCCCTTCTTTTTCCTGCCAGTTAAAAAAAGCTTCTTATTTCCAAAGCATGTAGATTGTGCCTCCCAACAGGCCTCAATGCCTTTCACAAGGCCTTTTCTCTTCCCCCTGCCCATAATACTCAGACAGATAAAGACAGACAATCACACACACATAGGTTTCACTTGCCATTCTCAGCCCACTTCAGTTGTCACGTCCTGGCTCCCCCAGGCACAATTAATTGCTTGGTTTTATGTCCTTGTAGCAACAGTTACCACTTTGGTAATTCACCCATTTGTTCATCTGTCTTCCTCATAAGCTCTGAGCTCTTCAAAAGGAGGAACCACGTATTATTTACTTTGTACAGTGACTAACATATAGCAAGTGCTCAATATAAGCTTGTGGGTGAAAGAATAGATAAGTGGATGAGTAAATGCCTTTGAGCTGGGGTCTGGGGAAGATCTAATGACTCGTGAGACCATGGGGGCTATCAGCATTTCTAATATCTCCCTTCAGATCCTGATACTCAACCTTCAGATCTTGAACTTAATGTGATTGAACAGCAGCCACTCTGCATGAAATTAAAACCAAAAAATATTAGAGGTATTTAAAGCATAGGGCTTTTTTCCTACCAAATTTCTCTTTTTTCACAGCTTGAAAATTAGAACTCTAAAAGCCATGCAGAACATTCATTCAATACTTCCACGGGATGATAAAAGTCACAAAATATTCACAGGGCACATATGGACCCTCCAGACAGTTGGTGTTGGTGACCAGGCAAAAGTATTAAACTCAGAAAAATCCATCTGGAAAGACAGGCATTTTTAAAATTATTATTATTATTATTAGAGACAGAGTCTCACTCTGTCACCCAGGCTGGAGTGCAGTGGCGTGATCTTGGTTCACTGCAACTTCTGCCTCCCAGGTTCAAGTGATTCTCCTATTTCAGCCTCCCAAGTAGCTGGGATTACAGGCGCCTGCCACCATGCCTGGCTAATTTTTGTATTTTTAGTAGAGAGAGGGTTTCACCATGTTGGTCAGGTTGGTCTCAAACTCCTGACCTCAAGTGATCTGCCCACCTCAGCCTCTCAAAGTGCTGGGATTACAGGCGTGAACCACAGTGCCTGGCCAGAAAGGCATTTTTTTAAATCAAATGTCAGCAAACATTTATGCTAGGCTGTATTCTAAGGGATTTAGGTATAATATCACATTTAGACCTGTAGCAGTCCTATAATGTAGGGTCTATGATCATCCCCATTTTATAGATGTGAAGGCTGAAGAATGAGGCAGTGAGCACACTCACCTAAGAGTCAGTCTGAATGAACCCAGTCTTGCCCTGGAGCCTGTGCTGTATACCACATTGGACGTCAGGGTATCTGGCCATGTGCAGAGCTGCAAGACCCACCAAATATTAGCTACATATTATCAGCCATCTAGTCAACCCACTGAAGGTCTAGAGAGGCACACTGAGGCCCAGAGAAATGAATGACCTTACCTGGATTATATAGATTGTTCCCAGAAAAATTGGGCTAGAAGCAGGATCCCTGGTTGCCAGCCCAATGTGTTGCCTTCCCCCATGACACAGGACCTTGCCTCTGGTCTGTTTATCATATGACATCTGCAGGTTGGTTTAGCGGTAGTTAATGAAATTAGTCAGTGTTTCTCACAAATGGATCTCAGAGTGTCCATCCCACCCAGACGATTATGTTGAATATGCTCAGGAGAAGGAGAAGGAGGAGAAGAAGGAGGAGGATAAGGAGAAGGAGGAGGAGGAGGAGGAGGAGAAAAGATATTGAAGGCTGTTTCCCCCTCAGTAAGGTTCAGTTTTTTTCTCCACAACTTTTTAAAAAATGGGAATCTCTTCTAGAATGTTAACATCTGCTAGATGTTATTAAATATCAATTTTCTAGCAACTGAACCATTGGACATTCTTGCCTAAGTGAAACAAACCCTACTTGTGCTTCTCCACGGGTACAGAGCTTTAATTAAAGGCATGTGATTAAATATTTTCCAGTTAACTTAGAAAAGAGAGCCACAAGGTAAACAGACAGTGGCTTAACTGAATTTTTTTTTTAACTCTTGATCTTTCTTCATTTATTTTCAAGTTCATTTGTCATTTAATTTGTTGTCACAAATATTTTAGATTTTCCAGATTTAACATTAAATTTGAAATTAAACATAACATAATCATGAATTCCAGATTACTTAAAACTGGAATACCGGATACCTAACTAGCAATTTGCAGTTTTATTCTCTGCCCTCCACCCTTTCAGGCAACAGACAAGGCACTAACATGTTTCAGAAATTTGTTAACAGAGAAAACACTAATTTGTGCTGTCATCTCCTAGGTGAAACAAACACCCCTGTGTCTTCTGTTCTCTCTAGGAAGGATGGAGGTGACCTCCTCCCTTAGAAGCCTCCTCCATACTGAGAGGAGGGAGAGTTTTCCCAGGATGTACCTCTTTCAAACATCTTTAAAAGCCTAGTTCTTCCTTCCAAGTTTGGTGGGCTATTTAATTGAGCCATGTAAAATGTGAATGTGGGTTGGGTGCAACGGCTTTTGCCTATAATCCCAACACTTTGAGAGGCTGACGTGGGAGGATTATTTGAGCCCAGGAGTTTGAGACCAGCCTGGGCAACATGGCAAAACCTCAGCCCTGCAAAAAATACAAAAATTAGCCGAGCATGGTGGCACGTGCCTATAGTCCCACCTACCAGGGAGGCTGAGGTGGGAGAATCACCTGAGCCAGGAGGTAGAGGCTGCAGTGAGCCATGATCATGTCAATATACTCCAGCCTGTGTAAAAGAGTGAGAACCTGTCTCAAAAGAAAAGAAAAAAATAATTGAATGCATTCAGGACAAATAAATGCCATGAAATCCAGATTCTCTGACTCTTCCTTCAGAACCTATTTGCTCTCCTGCTGAAGAGGTCCCCCAGGATTTGATCACAGCCTGGTGTCCCAGTATCAGAGAACCCAACCAACATTAGCATTATAACTATCAGAGCAATGACCATTGTTTGAGGGCCCACTGTGAGCTTACTGTGTTATCTGATTCAGCATGAGTGGATCACCTTCTTAGAAATAGGACTGTTGGCCAGGATGTGGTGGCTTATGCCTGTAATCCCAGCACTTTGGGAGGCTGAAGCAGGTGGATCACGAGGTCAGGTGTTTGAGATCAGCCTGACCAACATGGTGAAACCCAGTCTCTACTAAAAATACAAAAATTAGCCAGGCATGGTGGCGTGCACCTGTAATCCCAGCTACTCGTGAGGCTGAGGCAGGAGAATCGCTTGAACCCAGGAGGAGGAGGTTGCAGTGAGCCGAGATTGCACCACTGCACTCCAGTCTGAGTCTGGGCAACAGAGCAAGACTCTGTCTCAAAAAAAAAAAAAAAAAAAAAAGGAAAGAAATAGGATTATCCAGGCTGAGGGTGGTGGCTCACACCTGTAACCCCAGCACTTTGGGAGGCCGAGGCAGGTGGATCACTTGAGGCCAGGAGTTCAAGACCAGCCTGGTCAATTTGGTGAAACCCCGTCTCTACTAAAAATACAAAAATTAGCCTAGCATGGTAGCAGGTGCCTGTAATCCCACCTACTCGGGAGGCTGAGGCATGAGAATCACTTGAACCCAGAAGGCAGAGGCTGCAGTTTGAGCTGAGATCGCACCACTGTACTCCAGCCTGGGTGACAGAGCAATACTCTGTCTCAGAAAATAAAATAAAAAAACAAAAAAAAAGAAATAGGATCATCCATGGCCGGGCACAGTGGCTCATGCCTGTAATCCCAGCACTTTGGGAGGCCGAAGTGGGTGGATCACCTGAGGTCGGAAGTTCAAGACCAGCCTGACTAACATGGAGAAACCCTGTCTCTACTAAAAATACAACTTAGCTGGGTGTGGTGCTGCACGCCTGTGATCCCAGCTACTCGGGAGGCTGAGGCAGAAGAATCGCTTGAACCCGGGAGATGGAGTTTGCAGTGAGCCGAGATCGTGCCATTGCACTCTAGCCTGGGCAACAAGAGCGAAACTCTGTCTTGAAAAAAAAGAAAGAAAGAAAGGAAGGAAGGAAAGAAAGAAAGAGAAAAGAAGAGAAAGAAATAGGATTGTTCAGTAAAATCAGGCATTTTTGTCCTGTCCAGGCAGTTCTGCCTTTACAGGTCAGAGAAAGAAAGGAGAAGAGTTGGTTTACATCCACTTTCTCTTTTTGAGAAGAAAGTCACCCTCTAAACTGCCACATAGGCTATTTTGCTGGGAGCTCTTCCATTGTCTTTTTAAATTTTTAATGTGTAGTAATCTTGACTCTTGAATGAGGGACCATCAGAAAGAACTTCCTAGTCAAGTTGTAAGGGGGCGGAGGTGTAGACCTTGTTCCAGGTTCTGCTCATTTCTTCCCCTGCCCCTCCCAGACCTGTCACAGGTTCAGGGCTGGTCAAATCTTGTCCCAAAACCAAAGAAATCTGCCCCAGAAGACTTCTGAGAATGTCACAAGATTTCTAGTTATCAGAACCAAGGCCATCCAGGCCTCCAACTGAATCTAGATAAAAACCATCTGAATTGAGAACATTCTAGAAACAGAGATCAAGGACAGGATGATACTTTGTAACTATGGGAGGGAATATAGCTTCTCATTTTTCAAGAGAAAATAAAAACAAGATTTCTTGACGTTCTTTCCACTGAATGCTAAAGAAAGCTTCATTGTTAGCTGTCTCCTCTCCCAAACAATAAGGAAGCAAACAAAACAGAATAGAACACCCCTGTACTTCAGAGGTCTTTTTTCTCAGTGCTGCATGTTTTATGCATTATGAACTGAGGTTATCTTTTTCTTGTTAGGGTTTACATAGAACCGAGATAGCCATTAGATATTCTGATTATTAAAGAAGTTTGAAATATTTTTTTTAACTCTAAAGGGGCTTCTCTTATTTAATTCTTTTAAAAATCGATTACTGTAATGCAGAGCATTGTCTTTGTCATTATAAAGAATTTTTAAAAATGATAACTAATACAGTCTTATTTTTGAAATTGTCTTCTAGTTCAGAAGGGAGAGGGAGAGTAAACCAAGAATATGAAAAAGCAAGAAAAGCATTAAGTGCGAAGGGATCTTTTAAAAACTTGTCTTAGGAGTGGTGGAAGGTAGTATTTCGTAGTGTTCCTAGGATTTCACTAATGAGCAGATTGAGGATACAAATGATTAATAAAACACATTATCTTGGCCTGAAGCATCTTCCAGGCTAGTTGAAAGACAAGCATGTAAATCAATTGATTACAGTTAAAAAGACAAGAGCTTTAAGGAATAGAAATGACATGCTGTGAAAACTGAGAGAAGAGAATGACTAGGTCTGCTCAGGAAAATCAAGAAAGGCTTCACATAGAAGATGACATTTGAGCTGGGTCACCAAATGTGGTAGCTTTAAAATATGTTCACAAATTTTTAGATACTTCTCCTTTCAAGAGGTGGAACTTAACTCCCCTCCCTTTGAGTGTGGACTGGACTTAGTGACACTCAGCCTCCCAAGTAGCTGGGATTACAGGCACCCACTACCATGTTCGGCTAGTTTTTGTATTTTCAGTAGAGACGGGGTTTCACTATGTTGGCCAGGCTGGTCTCGAACTCCTGACCTCAGATGATCTGCCCGCCTTGGCCTACCAAAGTGCTGGGATTACAGGCGTGAGCCACGGCACTTGGTGTCAACTTCTTTGTGCTGTCTACTAGTGACACTAATAGAAAATGGCAGAAGTCACAGTGTACTTCAAAGATGAGGTTATCAGCAGCATTATGGTTTCCTGTTTACTCTCTTCCTTGGATCATTCACTGTGAAGGAAGTCAGCTGCCATGTCACGAGGACACTCAAGCAGATCTATGAAGATGACTACATGGCAAGAAAGTAAGGCCTCCTGCCCACAACAGCCACGTGGGTGAGCCATCTTGGAAGTGGCTCCTCCAGTCCCAGTCAGGTCTTTGGATGACTGCAGCCTCAGCCAACATTTTGACTGCAACTGCATGTGAGACCATGAACTAGAACCATACAGCTAAGCCACTCAGAATTCCCAACCCCAGAAACTGTGAGGTAATAAATGTTTATCATTGGTTTAGATCACTACCTTTTGGGATAATTTGTTATACAGCAATAGATTCCTAATACCCCAGATGAGTATCAATTTGCTCTATTGGCAGGTGGGAGGCATCCAAATAGAACTGAAAGGGTCCCAGTGAGTGGTTGAGTACGGCTGGAGTGTAAGACATGTAGTTGTGACTCTTAAGCTTTTAGTGTATTAGCAAATGCCCTAAGTATTCTTAAAAGTGGAATTTCCTTAAATTAATGAATATCGTTGGCCAGGTGCAGTGGCTCATGCCTGTAATTCCAGCACTTTGTGAGGCCAAGGCAGGAGGATCATTTGAGGCCAGGAATTCAAAACAGGCCTGGGAAACATAATGATACCCCATCTCTACAAAAGAAAAGAAAAAAAAAGAATATTGTGGAATATGGCTACTCACTGCACTTTGGGGGAAAAAAATTAAATTTTTTGCCGTGACCTGAAAGCTACTTCTCTAGTTCACACTGTGTCACAGTCCTCCTTGCTCACTACACCTGAATCACATTGGCTTTCCTTATTCCATCTCCCCCTCTAGGAGTTCTGTGCACACAGCTGCTTCTGCTTAGATAGCTCTTCTCTTTACCTTCCCTCTGGCTGACTCCTGCTTCTCTTATAAGACACAGCCTGCATGTGCCTTCAAGGAGATCCCTTTTCTGACCATCACAACTGTTGTTCTTCTCCGTAGTGCTTGTTTGTTTCTTCCATCAGAGGAATTACTCTCCAAACTCATGTTATTTGTGTTATTTGTCTGTTTGCATGTTTTTGTCTGTCTTTCACTCCAGACAGTACATTCCACTATGCAGGGGCCACTTGTTGATTGCAGTATCTCCAACACGTGGCATGGTGCCTAGCGTGTGGTAAGTGCTCACAAAATACTGATTGTAGCTATCTTCCCCTTCCTCCTGTGTAGTAAAACCTTTATATTAGGTATTCCAGTTTCTTTTTTGTTTTGTTTTATGAGATGGCGTGAGCCATCACGCCCGGCCAGATATTCCCGTTTTAAGACTATTTGTCGGCCAAGTATTCCCATTTTAAGACTATTTGTCAGCCGGGTGCAGTGGCTCACGCCTGTAATCCCAACATTTTGGGAGGCTGAGGTGGGCGGATCACCTGAGGTCAGGAGTTCGAGACCAGCCTGGCCAACATGGCAAAACCCCATCTCTACTAAAAATATAAAAATTAGCCAGGAGTGGTGGGAGGTGCCTGTAATCCCAGCTACTTGAGAGGCTGAGACAGGAGAATCGCTTGAACCCGGGAGGCAGAGTTGCAGTGAGCCAAGATCATGCCACTGCATTCCAGCCTGGGCGCAGAGTGAGACCCTGTCTCAAAAAAAAAAATGTAGATTAAACATCTTGGCAGCAATACTTCAGATACAAGGCTGTACAGATACAAGGCTGATACAAATACAGACACAAGGCTGTACTTCATACATACATATATATATGTATGTAACCCACATGTATCATATGTATATATGTATTTATGTATATCAAGAGGTACATAATTTAGTGTCTCTCTTTTGGTGATGCCAAAATTGGTCACTGGGTTTAGGTGGTAACTCCAGATTTCACCCTGTAAAGTTGTGTTTTTCCCCTTGAGGCTGACTGCCAAGCCATCTAAGGAGTGATCTTTTGCCATCACAAATTGGAGACATAGCAATATCCCACCCATAAATACTTTAGCATATGTCATTAAAATGTAAGAACATTTTCCTTCATAGCTAAAATAATATTATCTCACTGAACAAAATTACTACTAACCCCTTAATATCACCTAACATTCAGTCCATGTTCAAATTTTCTCCCAATTCCCAAAATGTCTTTTATATCTGATTTTCCAAACTGGGATCTAAACCAGAGAAGCCAATTTTTAAATGATCATAGGAAAAACCTTAAAATATATATTACCTTAGATACAGACTTTTCCTTTTAATTTCATATTTTATCCACTAGTTAAAAAGAAATGTTGGCCGGGTACAGTGGCTCACGCCTGTAATACCAGCGCTTTGGGAGGCCGAGGTGGGCGGATCACGAGGTCAGGAGATCGAGACCATCCTGGCTAACACAGTGAAACCCCATCTCTAGTAAAAATACAAAAATTAGCTGGGTGTAGTGGCGTGCGCCTGTAATCCCAGCTACTCAGAAGGCTGGGGCAGGAGAATCGCTTGAACCTGGGAGGCGGAGATTGCAGTGAGCTGAGATCGCGCCATTGCATTCCAGCCTGGCGACAGAGCAAGACTGTCTCAAAAAAAAAAAAAAAAGAAAAAGAAAAAAAGAAAAAAAAGAAATGTTATTGCTGTCATTGCAGTAGGTGAATGTCATATGCATGTAGTTAGGAAATTTACAAATCCTGTTCTAAAATTTTTAACTGAACCGGGTGTGGTTCAGTTTATAGGCTGACGTCTGTAATCCCAGCACTTTGGGAGGCTGAGGTGGGCTGATCGCTTGAGTCCAGGAGTTCGAGACCAGCCTGGCCAACATGGTGAAAACTCGTCTCTACTAAAAATACAAAAATTATCTGGGCATGATGGCACACACCTATAATCCCAGCTACTCGGGAGGCTGAGGCACAAGAATCACTTGAACTCTGAAGGTGGAGGTTGGAGTGAGCTGAGATCACACCGCTGCACTCCAGCCTGAGCCACAGAGCCAGATTCTGTCTCAAAACAATGAAAATAAAAAAATAAAAAAATAGAATCCTCATCTGGCAGTTCTGGTTCCAAAAAAGTAAAATAAAATTTATCACTAATAACATTATATCCTCATGATTTTTAAGTTCTTACTAACGATAAAGAAATATGAAAATCACTATAAGATTGAAATATGTTCATTCATAAGTTGAATCCAAGTAGTAAATCTTGCCCAGTGGCTAAGAATCAGAAACAGAATCAGCTCCTTGGGCATAAGCACTATCTCAGCAGAAGAAAGAGGGAAACTAGTAGCTAGGTTCACACTAACATCAAGGATGAGAGAAATGATACATTTCGACTTCTCAGTGAAGAGGACTGGGAGCTAAAGGCTTACAGAATCTCCTTTCTCTTTATAATGACACTTTAAACTTTCCATGCCTTCCTCCGAGTCTGTTCATTTTACTAAAAGAACAAAGAGTATTCATTTTCACATCACACCCTGCCCATGTGTGGAAATTAACAAGTCAAAGTGATATTTCCAAGATATGAAATCATGTATCTTTCATCCCTTTGTACCCGCAAAGTATCTGAGCTATGCAAAGACAATAAACTACAACTTTATTTCTTATCAAATATTTCTGATGAATAAGAGGGAAACATTCATGTTTTAAATTAGCCTTTTCATTAAGTACTAGGACCTGTGTTATTTAAATGAAGCAAGAAATTTTGTTCATAATTTTTTGTTTCTGTTTTTTCTTCTTTTTTTCTTTTTTGAGATGGAGGCTCACTCTGTCGCCCAGGCTGGAGTGCAGGGGCACTATCTCAGCTCACTGCAACCTCCGCCTCCCAGGTTCAAGCGATTCTCCTGCCTCAGCCTCCCCAGTAGCTGGGATTACAGGCGTGTCCCATCACACCCAGCTAATTTTTGTGTTTTCAGTAGAGACTAGGTTTTACCATGTTGGCCAGGCTGGTCTCGAACTCCTGACCTCAGGTGATCCACCCACCTCGGCCTCCCAAAGTGTGGGATTACAAGCGTGAGCCACCATGCTTGGCCTTGTTTCTGTTTTTTGGTCTGAACGTTGGTGGTCACTTGTTTGATCAGTAACACTAAAATATGTCACAATCATAACTCTCCTTTTATATAGACACTTTAATCCTGAGACCACAAAAATCTTTATAAGAATCTGTTTGCAGGTAATATTGGTCACTTTGAAAATAGGAAAGCTGAAGACAGGAAATTGCCTGCACACTCAAAAGTACATGAGTCAAGAAGCAAGTTAAAACTAAAACTAGGTCTTATCAGTCTCAGCCTTGGCCTGATCAAAGTCTGAAGGACTGACTTTATATCTTAAAGATACTTTGTTCTTCCTAGTCTCATGATATTGACCCAAAATATTTTGTGTACTTTATCACTAAGGTAATGAGTTCTCACTTGATATGTAGACCATTTTTTCTATAACTATATGAAACATCTATACATAAATGAATCAATGGCATGGTTTACATGTGTGTTTATTTTGTCTGTTTCTTTTTAGTGACTAGACACATCCAAGAGACAGAAGAGTCTATATAGTTAGGAACAAAAGAGAAATAGACATTGATCATTTTGATAATTTTTTGATAATTTATTGTTCTCTTCTCGGGCTACAAAGGTAACATATTTGTTGTACAAATTTTGAAAACCTAGGAAAAGCACTAAAAGGCAAATGCAAATTAACCATTTTCCTACTTCCCTCTCTTAGAGAGAGCTACCATTATCATTTTTTATTTATCTTAATAAACTCCTTCTCATGCATGTACTTTTCACCTATTATGTGGAATCTCCCTGTCCCTAAAGACGTAGATAAATTTGGCTCAAATCTCTTTCCAAGGCTGTGGAAAGTCCAATAATCTCCTAAACATCTCTAAATTCTTCCAGGCTGGGGGTAGGTGGGAGAGTGAGGGGAATTTGAAGAGGGCTGTCACAAGACACCTTTAACTGATTTCTTGCCTCTACTGATTCCTATACTCTGCTCAGGCAGTCTCTTTGTGGTTTACACTCACACACTAAATGTAAGGCCCTGCTGCGTCAGACTTTACTCAAGGCTTGAGAAGATTTGAGAAGATGGAGAGAACAATAGAGGTTTATTGCAATATAAACAACTTACAGTTGAATATTTAATGTCCTGTTCTTAAACTCTCTTAGTTTCTTTTTGACAACTTGGACTGTAGCCTCTTGACATTTTGCTGGGCTCTTTTTACATCTTCACTGACTGCCTTGAACCCATCTACAACTCTACTCCAAAAAACACCTCTTTCCGTTTTGTAACACTAAGCTATTCAGCTTTATCTGTATCTCTAATTTGGAGTCTAGGGGCAGAGTGCTTAGGTTAAAATCCTGAGACTTGTTCTTGGGCTAGTAAACTCTCTAAGCCTCAGCCTTCTCATTTGTAAAATAAGATATTGGCTCCCCCTCTCCCCCTCCCCCCTCCCCCTCCCCCTCTGCCCCTCCCCCTCTCCCCCTCCCTCTCCCTCTCCCCACAGTCTCCCTCTCCCTCTCTTTCCATGGTCTCCCTCTGATGCCAAGCCGAAGCTGGACTGTACTGCTACCATCTCGGCTCACTGCAACCTCCCTGCCTGATTCTCCTGCCTCAGCCTGCCAAGTGCCTGCGATTGCAGGCGCGCGCCGCCATGCCTGACTGGTTTTCGTATTTTTTTGGTGGAGACGGGGTTTCGCTGTGTTGGCCGGGCTGGTCTCCAGCTCCTAACCACGAGTGATCTGCCAGCCTCGGCCTCCCGAGGTGCCAGGATTGCAGATGGAGTCTCGTTCACTCAGTGCTCAATGTTGCCCAGGCTGGAGTGCAGTGGCGTGATCTCAGCTAGCTACAAGCTCCACCTCCCAGCCGCCTGCCTTAGCCTCCCAAAGTGCCGAGATTGCAGCCTCTGCCCGGCCGCCACCCCGTCTGGGAAGTGAGGAGCGTCTCTGCCTGGCCACCCATCGTCTGGGATGTGAGGAGCCCCTCTGCCCGGCTGCCCAGTCTGGGAAGTGAGGAGCGCCTCTTCCCGGCCACCATCCCATCTAGGAAGTGAGGAGCGTCTCTGCCCGGCCACCCATCGTCTGAGATGTGGGGAGCGCCTCTGCCCCGCCGCCCTGTCTGGGATGTGAGGAGCGCCTCTGCCCGGCCACGACCCCGTCTGGGAGCGTCTCTGCCTGGCCGCCCCGTCTGAGAAGTGAGGAGCCCCTCCGCCCGGCAGCCGCCCCGTCTGAGAAGTGAGGAGCCCCTCCGCCCGGCAGCTGCCCCATCTGGGAAGTGAGGAGCGTCTCCGCCCAGCAGCCGCCCCGTCCGGGAGGTGGGGGGCAGCCCCCGCCCGGCCAGCCGCCCCATCCGGGAGGTGGGGGGCGCCTCCGCCCGGCCACCCCTTCTGGGAAGTGAGGAGCCCCTCTGCCCAGCCGCCACCCCTTCTGGGAGGTGTACCCAACAGCTCATTGAGAACGGGCCATGATGATGGCGGTTTTGTCGAATAGAAAAGGGGGAAATGTGGGGAAAAGATAGAGAAATCAGATTGTTGCTGTGTCTGTGTAGAAAGAAGTAGACATAGGAGACTCCATTTTGTTCTGTACTAAGAAAAATTCTTCTGCCTTGGGATGCTGTTGATCTATGACCTTACCCACAACCCGGTGCTCTCTGAAACATGTGCTGTGTCCACTCAGGGTTAAATGGATTAAGGGCGGTGCAAGATGTGCTTTGTTAAACAGATGCTTGAAGGCAGCATGCTGGTTAAGAGTCATCACCAGTCCCTAATCTCAAGTACCCAGGGACACAAACACTGCGGTAGGCCGCAGGGTCCTCTGCCTAGGAAAACCAGAGACCTTTGTTCACTTGTTTATGTGCTGACCTTCCCTCCGCTATTGTCCTATGACCCTGCCAAATCCCCCTATGCGAGAAACGCCCAAGAATGATCAATAAAAAAAAATAAAAATAAAAAAAATAAAGCTTCTACAAAAAAAAAAAAAAGAATATTGATAGAACCTCCTTCACACGCAAAGCACTTAGCTCATCTCCTAGCACACTGAGTAAACGTGAGCTACTTTCATTACTATTGGGAATATTTCATCTGGGCTATACAGAGCCTGGAGAACCTGTCTGGACTTCTGTTGATTACCCCTTTCCACTGCCCAGAACACTTATGTAAAGGGAGAGTGAGGCTTTGAGATTAAGAACACACAGTCTGGGGCCAGGCACAGTGGCTCATGCCTGTAATACCAGTACTTTGGGAGGCCGTGAGGGGTGAAACACTTGAGCTCAGGGGTTTGAGACTAGCCTGGGCAACATGGTGAAACCACATCTCTACAAAAAATACAAAAATTAGGCCTTGCGCGGTGGCTCACGCCTGTAATCCCAGCACTTTGGGAGGCCGAGGCGGGTGGATCACGAGGTCAGGAGTTCAAGACCAGCCTGACCAACATGGTAAACCCTGTCTCTACTAAAAATACAAAAATTAGCCAGGCGTGGTGGTATGTGCCTGTAATCCCAGCTACTCAGGAGGCTGAGACAGGAGAATTGCTTGAACCCGGAAGGTGGAGGTTGTAGTGAGCCAAGATCGTGCCATTGCACTCCAGCCTGGGAGACAGAGCAAGACTCTGTCCCAAAAATAACAATAATAATAATAATAATAATAATAATAATAATAATAATACAAAAATTAGCTGGGTGTGATGGCACGTGCCTGTAGTCCCAGCTACTTGGGAAGCTGAGGTGGGAGGATCACCTGAGCCCAGGAGGCAGAGGTTGTGGTGAGCATTGATTGCACCACTGCACTCCAGCCTGGGTGACAGAGTGAGACCTGTCTCAAAAACAAAAACAACACATAGTCTGATGCTGGAATGCCCATCAACCATAACTGGGGTACAAGATGTTTATTAGGGATCAACACCTGTGGAAGGCAGGGGAAGGAAGCAGGATTGGGCTGAAGCAATCAACCATCCTGGTTTGTATGCAACTGAGGGTTTACTGGGGCAAGGAATGCTAAAATCGGGAGACAACTGAGTAAACTGGGACAGTGGTCACTCTCGTTGAGGCAACTGGTTATAAAGCCTGTGAAGGAGGATCTGAACAGTGAGGATCTGGACAGTGCATCTCTGTGTCTAACGAAAGCGCCAGTTTGTGCCTGGGTTTTCTTATCTGCAAAATGGCGACAATAATGGTAAACGCCTGACTGCATTGTTGTGAAGGTTAAATAAGTTGCCATGTGTAAAGTGATTAGAGCAGTGCCCACACAGTAAGCTCCTAAGTATTAGCTATCTTGCCAGATCAAGTGTCCTCCTGTCAGATCCTGAAATTCTTGATCTTTGGTCTCCTTTGTCAAACCACCACACTAGTGTTCATCATTACCTCAGTCTGGTTGTAATGTACAACCAGACTGATTAAATTTGGATTCATGCTGGTTTCTTGATTACAGCCAAAACACTGGGGTAAGAGGGTCTTCCATTTCCCTCTCACTCCCATATTTTGACTGATTCAGGAGACCCCCTCAACTCCTTGTGCTATCCTATTTCTATTATTGAATAATGGAAAGAATTAAGTGAGGAGAAAAGTGACACAGAAGTAAGGGCAGAAGAAATAATTTTTATTTATTTTATTTTATTTTTTGAGACCAAGTCTTGCTCTGACACCCAGGCTGGAGTGCAGTGGCACAATCTTGGCTCACTACAACCTCTGCCTCCCGGGTTCAAGCGATTCTCCTGCCTCAGCCTCATGAGTAGCTGGGATTACAAGCACGTGCCACCACACCCTGTTAAGTTTTGTATTTTTAGTAGAGATGGGGTTTCACCATGTTGGCCAGGCTGGTCTTGAACTCCTGGCCTCAAGTGACCCACCTGCCTTGGCCTCCCAAAGTGCTGGGATTACAGGTGTGAGCCACCACACCTGGCCCTATTTATTTTTATTTTTATTTTGGAGATAAGGTCTTGCTCTGTCACCCAGGCTGAAGTGCAGTGGCACATTTGTAGGTCACTATAGCCTTGAACTTCTAGGCTCAAGCAATCCTCACACCTCAGCCTCCCAAGTAGCTAGGGCTACAGACTCACACCACCACACCCAGCTAATTTTTAAAATTTCTTGTAGAGCTGTTTTTAAATTTTTTGTAGAGATGGGGTCTTGCTGTGTTGCCCAGGCTGGTCTTGAACTCCTGGTCTCAAGTGGTCCTCCTGCCTCAGCCTCCCAAAGTGTTGGGATTACAAGTGTGAGCCACTGTGCCTAGCTGATTTTTTTTTTTTTTTTTTTTTTTTTTTTGAGACAGAGACTTCGCTCTTGTTGCCCAGGCTGGAGTGCCTGGCATGATCTCAGCTCACCGCACCCTCCGCCTCCCGGGTTCAAGCAATTCTCCTGCCTCAGCCTCCCAAGTAGCTGGGATTACAGGCATGTGCCACCACGCCTGGCTAACTTTGTATTTTTAGTAGAGACAGGGATTCTCCATGTTGGTCAGGCTGGTCTCGAACTCCCAACCTCAGGTGATCCGCATGCCTTGGCCTCCCAAAGTGCTGGGATTACAGGTGTGAGCCACAGCACCCAGCCTGAATTTTTAAGTTAAAAGTAGCTTTCAAAAAAAAAAAAAAAAATTAAGTATGAGACTTTGGAAGCCAGAGGGGGATGCATAAAAGGCAGAGTGACTAAAGATCATTTTTAGCCTGGGTAACTTTTGTGATTATGAAGCTGATGAAATAAATGATCCTCACTCTGACTTCTGTTTTCTCCAAAATAAACCATGTCGTGTAATTCCATCAGGTGATCACTGGTTGCTTATTCCTCCATTCTGAAGAAGCTAAAGCTACTAAAAGTCATGTGAATCACTTTATGAGCAAGAGCAGGAAACAGCACTAGGTTAAAATTTGGAGTATGACATTTTCAGTATGAGAATACTTCCCTCCCCGAAGAGTTGGACACAAATTACTTTTTATAGCAGCCCTTGGCTTTTCATTTAGCCAGGAGGGAAGTATGAGGTAGCAGGGCTCCACACCCTTTTACCTGGATGACATCCCTCTGTGTCATTTAAACAGATGCTACTTAGAATAAGGAGGTGGGTTATTTACTCTCTATTCTCATCACCTGAACTAAAGCAAGCACGCGAACAAGCCAAGCAAAAGAGCAATCTTAGAAGTCATTTTTTAAAATGCCTAGACCTCTTTTGGCTTGTTCTTCTGTTGAATTCCAAGCATTATTTGTCTAGGTTCCCTTGCCTGAACTGTTGGCAGAAGAGGTGCAATTTTATCCTTGAAGTAGGGTGTTCCGCGGGCACTGAGCCAATGCAGTTGGCTCATTCACTTCCTTCCCTGCTATGTTTCTTCAGGGCTTTCTACATGTCAGAAACCTATTACGCAATGATTCAGAAGAGGATACAGGAAGTATTGTTCCTACTGTGACATTGGCTGCTCACCTCTCTCTAGCCCAAACTGGTTTACTTCACCAAGGAAGCCACAGAGTTTTCTTCATTTCAATTCCTTTCTGATTTCACAGTTACCCATGATGGAAATCTGAAGTAGAAAGGACTTCGGCCAGGTGCAGTGGGCTCATCCCTGAATCCTAGCACTTCGGGAGGCCAAAGTGAGATGATCGCTTGAGCTGAGGAGTGTGAGACCAACCTGGGCAACACAAGGAGATCCCTGTCATTACAAAAAAATAAAAAAAATTAGCCGGGCATGGTGACACACACCTATGGTCCTAGATACCAGGCTGCTGAGGTGGGAGGATCACTTAGACCCAGGAGGCTGAGGCTGCAGTGAGCTGAAATCGTGCTACTGCACTGTAGCCTGGGTGACAGAGTGAGACCCTATCTCAAAAAAAAAAAGGCAAAAAAGAAAAGGCATGGTGGCTCACATCTGTAATCCCAGCAGTAGTTCGGGAGGATGAGGTGGGTGGATTACTTGAGCCCATAAGTTTGACACCAGCCTGGGCAACATGGTGAAACCTCATTTCTACTAAAAAGTACAAAAAAAAAAAAGCTGGGCATGGTGATGCACACCTGTAGTCCCAGCCACTCAGGAGGCTGAGGTAGGAGGATCACCTGAGTCCAGGAGGTCAAGGCTACAGTAAGCCATGATTGCACCACTGCACTCCGGCCTGGGCCACAGAGTGTGACCCTGTCTCAAAAAAGAAAGAATAATTTGAAAAAGAAAAAGTAAAAAAAAAAAAAAAAAGAAGGACTTCCATGTCCACTTTGTGGGGAAAGTGATTAGGACTTTTGCAGCTTCTGATGGAGAGCCTGGGCTGTCTGTCATGCAGGGCAGGGCTGCTTGTCTGATTTCCACTACCCATGCTGCTGAACTTCTTTTGCGCGGGTGGCCCAGCTAAGCCCTGTCCTAAGGACAGGCACATTCATGTGTTTCCCTTGTGGAGGTGTTGGTGTGCATCACTGCATCCTTTCTCACTCTTCTGGTTCTTCTCAAGAACCAGAGCACACAATTCCTGTCCTAAAATCTTATGATTTGAGGCACCTGGCCCAGGTTAGGGATGCCTACTCTGCATCTCTTTCCAGGAATCATGCAGACACCTTGATCTCAGAGCCCACCCAACTGTGTGAACCATTGCCAGGAAGCCTAAAGATCCTGTTTCTTTGTAATGAGCCAGACCTGCCTGTCCTTACAGCCATCTCCACACAGGCTCAGGGTTCTGATCAGAACAGTAATGGGGCAAAGGGGACCTGCACTGGAAATGTGTGTGCACAATCATGACAGAGGATGGTCTCTGCGCAGAAAGCCTGCCAGAAACCAGAGGGAAGAGAAAGAGAGAGCTGCAGGTTCAGACTTCTCCCTTCTATCATGCGACTCAAAGATCCTCTTACCAGCTGGAGGGGTGCCCAGCCCAGCTTCTCATTCAAGGACGCAGGAGATAAAATGACTGGGTTGGTGTTTAAGCAGATGATTCACTCACCTTTTTATAGTCAGGAGGACGTAGGAAAGTTTTATTCTTTCCATACATTTTGTACTTTATCCTTACATTCTATTGATTAAAATGAGAAAAATGAAAAAGAAAGCGCAATATCTGGGAAAATTCTTTCATATGCTGCAGACTCAAATTTATTGTATCCCCATAAACCAAAATCATCTTATCTCAGAACTGCTTGAGCTTTATAATTAATGCATTGTTAAGGTTTCACATTGACTATACCTGTACCATGAGACTTCTTATATCCTACAAAGATGATTGGATAGATTCAATATCTTTTCCCCTCATTACCTCTTTTTTTCACTCTTCACTTTCAATATAACCACTGCTAAATGATCTGACAATCGATTTCATATACATAAAAACATGGTGCTTAGTTCCATGTTTTTATGTATATGAAACTCTGGGGTGTAGGGGAAGAAGACGTGTAAGAAGGTATTCTGGCAAAGACACGCTGTGTCAGTTCCCTCTGGATGTTTGGTAAAACTGGTTGTGAGAAAATATAAGAGAGGGTAGACACTGCATGACAGTGATGGAAACAGGCATTGATGAAGGAACCATCTCCCTGAAAGCCATCTATCTTCCAAGTACATCCTGAGTCACGTTTCTCCTCCACATCTCCTGCTATTCCTCCTCATGTAGCTTGCCTGCCTACCACATCCTCAAGATTTGTCTCTTTTCTCATCTAAGGTTCAGCTACAGATACGAAGAGTAAACTGAGACCCTCAGATACCTTTTCCACAGTCAAAGCTCCCCAGAATGCATCTTCAACTTGAAATCAAACTTAAAGGGCTTACCTGCCTTCCCTGTAAATTCTTTTGGGCCACTTGGGCAGCTTGTGAAATCTGTCCCTCAGAACATTGCTGGTGCCTCTGTCACATTCACCAGTTTTTCCTTTCTTTGTCCTTTGATGAATTTTGAAAAATGTACAAGGGTTCACTATTCAAGGGGCAAACCATGTTTCCAAAAGACATCATAAAACTGAATCAAAAAACAAAACAAACAAACAAACAAAAACAAAAAAACAATGAAAATCTTATACCTACAGAATTCTGAGGCATTTTTTGTAATTTTTCTAGAGAAGAGATGTTTAAATGCTATATGCAGAACTCAATCTGTGGACATAATATTGGTTTATGATCTTTTATGAACCATAAGCTGGAACTGTTAAAATAAATTCAGGTGGACAGATGCCAAATGACAAAGCTGGGGTGGAAAGTGGTGGCAAGAAGGGATTTTTACTGCTCCATTTCCTCACAGAAAAACTCCACCCAATAATTTCTGCAAAGCAAGACTAAAATACATTGAATCCTCTGCTGATCTCTAAAATCTTGAGCTTCTGCATTAAGGTGAGGAACATATCCTGATTGAAGTCATTAAAATAAACACTGGTACAAGTGCCCGGAGAAAGCTGGCAGTGGTACTGCTGAGAAATTCCCTAATTTGTTCCATTTTCCTAAGACTCAGTGCTTGTGCTGACATTCAGAATCTACGTGCCAAAGAAGTTCCTGTATTCTGTTAACAGACATACACTGGGGTGTAGGAGAAGAAGACGTGTAAGAAAGTATTCTGGCAAAGGCACACTGTGTCAGCATAAATTTTATAGGACAAGTTGACTGTTTTAGGCCATACTTTTCTAGTTGTTGAAAAATACCATTATAACAACAACTGTGAAACATTGAAAAATAAAAATAATGCTTCAGAAGTCCACCAGCTTGATCCTAAACTGTTCTGACTGGCTTGAATGATGACTAGGTACAGCCAGTGATATCTATTTGCAGATGTCAATTTGTGTGACTTGATTTGCACGAGGGGAGAGGAGAGAGGAGCCTGTGATTTGGAAAAAGGATAAAGAAACAAAAAAGAGCCGAGTGCAGTGGCTCACGCCTGTAATCCCAGCACTTTGGGAGGCCGAGGCAGGCGGATCACGAGGTCAGGAGATGGAGACCATCCTACTAACACAGTGAAACCCTGTCTCTACTAAAAATATAAAAACAAAAATTAGCCGGGTGTGGTGGCGGGTGCCTGTAGTCCCAGCTACTCGGAAGGCTGAGGCAGGAGAATGGCGTGAACCCAGGAGGCGGAGCTTGCAGTGAGCAGAGATCGCGCCACTGCACTCCAGCCTGGGCGACAGAGCGAGACTGTGTCTCAAAAAAAAAGAGAGAGAGAGAGAGAAAGAAAGAGAAGAAAGAAAGAAATAAGGAAGGAAAGAAAGAAAGAAAGAAAGAAAGAAAGAAAAGAAAGAAAAAGAAGGAAGGAAGAGAGAGAGAGAAAGCAAGCAAGCACCCTGTTTGATTCCTCAGCTCATTCCCAGTACACACCTCTGAGCCCTAGAGACAAAAGGGCTTCATACAGTTGTTAAAGGAAGCATTTTTATGAGAGACATCTGTAAGGCAAATGGGCCTACATTTTGGTGCTGGGTCGAGGGGTGACATGGAGTGAAAGCATTAGGAGGCAGCACACATTTATCGTGGACAACAGTCTTGTCATGCTTGGCACTGACATAGGTATGGACCTGCAAATGGCTTCTTGGGCCATAGCCAACAACATAGGAGGCAAAACAGAGGAATATGAGAGAACTGTTTGTGAGCACATATGAGATCATCCTTGGGGATTCTGGGAGAGACATCGGGTGAGGCTGGAAAACCTGCATTATGTAGGTTGAAACAAGAGCCAGTAAAATTTAGGATTTGTCATTAATGTGACCAAATTGGCTGGGCACGGTGGCTCACACCTGTAATCCCAGCACTTTGGGAGTTTGAGGCTGGTGGATCACCTGAGGTCAGGAGTTTGAGACCAGCCTGGCTAACATGGTGAAACCTGTCTCTACTAAAAATACAAAAAATTAGCTGGTCCTGGTGATGGTGATGGGCACCTGTAATCCCAGCTACTCAGAAGGCTGAGGCAGGAGAATCACTTGACCCCGGGAGGTGGAGGTTGCAGTGAGCTGAGATCGTGCCACTGCACTCCAGCCTAGGCAACAAGAGCAAAACTCCATCTCAAAAAAAAAAAAAGTGACCAAATTTATATCTACAGGCTGGGGAAACATGATGAACAAGAAAAATAAATCACTTTTTTTTTCTCTCTAGACAGAGTCTTGCTGTGTTGCCCAGGCTGGAGTGCAATGGCGTGATATCAACTCACTGTAAACTCCACCTCCCGAATTCAAGTGATCCTCCTGCCTCAGCCTCCCAAGTAGCTGGGATTACAGGCGCCAGCCAGTGCACCCAGCTAATTTTTGTATTTCTATTAGAGATGAGGTTTCACCATGTTGGCCAGGCTGGTTTCAAACTCCTGACCTCGTGATCTGCCTGTCAGCCTCCCAAAGTGCTGGGATTACAGGCGTGAGCCACCATAGCTGGCCAATAAATCACTTTTAAGACTTTTTTTTTTTTGAGATGGAGTCTCACTCTGTCACCCAGGCTGGAGTGCAATGGCACAATCTTGGCTCACTGCAACCTCCGCCTCCTGGGTTCAAGCGATTCTCCCACCTCAGCCTCCAAATAGTTGGGATTACCGGCACCCGCCATCATGCCTGGCTAATTTTTTGGTATTTTTGTGGAGATGGGGGTTTCACCATGTTGGCCAGGCTGGTCTTGAACTTCTGATCTCAGGTGATTCTCCCACCTCAGCCTCCCAAAGTGCTGAGATTACAGGCGTGAGTCACCGTGCCCGGCCCACTTTTGTCTTTCAGCCTAATGTAAAATCATGAATATAGGTACATTGTTCAAGATTTTTGGTTGCGGCTGGGCATGGTGGCTGACGCCTGTAATCCCAGCACTTTGGGAGGCCGAGGTGGGTGGATCACCTGAGGTCAGGAGTTTGAGACCAGCCTGACCAACATGGTGAAACCCCGTATCTACTAAAAATAAAAAAATTAGCCTGGTGTGGTGGTGTGCACCTGTGGTCCCAGCTACTCAGGAGCCTGAAGCAGGATAATCGCTTGAACCCGTGAGGCAGAGGCTGCAGTGAGCCAGGATCGCACCACTGCCCTCCAGCCTGGGTGACAGAGAGAGACTCTGTCTCAAAAAAAAAAAAAAAAAGATTTTTGGTTGCAAACAACAGAATCCACTCTTGCTAGTTTAAAAATAAAATGAACCGGGCGTGGTGGCTCACGCCTGTAATCCCAGCACTTTGGGAGGCCGAGGTGGGCGGATCATCTGAGGTCAGGAGTTTGAAACCAGCCCGGTCAACATGGCGAAACCCCATCTCTACTATAAATACAAAAAATTAGCTGGTCGTGGTGGCTTGTGCCTGTAGTCCTAGCTACTCAGGAGCCCAAGGCAGGAGAATCACTTGAACCAGAGAGGCAGAAGTTGCAGTGAGCTGACATCACGCCACTGTACTCCAACCTGGGTGACAGAGTGAGACTCCGTCTCAAAAAAAAAAAAAGAAGGAAAATAAAATAAAATGAAAGTATTAAAGGGTATTAGATAGCACATAGACTGTCTGGAAGGGCCAGAGAATCATGTTCTGGGCTACTTGGCAGGAAGTTATATCCAAATCATACTGCTGGACTGTTATAGAAGAGAACGCCGCTGGCGTTGGCACTGTGGCTGCACTAACTCTCTGCTGGGGATACCAACACTGGTGCTGGGCCATTTCTGTGCCACTGGCAAGCTCCATAGCTTCACCAGAAAACAGATTCTGCATGACACCTGCTTTCTCATGGTTTTTTCTTCTGCATTCAGTGTTGCATGGCTACATCTGATTGCAGAAACTAGGTCACATGCTTGCACCTTGGCCGCAAATAAGGCTAGAATAGAGAGTTCTAGTTTCACCTTGAAAAACAGAACTCAAAATGTAGAAATTCCCTTGATATGGGAAGGGCTTTTAAGAGATGATAAGAAGCCACAAACATAAAAAGTGTCTGCTAGGGCAGGCACAAAATGATTAGGCCACCAAACCCTTGAAAAGCAGCAGGAGGCCTCTGTTTGCAAGGAGACTTCTGTTCATGATTGGAACAGAAAACAGCCATAAAAGGATTTTTCTGTAACAAAAAAAAGTCTTGCAGGAGGCACTCAATCTATAAATTGTTTTTTTCCCACCAAATGCGAGGAGAGATTCAAGGTCTCTCCCTCACACCTTGGCTTTGGCAGGTATTCCCAGAAGCTTTGCAGACATTATTAGCACACTGGAGGACGGTCATATCTCCACCTTGACACAGATTTGGAAAAGAGTAGGCAGAAAAAAAATGAAAGCAATTTAAATGTAGTTCTTAACATTTGTGTGGTGCAAAGCAAAAGATCTCCATACCAGAGTTTAAGTAACTGCAGACAGAGAGACTGAGAACTCTATAATCAGTGGGTCCCATCAGTTGAGAGTGCTATGGACCAGCACAGAAGTAGATCAGCAAAAGGCACAGAATCCGGACAATATAGGAACAAATTCTGGAACTGAACTAGGACAGTGACATTACCTTAGCCAAAATCCTCTAAGGCAGAAATGCTCAATAGATTTTATCTTATGTACCAAGATCTATGGTTGTGGCAACCTCAGTTACCTTGTTAAAGACTACCAAGAGGCTGGGTGTGGTGGCTTACGCCTGCAATCCCAGCACTTTGGGACGTCGAGGCGGGCAGATCACCTGAGGTCGGAAGTTTGAGACCAGCCTGACAAAATGGAGAAACCCTGTCTCTACTAAAAATACAAAATTAGCTGGGTGTGGTGGCGCATGCCTGTAATCCCAGCTACTCAGGAGGCTGAAGCAGGAGAATCGCTTGAACCCAGGAGGTGGAAGTTGTGGTGAGTGGAGATCACGCCATTGCACTCCAGACTCCAGCGTGGGCAACAAGAGCGAAACTCTGTCTCAAAAAAAAAAAAAAAGACCACCAAGAAAAATGTCCTTGTGTAAACCCATTTTCACATGGTTGATACTTATAAGGTTGATACTTACAATTTCGTATTCTACCTTTTTCCTCATTCATTGAATCAAAAGCGTCTTTTCATGTTGTTTAATCTTGTTAATTATCCCTTTTAACATCTGCATAGTATTCCACCAGCTGATGCACTCTAATTTACTCAACTATTTCTCCATTATTTTATACTAGGATTAGCTCTAATAATTTGAGAAAGATAAGTAGAATTTTTAAAATAAATTCTTTCTGTTATTCTAAAGAGATTAGCACAGAAATAGTACCTGAGCTTTTCACGGATATGGTCATGTCAACCTTGGGCCTATAGAGATTCCACAAGTACCTTTAAAGGAAAAGTGGCTTTATGAGAAATCAGGCTCCATACTTTCTTGGAAACTTTAAGCAGAAAGACTTTAGGAAGTCCTGACATATGTTCCCAAGATGGCAACTACATACTACAATAAGACCTCTCTTCCTGAACTGAATATCTCTAAGATATCCTTGGGGAAAGAGACCCAGAATGGGGCTGGCTCCCATTTGCAGTTCTGAAAACCACTCACCTTGAAAGCTCAGTCTCCGGAGTCTGGATAATTAGTGGCGAGAATGCCGAAAGCTGCTCAGCCTGTTGTGGGTTTTGAGATAAAACCTCAATTTCCATAATCGTCATAAAGAGCAGAATAGTCTTTCTACCCCAAAATATATTCAATATGAATTGTGAAGTGTCTTAGGAAGAATTTGCATGCAAGGAACAGAATTCCACTAACTCAAATAAAAAGAGGGTTGATTGAAAGGCAGAGGTTATTATGGGGGTCACAGTAAGCCAGCGCTGGAGATACAGCTGCTGGGCATTATAGGGCCAAGAAGGGGATTATGCAGATTTTATTTCTCTCTCTCTCTCTCCTCTGCCTTTTGAGGTACATGGCCTCTCTATTTGACTCTGAGTATCAGTCTGCCCCATCTTTGTGCTCTTTTGTTTGCAGATGAGCTTTTTGTGCTGACTCATGGTTTCTCAGCTTCCCTTCACTGTGGCTAGCATGAGGTTTTGGCCTGCTGTGGCAGGCCAGCTGGGCATGACCTTGCAGCTTGGCTCCACACAGCTAAATGACTCAGCTTCTTTGTCCCTATTCCAAATTCCTGGGAGAGAATTCGATCAACCCAGTTTGAGTCAGATGTCTACTCCTGGGTCAGTAACTGAGACTGATGGGGCACAGTCACATGGCAGGTAGTACTCTCTCTTCCAAGTTAGGAGCGGGGCAGAGTCTCCAAGGCAGTATATGGGTAGGGAGGAGGGAATGTTTGACATCTCTGGGGCAGATAGGGGCTGAGAGAGGCATGCACGGTTGTGATTAAAAAAAAAAATGCATGGGGTTTGGAAAAAAAAAAATCTGCCATTTCGTAGTCATGAAACTATAGACAACTTTCCTAATCTTCCAAAGACTCATGTCCTTAATATGTAAACTGAACAAAATGACCTCACAGCTCTCAGGATCTATTACTGCTATTTTCATTTTAGGAATTTCATAATGTAAGGAATGACCAACTCTAATATCAACAATTTGGCAGGTTTTATATGAACAAACATTGAAAAAATTGTCTTTGCAGTAAGTCCAATGGTGTATTATTACCAACATTACCATTACTGTAAACAGTTTTGGAAGGCTGCTCACATGTGCTAACAATGTTGAAGTCCCCAGCTAGGCATTCAGCAAATGTTTCTTGCTTAGGGGGGATTTCTAAAGGAAGAGGAAAGCAGACCTTCCTCTGAGGTTTGCCTGTTAAGGTGTTAGAGGCTTGAAAAAGTAATGTGGTGAATAGATGCCTCCATTTCAACAGAAGATTCACTCAGTTCTAATGCTGAGGGTGAGCAATGCTCTAAAATGCATTGTTGGTGAACTGCTGCAAATAAAGAAAAAAGACTATGTTAATTGAAATTTCTATCTATGCCAAATTAATACAACTATCCTGCAGTGTATGAAACTGAGGCATTCCTGTAAAGTTGTCTACAAAGCAAGATTAGTTTTTCCCCATTGAAATCCATTGTGGCATTGAACGTTTAGTATGTTCCTATGAAGAAAGGAAGGATCCAAAGGGAAACACTTAGAAAAGTAACAATTATCCTGGTGAGGATCTTAATTTCTCAACCTACTCAAGTTTCTTTTAAAAATCTGGGCATCCGGCTGGATGTGGTGGCTCACGTCTGTAATCCAAGCACTTTGGCGGTGGAGGAGGGGTGGGGAGCGTGGATCACGAGGTCAGGAGTTCGAGCCTGGCCAACATGGTGAAACCCTGTCTCTCCTAAAAATACAAAAACTAACCAGGTGTGGTGGCACGTGCCTGTAGTCCCAGCTACCCAGGAGGCTGAGGCAGGAGAATTGCTGGAACCCAGGAGGCAGAGGTTGCAGTGAGCCAAGATGGCGCCACTGCACTCCACCCTGAGCAACACAGCAAGACTCCATCTCAAAAAGAAAGAAAGAAAGAAAGAAAAAACATCTGAGCACCCATACAAATCCATGTTTGATAGCAAGTAAATATGTCTCTGGAATTACCCCAGGCCACCTCCAGTTTCCCAGTTGGGCCTCTAGGTCTTCCTATATCCAAGCCCTCACTCGGTTGCATACCTCATTTCTCATCATTTACCTGCCTCTTCTTTTCATATATAAATGTAAAAATATATTATTTTTGGCCTTGAGCTGAAGAGTTAAATTCGATTTAATTAAGTTCATTAATTCATTTATAGCAGAAGAGAAAGGCCCTTGGGTTGCAGGTAAGCCAAATTCTTCAAATAGGATGGTCCTTAGGCCAGGTGTGGTGGCTCATGCCTGTACTCTCAGCACGTTGGGAGGCTGAGGCAGGAGGATCACTTCAGGCCAGGATTTAAATACCAGCCTAAGCAAGGTAGTGAGACACTCCCCCATCTCTACAAAAAAGTTTTAAAAATTAGCTGGGCATGGTGGAATGCATCCTGGTTCCAGCTACTTGGAAGGCTGAAGCAGGAGGATTGCTTCAGCCCAGGAATTTAAGGTTGCAGTGAGCTATGATCATGCCACTGCACTCTAGCCTGGGTAATAGAGTGAGGAAAAAAAAAAAAGGATAGTGCTATATACTCTGTGGTGCTCCTCTGACTTTTCTCTTGTCTAACCTAGAGAGCTCCTCCTAATAACCCCAGGCCCTGGGCAGGGGCAGACTTTATTGCCACCTGCTATGCCTGATTGTTACTGGGAAAATATTGGATTTTTTGTTTTCCTTCTTTAATTTTAAAATAGTAGGTATTTTCCTTTCACATATGAAATCTGTACTCTTTTTTCGTCCCAAAATTGAATATCTCACTGCTTTTTCTTCTGATTATAAAAGTAATTCATGCTTTAAAAAAATTCAACAATATGAAAAGGGATAAAGTGGAAAGTGAAAACTTCCCATAATTCCATTCCCAGAGGCCACAATTATTAGTTTCATATGTTTTTTCATATCAGATGGGTAATATGCCAATGTTGTAACAAGGTTTGAGGATGGCCCATCTCACACATGTGCATGATCACCCAATCATCTTGCTCATGAACTACAAAAGGATCTAATATGTATTCTTTCAGATACATATTACACACACACACACACACAAATATATATGTGTGTATACATATATGTATGTACCCCGAATATACTATGTATAGTACATAATATATACTCTATATGTTAACAAAAATGGGGTCATATTATCCACTCTTTTCTGTGCCTTGCTTTTTTAATTTTTCTGAGATAGAGTCTTGCTCTGTCACTCAGGCTAGAGTGCAGTAGCATGACCTTGGCTCACTGCAACCTCTGCCTCTTGGGTTCAAATGATTCTCGTGCCTCAGCCTCCCAAGTAGCTGGGACTACAGGTATGTGCCACCATGCCTGGCTAATTTTTGTATTTTTAGTAGAGACAGGGTTTTACCATGTTACTCAGGCTGGTCTTAAACTCCTGACCTCAAGTGATCCACTTGCCTCTGTCTCCCAAAGTGCTGGGATTGCAGGCATGAATCACCATGCCTGGCTTTTTTTTTTTCTCTACAATTTGTCATATACATTTTACATACCGATCCATCTCATTCTTTATAATTTTTATAATGGTCTCTCAGTATTCTTTTGTACCATAATCTCTGCCCTCCACTGAAGGGCATATATGATGTTCTAAGTTTTTCTTAAATACTGAAATACTGCAATAAACATATATGTAGATGTATGCCTATGCATGTTCTGATTATTTCCTTAGGATAAATTTGTGTAAGTAAAATAACTGGGTTAAAGCTTATGCACATTTAAAATATTAAAACATAATGCCCAATAGTACACCAGAAAAATCATATCACCTTCCTCTCTTAGCAAGTTTCCTTCAGTTACCTTTATTTTTCACTGTTGCCAATCTGACAGTCCAAAAAAAAAATTAGTACCTCACATTGTTGTAGTAATTTGCATTTCTTTGAATATTAGTGAAGATGAGTATCTTTTCAAGTGTTTGTTAGCCATTTGGTTTTTTTCTTCTACAAATTGTTTGAAATTATGTGTCTGCACTACTCAATCTGTTTAATCCCCCCATCCCATATATACGTACATTTGATTGAGAGTATCAGGGGCAGGTATGTGATAGGAGCTGGGCCAATAAATTCCCTCTTCCAGGAATTTGGGTTGGAGAATAGGGCACCTCTAGTCTGCTGTATTTAAGCCAGGAAATCATGCAGTGCTGTCTGGGTCAACAATTTTTTATCATGTACATCATAAAAAAGAGAAAGTAGGTTTGCAGAATGAAAAGAAACAGGGATACCTTGGAAGCAGAAGAGATGAGGGCTTGTGGCCTTGATCACATCCTTTCTCCAGGCCTGTGAGAAAGTTCTGTGTCCTTAAGCTAGTTTGATTGGATTTCTGTTAAGATAAGCAGTATCACAAGTTCTCTTCATAGGAATGTTAGGGTGGGGAGGGAGGAAATGGTTTTGAAAGAATATTCTGATCTTTATTTTCCTCCCTCCTGGTTCCTAAGAAGCCCAAAGAGACCCTAAGAAATCTGGGATCCCAAGCTTTGAGGCAAGCCAAAGCAAAAAATTGCACAAAGGACCACATGTGTCATCACTGTATTACTCCTTCAACTTGCTCTTCTAGGATTCCCCATCTGATCAGTTGCCACTCAGCTCCCTGTCAGCCTGATCTCAGTACTGCAGCGTTACCATAGTATTGGCTCTGTTTATTGAGCACTCACTATGTACTTGCTAAGTGCTTTGCATACATTAATTATTTGACCATAGTGCGTATATTATTGCTCAATTTGACAGAAAAGGAAATGATGGCTTAGGGAGGTTTAGTAAGTTGCCCAAGAACACTCAGCTAGAAAGTGGAGGAGCAGGTTTCCAGTTTCTGCTGTCTGATTCTGCTATACCTCCTGCTCCAGGCCAGCTTGGCGACTACAGCCCAGAACTTAGGGGACATTGGCTTCTAGGGCAGAATGG
The DNA here is from genome assembly GCF_028858775.2 of Pan troglodytes. Classification (NCBI taxonomy): domain Eukaryota; kingdom Metazoa; phylum Chordata; class Mammalia; order Primates; family Hominidae; genus Pan; species Pan troglodytes. The sequence continues at coordinate 99,712,255 of NC_072403.2, read as the reverse complement.
TGGTCTCCAAGATTACGACTTCAGGCGCCCTCTTACTACCACCTTCAGATCCTTGTCTTTCTTAGAACAGGAGGTACACTAATAACCTAGCAGCTAGCACATTTCTGGCCACAGGCAGCGCAGCCTCCCTGCCCACTTCCAGTGTGAGGTTTATGCCGGGACCCTTTGTTGAGTAAGCAAGCTCTGAAGGTTGTGCAGGTACGTCTTAAAGATGGGCTGGGTTTAACAAAGGTGTACTCACTCTCCTCTCTACACTGTCTTCCCTTAGACACAGGCTTCCCATCCCCCCTGTGGTCTATGTCCTCTATAATAATGATAGCAAACACTTATATAGAGTTGGTCATTCAAAGCCCTCTACATATACTAGCTCATTTGCTCCTCATATCAGCCCTTAGAGTTAGATACTATTAATATCCCTGTTTGGGAGGCCAAGGCAGGATGATTGCTTGAGGTTAGGAGTTTGAATCCTGCCTGGGCAATATAGTGAGACCCTGTTTTTACAAAAAATTAAAAGATTAGCTTGGCATGGTGGCATGTGCCTGTAGTTCCAGTTACTTGGGAGGCCGAGACGGGAAGATCACCTGAGCCCAGGAGTTTGAGGCTGCAGTGAGTTATGATTGTGCCACTGCACTCCAGCCTGGATGAAATGGATGATAGAGTGAGACTCTGTTTCTGAATAAATAAGTAAATACAAAAATAAATAACCATCCCTATTTCAAAGATAAGGAAATGGAAGCATAGACAGGTTAAGTGACATGCTCAAGGTCACACAGCTAGTAAACAGCAGCCAGGATTCCAACCCAAGTATCAGACACTCCTTTGAGTAGTTGATGAAAGCTAAGACTTGCTCCTTAGAAAAATGCATATATTTGTGATTTTGTATAGTGTCAGGGTTTCATGTCAAGGAATCCCCCTATTGTAGGTCGAGCACTTTGCATAGGAGGGCTCAGAAAATTTAGATGTCCTCAGGGGCCAGGCAGGAATGTTAATGAGTGAAGGGGCTAGATGTGAAGAAAGACAGTGGGCCTGCAGAGTTTTTTCTTCCCAAAAGCACTCTGATGAGAACAACCAACCAAAGCAAATCCCCTATACTGGACCAGGAAAACTCACTTGTAAGCTGACCTCAATCAACTATTATACAATCAGTTGGCGCTTCTGTTAGAACACAGCATAGGCCCTTATTTGCTATAGACTCCCAGCAGGTCTGTCTGGTGATCCTAATATTCTGGTATGTTGAACTGCTCTCCCAGCTCAGGGTGGACCTACAGCTTATTCCAGGCAGAATCTCCCCATATGAACTCTAGAGCTGATTTCCACTTGACTTTCACCAAACCTCTGGGTATCCAGGACCCCAGCTACTCTTGCTTGGGCTTCTGATGGGCTAAGGATGTTTTGAAGGTGCAGTTGTTCAGGTTGCATGAGGCAAATGGTGTTACTCCTGCAGACAGTCATGAACATGGAGAGGGGATAGCTGGCTCTCAGAGACTCTGGATTTAGGCAATGGCAGTTCCCAGCTCCCAGGTGGCTCCTGGACTCTGGAAGATGGCCCACTGTAGCTGAGATGTGTCTGGTTTCTGTCTTCCTGGCCTCTTCAGCCCAGCCCTCTCTTTTTTGATCCCCTAATCTCCCTCTTGTCTTTGTTCTTCCCTACACCCACTCTCAGGAAGTTAGAAATATTTTTCTAGTCCTGGGAAAGCTGCCCTCTCTCAATACTGCTGCTATTTTTTCTCAGTGGCACTTGCTCCATTTTGTTATTACTGCCTCAAAGCACTGGGCATAATTCGCTTAATAGGTTTAGGCTTTTTGGAAACACAAAAGCTAGAAACCATTTCTGCTTTCCACTTGGTAATGTTCCTCTTCTGAAGCAATGAATCACGTGCTCGAATGTGATGCAAGGAATACATGCTTGAATGGAACGGAGTGGGAGAGAAAAAGAAGGGTGGAAATATGGGAGAAAAAAGTTACCATTAATTATTAAAAATATTATTCTACCACATATTCATCTTAAGACTTTTTTACACTTTTTTCTTTTATTTTAAATTATAAAATAATTTTCTTTGACAAATTATAATTGTATATAATGATGGGGTACGCAGTGATGTTATGATATATGTATATAATGTGGAATGACTGAATTAAGCTAATTAACATATCTGTCACCTTAAATACTTACCATTTATTTCTCCTAACTAAAACTTTGTACCCAAGACCCCTTTACATTCTCTCTTTTTTTTTTTTTTTTTTTTTTTGAGACAGAGTTTCGCTCTTGTTGCCCAGGCTGGAGCCCAATGGCATGATCTTGGCTCACTGCAACCTCAGCTTCCCAGGTTCAAGCGATTCTCCTGCCTCAGCCTCCTGAGTAGCTGGGATTACAGGCAGGCACCACCACGCACAGCTAATTTTGTATTTTTAGTAGAGATAGGGTTTCTCCATGTTGGTCAGTCTGGTCTTGAACTCCTGACCTCAGGTGATCCGCCTGCCTCGGCCTCCCAAAATGCTGGGATTACAGGCTTGAACCACCGCACCCAGCCTTTTTTATTTTTTATTTTTTTGAGATGGAGTATCGCTCTGTTGCCCGGTCTGGAGTGCGGTGGTGCAATCTCGGCTCACTGCCACCTCCACCTCCTGGGTTCAAGCAATTCTCCTGCCTCAGCCTCCTGAGTAGCTGGGATTACAGGTGCCTGCCAACACGACTGGCTAATTTTTGTAATTTTAGTAGAGACAGGGTTTCACCATCTTGGCCAGGCTGGTCTCGAACTCCTGACCTCAAATGATCCACCCGTCTCGGCCTCCCAAAGTGCTGGGAATACAGGCATGAGCCATCGCGCCCAGCCACATTCTTTTTATTTACTTATTTATTTATTTATTTGAGACAGGGTCTTGCCCTGTCACTCATGCTGGAGTGCAGTAATATGATCACAGCTCACTCAGCCTCAACATCCCGGGCTCCAGTGATCCTCCCACTGCATCCTCCCAAGTAGCTGGGACCACAGGCGAGTGCTACCATGCAGAGCTAATTATTGTACTTTGGGTAGAAACAGGATTTCGCCATATTGCCCAAGCTGGTCTTAAATTCCTGGGCTCAAGCTATCCTGCTGCCTTGGCCTCCCAAAGCACTAGCATTATAGGGGTGAGTCACCACACCTGGTCCCCTTTATGTTCTTGACAACCCCCAAAAACTTGTTTATGTGGGCTATATTGTATTGATGTTTATTGTTTTAGAAATTAAGATGGATAAATGTTTCAAGTATTTACTAATTCATTTAAAAATAACAATAAACCCATGACATGTTAACAAAAATGACTTTAAAAAAACCTGTGTTTTCCAAAACAAATGAACAAACAAAAAAGATTTACTGAGAAGAATGGCATCATGTATGTTTCTGCAAGTCTTTTTAATGTCCAGCATAAGAGAAGACAGTTGGATTCACATCTGTGGTTCTGTACTCAATGTGTTGTGATATATCACATGTCACATAGCTTCTAGAAAACTCCCCGATACACTGGTGAGCAAACGAGTGAAAGACACAAATGACATCTTAGTATTTGGTGAAAATACCTTTACCCAGAGGACCGCCTGAAAGGACCACACTTTAATAACTGTTTGATAACTGTTCTTTCAAATCATGACATATACGCAGTCTAGAGTGCTAGTCCTGGCAGGAAACATACATAGTCATCATCTTAAGGAGGCAATACATGGTCAAGGGCACTGATTTTGGAAGCAGACACTTCCAGGTTTGAAGCTCAGCTCCTCAACTTCCTACAGAGTGGCCTTGGGAAGGTTACTGAACTTTTCTAAATTCCAGATCTCCTACCTAGCAATAGAGAATAGTACCTACCTTACTGAGTTTTTGAAAGATAATGTAGTATTTTCCAAACTTCCTTAGTCATAACATTTGCCAAGTCCGTGTAAGACCTATACTATTATCCTCTTGGTGTTTTTCTGTTGCTCACTTTTTAAACTTCAATAAATGTTTTAAAAGGAAATTTTATATCACTGTTATAAATGCAACACTACTTGCCCTAAATTGAAGGTGCAATGAAAATTAAAGAACTTGTTGCCTGAGAAAGTGTTAAGCCTAAGGCCTACTCTTTTTTAATAACAAAAGGAAGTAAGTTGATGTTAGAAAGTCATTCAAGACCTGCACCAAAGGGAGACTCTCTGCCAGGTGTAATTAGGAGTCAGAGGCTTGAAGAAGGAACAGCTTTCTCAATATGTGATGCAATTTGATTTCTGCCTAGCCCATGTACCACTAAACCATCAACTACCTGAAGCCATTTCCTGTATCACCCCACACTTCGGAGACAGTGAGATCATGCATGTAAGCACTAAGCTCAATGCCTGGCACAATGTAAGGACTCTGCCATGTAGCTTTTGTTATGTTTTCTAATTCTTTCTTTTCTTTTCCCACAGGGGTTAAATGAGTCACCTAAGCCTGCAGCTATTACGTGAACTATGACTATAATGTGTGTCTTATATCCCCTTGTGGGTAAGGGCATGGACTCTAGAACTGGGCTTTGCCACTTCAGTGTTGTGTGACCTTGGGCAAGGGACTCAACCTCTCTATGTCTCAGTTTTCTCATCAGTAAAAGAATGATACAATAGCAGCTAATTTATAAGAGTAAATGAGTTAATACACATAAAGCACATGAACTATGACTATAATGTGTGTCTTATATCCCCTTGTGGGTAAGGGCATGGACTCTAGAACTGGGCTTTGCCACTTCAGTGTTGTGTGACCTTGGGCAAGGGACTCAACCTCTCTATGTCTCAGTTTTCTCATCAGTAAAAGAATGATACAATAGCAGCTAATTTATAAGAGTAAATGAGTTAATACACATAAAGCCCTCAGAACAGTGCCTGGCACACAGTCAACACTCTGTATATATTAGCTAATAGTGTTCTTTTTCACCATGCTGGCTTTGATGGTGGTAGTCATTAACAGGCAGCTACACTACTATAGAGAAATTTTTCTCAAACTACCTGAAGGAACAGATTTTTTCCCCAATCCATGTTTACCAATAATTTAGTAAATAGAACAAAATTAATTACTAGAAAAAAGAAATAAAAAAGAGAAAATATGAAATATAAGCCCATATTTTTTATTATTTGATTCAATAGACATATTTTAATAAATATAATCAGAGGCAGGCCGGGTACAGTGGCTCATGCCTATAATCCCAGCACTTTGGGAGGCCGAGGTAGGCAGATTGCTTGAGCTCAGCAGTTCAAGACCAGCCTGGCCAACATGACAAAACCCTGTCTCTCTCTGAAAATAAATAAATAAATAAATAAATAAATAAATAAATAAATAAATAAATTAGCTGGGTGTAGTGGCATGTATGAGGTAAGAGAATTGCTTGAGCCCAGGAGGTTGAGACTGCAGTGAGCCAAAATGGGACCACTGAACTCCAGAGGGTGACAGAGTGAGACAAAAAAAAAAAAAAAAAAAAAAAATCAGAAGAAAAACAGGAAAAGATAAATTACAAAAAATGTACATATTGTTAATTGAAAGCCTAGGTATACACAATTAATAGAGTCTTGCTTCACTACTTTCTTGTTATTCCTTATTTGTGATGAAACAAAAAGTCATGAAGGAAATAGCAATTCTCTATGTTAAATGCTGATATGTACACTTGAAACAAACACCTTGTATACTACTATTTAAATTTTTTCATGGCAAAAACCACATTTACCTTTGCACCAACCTAATAAGATCCTAAAGGCATGTTTCACACTGTTGACTTGGGTGGTAAAGAAACTCTGAAGGAAGGAGATGGATTAAATTTTACAGAGCAGCATAATGGAAATAAGTAGAAGTGGTTAACTAAAATTTTCTTTCTTTTTTTTTTTTTTAATACAGAGTCTTGCTCTATCACCCAGGCTGGAGTGCAATGGTGCAATCTCGGCTCATTGCAAACTTTGCCTCCTGGGTTCAAGCGATTCTCCCATCTCAGCCTTCTGAGTAGCTGGGATTACAGGCACACACCACCATGCCTGGCTAATTTTTGTATTTTTAGCAAAGTTGGGTTTTCACCATTTTGGCCAGGCTGGTCTCGAACTCCTAACTTCAGATGATCCACCCGCCCCAGCCTCCCAAAATGCTGGGATTACAGGCATGAGCTACTGCTCCAGGCCTAAAAAAATTTTTTTAAAGAGAGTCTCACTATGTTCCAGAGGGCACAAAACATGTCTCCTACAAAGGCCTCATTTTTTTTTTTTTTTTTTGTGGCGGAGTCTTGCTCTGTCGTCCAGGCTAGAGTGCAGTGGCATGATCTTGGCTCACTGCAGCCTCTGCCTCCCAGGTTCAAGTGATTCTCCTGCCTCAGCCTCCTGAGTAGCTGGGATTACAGGCACCTGCCACCACACCCAGCTAATTTTTGTATTTTCAGTAGAGACAGGGTTTCACCATTTTGGCCAGGCTGGTCTTGAACTCCTGACCTCAAGTGATCCGCCCACCTTGAGCCTCCCAAAGTGCTGGGATTACAGGCATGAGCCACCACACACACCCTCACTGTTTTGTTTCTCCATGGAACCTGACACTTGAGTACCAAGCTTTAAAAGATGATTGATTATTGCAGTATCACGTTTCTGTTCTAAGTGATTGAGTTCTCCAAGAGTATTGTGAAATGACATGGTCCACATGACTTATTTGCCTTTTCTAAGTAATGTCTTTCATCTTTTCTCTAAAACAGCTAGCACTTACCTACAGATCACTAAAAATCATTCCCAAATTATATTAACCACATCTTTTACTTCACCTAAATAGACAGAAGTTCAGGATCCTTTCATTCCTCTTGGTTCCTTGACACTCAAAATGTGAACCATAGACCAGGGGAAGCAATGGCATCACCTGGTAGGACACCATTGGCATCACCTGGTAGAATCCAAATCTGCATTATAACAAGATCCCCCAGGTGACTCACAGGCATCTTAAATTTGAGAAGCTCTGCTCTAGTTCACTTAACTTCTTGGCAGATGTGTCAGTGACACTATGCCACGGTCCTCAGGTGTGTGGCAAGCCCTCTGTGAGGCCACAGAGATACTAAGATAACTAATAACTAAGACATGACCCCTGTGATAGAAAGTAATAGTCTCTACTCTGCTCCATTTTAGACTGTGTGACCTTAGGCATGAGCCACAAATTCAATAGTAAAATGGGATTAACACTATGACCATGTAGGATTTTTATTAGGATAAGCTGAGAACACACCTGGGCCATGGTGGGATCCTCTGTAAACAATAACTTTTATTAGGTTGGTGCAAAAGTCATTGCAGGTTTTGCCATATTCCCCTCACATATTGCCAACCTAGGCTGTAACTCACCTATCTAGGCAGGATTAAAGTGACACACACCCTAAAACCCAACTGCACTGATTGGGAACTTTAGATGTTATCTGAGTTCCCTCTTTTGCACTCTCTCTAGTGATATTTGTGTACATTTCTCCTCCACTAGACTATAAGCGTAAGGGAGGGGCAGTGTCTTCTTCATCTTGCTAGCCTCCGTGTTGTCAAACAGTGTCTTAGACATAGCAGACTCTCAGTACATGGTTGTTTAAACAAGAAAGACTACTCTAGGTGTTCAAAATAATTTTTGTGTGCACCCCAATCTCATCTTTCATGTCACTTTTCATATTCCAAAATAAACTGCCAACACACAGATTTAATGAACCCAATCACTATTATCTTCTGTTGTAACCTAAAAGGCACAGTAGGTTTTAGAGGTTGGAAATTAGGCCATAATCCTGACAGTCACTACTCCTGTACTGCATGCTTATCAGAGAACATTCAATTGGGCTGGCTGATTCTCTTCTCAATGAATACTCATGGCCTTTCTTTCAGAAGGGTTGTGAATTTTTAAATTGACAATTGTGCATGACCAAAACATTAAAAGTTGAGACTCCATTAGAATTGGAATGTCAGCTGGAGAATGGTTGGGAATATTAGTTTGACAGTTTTGAGTCTGAACTCCCACTCTTCTTTGCGAAGACATGTAAGAAGTCTTTGAAACACAATAGAAGATAATAAGGAACATCCTAGAAAGGCAGTCAGAGGTGAGAATTAAACTCATTACCCAGGAGTAAGACAAAATTGAATAAAAGTCATTGGCAGCATTCTGCTTGGGTGTGTATGTGGTGGGGGCAGCTGGCTCAGAAACTGGACCTCAGCAGCTGTAACTGGACTGTGGGCAATCTAATAGACAAAAAGGCTTGGGGAGATTTTGGAGTTTTCCTTAGCATGATAATAATAGACATGGCTAACTAAGGGTTTATTATGCACTAGACAGTATCGTGTGATGTACTGGCTTTTAATTTCCAGATTGATGGTAACTGGGATGACTTTTTTTCTCCAGAAAAAAAATTGTATTTTATTTTTCCAAATTATTATGATAAATGGGACTTTTGAAAAAGAATTTTCAGACAAGCTTGTAAGATAGAAAGTAAGCTTTGAAGGTAGGAATGTCTTATTCCCATGGACCCACTCCATGACCCCACTACTCAGAGGCAAACCGTACCAGGAGTGTGAACTGTCTCCTTTAAGTACAAGATGGGGACAATTCCTTGTACTCATCTGGCCACAATATATAACAAACTGTGGCACACAAGTTTCAGATAAAATCTAGCAATTTTTTGAGTACTCTATAAAGCCCTAACTTTAACACAAGCCCTGAGGACTGCAAGGGACCAATAATCAGTCCCAAGGTGATGCTTGTTATCAGTGGGTGGGGTTAGGAAAGCTGCTCCTGGGGTAAGAGTTGAGCCTCTTTTTTCATTTCCTTCACACCATGCACCTGGCTAACCCTTATAACAATGGGCTTGCAGAGGAAGCCCAAAATATTGGGGAAGTGCAGGCATCATCTCATTCTCTCAAAAAGCCTCATCAGAGAAGGTTTGTGGTGGCATCATGGAACCACAGGACAAAAGGCACAAGAGGGAACGAGAGCCTGACACAGACAGTGACACCAATTCTGAGTCAGGCTTGGACTTAAGCAAGACAGCGGAACAGACAGCTGCAGTAGAAGGTGTGAGGGAATTCTAAAACTAAATGACGAGGCGGGGCTAGAGACAACCTTTAGGGGCTTGAGGTCCCCCACCAATGGGGAGATAGTGTGTGAAGCTTTTCATTATTCATCAAATGTTTACTGTTTAGTTTATAGCTGGCACTCTGCAGTGATTAGAACATGCATGGTCCAAAGTATTTCATGTATTTAACTTTCCAAACAACTGAAACTTTAAATTATCTGAATCTTAAATACCTTCTATGGGATATTTTCTTTTTCTTTTCTTTCTTTTTTTTTTTTTTTGAGATGGAGTTTCGCTCTTGTTGCCTAGGCTGGAGTGCAATGGCATGATCTCTGCTCACCACAACCTCTGCCTCCCAGGTTCAAGTGATTCTCCTGCCTCAGCCTCCTGAATAGCTGGGATTACAGGCATGCGCCACCACGCCTGGCTAATTTTGTGTTTTTAGTAGAGACAGGGTTTCTCCATGTTCGTCAGGCTGGTCTCGAACTCCCGACCTCAGGTGATCTGCCCGCCTCGGCCTCCCAAAGTGCTGGGATTACAGGTGTGAACTACTGCACCCAGCCAGGATATTTTCTTTTTTTATTATTATTATTTTTTTAAATTATACTTTAAGTTTTAGGGTACATGTGCACAACATGCAGGTTTGTTACATACGTATACATGTGCCATGTTGGTGTGCTGCACCCATTAACTCGTCATTTATATTAGGTATATCTCCTAATGCTATCCCTCCACCCTCCCCCCACCCCACAACAGGCCCCGGTGTGTGATGTTCCCCTTCCTGTGTCCAAGTGTTCTCACTGTTCAATTCCCACCTATGAGTGAGAACATATGGTGTTTGGTTTTTTGTCCTTGCGATAGTTTGCTAAGAATGATGGTTTCCAGCTTCATCCATGTCCCTACAAAGGACATGAACTCATCCTTTTTTATGGCTGCATATATTCCAAGGTGTATATGTGCCACATTTTCTTAATCCAGTCTATCATTGTTGGACATTTGGCTTGCTTCCAAGACTTTGCTATTGTGAATGGTGCTGCAATAAACATACGTGTGTATGTGTCTTTATAACAGCATGACTTATAATCCTTTGGGTATATACCCAGAAATGGGATGGCTGGGTCAAATGGTATTTCTAGTTCTAGATCCCTGAGGAATCGCCACACTGTCTTCCACAATGGTTGAACTAGTTTACAGTCCCACCAACAGTGTAAAAGTGTTCCTATTTCTCCACATCCTCTCCAGCACCTGTTGTTTCCTGACTTTTTAATGATCGCCATTCTAACTGGTGTGAGATGGTATCTCATTGTGGTTTTGATTTGCATTTCTCTGATGGCCGGGCAGAATATTTTCTAATATCATGTTTGTTACACATTTTTTGAACTGCATACTAAACATAGTTTGTGCTTTTCTTGATGATTCATGGTCACTGTCTTGTGCTCCTTACTTAGGGTTGCCAGATAAAATACAGGGTACCCAGTAAAATCTGGATTTCAGCTAAATACATGCAATATTTGTGACTTTCTTTAAAAATAGAGATAGGGTCTCACTATATTGCCCAGGCTGGTCTGAAACTCCTGGCGCAAGCAATACTCTTGCCTCAGTCTCCCAAAGTGTTGGGGTCACAGGCATGGGCCACTGCATTCCAACCTGTGACATATTTATACTAACAAATTATTCCTTGTTAATCTGAAATTCAAACTGAATTTGAATTTGGGCATCTTATATTTTTGTTAAATCTGGCAACCCTACCACTGTTATATATGATGTTATAATAATACAAGGGAGCCTCAGCTGCAGTTGAGCTGCGGTAGGGCTAATTGTCCTGACAGGGAGGTGTTGTTGTTGTTGTTGTTCTTTTTCAACGTTGTTGTTCTTTTTCAATTCTGTAGTTATTTTTGACAGTCTCTTTTATTGCTATCCAATGATTCTATTGCTTGTTGTAGCCAGTGTATAGCACCTTTAATTCTCTTTTCTCTCTCCTAGTATATTCTTCCAGTTGGTTTGGACTGGAAAATAAGATCCCCAAGCACATTTGAATTTTCTGTCAAGTTAAGAGTAAATAGTTTTTGAAGAAGGGTGCAGGTACTTGAGGGCACATACTTAAGAAAAGTATGCAAATTTAAAAACAAGGACTTCATAATATCTTAATGTGACTGCCAGAGATTATCCTGTAATTTCTTTTCAACGTTCCTCAGGCTAAGTGAATCATGGTTTATTTCCTGGAGTGCATAGGGCATTGTATAAGGAGAACTCAGTCGCTGATGAAGAGGTGAAAGCTATATTAGGTTGGTGCAAAAGTAATTAAAAGTAATGGCAAAAACTGTAATTACTTTTGCGCCAACTGAATCGATAAAAGAATTTGCAATTGTGTTTTTTACACTTGAACGGGATGCTGAATGTTCTTGACAATCTTTGGGAAGAGTCAGATACTGGTCTGGCTTGAGTAGTTAACAGGTAATCTTGCCTTGAGACTGGATCGCACTAGGTGACCTCTTGAAATAACTGGCAGATATATGGTTCTGCGTACTCTGTGATCTACCCAATCGACTCAAAATAATGACCACATCCAAAATTATGAAAACTGAAAAATTAGTCAGCATCATATCTACAACAGAAAGTACTGTGTATTCCAAATATGGTGCTTAGAAGAGATTTGGGCCAGCTTGCAAAATCTTATGCAGAAGGAATTACAATGTCTCTTCTTCCCTAACTGCACTCATTTACACAACGATTAAACAATTTTTCTGCCCTAGACAATCCTTGTTCTGAATATAGATTTGAAGTGGCTCCTGAATTAGAACTGCCGTTCCTAATGCTGAGCCTATGATTATTCAAACTCAGCATGAGAAGTCAGCAAACACCTCCCCACACCTTATATATTTGCATTTATCTTTATTTGACATCAGAAAAAAATTGTTTGAAAATGATTTAATATAAGCAGACAATCTTCAGGCTCAGGATGATGAGGTCTTATGTTACCCAGCTATGTCTACTTTTATTGGCTTTAGTCAAAGAATGACTCATCAGAATCAGATCCTGGAGAATATTTTGGGAGGTGTTAGGAAAGTCTAATACCAAGCAAGACCAGTATCTTGGTAAAATAGTTTAATTTTCTTCAGAGGCTTCTGAGATTGTACAAATCAGAAAATACTTGCTAGGTCATGGTAAAACTATTCTAAATATGTTAAACCTTTAAAACTTGTTACAGGCTTTTTAGTTACAACAAGAGCAATTCTGGTCTGTGTAGGTCACTGGAGCCATTAGCTGTACAGTATATTTAGATTCATGTGACCTGATTCAATTTATTAATGTGTTAAATATAGTTTTCTTTTTCTTATTTTTTCTTTCCTTTTTTCTTTTTCTTTTTTTAAACATTTTTATTTTTTGTAGATATGGGGGTCTTGCTATGTTGCCCAGGCTGGTCCCGAACTCCTGACCTCCTCCCTGCCTCGGCCTCCCAAAGTGCTGGGACTACAGGCATGAGTCACTGCCCTCAGCTCTTTTTCCTCTTTAGTACTTCCTTCCCCCCATCTCCCATCTTAAGGTCTGCTGTCTTTTTCTTCTTGATCAACAAAATAAATTCATTTTTCAAATATATTGTGGTGGCTTACACTTGTAATCCCAGCACTTTGGGAAGCCGAGGTGGGAGGATGGCTTCAGGCCTGGAGTTCAAGACCAACCTGGGCAATGTACTGAGACCCCGTCTCTACAAAAAATTTAAAAATTAGCTGGGTATGGTAGTGCAAGGTTGTAGTCCTAGCTACTTGGGAGGCTGAGGCAGGAGGATCACTTGAGTCCAGGAGGTCGAGGCAGCAGTGTGCCTTGATTGTGTCACTGCACCCCAGCCTGGGTGACAGACCAAGTCCCTGTCTCTAAAAAATAAAAGTAAAATATACTATGTCATGACTTACGGCTTTTAAGTATTATCTTTATTTTCAAGTTTAGCCTAATAAATACTTTTGTAGGTTTTTTTTTTCAACAGCTTCCTTCTACTCTAAAAGGGTTGCTATAGTATTTTAGCAGATCTATAAAGGAACAAGGATAATGTGGGCTACTGGGGATAGTGTGATAAAAAATGTTTAAGAAATATTCAGTGGACATTTACTGAAGTGTGCAAGGTATTATACTATTGGTAAGGAGCTAACACAATGACAGGAGAGGCAGATTCATGAACAGAATTTTATTGCAGTGTGGTGAGGATAATGATGAAAATATGCAGATAGGTGTCTCTTTCTCTGTGAGGCTATAAAACTAACTTGGCTTTGAAACACTGCGGAGGGCTTCCTGGAGGAGTTAATGCCTGGCTTGAGTCTTAAAATATAAGTAGTCAGGCAAGAAGTGTGGAGCAGAGAGCCTAAGCAAAGACATAGGTGAATAGGGAAGGGTCTCCCTTGTCTTTTTAGTTTCTGAAGTAGCTTCCTGAGTCATTGGTAGAAGGGGAGGCACCCCAGCCCTGTCACTGTTTAATCGTGACAGCCTTTTGCAAATATACTGTGCAGCGGTGACCACACAGGCAACTATTATGACTAAACTATCAAGTTTACCAGATATCCCCCACCACCTTTAAGTACAACAACACTTTGCTGGCTGGGTGCAGTGGCTCGGCCTGTAATGCTAGTCTGTAATGCTAGCCTGTAATGCTAGTGGGAGGATCACTTGAGGCCAGGAGTTTGAGACCATCCTCAGCAACTTAGACCTCTGTCTCCACAATTAAACAAAAAAATACTTTCCTCATTTTCTAGGCATTCTGGTATATTTCAAATGATAGCCTGATAACCACAATCCTCTCTGTATTAGTTTCTTACAGCTGCCATAACAAAGTACCACAAACTGGATGGCTTAACCTACAGAAATTTATTGTCTCACGGTCTAGAGAATACAACTCTGAGAAGGTGTTTTCAGGGTTGGTTCCTTCTGAGGACTGAGGGAGAACAACTTCTCTCCTAGCTTCTGGTGTTTTGCTGGCAATCTTTGGCATTCCTTGGCTTGTAGAAGCATCACCCTAATCTCTATTTTCATGTTCATGTTCATGTGGGTCAAAATTCCCTTGGGCCCATGCCTGGGTCCAAATTCCCACCCCCACCCAGTCTCCCCTTCACCCTGGCCTTTTTTTCTTTTCTTTTTTTTTTTTTTTTTTTTGAGACAGGGTCTGGCTATGACACCCTGGCCGGAGTGTGGTGGTGTGATTACAGCTTACTGCAGCCTCAACCTTCTGGGCTCATGCAATCCTCTCACCTCAGCTGCCCTGAGTAGCTGGGACCACAGGTGTCCACCACCATGCCTAGTTAATTTTTTAAAAATTTTTGTAGAGATGAGGTTTCTTATCATTGCCCAGGCTAGCCTCAAACTCCTGGCCTCAAGTGATCCTCCCACCTCGGCCTTCCAAAGTGCTGGGATTACAGGTGTGAGCCACCGCACCTGGCCCGAATTTCCTTTTTTTTTTATAAGAATACCAGTCATATTGGATTAGGGGCCCATCCTACTACATTTAGCTAATTACGTTTGAAATAATCCTATTCCTAAGTAAAGTCATATTCTAAGGTACTGGAGGTTAGGACTTCATATGAATTTTGAAGTCCTTGAATTCCCTCAAACATAGGGAATTTAACTCACAACATCACATTTCAAATGTAGGTTTTATAACTTATGGGCAAATCTTAATTTCAGAAAATATTACCAAGTGTTTAGAATTTACTAGAAATTTACCTAGTAGGTGTCTTAGTTAAGCTGCTGTTTCATTAAATGCTTATCTTTTTCAAAAGATTTTCCAAATGTAGGAAATGTAGGATATTTCCAAATATCCTAAATTAAAACTAGAAGGGCTTACTTGTTGACACAGTGTGATCAGGACTGCTGATCTCTGAAGCACTGGACAATTCTATAAAATTGTCTATAAAAAAGAATATATTGAACTACTTCTAAATATGGTTTAAAAATAATAGACAAAATGGCTATAAAACATCTGTTACTGAATAAAGAAGAATACATGAGCATTGGAAATCAGTATTTATAATCATTTGACAGTTGGCATTCACAAAATTGTTTCATATTGCACTGGTGATAGTTTCTACATATATCACTTTTTTTTTTTTTTTTTTTTTTTTTTGAGACGAAGTCTAGCTCTGTCACCCAGGCTGGAGTGCAGTAGCTTGATCTTGGCTCACTGCAACCTCCGCCTCCCGGGTTCAAGCGATTCTTCTGCCTCAGCCTCCTGAGTAGCTGGGACTATAGGTGTGCGCCACCACGCCCGGCTAATTTTTTTTCTTTTTAGTAGAGACAGGGGATCACCATGTTGAACAGGCTGGTCTCGAACTCCTGACCTCGTGATCCGCCTGCCTCGGCCTCCCAGTGCTGGGATTACAGGCGTTAGCCACTGCGCCCGGCATCATTTTCTTTTCTTTTCATTTTTTTCAGACAGAGTCTCGCTCTATCACCCAGGCTGGAGTGCAGTGGCAACATCTCGGCTCACTGCAACCTTCGCCTCCCGGGTTCAAATGATTCTCCTCTTAGCCTCCCGAGTAGCTGCGACTACAGGCGCGCGCCACCACGCTCGGCTAATTTTGTATTTTTAGTAGAGACGGGATTTCACCATTTTGACCAGGCTGGTCTCGAACTCCTGACCTCAGGAAGATCCGCCTGCCTCGGCCTCCCAAAGTGCTGGGATAACAGGCGTGAGTCACCATGCCCGGCTACACAGATCACTTTCTAAATTAGCGCTGTATTTGATTCTTATTTTAGGTATGTGACTAAAAGTACAACTTCTAGAAACACTTTTTTCCCCCCTCCGCTTACAAAATGGATCCATCCAATATCTATTACCTAAACATTTCACTGTCTTTTGATTAGTTTTGTAACAAAGTTCACAATATATGCACCAATATTCAACAGAAATAATGCAATGTCTGATACCACTTGCTTTTTACCCAACGCAAAACAATTTGATTCTGTAAGTCGTTCAAGTTCTGTTCATTTACAGAAGCAAAGCTGGCTTTACAGAATTTCATTAGTGGATGAAGCAGCTACCTGCGAAGGGTAAAGCATCAAGTTGAATCAAGGATCCTGTAACCTGATACTATTACTGTTGTTCTGTCTGCCAGTCCTAAATAGGTTTCATAATCTCATTATCTCCTATCCTCTCCATGTGAAAGGTCTTGTTTTGGGTACTGTCGCTACCGAAATTAAGCTAACTTTGACTAGAGATTGGTTTATTATATTTCCCAGATCTGAAATCACTGTGGGAGCAACTATACGGAGAATCTTAAAAGATTTCTACGTCGCTTAGCCTGCTTTTGCCACGGGTTCGCTTTCCCATCTCCCACTGTCTCAGAACCTTCTCTTTTTTTCTCTTTTGCTTAGTTCCTCTTACCCTCAAGCTGTGTAGGGGGATTTAAATTCCAACCCGGAACTCGGAATCGCGCGCCTTGCATGACGGAAGTCGTAGTTTCTGTGACTCCTCCCTTCCCGCCTTTCAAGCCGATTCCTCCCGGTACCTAAAAACTACAACTCCCAAAATGCATCCTCGGTTTGGCCCGCCCCCGTGCGCAAGCGCTCTGAGGCCGCCGGATTTGAATCGGCGGCGTTGTTATTGACGCCATATTGGGGCCGGCGGCGGGTGGGAGAGTTCTACGAGAGAGGGGGAAGCGGTTGGACGTGTTCGCTTGGGCTCCTGCTGCGGCAGCCACCTCGCAATCTCTCTGCATCGATCGCCGCTCGCAAGCTACTGACCGTACTCGGGCGTATTAGGAGCCGCGTTCCAGCCTCACACCCCACGGTGCTGTTTTCGACTTCAGAAAGGATCTAGTCTCAGCACAGAAGCGCCTCAGGCGCGGCGCAAAGCTCGAGCGGACGGCGGGGGCGGCCGGAGCCTCTCTCGGGGGAGCCGCGCCTGAGGAGGCGGAAGAACCCCCCTGACGCGACTGGCGTGTGCTTCTGCCCGCCACCGCCCCTCCCGCTCTCACCCGGGCCGTCCCTGGCCACTGCCCCTGCCGCGGAGGCAGCGGCGGCAGCGGCTCTCCTTTCCACAGCAGGCGCTCCGCGACCCGCTTGGCTCCTGAGCCCGTCGGGTAGGCTCTCCTCGAGTTCCCGCTCTTCACCCCTTCCCTCACCCTCTTCTTTCGTCACCCCTCCCCGACCCCACCCGAGCCCGGCGCCTCAGCTGCCCCCGGCCATGGCGTGCGGAGCCACTCTGAAAAGGACTCTGGATTTCGACCCGCTGTTGAGCCCGGCGTCCCCGAAGCGGAGGCGATGTGCGCCATTGTCGGCGCCCACCTCGGCCGCTGCCTCCCCGTTGTCGGCGGCCGCGGCCACCGCCGCCTCCTTCTCCGCTGCGGCCGCCTCGCCGCAGAAGTATCTCCGAATGGAGCCATCCCCCTTCGGCGACGTCTCCTCCCGCCTCACCACAGGTGGGACCCGGCCCCGCGGCCGCCGGGGTAGTGGAGAGAACTGGGAACAGGGGTCCTGGGGCGTGGGATGCGGCCCCTGGGGTGGGGGTGCCGGACTGTGTGGTTCTTGTTCTTAGCAAAGTAGTAGGGCAGCCACGTTTTTTACTAGGTCCTCGTAGCCCGAGGACCTAATAAGACACAATAGAAATGGGCTGATGTCAGGGGGATAGTGTTTGGAGGTGGGTAGGGGCTTTGCCTTGCCCGTATTGGGTAGAACAGGGACATCTTTTTCTTTGGGCCGAATGATTGGAATTGTTTCCGTAGTCGCTAGAGCCCCAGCGGAAATGATCAGAGAGGACGATATTATTCGTAAATTTAGGCGAAAGGGTCACATTTCACCCCAATCTGGATGTGTGCTTGCCGTAATCGATTGGTTGCAGCTATTAACTCTGGGACTGGGTGGTTTGAGGCGAGGCTACAGCCCCTCCTTCAGTTCAGACATGGCTGATTTTAGTATAGTGGGGGTGGGGGGTGGGGGATGGATGTCACTGGGGCGAGATCTAGGCCTGTCATTAATCACCCACAAGAACGCCACTTTGGCTGAGTCAAGACCTGTTTCCCTAGCAGGGTCAACAACAAAGAAAATGCTCTTCCCGACTACTGTAATATGATCACACTATACGTCTAGACCTTGAGAAATGTTGAACTTTTAATAAGCATATTGCATTGAAAATTGGGGCTGAGGAGTTGCTTTTATTTGGAAATGCTTTATTTTTGCCCAACAAAGTATGCTGGGGGAAAACAACCTAGCCTTGAGAATAATGAAGAAATCAACCCAAGATTCCAAGGGACTTCAGACTTTTGCTTTTCATCTTGAAACATTTCCTGAGAGAGACTGGGGAATGTCTTTTGGCTGCTTTGTAGGGCATGTGTATGCCCAGTTTTTTCTGTACTTTGAAATCCTTGTGTGCCCCTGGCACAGTCCTAGGATAGGCTTTTGTGGACTAGAAGTGTAAATGTTTCCTTTGTGTGTAGCATGCAAAGATTTCTGTGTGAGCCTTTAGTAATAATATCACCCTTTAGACAAAGCCTTTCCATAGCTTGATTTAAATGTCTCGTTATCAGTAGCTTAAAAAAGTGAAGTATATACCTCTGTATTTGGTGACTTCCATTTGAAACTGACTTTAGTGGTTTTTTTTTTTTTGTCACATTTAAAAATATTTTCTAAATCCATGGAGTGACCCTCGAATATGCAAGCTACCATTTTTGCTATTAAATATTTGGTCTAATTTAAGGACATACTGTTTTAGAGTTGTAGTGAGTTTTTACGGAAATTCTTAGATAAATTTATTTAATGACCTTACTAAACTGTGTTTTAATTAGATTGAAAAGGCATTTGTTGATTAATTGTTAGGCTTTACTTTGGGGAAAAAAAAAGGAAACAGCCAATGTCAAGAATGAGCTACTGGTGGTTGACATTTTTGGAATTTGTCTTTTAGTGAAATGGTATCATTGGAAATTGAAATGGATTCTGTACTTAACTAATAAAGCCATTTCAAAATAAGGTCATTAAGTAGCTAACCAGCAATACATTTCAGTCGAGGGAGTGAATTAATACAGTGCTAGGTTGGGGAATTAAAGTACTATATCTCAATGTCAAAATAATCTTGGGCATGTATGTGAACAATTGGGGACTATACCATGTTCCTCCCCTTTAAAGCACACTTATTCAGAATTGTGATCCTTTGTAAACGACTTTTCATTGGCATATCTGTAGCGTTGGTTAATACAGTTGGCTCCACATTATCTCAAGTTTAAATTAATTGGACTGTTGTAGTAAAACGACTGGAATTATTGGAATTGTTTAAGCCAGCTGATTGAGATTCACATTCACTTTCCAAAATACTGCTATTTTCTTCAAGGTGTTTTTTTTTTGACATCTACTTTGGAAGTTTGATTATATCCTGAAACCTAAAATCACATCCTTATTGATTCTGAGTCTGCTAAAAGTTATTTCAACTAATTTGAATATTATCGCAAAAAGTTTACTTGAGAAAACAAGTTGAAATTGAAGTTTTGAGTTGCTAAAATTACATTTTTTAAACTGTAGTTTTGAATGACATTCTAAATGTAATTTAGTTTGACTTTGTGTTTATATGGCCAATTTGGGGTATGGTCCTGTATGTTTTTTGTAATGTCATAATGGGAGCTGCAGTGTTGTGCAGGTATCAAAGAGCTTCCCAGTTTTCATGTTAGTAAACTTGGAAATAATTTTCTCATGCACCTGATTTTTAGCTTCCTATTTTAACACCGATTATTCTTAAACTTTATGGGAGTAAATATCCATCTGTCATTAACTAAAATGAGTAGTTAGGTTTGGAAGTAGACAGTGGCTTACCAAATTGAGATTGGCGAACTTGTGGGAACTCTTTGTTTTCCTTTCACATCTGTGAGTTCAAATATAATACAAATTAATGTAGAACTAGAGTACTAAAGTGACTTTTTTTCAGAGCATGTATACAATTTATTTTATCATTGTTCTCCTCTAGATACTTTCAGTTTCTGATGGCATAGCTGAAGTCATGTTGTGGCTTTATTAGTTTCAGGAACTTGGATGTCTGTTTTAAACCTTAGCTATCATTTTAGTCATCCCAGGAAGTTTGACTTGACTATTCTTATTTAAATATTTTTCAAACTGTTGCAACTTAATACTAGGAAAAAGGAAGGACTAACTGAGCTGACGGAAGTTAAGCTTGCTTTCTTAACCGCAAGGCTTAGAGCCTTTATTATGCTAATTGGCATTATGAATTTTTTAGGGACTCCTTAACACACAGCTATCCCAAACCTGTTTTTTAGGACACCTAAGTGTTACTAATGCAGAAATGCTGTCCAGGGTCTAGGGATGGTTGACAAAGTATAGCCATATTTTTGTGTAGCCTGAGAGCTAAGAATGTTCTTTACATTTTTTAAACGGTTGGAAAAGAATCAAAAGAATTATTTTGTGACACGTGAGAATTATGTGAAATTCAACTTTCAGTGTCCATAAATAAAATTCTATTGGAACACAGCTGTGCTCATTCTTTTTTTTTTTTTTTTAAGTATTGTTCATTGCAGGTGACGATGGCAGAGTTTAATAGTTGTCACACAGAGTATATTGCCCCGAAAACTCCATATTTGCTCTCTGGTGTTTACAGAAAAAGTTTGCTTACCCTCATGTGGGGTGTCAGCAGTGAGGTTTATAATACCCCTGGGTATGGAAAAGGAAAAGTGATCAGTGGAAGTAAGGGGAGGGGGAGCAGAAGCATTGAATATCGTTGGTGAAAGGAATGCCTCTAGTAGCTGCATCAATACTTACCCTGGTAAGTTAGTTGAAAACCAAAGTATGCTTTACTATTGGTTTTTGAAACATCTCATAATACTACCATTTAGCCAAAAGATTGTCATGACATTCCCAAGAAAGAATTTTAATAAAACCAAAATATTGCAACATTATAAGAGACCGTCAATCAAATCCAGCACATTGTTTTCATTATGTAGTGAATGAATGGTCTGAAGATACCCTTCTGTGAATGTTAATGTATTTGTGAGTTTGTTAGGCACATTAATTCACATTGTTTATGGCTTGGTACCATTAATCTGCCTTAGGAATTGAATTCTGTGAAGAGTTAAGTTCCTTTGTAAGAACTCATTGTACTTGCTGGAAACTTGCCATTAAAAATGGAAACTGCAGCTTGTGAATGGGGAAGGGTTTACAGGAACATAGATTGTTCACCAGACATTGATGCATGCCTGCAAACGGAGACACCAGCTGGCTTCAATGAAATATAAATGGTTCTAGGCAAACAAATGAGACGTCTGTTGGAGGAGGCAGCATCTCTCTTCAGATGTCATTTACATTGAGCCAGAAGTATTTTTTAATATTTTGTGGTTATTTAGACAGCTGTTAAGTTGCTCCTAGTTTCTCACTGGATTTGGCAAATAAATGTTTTTAATGGTCTTTGTACTTTGAGTCTTAAACCTGATATTCTATTTAGGACTGTGTATGTAGCTGCAGTTACTGCATATTTCTATGATTTATGCATTTAAGAATCCTGTAAGTTTATGGCCATTAAAAACTGCAGTTGTATTCGTTACTAATGTAGAGCTTTTTTTTTTTCTTTCTTGAGACAAAGTCTTACTCAGGCTGGAGTGCAGTGGCATGATCTCAACTCATTGCAACCTCCATCTCCTGGGTTCAAGCGATTCTCGCGCCTCAGCCTCTGGAGTAGCTGGGATTACAGGCGTGCGCCACCACACCTGGCTGATTTTTTTTGTATTTTTAGTAGAGATGGGGTTTCACCATGTTGGCATGGCTGGTCTTGAACTCCTGACTTCAGGTGGTCCAACTGCCTTGGCCTCACACAGTGCTGGGATTATAGGTGTGAGCCTGTGCCGCCGGCTTTTGTTTTGTTCGTTTGTTTTGAGACGGAGTCTCACTCTGTCGCCTAGGCTAGAGTGCAGTGGCGCAATCTCAGCTCACTGCAACCTCCACCTCCTAGTTTCAAGAGATTCTCCTGCCTCAGCCTCCTGAGTAGCCGGGATTACAGGCGCACACGACCACGCCCGGCTAATTTTTGTATTTTTAGTAGAGATGGGGTTTCACCATGTTGGTCAGGTTGGTCTTGAACTCCTCACCTCATGATCCACCTGCCTCAGCCTCCCAAAGTGCTGGGATTACAGGCGTGAGCCACCGCGCCTGGCCTCCCCGGCTTTTTTTTTTTTTTTTTTTTTGGATGGAGTCTCACTCTGTCCCCCAGGCTGGAGTGCAGTGGCACAATCTCGGCTCACTGCAAGCTCCACCTCCCGGGTTCACGCCATTCTCCTGCCTCAGCCTAACAAGTAGTTGGGACTACAGGTGCCCGCCACCATGCCTGGCTAATTTTTTGTATTTTTAGTAGAGATGGGGTTTCACCGTATTAGCCAGGATGGTCTCGATCTTCTGGCCTCATGATCTGCCCGTCTCAGCCTCCCAAAGTGCTGGGATTACAGACGTGAGCCACTGCGCCCAGCTCCCAGCTTTTTTATTAAGGTAGGAAAATAAAGCCTAACTTGAGCACAGCAACACATAGGCTAAACATGGCTAGATTAGAGGTTAGTCCCTCTTTAGGTGTGGAAGGTACTATTCACTATGGTTGCCACGGAGACATAACCTGAGATGTAAAGGAGAATAATATAAATTTCTTCAGTTTTTTAATGGCTTATTGGAAAAAGAATGTAGTACATACTAATCGGGTCTTTGTTTTGTTTTTGTTTTCTGAGACAGTCTTGCTCTGTCCCAGGCTGGAGTGCAGCAGCACAATCTCGGCTCACTGCAATCTGTCTCCTGGGCTCAAATGATCCCCCTGCCTCAGCCTCTCAAGTACCTGGAGATACAGGCATGTGCCACCATGCCCAGCTAATTTTTGTATTTTTTTGTAGAGATGGGGTTTCACCATGTTGCCCAGGCTGGTTTCAAACTCTTGGGGCTCAAGCAATCTGCCCGCTTCAGCCTCCCAAAGTGCTGGGAGTACAGATTTGAGCCACTGTGCCCGGCAGGTTTTTTCTGCTAAGTGTTTTGATAGACCTAGAAAGACAGTGATAGAAAGCTTTCGTTTTGAAAGATTGAGAATAAAAGCTTCAGTGAAAGTGCCCAGTTGTGAGTATCTTTCCTATTTGAAAAGAGATTTTTCTCTTTATAAAAGAAGAATGTGAAGTAATAGCATGGGTTAAGTTTGGGCCTCTTGAATAGTTGGTTCATGAAACTAGATAATGGTATTAGGAGTGGGAGTAGGTATTTTCAAGTACCTATCACTGAATTAGTTAACCAGCAATTTGTAGTCTCTGTAGTCCTTGTGTTAACCCTATGCCTAGCACTGTTGATTCAAAGAACGTTCTCTATATATGTGAAACTACAGGGAATTTCTTGCCTTTGAGAGCACCGCCTGCTTTTAAAAAGGTATGAGAGAAAATATTTATTTAAGCCTGTACAAAACTATCAGGCATCTTAAGTCTTGACATTTCCCAAGGTTCTTAGAGTTGCTATGGTTGGAAAAAAATGTAATTTCAGTTTTACCCTGTAATTCTGTACCAAATTTTCTTTTTAGACTGTTCTATGACATTGTCATAATGTGTAATATTTTTGACAAAAAATGTGACTCCAACGAGTCGTAATAAATACTGCAATTAGTTTAAGACTTTGAATAATACTTTTCTGAGGAACTTTAAGTATATTTCTCTCTTCATTTTTCTGGATAATGATGAGAATGTGGATTACATGAATTACAATATTTTAAGTAGCCCCATGTATAAGAATTTTTCTATTATCAGATATTTGCTCATTGGAAGAAACATTTTAAAGGGTTTCACAGGATTTTTAGAAGAATATACTTTTTAATAAGAAGTTGTGATTTATTTCTAAAGAAATTGAATTATTTGTTAGAGCAAGTTTCTCACATGAGATGATATTGTATCTATATTAAGCAGGGAATCCCTGCAGGTAATTTAAAATTCTAGTGGATGTTAGTTTTTCAGCTTTGATATTTATTTTGGGCCTATTAATCAGAATTTTACAGTATAATAGATTTTGTAATATTTTTGGTGATGAGGATTTTACAGTATAACAATTTTTGTAATATTTCTTGTGATGGTAGGCTTTGTTGGGTGGTAAACTTTCTAGCACTAAGAAAGCAGCTCATAATAATATACTTTTAGTTTGTCTTGGGGTGTAGCTTTTTTCCCTTTAGTTTTTATCTGTCACAAGTGTCACAGGCAGATCATCTTGAGATGTACTAGTGGCTATTGTGATTTTATTAACATTGTAATCTTTCCATTAAATACAACTTCTGGATTTGACTTTTTAGGTCTTTTGATGTACCTGGATTTCTTAACATTATTAAAACATTTAAATCCTTCTTCTAGAAGTCACTTGTTCAAACCCTTATGAACCTCATTTGAGTTCCAGATACTGCACTGGCTAGGCAAAGAAGAGTAAGAGTCTCTCTTGAGAGACTGATGATAGAGCAGCCACTGTTGATACTTTATTAGCTAGCACTTTATGCTTTATCAGTATACCTATTTTCATTTCTTATTAATATTTTTCCACATTAGTATTCATTTCCCCTTTGATAGCCTAAATATTGAAATTGGTTTACTGATTAAATCACTTTTGAAACAGTTTTTTTCCTTAAAGTGTTAAGGCTTGTTTACTAAGTTTCTGAAATTGTGTCAGTATATGATGTGTATTCTCACTTCGGTTAGCATTCATTTTCATTTCTGTTAATGTTAATTCTTGTAAAACTCCCTCAAAAAAATCAAACTAGTTGGAATGGTTTGAGAGAGGGACTTGGATTTTTCTTTTGTTTATTTTTGTTGAACTGATGAGTAAATGAAGAGTAGAATGTACAGTGAAGTTTGAAGAAAGCCAATTTTTCAAACATTACTGTCCCCCTGAACTGTGCCTTTTAATTATGATAGGAGATTGTCTTGTTCCTCCTACTAAAATATGATTATCTAGAAGAACTTTTCTAAGTGGTATACTTGATTTAAAGTATAGAAGATTTTAGTTGCTATGATAGAGAGGGGGACTTGATGTTCACTGTGACAATCTTTCATAGCCCAGGGTAAAATAGTGCATTATCAGAGCCTGGCATTGTAATTAGTTGTACATGTGTGGAAATACTGACCTATCAACTTGGAATAATTCTTCACTTTTTTTTATTTTGAGACAGAGTCACGGTCTGTCGCCCAGGCTGGAGTGCAGTGGCGCGATCTCGGCTCACTGCAACCTCTGCCTCCTGGGGTCAGGCGATTCTCCTGCCTTAGCCTCCTGAGTAACTGGGATTACAGGTGCGCACTGCCACACCTGGCCAATTGTATTTTTAGTAGAGACAGAGTTTCACCATGTTGGTCAGGCTGATCTTGAACTCCTGACCTCGTGATCCGCCCGTCTGGGCCTGCCACAGTGCTGGGATTACAGGCGTGAGCCACCGCGCCCGGCCATTTCTTAACTATTAAAACACCAATAAAGCATTCTGGTTAGATATAAATACCTGTCCTAAGATGAGGCATTTTAGACTCTTGAAGCATCCCTTATATACATTTCTGGATGTAACATGAAGAGGTGTTACAATTTTTTTTTATAGCTAGTCATTGCTGTTTCAGGGGTCTCATTAGATGAGAGTTATGCTTCATTTTGGTTATTGCCTTTTTCTTTTTTTGAGATGGAGTCTCACTCTGTCGCCCAGGTTGGAGTGCAGTGGCGCAGTCTCCGCTCACTGCAACGTCTGCCTTCTGGGTTCAAGTGATTCTCCTGCCTCAGCCTCCCGAGTAGCTGGGACCACAGGCGCCCACCAGCATACCTGGCTACTTTTTTGTATTTTTAGTAGAGATGAGGTTTCACCATGTTAGCCAGGATGGTCTTGATCTCCTGACCTCATTGATCCGACCACCACAGCCTCCCAAAGTGCTGGGATTACAGGCGTGAGCCACTGCGCCCGACCAGTTATTGCCTTCTTGACAATCCCATTTTTTGAAGTTTCAGTGTATGAAAGTATAAATTATGCATAGTACTGATGTCTCTATTCTAACTCCTGTTTTCTAAAAATTAACTTTCCTCGTTGTGATATTTATTTATTTTTGAGACAAGAGTCTTACTCTGTCGCCCAGGCTGGAGTGCAGTGGCACGATCTCGGCTCACTGCAATCTGCCTCCTGGGTTCAAGCAATTCTCCTGCCTTAGCCTTCTGAGTAGCGGGGATTACAGGTGTGCGCCGCCACACCCAGCTAATTTTTGTATTTTTAGTAGAGACAGGGTTTTGCCATGTTGGCCAAGCTGGTCTTGAACTCCTGACCTCAGGTGATCTGCCCACCTCTGTCTCCCACAGTGCTGGGATTACAGGCATGAGCCACCGTGCCCAGCCCATTGTGATTTATTTTAACATTAAATGCTAATAGAATTTTGATTAAGTGTAGTAATATACCACTGGAGAGGGTAGTAGATGTTAAGAACTTGGGCCCTGAGGTCAAACCTGGCTCTGCCATGTTCAAGCCGTGTGACATTGCAGAAGACACTGAAGCAGAGCCTCATTTTTCTCATCTCAGGAAATGTGCACATGATGATAGTAGCATATGCCTCTTAGGGTTGTGAGAATTAAGAGCATTTACTGGCCAAGTGATGGAAACGGTCTCAAGAAGGCAACCTCAAATGGGACTTTTACTCACCAGCAAGTTTGCCTTTCAGTGACTAAGCCTGCCTTCTACAAAAGAGTTGCCATCAAATCACAGTTTTTTCATTGTTTTTAGTACCAGCACTACTGACATTTGAGCCTGTCCTGTTTTAGTATCATCGAGGATTAAACAATTATTAAAGCACTGTATATAGTGAGGGAAAGATTCCACTTTTCTCCAAAGTAACTTTATCCTCTTGATTATTCTGTTTCTTCTCTCAATTGGATCTTTGCTTTTGGCTTTATATATTCACAAGCCTTCCATGAGAAAGTAAAAGAACAAAACATACTCATTTTCCTCCAGCTATCTTCCAGATTTCCTCCACTTCAAAATCAAATTCAAAGAGCTTTCAAATAGTCTGTTTGCTTCCATTTCTTCAGTTCTCAATTCCTGACATGCCTCAAGCAGCTCCTGTCAGGTCATCAGTGACTTCCATGACACTCAATCAGTCCTTCTCTTATTTGACCTTTCTTTCAGCATTCTGCCTGCTGGCACACTCCTTTCTTTTTGAAATGCCTTTTTCTCCTTTGACTACAATTTCCCTCTACTCGCTAGCTGTTCTTCTCTTTACCTGGGCATTAAACCTTGCAGTTCTTTAGTTCTAGCTTTAGCTCCATGCTTATGTCACTTAATAGCTCCCTAAGCAGTCACATGCCTGCTCCTGACTTCAGTTTCCATTTACAGATGTCTCTTTAATTTGTATCTTCAGTTGGTTCAGACAGTTCCTCTTTAGTTGCAGCCATGGGAAATGTGGACTTTTTTTTTTTTTTTTTTTTTTTAAGATGAGGTTTTGCCCTGTTTCCCAGGCTGGAGTGCAGTGGTGCGATCTCGGCTCACTGCAACCTCTGCCTCCTGGGTTCAAGCAATTCTCCTGCCTCAGCCACCCAAGTAGCTGGGATTACAGATGTGTATCACCATGCCCGGCTAATTTTTGTATTTTTAGTAGAGACCGTTTCACCATGTTGGCCAGGCTGGTCTCCAACTCCTAGCCTCAAGTGATCTGCCCACCTTGGCCTCCAGAGTGCCGGGATTATAGGTGTGAGCCACCACGCCCAGCCTAATTTGGACTTTTTATCGTCAGATCTTGGTAGCCTTCCCTCCACCACTAGAAGTCAGAACTTTTGTGAAATCTATTGACTTTTAAATGTTCACAACTAATTTACAAAATACATGGGATAAATAAGAGATGTATGTAGACTTCTAATGAGTGTCTTATGGTGTGAGAGGTGGTCTTTTTGTTGTTGTTGTTGAAACCGTCTCACTCTGTTGCCCAGGCTGGAGTGCAGTGGTGCAGTCTCCGCTCACTGCAACCTCCATCTCCTGGGTTCAAGTGATTCTCCTGCTTCAGCTTCCCTAGTAGCTGGGATTACAGGTGCCCGCCATTATGCCCGTTTAACTTTTGTATTTTTAGTAGAGATAGGGTTTCACCATGTTGGCCAGACTGGTCTTGAACTCCTGACCTCAAGCCATCTGCCCAACTTGGCCTCCCAAAGTGCTGGGATTACTGGCATGAGTGACCGTGCCTGGCCTGAGAGGTGGTCTTAATTCCTCTTTTTAATAAGTGGTCATGTTGGTAAAGTAAATGAATTGCTTCATCATCAGTCACAGAATGACGAATATGAATTTCCTTTTTTAAAGTGTATTAGGAGAGATGAAATAATCATTGTATATAGGTTAATGTCATGTAATGAGTTTTCCTAAGTAGGTCCAATCAAGTTAAATTAATTTGCAGAATATTTTCCTCCTACAGGAGGGGTATGTCTGACTTAGAATTACACTTGATCTTAGCCAAAAGGCTGAGAAGCAATGAACTGACAACTGCAAAAACCATTCAGGTGAGGGTGGCAAAATGATTTTAAGTTAGCTTAGGTATTTTCCTACTTGTAATAACCTTGCTGCTAATGTCTTGCTTTCCTTCCTCTCCACTCCTTAGTATGTCCAATAGTAAACCACTTTTTAAAAAATGTTCAATTAAGAGTTTTTTTTGTTTGTTTTTTTGGTTTTTATTTTTTGAGATGGAGTTTCGCTATTGTTGCCCAGGCTGGAGTTCAATGGCGTCATCTCAGCTCACTGAAACCTCTGCCTCCCAAGCTCAAGCGATTCTCAGCCTCCCAAGTAGCTGGGATTACAGGCGCCTGCCACCATGCTCAGCTAATTTTTTTGTAGTTTTAGTAGAGACAGGGTTTCACCATGTTGGCCAGGCTGGCCTCCAACTCCTGACCTCAAGTGACCAACTGCCTTGGCCTCCCAAAGTGCTAGGATTACAGGCGTGAGCCACCGCCCGTGGCCAAGAGAGTTGTTATTTTAAGCAGGGGCTAGAAACTTTAAATACGCATAGTTCCAGATGTGTAAATGATTTAAAGTAAACTAGGAGGGAACTAGTGAATTCCAGTCCTGACCAGCAGCATCACCTCATAAGGAACGTAGAATCTTAAGCTCCACCCTTCAGAGTCTACATTTTAACAAGATCTGGAGGTAATCTGTGTGTGCATTAAAATTGTAGAAGCACTTGAGAACTTAGGCCCAAAAGGTAACAGTCACTTTGAATCTTCAGCTGAGTTTTGCTGTGTTATCTGGTTTTCCCAAGAGTAGTCAGAAGTCTGACTTTATGTGTAAAACCACCCAGTTTTTAAATGGCCACAAATTAACATGTTTTTAAAAAAATCATGTCCATGGGGCTGAGTTTGGCCTGTTAGTCATCAGTTTTGCAAATCCTGGTTCCAGGTATGATTTTTTTGTTTGAGACCGAGTCTCACTCTGTTGCCCAGGCTGGAGTGCGGTGGCACTGTCTCGGCTCACTGCAACCTCTGCCTCCCAGGTTTAAGCGATTGGGATTACAGGCATGCACCACCTTGCCTGGCTAATTTTTTTGTATTTTTAGTAGAGATGGGGTTTTGCCATGTTGGCCAGGCAGGTCTCGAACTCTTGACCTCAGGTGATCCAACCGCCTCGGCTTCCCAAAGTGCTGGGATCATAGACATGAGCCACCGCGCCTGGCCCGGGTATGCTAATTTTTTGGGGGGTGCCTGAACAAGTTGTTATAGGAGATTGTTTTGTTCTTCAGCTTGATCGTGGTGTACTGGAGTCCTCAAAGAGTCTGCCTTCTCAGTCTCTGCAAGCTGGCTTAGGTTCTGCATTTATACTTATATAATATTTAACTGTATAAAAGGCATTCATTTATCTTCCCTACAGGAGGAGGAACAACTAGAATCACTACAAGGTCAAATTCTTTCATTTCACTGGTACTGTATAGCTAGTGCTACTTATTTGAAGTAAATTACTCAATTTGTTAAAACCCTGCAGGTAAATACACATTACATTGGCCCTGTGGCTGTGGTTAATTGGAATAGAAGCTGAACCTTTTGCCTTGAAACCAAATGTTTCTGTAGCATGCACATGTTGGGTTTTGGATTTGGGGCAGTTCAATTTCCCCTTCTTCTCCATTTATTGTGTGTTTTTTTTATTGAGACGGAGTTTCGCTCTTGTTGCCCAGGCTGGAGTGCAATGGCTTAATCTCGGCTCGCTGCAACCTCCACCTCCCCCCGGGTTCAAGTGATTCTCCTACCTCAGCCTCCCGGGTAGCTAGGATTACAGGCACATGCCAGCATGCTTGGCGAATTTTTTTTTTGTATTTTTAGTAGAGATGGGGTTTCTCCATGTTGGTCAGGCTGATCTTTAACTCCCTACCTCAGGTCAGCTGCCTGCCTTGGCCTCCCAAAGTGCTGGGATTACAGGCG
This sequence comes from Pan troglodytes, assembly GCF_028858775.2. Taxonomy (NCBI): domain Eukaryota; kingdom Metazoa; phylum Chordata; class Mammalia; order Primates; family Hominidae; genus Pan; species Pan troglodytes. Next base: position 99,681,868 of record NC_072403.2, on the reverse strand, counting down.
TGAGCCACTGTGCCTGGCATTTTTTTAATTTTTTTATTTTTTTAAAGACACGGTCTTGCCAGGCACGATGGATCAGCCTGTAATCCCAGCATTTTGGGAGACTGAGGCGGGAGGATCACCTGAGGTCAGGAGTTTGAGACGAGCCTGGCCAACCTGGTGAAACTCTGTCTCTACTAAAAATACAAAAATTAGCTGGGCATAGTGGCGGGCACCTGTAATCCCAGCTACTCTGGAGGCTGAGGCAGAAGAATCGCTTGAACCCAGGAGGTGGAGGTTACAGTGAGCTGAGATCACACCATTGCACTACAGCCTGGGCGACAGAGCGAGACTCTGTCCCCCCACAAAAACAAGAAAAAAAACTCAAGGTTTCACTCTCGCCTAGGCTGGAGTGCAGTGGCGCTATTGTAGCTCACTGTAGCCTGGCACTCCTGGGATCAAACTATCTTTCTACCTCATTTTGCCAATAGCTGGGGACTAAAGGGCAAGCCACCGCACCTGGCTAATTTTATTTTTTATGTTTGGTGGAGATAGAGTTTTCGCTTTGTTGCTCAGGCTCGTCTCCAACTCCGGGCCTCAAGTGATCCTCCTGCCTCGGCCTTGCATGAGCCACTGCGTGCAGCCATGCTTTCTTTGTTATTACTCTATTTTGATAGCTTGTAAGTTATTTGAGAAAATACTTAAAAGTAGTTAAGAGCTACATAACAATAGCAACAAGGTTAATGTATCCCCTTAGTGTAATATAAGCTGGAGGTGTAAAACTTACATTTACCTGCAGAGTTTTAACAAATTGAGTCGTTTCTTTCAAATAAGTAATCATTGGCTATATGTACCAGTGAAATAATAGTATTTTAAAGTGAATTTAAAATGGTATCAGCTCATTCTTTATAGTCCAATAGCTCTTGGTTGGATAAGAATATTGTCCTTAAGATTCCATCAAGGAGAACATAACTGTTTTAGTTTCTGCAGAGATGATCCTGGGAAAATAGCCAATTAATAAAGATGGGTCTCCATAGCAACTCCAAGTAGTGTGTGGTTTTTTTTTTTTTTTTTTTTTGAAACGGAATTTTGCTCTTGTTGCCCAGGCTGGAGTGCAATGGCTAATTTTGTATTTTTAGTAGAGACAGGGTTTCTCGGAGTTGGTCAGGCTGGTCTCGAACTCCCAACCTCAGGTGATCTGCCCACCTTAGCCACCCAAAGTGCTGGGATTACAGGTGTGAGCCACCACGCCCTGCCCAAGTTGTGTGTTTTAATTTAGAAAGTAGTCATGACAGTATCTAGTATGTAGTTCAGAACTGTACATTGCTCTGTTATTTTGGAACAGTGTGTCTTAGTTTTAAGTCTTAATGACTATTGCAAGTTTTCTTTACTTAATTATGTACAGGTTTCCATATCATTTGTGTTCCTGACTAGAACTGGCAGACTTTCAAGATTTTTTTTTTTTTTTTTTTTTTTTTTTGAGTCTAAGTCTTGCTCTGTCGCCTGGCTGGAGTGCAGTGGTGCAATCTTGGTTCACTGCAACCTCCGCCTCCTGTGTTCAAGCAATTCTCCTGCTTCAGTCTCCCGAGTAGCTGGGATTACAGGCGCCCACCACCATGCCTGGCTAATTTTTGTATTTTTAGTAGAGACAGGGTTTCATCATGTTGGCCAGCCTGATCTCGAACTCCTGACCTCAGGTGATCCGCCTGCCTTGGCCTTCCAAAGTGCTGGGATTACAGGCAGGAACTACCGCGCCCGGCCACAAGATTTCTTTTTCAATTCCATTGTTTGAATTGTCTTTCTAGGTCCACTTTCGTTTTGTGTTTTCCAAAGATATTCCATGGAGAAGTAAATGGTATTGACCTATAAAATGGTACAGAGGGGCCCCATACACCTAAACTTAAAACTGTTCGCGAAACCTTAATGTTTGATCTAGTAATGATGTCTGGAGGAAAATAGTAAAGCTTTATGGGTCTGGAGCAGAAGTTTCTAGTTTCACATGTCAGATTTTTAGAACTTAAATTTATGGGCCCTAGAAAGATATTTTGACACCCCACCTCCCTTCCTTTGTGGTTCTCCTTAAACTTATTTTTAGTTGCTTCTAATTCCATGTTCTTCCCTTTGCTTGGTCTTATCTTGATGCTGTTTATCTTGCCCCCATCAATTCCATTATGCTTTTTATCCCATAACTACGTTCTCCTGTTTATATTGTTGACCTTATTCATGGTGTCCAGCATTTCCTAAGTAATCAGTGGCAACTAAAAAGAGGCCTTTTCTTTCCACATTTACCTTATTTATTTATTTTTTTGAGACGGAGTTTTCATTCTTGTTGCCCAAGCTGCAGTGCAGTGGCATGATCTCAGCTCACTGCAACCTCTTCCTCCCGGGTTCAAGCAATTCTCCTGCCTCTGCCTCCCAAGTAGCTGGGATTACAGGGGCCCGCCACCACACCCAGCTCATTTTTATATTTTTAGTAGAGATGGGGTTTCACTGTGTTGGCCTGGCTGGTCTCAAACTCCTGACCTCAAGTGATCCTCCTGCCTCACCCTCCCAAAGTGCTGGGATTAAAGGGGTGAGCCACTGCATCCGGCCTCCTAATTTGTTGTTAAAAATATTCCAAAGGAATAGGTGCTGACCTGTTGATACTGCCTACCTGCTAAGGAGAATTTTATTAGCAATTTTAGTGTCATGTACTAGGTTTGAGAATGAAAATGCTGTGAGTTGTACAACTTGCTAATAATGACTTCCATTTAGCAGTATTTTATGGTAAAAGAGTAAGGTAGTTTTTAGGATTTAGAAAAAGAATATATAGCCATTTGTGTGCTTTAGCTTGTCTTGAAGATAACTCTAGATATTTTGCTCTAAATGGTTGCTGCAAATTCAGTCTATGCCTCATAAGCCAAATAGGAAGGCATATGATTAAAACTGGAATATGCAACTGATAATACAAGTGAAGCTTGGACTTCTTTTTTCTTTAATGAACTGTAAATTGTGTTGGCAAGACAATGTCAGATATTACGTGTACCTTGGATAAAATATTAACTTGCTGGTATGATAAGAGATGGCCAGATCTAAGTAGCTTAAGACTAAGTAGACAAGTACTTGACTGATATATGGAAGGCCTTTATCTACCTGGTATGAAAGCAACTCAGGTTAGCCAAGTATCTAGATCGAGCTTAGCAATGTAGTTGTAGAATATTGAATCTGAGGAAATTTCTTGAGTTATCAGCTTCAAGACTGTTTATATCCCTGAACTGAAATAAATTGAGCTTGAGGCCATTGCAGTTAGCTGTTTGCTACTTGTGCGGTTGAGATCTTGGCCAAGTTAAATTGGACCCTTCACTGCATAACATTGTTGATCACATGTTACCAGTATTAGAGCATTTGAGGGCACAGTGTGGCTTAGATGACATAGTTGCATCATATTAGATGTAAAAAGCAATGCAGGCAATAGTATTAAAAATTCTTCAGCTCTTTAGCTGACAATATCAAGTGTTGGCAAGGATGTGGAACAGCTGGAGCTGTAATACTTTTATGGTAGGAATGCAAAATGACAAAATCACTCTGGAAAATGGTTTAGCAATTTTATTTTGTAAGAACAAAATAAACCCTTCATTTGCCATATGATTAGGCAGCCCATTCCCACTCCTAGGTATTTATCCAAGAGAAATGAAAACATGTCCACCAAAGACTGGTACTTGAATATTCGTAATAGTCCCAAATTGGAAACAGCCTAAATGTCCATTAACAGGAGAAAGGCTAGCTGTGTGTGTATATATACATACATATGATGGAATACTCACCAATAAAAAGGAATTTCTGATTCATGCAACATATATGAATCTCAAAAGCATTTTGCTGAGTGAAAGTAGTTCAGACATAAAAGTCTACACTCTTTATGATTCCATTTATGTGAAATTCTAGAGAAGGCAAAACTATGTAGTAATAGCAGATGAGTGTTGGTGGACTGTATGGGGGAGTGGTGATAGTGGTAGTGAATTAACTGCAGAGAAGCCCAAGAGAAGTTTTTGGAGTGATAAAAAGTTATTTATCATAGTTACGTTAGTTCCAAAACTGTATGTATGTACTTGTCAGAACTCGATTGTACATTTAAATTGGTGAATTTTGTCATTTGTAAATTATACCTTAAAATTGTTAGTGATGTCCCTAAGTATCTGATGGTATGGAGTTTTACAAAGATAAATTTTTAAAAGTTTTACCGTTTCTTAATTCTGGGTTAGCTTTCATTTGAGATTATCAAATGAATAAATTGAGGTTGTTATTATACAAGCATTCTTTTGGTACATTTTAGTTGTGCTTTGGTTGACTTGTGAAGCAGAAGTAAGACTAAATCTGAGAACAGCTATGTGGTGATAAAAGAACGTATATAAGTCACACAAAAGATAAATATTAAGGTCAAGTTACTCCAAACTAGTACCTCTTAAAATCTCTGGTTATAAATAAATTCTATGATGTTTTGAATGGCACTTTTGATCAGGATAATGGTAGCTTTGGACAGAAAGTGATGAATGTGAGTGAAGCTTACTCTCTCTCAGCAAAATAGAATGGCTGGGCACGGTGGCTCACACTTATAATCCTAGCACTTTGGGAGACCGAGGAGGGTGGATCACCTGAAGTCAAGAGTTCAAGACCGGCCTGACCAACGTGGTGAAACCCTGTCTCTACCAAAAATACAATTTAGCTGGGCATGATGGCTCGAGCCTATAGTCCCAGCTACTTGGGAGGCTGACGGAGGAGAATTGCTTGAACCTGGGAGATGGAGGTTGCAGTGAGCCGAGATCACGCCACTGCACTCCAGTCTGGGTGACAGAGCAAGACTCCATCTCAAAAAAGAAAAGAAAAGAAAAACCCTTTAGATTGTTGTTACTGAAAAGAGGTCTGTTATTAAAAAATGAGGATATTTGTGTTTATCCTGGTTGATACTGGATGTTACATTAGTTTTATTGAGTACCTCTGGTGAATATTAGGAAACCCATTTATATCAAGGTATGCTTACCATTCAGTAGACAACTGTTTCATGCCAACACTGATAATTTAATAATTTAACGACTGTCACTCGATTGGAATAACTTTGTTTTCAAATTACAAAGTAGTTCAAATAAATGGAAAAGAACTGAAAATGACCATAACCCGTATTAAACAAATGTTAACAAATGAAAAATGTTAAATACAGCTAAAGCACCCCGACATAACCATCCTGAAATTAATCATTATAGACCTGTTTATGTACACATGAATGAGTGATTTTGTACTTAAACTGCACATTCGTGTATGTATAAACAGGTCTTTTTATACAACAAAATTTACGTAAATGGTATCTTTAACTGGATATGTCTTGCCACTTTTTTTTCAGTTTAAATAATGAAACAGGCAGTATCTAAAATGTTTAAGGAACTTATTTGTCCTCCCAGAGTCTCTCAAAAATTCTAAAAGTTCTTCTCCTAGGGAAATAAAGTGAGAAAATAAGTGACAGGATTTTGTAGATATGGTGGTTATCTACGAAAACCACCAGTATTAAATTTTAAAAAGAATTATTGTATGTAAATCTTTAGCTTTCTTTTTTGTGTGTCATAAAGACAGGGTCCCTCTATGTTGCCCAGGCTGGTCTCGAACTCTTGGCCTCTAGTGTTCCTCCCACCTTGACCTCCCAAAGTGCCAGGGTTACAGGTGTTGAGCCACCACACTTGACCAATATCTAACAGTTCTTAAATTAATGCATCATTGTAGAATTGAATGTTAAGGCTACACTCCACTCTATCAGTCTTTTTATTGCCACCTAAACATTTCATTTTTGTTTAATCTTGCTTTGGATTTTGGTTAGTAAACTTCTAGGGATGTAGTTTCACATTGATAACCTGTTAACTTGGGAGCTATGGAGTATGGAGGTGTAGTGAGGAAGTCTGGAAGGGGAGTGGAAACCCCTAGGCAGGGATTTTCTGGAGGGGCCAGATGGTAATTATTTTGAGTTAGAAATCTTTCTGAAATGAATCATACTGGCCTAAAGGATGTGCCAGATATAATTTTACTCATTTGTGTGATTGTGGTTCAAGATAATTGCACTGTGGTATAGTGGTTCTTATTTATTGAGGACCTGTCATGTACCAATCACTTTACATGGTCTCCCCCTCACCCTACCCTCCAGCCCCAAGATTCAGAATGCTGTAGTATTCTTAGGTTTTATTGAGCTTAAAATAATTGGCCATGGCCATTTAATGTATGATGACTTTTTAAGTTCCCATCTACTTTGTCATTTTGTTGACCTATTATCACTTCAGACTGTTGTGTGCTTGAATATACATAATCTCCCAAGCCCCTTCTTATTTATGGGCTTGGAAAAGGCATAAAGGCAGTAAAGGCAGTTGGAAAAGCCTGTTAGTGTAATAGTTCTATGTGATGAATAAATGAGCTTTAAGTTTGGAACTCTTAAGAATCTGAGTAAAATAGGTGTTTTGGTTCACAGACTCCTTGACCATTATTTTGATTGAAAAACTTTATTTTTGCTAGTCAGTGCTCAGCAAGAATATTGTTGAACAGCTGAATTCCAGTTGGTGTGTATGTGCTAAGTGAATGTCCCCATTTATGCTGAAATGAGTTCCTACCAAAATGTCAGTTTTCTGGATATTATTTGAAAGGAGTATTTTGGGTAGATTGGTCTACTAAATAATGTTGGAAAGCCAACCTCTTTTTTAATGTGAAAGTTTTTATCTTGCCAAATTTTAACTTTTTTATTTTAGAACAAATTCTGTACAACATAAAACAAGAGTATAAACGAATGCAGAAGAGAAGACATTTAGAAACGAGTTTCCAACAGACAGATCCGTGTTGTACTTCTGATGCACAGCCACATGCATTTCTCCTCAGTGGACCAGCTTCACCAGGTAATAACATTTCTTGTCATTTACAAAGTTTATTATTTAGAGTGGGAAAAGTCTAATCCAAGTTGTCTTTAGTCATTTAAGCTACTGTATCTCCTCTGAGTTTTAAAAAAACATTTATACAAGTAATGCATGACATCTTAAAAAATAATATGGTACAAAATAAGGAGTTACCACTGGATTCCCACTAACCAGAGACAACCACCTGCATATAATATCCCCAAAGTGGACATCCTGTAAGTACTATGATTTGTAGCCTTTATTAAAAAAAATTAACAATAGGCCAGGCACGGTGGCTCATGCCTGTAATCCCAGCACTTGGGGAGGCCGAGCGAGGTAGACAGGTCACTTGAGGTCAGGAGTTTGAGACCAGCCTGGCCAACATGGCAAAACTCTGTCTCTACTGGAAATAGAAAAATTAGCTGGGCGTGGTGGCACGCGCCTGTAGTCCCAGCCCCTCGGGAGCCTGAGGCATGAGAATCACTTGAACCCAGGAGGCGGAGGTTGCATTGAGCTGAGATCATGCCACTGCACTCCAGCTTGGGCGACAGAGTGAGACTTTGCCTCAAAAAAAAAAATAATACTGTATGCTCCTTTGTTAGGTATAGATGTACCTTGTCATGACTGAACACTTAATGATAGATAATTCAACTTAGAAGTTTTGCTGGTGTAGTATTTTAAGAAATATCCCCGTATACATACCCTGCCTCACACACTTGTCTTATTGGGATAGATTTCTAAAGGTGGATTGTTATTATTTTTTGATCCTGTATCTGTTTTTACCTACTTTTTGTTGGGGGGAATGTTTGCAAATAACCTTCCTTTTTTTTTTTAAAAAAAAGGGGGGGGGCGGGGAATAAGGGCTACTTGAAGCAAAGAGAAAGTTGAAGGTTTTGCTGAAAGAGAGCCATCAATAGTGGCTCTTATCTTTAGTAAAGTTCTCAGCAAAATAGCTTTTCTTGTGACAACAGTTGCCTTTGTTCAACGCTTTCTCTCCTCCCCCTAGCAAGGGAAGGAAAACCTGGCAGAATAAAAAAATTTGCGGCTGGGCACGGTGGCTCATGCCTGTAATCCCAGCACTTTGGGAGGCCAAGGCAGGCTTATCACGAGGTCAGGATATCGAGAACATCCTGGCTAACACAGTGAAACCCCGTCTCTACTAAAATCCAAAGAATTAGCTGGGCATGGTGGCAGGCGCCTGTAGTCTCAGCTACTGAGGTAGGAGAATGGCATGAACCCGGGAGGCAGAGCTTGCAGTGAGCAGAGATCGCGCCATTGCACTCTAGCCTGGGTGACAGAATGAGACTCAAAAAAAAAAAAAAAAAATCAAAGACCATAACATAGTCAAATAAAATTAGATTAGGAAACATGAACTTGTTCAAAACTAAATACTGCCATGCCCATTGTGGGGGCCAGGTATTAGTGGTTGAAACATAGAGGTGAGGGTTGGGCACTAGACTGTATTAGCAGGAAACCAAGATCATTATTTCCTTACTCACTTTACTTAGAAGATCAGTTAACTGGCAGTCTTAAGTAACAAAGCTGGGAATGTGAAAGTAAATTAAGATGGCTTTGGATAATTATGGAATAAAGCTGGTGTGCTTTGTTATTGTGGTATGCACAGTTCTAATAAGCATAGTTAACTAGCGCCTGCCATGCAGGTTATAAGGAGCAAGTTAAGAGAGTAAGTAATATTGGTGGTACCAGGGCAAATTCACAGAGCGAGATGAAGAAACAATTGGTAACGAATGGTGCACTTGAATATGTATAAAATACTTTTAGCAGTATTACAGTAGATGTTATTACTACAAAATATTTTCTCTTTTATTAAAAATATCCTAATAGGTATAAAAATGCTGAAGGAATATTTGAAATTGACAGATGCTGATGTTGCAGCTGCTTTGGGATTCTTAGTGTGATGACAGTGTAGTTCTATGGTATAGAGTTTTGAGCATAGCATTATCAGCTCAATGCTTGAGCTTATTTTTCCATGCGAATTCTTGTTAACTTAATGGGAATTAGTGGTCAATGAGTTCAAAAACCTTTAGAATCATTTATGCTTCTCCAGCAAAGTAGATTTCAGAATGTCTTGTTTTGTTTTGTTTTTGAGACAGGGTCTCACTCCGTTGCCCAGGCTGGAGTACAGTGGTGAGATCTTGGCTCACTGCAACCTCCACCTCAGCCTAGCCTGTAGCTAGAACTACAGGCACGTGCCACCACTCCCAGCCAATCTTTGTATTTTTATTAGAGACATGGTTTGCCATGTTGCGCAGGCTGGCCTTTAGCTCAAGGGTTCCACCTGCTTCGGCCTCCCAAAAAGTACTGGGATTACAGGTATGAGCCATCACACAAGCTAGGTTCCAGAATGTTTTTTAATCTTTTCTAAAAAGGATTCATGCTGTACCTTCTTTTTTTAAACATAAAAATTTATTGTGCCAACATGAAATTTCTTTTTTTTTTTTTTTTTCTGAGATGAAGTTTCACTCTTGTTGCCTAGGCTGGAGTGCAACGGCATGATCTCGGCTCACTGCAACCTCCGCCTCCTGGGTTCAAGCGATTCTCCTGCCTCAGCCTCCTAAGTAGCTGGGATTACAGGCATGTGCCACCACGCCTGGCTAATTTTGTATTTTTAGTAGAGACTAAGTTTCTCCATGTTGGTCAGGCTGGTCTTGAACTTCTGACCTCAGGTGATCCGCCTGCCTCGGCCTCCCAAAGTGCTGGTATTACAGGCGTGAGCCACCATGCCCGGCGTATTTTCTTTTTCAATAAAGGAAAACCCCTTTCTAAAGGTGTGAAATGATGGTAGAATAATTACCAGTTCATTGTGTGTAGGCTGTTAAGATATTAATGGTATGGCTTTGAAGACTAAGTGTCTTTTTACAGGCATAATGATTTGTTATTCTGGGACTAAATAAAATTAAGTTTAGACCTGAGGTGTTCTTCATTCCTAGTGTAGGAAAGTAATTTAGTCACTAAAATACTTCATGGTATGGTATTTTTCAGAAAGGAGATAAGATGTTTTGTAATGGGACCCATGATTGTAATGTTTAAGTTTTATGTCTTTTTTAAATTTAATTTTTAATTTTTTGTTTTTATTTTTTTGAGACGGAGTTTCACTCTTTTTGCCCAGGCTGGAGTGCAATGGCGTGATCTCGGCTCACTGAAACCTCCGCCTCCCGGGTTCAAGTGATTCTCCTGCCTCAGCCTCCCGAGTAGCTGGGATTACAGGTGCCCGCCACCATGCCTGGCTAATTTTTTTAATGTATTTTTAGTAGAGGCAGGGTTTCACCATGTTGGCCAGGCTGGTTTCAAACTCCTGACCTCAGGTGATCCGCCCACCTCGGCCTGATTACAGGCGGTGAGCACCACGCCCAACCTTTCTTATGTCTTAAAGTTTTTTCTACTCACCTTTAGTCTTTTTTATCTTAATTACATCTTGCCGTGTTTTTCCAGCGTCACCAGCTGATGGAATTATTATTTTGGTTGTTTTAAGACTTGTGAAATGCTGTGCTTAAAATCTGATTTTAAAATGCTTTTATATCAAGATTGAAGAGATCCAAATAAAACCTCTTCATTTAGAAACTGCTTTATATCATGGCTCTAAACCAGGTGCTATTTTTTGTCTTCATTGTACATAGGGACTTCATCTGCAGCATCCTCACCATTAAAAAAAGAACAGCCCTTATTTACTCTACGGCAGGTTGGGATGATCTGTGAACGTTTGTTGAAAGAACGTGAAGAGAAAGTTCGAGAAGAATATGAAGAAATATTGAACACAAAACTTGCAGGTATGAGGTGTGTTTATTAGAGTTTCTGAGGAACTCAGTTGTGCGAAATGCATTTTCCACGTGTACTTTAATTTCACTTTCTATACACTAGTGCGGTATATTCTCTGAGAATGAGAAAATTTCAGTTCAGGAAAGAAAATTAACCTTCTTATAGCTCATGCCCGCCTTGGTAACCTCAGGAAAAGAGTATTGGCTAGCCGTGTAGATCAGCAGTAATATTAGTAGGTACACTGTACTAAAAACTGATGTTAGTAGTTTACCTCAATTTGGTTGTGGATTTTTTGACTTTATATTTTTCATAACTTTACCATCAATGTAGACATTTAAAATATCTAATTGGCTGTCACTGTGTAAGTCATTTGAGTATCAAACTGCAGTCCTGTTTTAGTTACCAAAAAATTCAGTAAAATTTGATAATTTAAGTAAATAAAATTTATTATGTATGGTAACATAAATAGAATGTTTAGCCACAGATTTACTGTTTATATAGATATGTAAGCTTTTTTATTTTAAGGAATTAATATAGACGTGTTAATGTAGAGAAGATAATTTGCTTAGATATATAACAACTTTTTCTGTGATACTTGATCAGGTTTTAGGTAGTGTTTTGTTGTTAGCTTTTGTTATCCTATTCTCATTGCAGTCAGTTGCCATTCGTAGACCACATACAATAACTTTCAGAGTAGAAAGGTCTTTTTATTGAAAGTCCTTTGTTTTTAATTTTTTTTTTTTTTTTTTTTTTTTTTTTTCCTGAGACGGAGTCTCACTCTGTCACCCAAGGCTGGAGTGCAGTGGCGCAGTCTTGGCTCTACTTTCCAGGTTCACGCCATTCTCCTGCCTCAGCCTCCTGTGTAGCTGGGACTATGGGCACCCGCCACCATGCCCGGCTAATTTTCTTGTATTTTTAGTAGAGACGGGGTTTCACCGTGTTAGCCAGGATGGTCTCGATCTCCTGACCTCGTGATCTGCCCGCCTTGGCCTCTCAAAGTGCTGGGATTACAGGCGTGAGCCACCATGCCTGGCCAATTGTTTTTTTTTTAAGATGGAGTCTCACTCTGTCGCCCAGGCCGGAGTGCAGTGGCACGATCTTGGCTCACTGCAACCTCTGCCTCTCGGGCTCAAGCGATTCTCCTGCCTTAACCTCCTGAGTAGCTGGGACTACAGGTGTGTGCCACCATGCCCAGCTATGTTTTTGTGTGTGTGTGTGTGTGTGTGTGTGTGTGTGTGTGTGTTTTAGTAGAGATGGGGTTTCACCATGTTAGCCAGGATGGCTTTGATCTTCTGACCTCATGATGTGCCCGCCTCGGCGTCCCAAAGTGCTGGGATTACAGGTGTGAGCCACCGCGCCCGGCCTCGTTTTTTTTTTGTTGTTGTTGTTGCCCAGGCTGGAGTGCAGTGGTGCGATCTTGGCTCACTGCAAGCTCCACCTCCTGGGTTCACGCCATTCTCCTGCCTCAGCCTCCCGAGTAGTTGGGACTACAGGCGGCCTGCCACCATGCCCGGCTAATTTTTTTGTATTTTTAGTAGAGATGGGGTTTCACCATGTTAGCCAGGATGGTCTCGATCTTCTGACCTTGTGATCCGCCCGCCTCGGCCTCCCAAAGTGCTTGGATTACAGGCGTGAGCCACCGCACCCGGTCCCAGCCTTTTTAATTGTTAGGAAATAAATAAATCTCACCTAGCCTTTATGTCAGGTCATGTGATTGGACTAAAACCTAGGTTTCCTGACTAATAAGTTGCATGCTGTTTTTATTTGATACACTATTAGTACTACTGAGGTTATGTAAGTGATTTTGTCAACTTAGAATTGTTTTACTGTATATTTTGTGTTTTCAGTTTATCTGGCTCTAATATTAAGGCATTTTACAAATGTAATTGACAAGTACCTTTATTTATAGAACAATATGATGCGTTTGTGAAGTTTACGCATGATCAAATAATGCGACGATATGGAGAACAGCCTGCTAGTTGTAAGTATTTCACCTTTGAAGTTATAAACTGAAAATAAGATTGTCTTTTAAGGAGAAGACATTATAATTATTTTCATACTCAAAAAGAGAATTCAACAAAATTACTGAGAATGTATGGAGGAAATAGGCAGCATAACTTTGCAAGTCTTTTGGTTACTTAAATACCTAGGGGCAAAATTGGGAATCAAGATCTAGTATTCGTTTGGATTTTGACCTGTATTTTACACTAATTTTCTTTTTCTCACCCTTTAGATGTTTCATGAATCACGTATCCTGCATTTGTGGGCTGCCTTGTTCCTTGTTGAGTTGTTGCAAGAGGTCCCAATTATGACATGCAGCAATGCCAATACCCCTTCTGTGAATACAGGTTATTTCAAGCTTTCGTCAGTGGCAACCACTCTTAGGCAGCAGCAACTGGTTTTGGAAATTTCCCTGATGTCAGTACCACCTGGATGTGGACCTTTGCTACCTGTATTAATACCAGTGGCCTCATTTTGCTGTATCATTACAATTTGGCTTCTTATATTAATGTTTGAAAAGGATTAAAGCTGGTATTCTAGAACATGCCCTTCACTGGTTGTGTAAATAAAACTGTAGAATGACACTTCAGATGAAGTTAGTGTGATTTTAATTGTGCACTACAACCGAGCTGTAACCAGTTACTAATTTTAGAATGTAATCCCAGGACAATATTAAGCAAATAGCCTGCAGTGCTTCCTGTGAAATAGTGAAGGAGGAGGGCATTTCTGTATTCCAGGACTTCTTGGGGTTTCAGAATGGGTTTATATGATTTTTTTTTTTTTGTAGTTTTATTTATTCTATCAGTCTTTTTAACAAATGTTTATTGCTGCATTTTTTTTTCCAGTGTATCATTGTTTTACTGCCCTTGTAGTACTGGAATTTAGTTGGAAGAATAAAACATTTACTTCTATTTTGCTTGTTTCTTAATGTACAGATGGGGTTAGTATTTGAATAAAGTTGGTGTTTTAAAACGTAAGCATTTTCCAGGAATCAGTGAAGTTAATTTTCTAAGATTTGAGTGCTATTTCAAAACACTGAGTTCTGATTCTAAATGCCTTCTTCTGCCGGGCGCGGTGGCTCACGCCTGTAATCCCAGCACTTTGGGAGGCCGAGGTGGGAGGATCACGAGGTCAGGAGATCGAGACTATCCTGGGTAACACAGTGAAACCCCATCTCTACTAAAAAAAAAAAAATATATATATATATATATAAATTCCTTCTTCTGTAACTTACTGCCTGATAGAATGTTACAGGTATTTTAATTGCTATAGAATTACCTCAGATATCAGTAGAATCCAGTTTTTTCTTTTAAGAACTTGATATGCAAAAGCATGATTCAGCAAATTTGACTCCCTTTCCATACATGGTTTCTAGACATAGCTTTCTTATAATGAAGTAAGCAAAAACATGCTTCAGTGAATTCATTTGTTGAATTCTAGTAGCATATTTCCAAAATTTAAGACAATCTTAAATACACATTTATAACTGACCAAGTTAGAAGAAAAAGGAATTTTTTTTTTTTTAAGATAGAGTTTTGCTCTTGTTGCCCAAGCTGGAGTGCAGTGGCACGATCTCGGCTCACTGCAATCTCTGCCTCCCAGGTTCAAGCGATTCTCCTGCCTCAGCCTCCTGAGTTGCTGGCATTACAGGAATGTGCCACCACGCCCGGCTAATTTTTTGTATTTTTAGTAGAGACAGGGTTTCACCATTTTGGCCAGGCTGGTCTCGAACTCCTGACCTCAGGTGATCTGCCCACCTCGGCCTTCCAAAATGCTGGCGTGAGCCACTGCGCCCAGCCAGATCTTTTTTTTATTTTTAGCTTTGGTAATTACATTTCACCAATTCTCTGTTTAAAACAAGCCTAGAAAGTGGTTTCACAAGGTGCCCAGGCAATTTATATGCCAATTAGTGGTTGAGAAACATTGGTATAGCACAGGGTGGCAATAAGGTGCATAATTCTATGCCCTTCCCCCCCACTTTTTTTTTTTGAGATGGAGTCTTGCTCTGTCACCAGGCTGGAGTGCAGTGCTGCCATCTCGGCTCCCTGTAACCTCTGCCTTCCGGGTTCAAGTGATTCTCCTGCCTCAGCCTCCCGAGTAGCTGGGACTACCGGCACGCACCACCACGCCCAGCTAATTTTTGTATTTTTAGTAGAGACAGGGTTTCACCATGTTGGCCAGGATGGTCTCGATCTCTTGACCTCATGATCTGCCTGCCTCAGCCTCCCAAAGTGCTGTGAGCCACTGCGCCCGGCCAATTCTACCCCCTTTTAATGGTCTAGAACAGAGATTCTCAACTTCAGCACTACTGGCAGTTTGGGCCAGATCATTCTTTGTCGTGGTGGCTATTGCTGTGCATTATAGGATATTTAGCCACATCTCTGGCCTCTACCACTAGAGGCCAGTTAAACCCCCTCCCACAATTGTGATAACCAAAGTGTTTGCAGACATTGCCAAATGTCCCTGAGGGACAAAACAGTTCCCAGCTAAGAACCACTGGTTAGCAGGATAGCCTGTAGTCCCAGCTACTTGGGAGGCTGAGGCACGAGAATCGCTTGAACTCAGGAGGCAGAGGTTGCAGTGAGCTGAGATCGTGCCACTGCACTCCAGTCTGGGTGACAGAGTGAGGCTCTGTCTCAAAAAAAAAAAAATTTTTTTTTTTTTTGTTCCACAGCCAAATTTCTGCATTATCACTTATGCAAAAGTCCTAGCTTATGGGCTACTCTGACTTTAGATGGGTCCGGTAGTTGATTAGTCCAAATAACCAACCACACATGATTTCAATAGATTATTTTAGCTACCTAGGGATTCTGAATTCCCCAAATCCCTGAAATTGCTTGTAATAAGTATCTACAGAATTGTGTTAATAGTCATCTTATTCTTTCAGTAAAAGGCAGTACTGATACAGTACTGTACTATGATGTGTTTAGTAAATCTTTAACAAGTGCACATAGGTATAAGCGTTTGCACTTTTGGAAAAATAGGCAATCTGAGAAAAATAAATATTGGAGGTTTAAACTACTAAAGCTGTCTTTGGCCTATGGCAAGCACTTGACACGACCCTAAAGAAAATGGTAGAAGGTTCTCAGGCTCTACCTATCCCCAGAGACTGCTTTAGACAATTGGTGGGAGGAGAGAACTTTTGGAATCTGTTTAATATGCTGCCTAGGTGATTTAAGCAGCTAGGGTTGGAAATGACTTGTTTTTGCCCTGTTTGGGTTCTCTTTACTCCTTTCAAACTCTTATAGTAATTGGTATTAAATGAATATTCTACAAAAGCACCCGAATAGTCTGACTATGTCTACTCATGGATACATGGCTCCCACAATTCTCTTGCTCCTGCATTTGCCCCAGGTAAGGAGCACGAGATGCAAACCTATGTCTCAGGCAAAGATACAGCTCCAGCAGTCCTCTCCTCTCTCTACTGCATCTATTTTCTTTCTCTACTAAATCATTTCCAAAAGCATAATAAGCATGTTATTAAAAAATCTTTTGATCCTATATCCCTTGCTAGTGATTATTTTAGTGCTCCCCTTTATAAAAGCAAAACTGTTTTCTAAACTTCCTCCAGTTTATTACCCCTTCCTTTTTTTTCACCAACTTTTGTTTTATTAGGAAAAGAAATTCAAACAGAAAAGTTGACTTTCCCACTTAAAATACTTCCCTAATTTAACATCGAGTCCTTATTTCAGATTTTTCCATGTGTCTCTTTTTTAAATAGCTACCCTCATTCCCCCAAACACGATTAATTAAGATTCCTACTTTCTGGAAATACTAGGCCTGTTGTCTTGTTGAGTTTTTCTTTGTAGTGTCATTAATTTTAACTTCTGATATCCCTTTGAACTTTCTGTAAACTGAAAGGTCTAAAGTTTTTGCAAGTTTCAGGTTAAACTTGTTGTGCAAGAGTGCAAGGTGATGCTATGGTCTCCATATTGCATCACAACAGTTACGGCTTTTCCAGGCTGTTAAGTTTGGACACTTGGTTAGGTCATCTGATAGGTGATTAGAGTTCGTCTCCACTCTGTTACTCTTAGTAAAACGCAGCAAAGATTTCCACATTGTTAAATCTAATCAGCAGCCAGCATTTGACCTTGAAGCACTCTTCAGTTGGCTTGCAAAATACTACACTTGTTTTGACGTTTCTCCTTTACTGGCTGCTCCTTCTCTGTCTTGCTGTTGGCCCAATCTTCATTTCCCTGCATTTTGCTAAAACATAGGTGTGCCCCCGAGCTTGACCTTGGGCTGCTTGCCTCCTCTCTTAGTACTCATCTTGGTGATCTCATCATAAGGACATCAGATTATATTAACCTCTTCATGTGACATCTTCAGTTAGGTATCTAGTAGACACCTCGAAATTTACGTCTAAAACTTATTTTTGCTTCTGAAATTTTTCCTCTCAGTCATCCTCAATCACTTAATGGCCACTCCATTCTTTGTTTCTAGGCAGAAATGGTCTTGGACTCCTCACATCCTTCATCTGATCTTAGTTCCACCTTAAAATATTAACATCTCTACTGCTATTACCCTAATCCAAGACACTATCATAGCTTGCTTGGATTATTTCTGTGGTTTCCTAACCGGTCTTTGTTTTGCCTCACTTTGTCTCCTCTCACCCATCCTATTCTACTCTCATAGCAACCAGACTGATCCTTTAAAAGGCTAAGTCTTGTTTAGATGGCTTCCTAAGTAAAAGTAAAACTTCACAAAGGTCTGTGGAGCCCTAAATTACCTGCACTCTACCCCACCTCATTCAATTCCTATTGAATTCCTCCTGCTCACTCTACCTTGTCCACATTGGCCACTTTTGCTGTTTTTCCAGCATAGGATTTTTGTTACTGCTAGTGTCTGCCTAGCATGCTCTTCTCCCACAAAACTTCATGGAAAATTTTTTCACCACTTTTGACTTTTTGCACAAACGTCATCTCAATGAAGCCTGCTCTGACCACTCTTTTTAAAATTGCAGCCTGACATCCTGGTGCTCTGCCCTGCTGCTTCTTTGTTTTACTTCCTCTGCTAAACGCAGTGAAGGCAGGGTTCTTTGCTCACTGGCATACAGTGCCTGGCACATGGCACATGCTTGGTACTTTTTGAATGTATTTCACCCTACTTCGATTCAGGGTTTTCAGATCAGTATTTCATTAAATGAAAGATTTAGTAAGGCAGAATACTTCCTTTGTAAGATATTTTGGTAGAGGTTTCCTGAATTACAGAATGGACACAGAATTGAACTGGCATTTCATAGGCTGTCTTGAGGGTTTTGTGCTCCATTAATGATTACCACAAAGGAGCTTCATGTTTTAATTTTATAGCTCTTTTGTGTATTCATTGTGAAAATAGGGCAGTTTTCGACTGGGCACGGTGGTTCATGCCTGTAATCCCAGCACTTTGGGAAGCCTAGGTGGGTGTATCGCTTGAGCCCAGGAGTTCAAGACCAGCCTGGCCAACATGGCAAAACCCCATCTCTACTAAAAATACAAAAATTAGCTGGGCGTGGTGGCACACACCTGTGGTCCCAGCTACTTGGGAGGCTGAGGCAGGAGAATGGCTTGAACCCAGGAGGCAGAGGTTGCAGTGAGCCCAAATCGTGTCACTGCACTCTGGGTGACAGAGCGAAATTCTGTCTCGAAAAAGAAAATAGGGCAGTTGCCATCCTGCTACTTTCTTACATAATCTTTAGTGAGGAAAGTCAAAGTGGTTCAGGGCATGACATGCGTTTATGTTGGATAAATTCAACTTAGTGCCCAGCAAAGGAAAAGTAAGGCATGGCTACTTACTCTACTCAGTGAATCTGTGCCTTATATATGAATCTGCTGGTCTGTGTGAGGCCAGTTCCTCTGTACCTTACAGTGTAAAAAGCATCTTGCTGTATGAGTGTTGTTCAAAGTAATAGTTTCTAAACACTGACAATTTTATCTGGTGCTCATATGCATCATTTGAAACTACATTGTACATAGTGATGGTGTCCTTGTATTGGAAGACCTTCCCTGTTGCCAACTTTCTTACCTTAAATAGATGGAAAAATCATTAAAATCACCTATTCTTTCCCTAGATTTGTACCAACCATTGTTTAAAAAATGAAACACATGGTTGGAGGCAAGACTAGAAGAAGAATGACTAGAATATTGCGAAAAAATATTGAGCTAATTGCTATGAAGGTAAATCATGGAATCTCAGTGACTTAACATGAGAAATTTATTCTTTGATCATATTCATTTGGTGGGCTGTGTTCCACACCCTCACTCAAAGACCCTTAGAATGACAGAGGCTCTGTCTTTAATACATGGATTCCAAGGTGTCAAGGCTTCTATTTGTCCAGTTGCTTTCTATGGTAGTAGTGGTACTTGTGTTTGCATATAATAAATTCCTTAACAAACATTCAAGCTGACAGTCCTGTGTACATATGTACAGGTGTTTACATTCTGTTGAATAAGAAATCCTGGCACCTTTTAAATGAAGATGAAAAGATACCTAATCTAACTTAACTACCTACGCTGGTCATTGTCTTTCCCAAAGCTGTGCAGGGCTAGGTGCTTTCTGCTCTGACTTGCAGTTGATTATTTATGGTACCTTGGGGTTTCCCCTTCCTTTTAGCCTTGGCAACATTTTGACATTTTTTGAGATATATTTCATCTAGCTTTTGTTTTGTTTTGTTTTTGAGACGGAGTTTCACTCTTTCTGCCCAGGCTGGAGTGCAATGGTGTAATCTCGGCTCACTACAACCTCCACCTTCTGGGTTAAAGCGATTCTCCTGCCTCAGCCTTCCATGTAGCTGGGATTACAGGCGTGTGCCACCACGCCCAGCTAATTTTGTTTTGTTTTGTTTTGTTTTGTTTTGATACAGAGTCTCGCTCTGTCGCCTAGGCTGGAATGCAATGGTACAATCTTGGCTCACTGCAACCTCCGCCTCCCAGGTTCAAGTGATTCTCCTGCCTCAGCCTCCCCAGTAGCTGGGATTACAGGCGCCCACCAACACGCCCAGCTAATTTTTGTATTTTTAGTAGAGATGGGGTTTTACCAGGTTGGCCAGGCTGGTCTCAAACTCCTGACATCACGTGATCCGCCTGCCTCAGCTTCCCAAAGTGCTGGAATTACAGGCGCGAGCTGCTGTACCCAGCTCATCTAGCATTTTTATGTGCTTAAAGCAGGGAGTGAGGTGGGGAGGGTGAGCAGCTACCCATTAATGTCATCTCAGCCCACCACGCTGCCAGAGGTCTAAGGTGTTCTTTATTCTAAGCTCATATTAATACCTCCTTTTACATTCCTGAATGAAGGAGGTTTGATTATGCAGGCTGAATATCCCAAATCCTAAATCTTAAGTGCTCCAAAATCTGAAACTTTTTGCGTACTGACATGCTCAAAGGAAATGCTCACTGGAGCATTTTGGGTTTTGGATGCTGAACCGAACTTGTTAAGTATAATGTAAATATTTCAAAATCTAAAATCCAAAACACTTCTGTTTCCAAGCATTTTGGATAACGGATACTCATAAAACTCTTCAAAGCCTGTGAGCACACACACGGGCACACACACATAATCCTGCAATGACATAGTTCTAAGGTTTGCAAACCAAGTTTTTTCCGGACATGGACTTTTCCCCCATATCTGCATGGTAATTTTGTATGTTAGTGAGTAGCCTTAAAGTCCCATAATTCTCTTGGGAGTAGAGCATTAAATAATGAACTTTAGCTATCTTTGTTTCATTATGTCTTGCTGAGTTTCTGCCATAGAAGAGATCGAGATGTCATTTCATCTGGGCCTTACTTTGCTCATCTGAGTTGTATTTGTTTGGGATGTGATTTGTAGAGGCCTTACTGGCTCCATGACAGGTCATCCCGAAGTAGAATATTTACTGCCTAAATAAAGCCAAACAGTTTGGGACTTTTTTTTTGACATGGAGTCTCACTCTGTCACCCAGGCTGGAGTGCAGTGGCCGATCTCAGCTGACTGCAACCTCCGCCTCCCGGGTTCGAGCAATTCCCCTGCCTCAGGCTCCCGAGTAGCTGGGACTACAGGCATGTGCCACCACACCTGGCTAATTTTTTGTATTTCTTAGGAGAGATGGGGTTTCACCTTGTTGGCCAGGATGGTCTCGATCTCCTGCCCTTGTGATCCACCCGCCTTGGCCTCTCAAAGTGCTGGGATTACAGGTGTGAGCCACCACGCCTGGCCTTTTTTTTTTTTCTTTAAAGTTGTAAGACTACAGGAAATGGAGAGGCAGAGACAGTTTTGGAACCTATGTAGTCACCAGGAGAAACAACCTGTAAGATATTCATGTTACTTACTGCCTACTACACTAAAGTAAGGAATGCCAATGCAGGGAATTGGGAGAGGAGGAATGAGGACTGCTAAAGCAACTGCAAATAATTTATACTCCTGGATAACGGAATTTATTACATTTACATACTCTAAGTTCAAGAATGATTTACTCACAATTTAGTAATGACTTTGTGGAAAGTACAGTAAAATGTGTGAGCAGTTTTAGTTACATATTTGTTGGAGTCTAAAGTACTCCACGGTGTTTTGATACATGCCTGGGGTTAGCAATGTACTTTTCTGGTTAAACATCAATGGGGGTTACACATTTATCTTCTCAACAAAACAGGCTCCTCTAATATATGTACATATGACTGGTCACCTTTTTCTCTTAAGCTAAATGTGATAGTTCTGGCTTTGCTTATTTGCTTTCTAGCAGCCTCCCCATGTTAGTCTTGCCACATGGTCAGTCTTCTGTTTGGTAGGTTTTATAAATCCTAAAAGTTCTAGTTCAGAAACAGCTCTAATAAACCGAGCACTGGAGGCTTTAATTAAGGAAACTGGCCATGCTGTATTTTTGACAAAAAGGGATTAAAATCTCAATGTTAAAATACTAGTTGGTAAAATGAAGTAGATAGTTCAGATATAAACTCCTAAATTAAACTATAACTGTTACTGGAAAACATTAATTAGAATCCACTATCAATAAAACATAAATGGAAAAGTACTTAATGCTTCCTAAATCTAATGTTCTACATAGTATGGAAATTGCTCCCCGCCCCCACTTCTAAACGTACATTAGAAAAATAGAGAATTCAGACCAGGTCAGTGGCTCACACCTGTAATCCCAGCACTTTGGGAGGCCGAGGCAGGCAGAACACCTAAGGTCAGGAGTTCAAGACCAGCCTGGCCAACATGGTGAAATCCCATCTCCCCTAAAAATACAAAAATTAGCCAGGCATGGTGGCAGGCGCCTGTAATCCCAGCTATTTGGGAAGCTGAGGCAGGAGAATCGCTTGAACCCGGGAGGTGGAGGTTGCGGTGAGCCGAGATCGCGCCACTGCACTCCAGCTTGGGCAACAATAGCAAAACTCTGTCTCAAAAAAAAAAAAAAAAAAAAAAGAATTAGGCCGGGTGAGGTGGCTCACACCTATAATCCTAGCACTTTGGGAGGCCAAGGCGGGCGGATCACAAGGTCAGGAGTTCGAGACCAGCCTGGCCAACATGGTGAAACCCCGTCTCTACTAAAAATACAAAAATTAGCTGGGCTTGGTGGCAGGCACCTGTAATCCCAGCTACTTGGGAGGCTGAGGCAGGAGAATTGCTTGAACCCAGGAGGCGGACGTTGCAGTCAGCCAAGATTGCACTACTGCACTCCAGCTTGGGCGATAGATGAGACTCCGTCTCAAAACAAAACAAAACAAAACAAAAAAAACAAAAAACAAAAAAAGAGAATTCAATAATGGCAGTTTCATTTTTGGTAAATTTTAAAATATAATCTTGATATAAATTTGATACCAAAAGTTTTAGGTTTGGTCTCATTTTGGATTAAATTCAAAATAAAGATTCAGAAATTTCAGTTATTCTAGCACCATATGGTTAACAAGTAATACGGTTGTTTGGAGTACGCCTTTATAAATATCTAGTGTAGATCTGGAGAAATTATAAACTTATATTTTATGTGTAGTTGGACACTGTAGAAATGGTTTTAAAAGGATACTGGATAATTTCATTCATTTCTTCTGAGGTTGCAGAATTTGCATCCATTTTTTCAGCAGCTGTCACAACTGTTGCAAAAGCCTTTTGAATAGACAAGAAAATAAAAATGTCTACAGTTGCCAAACATCTTTTACTATACTTCTTTTAATGGCTGTTGATAGCTGGCACATATTCTTCATTATATCAAATTTAAGATTGTCAAAACTACACTGATGATCACTTTAAACCACTTATATATTAAAAGATAAAGTAATGGTTCCTGAATACTCGTTTCAGAGAACTAAGAGTATGCAGAGAAAAACAAGAAACGAAGCTAGTCAAAGGTAAAAGAACAAGAAAGCCCTGTTTCCTCTACTAATCTTACTCCAGGAAAATATCTATTTTTCTTGGAAGCAGCCAATTATGGATATTTTTTAATGGTGACAAGACATCTGTAAGGCCTTTAATAGAGTTAAGATCTTTGTAATACTATTCTGAAGACAGAAAGAATAGTTGTTTATTTTAAAGAAAAACAACAGTTGTTTATTGCCTTGCCAAGTATTCCTTGTACTTCCTGATTGCTAAATCTGTTGTGTAGTTACTTCAATTTTTTTTCTTTTAAGCAAGAAGAGAAATGCTAGTTAATAATATACTTTATTTTGTGAAATAACAGAACTGACCTAAATTGTTTAGTTTTTGCTTAATGCTAACTATTGGGTTAGATCACATACTTATTTTGACCTAGCATGAACACAGAATTGGCTTGGTTAAGGAATTCAGGATCAGAGGGCAGGGGATTGGGAATGGGGACTGTTGAACTACCACTTCCTAAGGAACTTTTAAAGTTTGAAGTGATTTATGCTTTCCAAATAAAAGACAAGGCATTAAACACAAGATAAATTCCAAAGCACTAAAAGTATAAAACTATTCTGAGAAAGTCATCATGGATGGTTAGAAAAATATCTAGCTTGTTCTTTTCCCTACAACCTACCTCTGACCAGTCCACGAGGTTGATGAGCCTGCTACACTCTAGGTGCAGTTTGTATGCTATGCAGATGTCTGGGGCGATATTCGGAATGCAGCCTTCTTCGCTTTTCAGTGCTTCATTCTAACAATTAACAGTAAACTAAGATGACTAACTTTTAGAAATTATTAGGAATAAAATCAGACATTAATGAAGCCCCCAACCTAAACTGAGTAAACCAGTAAATGGAATCTTGGTTTCCCTTATTTAGTGAGTCTATTCAATAGTTAGCTAGTTCTTGTTTAGGTTTATGTCTTGGTCATAACCCCTCTAGTTCTTAGTCACTAGAATATTCCCAGGATTAGAAGATAAGCATATTTTTCATTTCAATCCATAAATTACTAATTTCTCAGACCTGAATGCACTTAATGTAAAAAGTTTATGGAAATCTTTAGGAATACTTAATAAAATGGTACTTCCAACACTTATAATTAGCTGAATTCTAACAATTACTATACTGTATTAGTAAATACTAATACCACTTACCAGGGGTATAAATTTCTTTTAAAGAAAAGACTACGTTGTCAACACTGCAGATCTTAAGCCCTATAGAAACCATCAGTGTTTCTTCAACCTATTTGAAATCCATGGCTTTTACTGAGAAACACAAAGTCTTACATACACACCCTGCTCTGATATTATAATATCAGGGGTATATTATAATATATCCCACCCAAAGACAACTGAAATCATACCAGTTCTCTTCTGTGACCCACCAGCCAAGAAGAAGACAGATTTTGTAAGTTTTAATTTATGGTTTATATATTAAAATTAACTGATTTTTTGGTTAAGTATGAAATTATTCAGTGGTTTTCACCATCACTGAAAACCATTGACTTATATCGTCCTACTCAATATTCTTGCAATACTCTGCATGTTTGTGTGCCGTTTTGCAATGAGAAGCCAGTACACTGGAATGCTCTTCATAGGTCTTATGGAGTTGTTTCTTAAGTATTTATTGTGGCAAGATTTCTGGGTATTTAACTTACCACTCTTTCATGTATATACAGCTTATTGAATGTTTAAAGTGATCATTTTGCCCGGTCATAAGAAAGCTAGTTTCTAAAATTGTGAGCTGTCTTGAACTATTGTTTAAAGAGCTTCCAGGAGTTGATAACCGTGTCTGGACTTTAGCAAGGGCAGCTGAAGTGTGCTGCCCCAGGAGTTTTAGTGGCAGACTGCTGGTTATCCTCTACACTCAGCTCTGCAGATGCTCTCAGAATAGATCTTTCTTTGTTTTAAAATACAAGATGAAGTCCCAAAGTATTTCTCTTTCCCACTAGAAACAACCATTTCGGTCTTTCAGTAATTTATTAGGCCATATTGTTTAATCCCTGTCTGCTGTTATGTTTACAGGAAACATTTCTTTTATTTTCACAAGAGTGGTAACATTATACTCTCAAGTCTTTGTGCCTATGATCTGACTTTAGCATGTGAAGGGCAAAGATTACACATGGTCAAAAACTGGCAGCAACAGTTGACTACTAACTGGTATCTTTATGGGGTTAGAAATTTTTTTCTACAGTCTAAAGAATTTTTAAAAATATATGAGACGTGCAACCCTGAATTGCCGACTCTCTGCTCATTAAAACATAACTGCAAATTTAGTATATTTTTATGACAATGACGCCCAGAGTCTGAGCTAAACTATCAGAAAACTAAATGTTCATCTTACCTTGAGATAATAGTAAGGATTGTTGAGTGCAGTATGGAGGGCAATTCGCGGAGCAGCATTTAAATGCTCACGAAGGGCATGGGCAGCACTGAAGTACACCACCTCATGGAGAGGCTGTGTCTCAGGAGGCAGAAGGTATTCTCTGAAACAGCCAGTCAGGCATCCATGTTTAGATAAGCACAGGTTTATTTTCTTTATATATAATATATATATTTTTTCCTTTAAGCTCTGTTGGACTTCAATTTTCACTATAACATTTTTGTCAATCCTCTCTCTGTAGAGGACTGAACCATTTACTAAAAGCAAAATTAACAACCAAAAACAAACGAATGAAACAAACCCAAATATCAGCTCTAATACAGTTTCACTCAGAACTGCATCTCTTCCATATAATAGTTTTTAAAACTACCTCTAGACTCTTTATAAGAAGCTGTATATTTCAGTTCTGAGTTAAACCTTTAGGAACAAATGTATATATACTACATTTCTGCTTAGAAATCTTTAAGATAGCATTTCTTAAAGTAAATGAGAAAACAGATATCTACATTTTCTAGCACAGCAAACATTTAACCTTTGGCAATATTAAACACAGGCCTGGAATTAAGAGTTCAGGAAATTCTTCTTGGATCACAGAAAATTTTTAGTTGATATCTTTCATGGAAATGACACCTCAAAAGTTGTGGGGTTTTTTTGTTTTGTTTTGGTTTTTTTTGAGACGGAGTTTCACTCTTGTCACCCAGACTGGAGTGCAGTGGTGCAATCTCGGCTCACTGCAACCTCTGCCTCCCAGGTTCAAGTGAGTCTCCTGACTCAGCCCTCAGCCTCCTGAGAGGCTGGGATTACAGGTGCCCACCATCACGCCCGGCTAATTTTTGTATTTTTAATAGAGATGAGGTTTCACCATGTTGGCCAGGCTGGTCTTGAACTCTTGACCTCAGGTGATCCATCAGCCTTGGCCTCCCAAAGTGCTGGGATTACAGGTGTGAGCCACCGCGCCCGGCCCAAAAGTTTTTTATATATTGGAATTACTTATTACGTTAGAAGGCAGAAAAGACTAAATCTTAGTTTCAGAGTATTGAAAAACAAATCATTAATAAAATTTCACTTATAAAAAATCTGCCATAATTTGGGATTTTTTTCACCTATGAGCTAGATGATAAAACAATTTTAATAAATTCGGAACTAAAAAATACGGCATTAAAAATTTGCTTTGCATGTATAATGAGCCCATCAGGTGGTCTGTGCCATGACAGTGATACTATACTGGATGCCTGGAGGGTGGCAAATTGGAGGGGAGAAGCTTTGGCACACATAACCCATAGACAGAGTAATGTCACTAACTGGATTAAAGTATATAGTTAACTCACATGACTTCATAAAGAAGATTTCTGGGGCTTAGTCCAGTCCTGAGCCTAAAGTATTTTGGCCACATGACAGCTTGTGTCAGCTCCTTTTCCTACCAGTACAAGCAGAGCAAAGCAGCTACCTCAGCCCAGTCACTGGGGACATTATTCCCCTTCTTCCAAGTATCCTTTCTCTTCTTCTGGAGAGGATACCACTCCCTAGAAATCCCCTACACTTGCTTTGTCCCGATGTGGCCAGGAGCTCTGAAGAAGAGAGGAAGTGGAAAGGGTATTCAACATGGACATCACTCTTCAACATCTTCCTTTCCTCCCCCATCTCAAGAGCTAATGACCCCTTGCTCATTCTAATTCTAGGTGCTGCTCCTTCTCCAGAATCAACTGGAACAAAACTTACTTGCAAAGAGTGTATGATTTTGACTTGATCCTCACTAAGGAACAGTATTCTATACCTCAGATACTGTTAACATCTTAATTACTCAAGGTTAAGTTAACTTAGCTGTAGCTTCAGGAAATAGTTTCTGTGATGGCTGGCTACCAATTTGTAATTTCTGACCATAAACTCTTCCTACACTAACCTCAGGCAGTTATTTCCCAATCATTATACATGGCTGTCATTAAAAGATCTTGTTGCAGTCCCTGCTATGTAATAAGGATTGGATATCTAACAAGGCAATCAGATAGAGTCAACTTCAGAAACTCAAACTATCGCCTCACATTTTAACATTTTTACATGTGATATATAGAAATTCAGGCATTTCCCAAGGCAAAAGACCTCTCTAGATATCCTCAAAGAACCATCAGAGCAAAAATAAAATATCTGCCTTAATTTTGTTTCCACTGGCTACATTAGTTGAACAACAACAGTAACAAAATACATTATACATTAGAATTTTTATCTGACTGCAGACTTGGAGATTGGCATAGAAATATACTTCTGTGACTTATTTATGTGAGAAGAAGTAAGCAATGAGTCTGGCACTAAAGCACTGCATTATGCTCATTTTGGATTCAGACCAGACAAATGATAGGCCTTCCCTGAAAGAGGTGGTTCTGAAGGAACTGGAGGAATTAGTATCAACAAGGGCTACAAAGTTGAAGCTTGCTATTGGCAAAAACAGTAACTTAGAAAGTGGCAATTTATTCTCAGCTCTCAAGATCTGGCAACTTATTCTTGCCTGCCAGTATTTTTGCCAAGAGCTGCTCATGGTATACTGTGAACTCTGCCTCCTGAAGTCTCCTGCTTATATTTGTCTTTAAAGGACATCCTTTCTCCATAACTCCAAGCTGTGCCCAGACATCTGTGGTGTGGCTGTTGAGGGCAGTGTAGAGAAATGGAGAGGGCCTTTTGGCAGATGTCAGGAGAATGAGACTGTGTGACCTTGCATGAGTCACAGCCCCTCTCTGGCCTTTAGCTGCCACAGGGCTGACTCTTCAGGTCTCTTTTAGCTTTAACATGCTACAATTCTAATCTCTTCCCTCCTGGGACAATCTTGGTAAAGACACTAAATCCTAGTATGGAAGATTTTGTGATTTTACAACAAAACACATTTAATTATACTGAGCATTATTTCAACAACTGCTCAGAAAGGTAAAAAGTCAGACATATTAGGTGAAGGATCATGACAGGGAAATGGCTGATGTGATTTCAGAGCCTACAATTTGGAATTTGTAAGAACTCTGGAACCTGACATTTGGCCTAAAATTGGCAAATCACATTGCAAAATTATTTTTAGTGACTACCATGTTCACTGCCTGGTAAAAGGGAAGAGTCAAGAGTTTGGGGCTAGACTCTACAAGAACAGGAAAGCCCAGTAGGGCAAGGTTAACTCTGTGGGTTCTAAAATGTAATTTTTGACTAGTATTTGGCCAATATTGCAGTTCATCACTTTTTTTTTTTTTTCTCGAGATGGAGTCTTGCTCTGTTGCCTAGGCTGGAGTGCAGTGGTGCGATCTCAGCTCACTGCAACCTCTGCCTCCCGGGTTCAAGCCATTCTCCTCCCTCAGCCTCCCAAGTAGCTAGGATTACAGGTGTGCGCCACCATGCCCAGCTATTTTTTGTATTTTTAGTAGAGTCGGGGTTTCACCATGACGGTCAGGTTGGTCTCAAACTCCTGTCCTCAAGTGATCTGCCCACCTTGGCCTCCCAAGATGCTGGGATTACAGGCGTGAGCCAATGCGCCCGGCCTTGGTTGATCGTTTTGGACCTTTTCATGGCATTAGCAATTTCTCCCCAATGACTAGGAACAATGACTCTGTCCCCACATTATTCTGGAAAACTAAGCTTTTCACTTTCAGAAAAGACATGTAATTTGTCAGAAAAGCACTCTTTCTCTTTAATAATTGTGCTGCTATTTTCTCAGTA
Organism: Pan troglodytes; assembly: GCF_028858775.2. Lineage (NCBI taxonomy): Eukaryota > Metazoa > Chordata > Mammalia > Primates > Hominidae > Pan > Pan troglodytes. Next base: position 99,652,842 of record NC_072403.2, on the reverse strand, counting down.
CTTTATGCAGTGCCTAGCCTGCTGTTGGGTTTAAACTGCCATTAAAAATTACAATAAACAGGGCCGAGCGCGGTGGCTCACGCCTGTAATCCCAGCACTTTGGGAAGCCAAGGTGGGTGGATCACGAGGTCAGGAGTTCAGGATCAGCCTGACCAACATGGTGAAACCCCGTCTCTACTAAAAATACAAAAATTAGCCAGGCCTGTTGGCACATGCCTGTAATCCCAGCTACTCGGGAGGCTGAGGCAGGAAAATCCCTTGAACCCGGGAGGCGGAGGTTGCAGTCAGCCAAGATCACGCCACTGCACTCCAGCCTGGGCGACAGAGTGAGACTCTGTCTCAAAAAAAAAAAAAAAAATTACAATAAACAATGATAACAGGTTCTCCGCCCCCCCCCCCCCCCCACTTTTTAGGTATTAAATCGTTTTCTTTTGCACACTTCTCATTTTTTTCTGTAGCATGCCCAACTTCCACCAAACTTAGGTGGGTGATTTTACACGGCTACATAAAGCTGACTTTTGGGAAATCCATGAATCAGAACGATCTGGGTTTCCTAAAAAGGAAACATCTTAAAATACAGGCTGGATTGGTAGACTTCTAAATTTACCCAGCACATGTCTCAACATAAATTTAGTGCTGATAATGAGGTGCACTGGCATTGTTTAGAATTAAATGTTCTTTCTTCAGGATAAAATAGAGCAGCATGGCTAGTCTGCTCTACTTTCTGGGCTTGGCTCAGATCCAGCATTTACTCCTAGCAAAGATAAAGTGTAATACAAATACTTTATTATTAGAAAGAGAAACATTCACTTTCTATCTCATCTCTCCCCACCTGACCTAATGAAGTAGATCAAATTTAAGCCTATATTCTTGAACTGAGATTAAAAGAATGAACTAAGTCATTTGATTAGACATCTTGATAATGATGGAAAAAGAATAAAAATTACAATTCTTTTTTTTTTTTTTTTGAGACGGAGTCTTGCACCGTTGCCCAGGCTGGAGTGCAGTGGCACGATCTTGGCTCACTGCAAGCTCCGCCTCCTGGGTTCATGCCATTCTCCTGCCTCAGCCTCCCGAGTAGCTGGGACTACAGGCGCCCACCACCACACCCAGCTAATTTTTTGTACTTTCAGTAGAGACAGGGTTTCACCTTGTTAGCCAGGATGGTCTCGATCTCCTGACCTCGTGATCCGCCAGCCTTGGCCTCCCAAAGTGCTGGGATTACAGGCGTGAGCCACCACGCCCGGCCTAAAAATTACAACTCTAAGCTAGATGGAGAGACCTGAAAAGCATAAAGCCTAACCTAGGAGAAAAATGTTCTGGATTGGCTATAGACAGCTATGACACCAGTGTTATTTGGAAAAACAGCATGATTTTTAGCTCTTAAGAGCTAAATTTAGACTTACCTCACTAGACAGTCAATGAAGTTCACAACATTTTCTCTGAGTACTTCAAATTTGGTTTGCTTCTTACTTCTTCTTAACTCCTTCATTTCCAATAAGGACTATAGATAAAAGAACATAGCTTTTCTGGTGATCCTCAGACAGAAAACCCCTCAGAGGGAGCTCTGTTGGTAACCCCTCAGAGGGAGGCATCTGTTCTATAGAAGCACCTGATGCCCTTTCCATAAGACAGGATGTACAGAGAAAGATCAAAATGGGTTTTGTTTATTCTTTTTATTTTTAAGGTCTGGCAAGAATCTCGCCTCAAAGGTGTTTTGCTTTATAATATACAAGCAAATTTTTAGGGAAAGAGGAAAAGGGCAGTTCACTTTACTACTAAATTACATGGCAGAGTGCTCACTATTCAGTCCATTAAGTCATTTAAGAAAAGGACTTAACAGGATAAAGAAAAAAATCTTGCCTTTTTGCCATACTAACAGAATAGATTCCATGTGTTTTATTTTACTTAGATTGAAATTTTACTCTACATTTATCATAATTTGGTATCACAGTACAAAGAAGGTTCTTCATTTCGACAATCAAGATCCTAAAGTTAGAACTATCTGAAAAAGAATATATTGGATATACTGTGGCTCAATTTCTGCTCTATACTTGAATATGCATTTTAAAAAATCAAGAAAAGTAACTAAAACTAATTAGTTAGGCTCTTTTAAATCTCTTAGTTTGATCAAACAGAAAAATACATCAGATAAATAATCAGATTTGTGCAGCCATGTTCCCATTTTCTCTTATTGCTAGCGAATTCTCTTTCTCTTGCTGAGCCCACAGGAATGGTTTCCACCTATGTTAGCTAGTAGGTTCCAGAATGTGTATATGTAGAGTAATGATGGCAATGGGACTAACAGGATGTTCAACTTAGAAGTGAGTTAAAAGTCTGCTTTGTTCCTGGTTGTGGTTTAAAAATGAAAACAAAAACATCCAGGCAGAGCTAATCTAGAGCACAAACTGAAAAAAGTGTCACAGGATGCAGCTGGAAGGGAGGAGAGTAACCTGACCTTCTGAAGATGATAGAGGTCTGTCTTCTGAAGCCCCTTTGGCTGTGACCCAGAAGCATCTTCTTCCTCTTCGGTTTCTGCTTTTAATACAAAACCAGTACACATCAATGAGGGTAAATCCAAGTCAAGGGAACAAACATTTCTACTACTCCAAAGTAAAAGTTTCACCTATATATATTTTTTTAATGTGGCAAGGGATCAAGATTCCATCTGATAAATGATTTCTTACAGAAGCTGAAGGCCAATAATATATAACTTGTGCTGTAGTGATGTCTTCAAAAAATCAGCTACTGAATTTTAAAAGTGTAACCACAATGAAAACAAAACAAAATACAACCTAACAAAACTCCCTCAAACCAACAGCAAAAAGTCTCAAAAAAAAAAAATTTTTTTTTTTTCAGATGGAGTCTTGCTCTGTTGCCCAGGCTGGAATGCAGTGGCGCCATCTTGGCTCACTGCAACCTCCTCCTCCCAGTTCAAGTGCTTCTCCTGCCTCAGCCTCCGGAGTAGCTGGGATTACAGGTGCCGGCCACCATGTCTGGCTAATTTTTGTATTTTTAGTAGAGAAGGGGTTTCGCCACGTTGGCCAGGCTGGTCTCGAACTGCTGACCTCAGGTGATCCACCCGCCTTGGCCTCCCAAAGTGCTGGGATTACAAGCACGAGCCACCACGCCCAGCCAGTCTCAAATATTTTTGATGTTATACATAGCTTTTTAAAAAAAATAATAAAAACTTAAAACTGTTTTCCTTTGATTATGTCAAGATTGTAAACAACAAAATTTGAGTATGAAGAGGGTAGTGTGTAAAAGTTTTGAAATAATCCACTAAAACATAAAGTGCATCATGGTTCTTTAGCAAAGGGAAAGAAAACCATAACTGCTTAAATGTACAGCTGTGCTCCTTCTAGAGAGCATAATGCTCTCATATTCTTCTTCAAGGGCAGGTTGGGTTTTGTGAACCCCACACACATGGTTTGTTTGGCCTAAAACTATGACAGGAGGATGCAGCTGGAGAATATGCACTGGCTTAAAGAATAAACTGCTTTTTAGCTACAGCTAATTTCTGGTTCAAAAAAGACATAGCTAAAGGTTAAAATGTCTACTAGATTCTTTGTCCCATGTCATTAACATGTAGTTTGCTACATGTTAATAAACCTAATATGCCTTTGAAATATATCTAATATGGGCTGAATGAAGTGCCTCATTCCTATAATCCCAGCATTTTGGGAGGCCATGGTGTGAGGATCACTTGAGACAAGGAGTTCGAGACCAGGCTGGGAAACATAGTGAGACACTGTCTCTATTTAAAAAAAAAAAAAAAAAAAAAAAATTAGGCTGATGAGGGGGCTTATGCCTATAATCTCAACACTTTGGGAGGCTGAGGCAGGCAGATTGCTTGAACCCAAGAGTTCGAGACCAGCCTGAGCAACATGGAAAAACCCCATCCCTACAAAAATACAAAAAAATTAGCCAAGTGTGGTGGGACGTGCCTGTAGTCCCAGCTACTTGGGAGGCTAAGATGGGAGGATCACTTGAGCCTGGGAGGTATAGGCTGCAGTGAGCCTATCATGCTACTGCACTCCAGCCTGGACAACAGTGGGAGACTCTGTCTCCAAAAAAAAAAAAAAAAATTCAGCTGGATGTTGTGGCCCTTTTCTGTAGTCCTAGCTACTCAGGAGGTGGAGGCAGGAGGATTACTTGAGCCCAGGAGGTCTGAGGGAACTGTGGGCTATGACTGCACAACTGCACTTAAGCCTGGACAACATAGCAAGATCCTGTCTCAAAAAAAATCTGATATGACACTCTGTCCTACTTAACTCTTCCCAACTGTAATTTTAAACCCAAACTGTAATATGTAATAAATGTTACGGAACACAGATAGCATATAGCCAAATATTTCTACTCATCCAACGTGGGGAGTTTTAGTTTCAGTTTATTATTAATAATGAGTCACTTTTGAAAATCAGGAAATAACAGACATTTCTTCAAGACAGTGGTTGTGCTTTAATTTGTAAAATTCTTTATTCTTTAGGCTACTAATCATCTTAATCTTCGACCTTCCCATTTCAAAAGCTGCATTCCTTTATTTAGCTCTAGCATATCACAGAATTTGTTTACTAGCTCATATTATATGAACTCTAATTAAAAATGTATCTAGATTACCTCTAGTTAATGGTGCCCAGCAAAAAAAGAAGAAAAAATTATATGTGCAGTTTATTTTTACAGCAATCTCCATAAGTCCCATTTTGTAAAAGACTGAAATTTACACAGTATTTACCTTCTATTTTTCTAAGCCTTTTACCCTATTTATGTACTTAAGGGTGGCCCCTTGCTGATCCAGTGATCACTACTAGGGCGTATTTATATCGTGAATTAGCGACAGAAAAACAATGAACTAGTGGTTAAGAGAGATGGGCTCTGGTCTGAGTGCTACCACTAGCTAGCTGTGTGATCTCAAACAAGCTGCCGTCTTCTCCTAGACTTTAGTTTCTGGTTATATAGCTGAACTCAATGATCTTAATGATACCAACATCCAGCCCTTAAAAGTTTTTGTGTTCTGAAGAGTGGTTGAGCTCATGCTGCAGTGGCAAGAGCAATGCCCACACATAACCTGAAAGAAAATCCCTTAGTGCCTGCTGATGACTTCCTCACTCTGGCCGCTCAGGCCACTCTAGTCAGGCAAACATTCTCTTTCATCTTCCATGACTGAGCACTCATCAGGTGCCTCACATTGTAGCTATGGAGAGATATGGGAAGATTTTTGCAAAAGCAGTTTCCTAAAGCCAAAAGATTTTTAAGACAAAGAAGCACTTGCCAAACATAAAAAAGGATTAAAACAGACATTTTAAATAAGATATTTTCAACATGTCATGTCCAATTCTATGTGATTATATATGAAAAAACTACCTGTTCCCCCAAAACTCCATTAAAAAATTGCCCTAAATTTGGGAAAAGTAAAAGGTACACACCAATATATTTTATTGTTGTTATTGTTCTACTAAAAGAATACCATACTTTGGTGCTAGAAACAGAGCAAGAGAAGAGCCCATGAAAAGCTAGTATTTAGGGAACAGAACATGGCTACCTATATACAATCAGACACCCTAAGCATTCAGGATATATAAATGATCATGTGGAGGTCAAGCAAAAGAGAGAAACTGTAACCCTCCAACAGTGAAGAGTGCCAGGCTGCTTCAGTTAATTTAGGACTGAAAGATTCCAGCTTTTGTAAATCCGATTAAAGTAAGCCTCATGCAGATTTTGGTAATCAACATACCAATGAGCCTCACTGCTGTGAAAGCAGTTCATAGCTATTAATTTTTCAAGCTTACAGATGATTTATGCAGTGCTTTGGAAATCTATAAAGAACTTGATGAAATGCTTAAGAAAAAACCTCTAAAAAGAGTTCTTAATTATGACACCCTGCTACTCTTTCCAATCTTTTTGATTTCTTTTTGTTGACTTTTTAAAGACTAATCCCCCAAGCTGTCGATCTGGAGAACGATTTTCTTTTTCTGCCCATTTGATGCTCTCCATTGTTTAAACCAAATCTAGAAGAGAAACATTTGGCCTATTTGTGATTGTTAAAATGTGATACTATGAGGCTTGGCATACTGACTGATCATGAACTACTTTCTCTCTTTATCTCTAAGCACATCAGAAGGTGGGGTTTTCCATGCCATTTTAGTTAAATGACTGTCATGGCCAATAGAATTGGAAAGATATTACACTCTTACCATCGAGGCTCTGAAACTGGGCCAGGAACTCCTCTATTCTCTTAGCTGTGCTGCCAAGGTGGTTTTCACAATAAGACTTAAAAACCTTGAAACATTTCTCAAGTATGGTCATCAGTTCATCCTTTGCCAACATCCTAGAACAGAGTCAGTGACAGGAAATGTAATATAACTAGAAAATTAACACTTAAAAAACATTTTATTTAATATACATATTAAATGTTTCCGCTCAGAAGATAAAAGAAATTCTTCATTAGTAGCTACCAACATTTTTTGGAGAGATTTTCCTCCATATATGTGACATTCAGAAGAATTCTTGAAGGGTTCTCATGATAAAGTTTAGCTTAGAAAATTTACAAAGGTCTGGATTCATAGTGTGGCTCTAACATGATGTTTGTAATAAAGAATAAGGTTATTATACATCTCTGATCCTTGGTTCGTTGTCTGTAAAATGGAAATAATAACTTGCTTATTTCACAGGTTAGATGGAGACTTAAAAATTAAATGAGAAGCAGCAGTGGAAGACTCTAGCACAGTGCTTACCACACAGTAGGCATTTAATGATAGTTTTCCTTTCTTTTGATCTAAACGTACATATGAAATAAGAAATGTCTACAGAAGATATGACGTGCTAAATGTAAACTTGTTTGAAAGAACCAAAATAGTACACTCATTTCTCTAATTATCACCATTTAAACTATGCTTTACATCTCCTATGGGCTTTATAAACATCAGTCAGTAAACCCACTGAACTTTAAATGAAGTAGGCAGATCTAATTGTTATTTATAGCACAGGCAGAGTGGTTGAGTAGCTCATTCACAGATATAGAAGAAATCTTCGTTAGAAATGGAGAGAAAATACAGATATTCTAAAGTTACGATCTTGTTCTTGGAGTTTACAGGATTTCTCCACTAAGATCATACTCAGTAATGGCATCAAAAGGAATCAGACCAATATTAGGAATTTTTAAGCAGTGGCATTACACAAATATTCAAATTATTCTCAGCAAATGCATCTAAGTCATTAAAACTATGATGATTAAAAGTTCTAATATTTCCAGGCACGGTGGCTCACACCTGTAATCCCAGCACTTTGGGAGGCCGAGGCGGGTGGATCACGAGGTCAGGAGATCGAGACCATCCTGGCTACCACGGTGAAACCTCGTCTCTACTAAAATTATAAAAAATTAGCCGGGCGTAGTGGCGGGCGCCTGTAGTCCCAGCTACTCGGGAGGCTGAGGCAGGAGAATCACTGGAACCGGGGAGTCGGAGGTTGCAGCGAGCTGAGATCACGCCACTGTACTCCAGCCTGGGCAACAGAGTGAGACTCAGTCTCAAAAAAAAAAAAAAAGTTCTAATATTAACCATGAAGTAACAGACAAATCCAGAATGTGGGCATTTTGTAATACAACTAATTCACTTATATTTGACATCTTTCATAATAAAAAAATGAGGAGAAATACTAATACTGCTAACTTGGGAGAAAGAAACAAAGCTAAGTAGACTATGATTACTGAGAAATTGAACTGGTTACTTGAACTAAAATTTAAACCCCAACAACAACAACAAAAAGTAGACAACCAGTAAATATGGCAATTGTTAAGGGTAGACCAAATAGTAAATTTCCACAGAGTTTTTTTAAAAGTATAAAACTTTATCTTCCTCTTTCTACAATAATTATCGAAGATATAATCTTTATCTGTGAAAGGCAGCTAACTGGTCAAGGAAAAATAAGCCAAGACATTTCATACTTGATTACAGTTGAGATTTAAAATTTGTGGCTTTCTATTGCCCAGATAGAGTTATGAGAAGAAAGTTAACTCAAAGTCAGATACACTTGAACAATCTGTTAAACCTGACCTTTAGGCCTATTCAAGTAGACAAGATTAGCATTTCCGGTGTCCAAGAAATCACCGGCACTGACTTGCTTGGAGGGGAAAGACGGGTGAGGTACTGCTGGCAGAAGATCTAACCCAAGTTAGCAGCATGTGAAGGATTAGCTTCCCAGGATAGGGGCAGCAACAGCTCTTGTCCACTTTGAGCTCCAAATAACTGAATATCAAGGAAGGCCAAACCTAGCCTATTATCCAGGAGACCAAAAAAGAGGGCATTATTTCATATAACTTTGGAAGCAAACTTCATTAGTCATAACTCTTAATGTGTCACTTGGAGAAGGTACTCAGATGTAAACTGCCAGGGATTCAAATAGTTATTAGTCCTCTTATTCTTTTTTTTTTTTTTCTTTGAGACGCAGTTTTGCTCTTGTTGCTCAGGCTAGGGTGCAATGGCGTGATCTCGGCTCACTGCAACCTCTGCCTCCCAGGTCCAAGCGATTCTCCTGCCTCAACCTCCCGAGTAGCTGTGATTACAGGCATGCACCACCATGCCCGACTAATTTTGTATTTTTAGTAGAGGCAGGGTTTCACCATATTGGTCAGGCTAGTCTCGAACTCCTGACCTCAGGTGATCCGCCCACCTCGGCTTCCCAAAGTGCTGGGATTATAGGCGTGAGCCACTGCACCCAGTCTAGTCCTCTTACTCTTAGCCAAAGATTATGTTTTGCTCCCAGAGCAGAAAGATCTTACACTTTCTCAAGTATTCTCTTGTTTAATGTAAAATGACAAGACTTGAGATAAGGCTGATTAGAAATAATAACTTAACCAACCCCAATAAAGTCATTATTTAAAATTTTTTTTCCAGTAAAATTATACACACACAGAATCAATGCTGCCTGCTATCATCACTATTATTCAGCATCATTCTGGAGTCTAGATGCTACAATAAATTAAGAAGAAGAAATGGTATAAATGTTAAGAAGGAGGATGAAATTAATCATTTCATATGATGTGACTGTAAAGTTAGAAAATCTAAGAACTGCAAATAAAAGAGAGTGTGAAAGAGCTGGGCGTGGTGGCTCATGCCTGTAATCCCAGCAGTTTGGGAGGCCGATGGGAAGACCACTTGAGCCCAGATGTTTGAGACCAGCCTGGGCAACAAAGTGAGACCCTCATTCCTACAAAAAATAGAAAAAATTAGCTCAGCCTGGTGGCGCACACTTGTAGTCCCAGCTACTGAGGCTGAAGTATGAAGACTGCTTGAGCCTGGGAGGTCAAGGCTGCAGTGAGCCGTGATCATGCCATTGCACTCCAGCATGGGTAACAGAGACTCTCTCTCAAAAAAAAAAAAAAAATGACAGAGAGTGTAAAAAAGTAAGTGAATAAAAGATATATATGCATGCATATATACATATCCATATAATGTAATCAATATCTTATATTAAACTACATAATGAAAAAAAGGCCCATGTTCAAAATGGTAACAAAACCTACTAAATACACAGCAATACACATTATAATATATGTGTATGACCTATATTAAAAAAGCCCTGAATAAATGAATAGACATTTTAACACTCACTATTGTAAAGATACAAATCTTTCCAAATTAATCAATATTCTTAACAGTTTGAAACAAAATTACAGAGGTTAAATTTTATTTTTATTTTTATTTGAGATGGAGTTTGGCTCTTGTTGCCCAGGCTGGAGTGCAATGGTGCAATCTCGGCTCACCGCAACCTCTGCCTCCTGGGTTCAGGCGATTCTCCTGTCTCAGCCTCCTGAGTAGCTGGAATTACAGGCGTGCACCGCCACGCCGGCTAATTTTGTATTTTTAGTAGAGACAGGGTTTCTCCATGCTGGTCAGGCTGGTCTCGAACTCCTAACCTCAGGTGATCTGCCCGCCTCGGCCTCTCAAAGTGCTGGGATTACAGGTGTGAGCCATGGCGCCTGGCCGTAAATTTTAAAAACTAATAAAATTATTCTGAAATGTATCTGGAATAATTGTTCTAAAAAACAGGAACAATGTGTGTACACTTGAGTGTGTATGGTAGGGCTGTAAATACATTAAACAGTGTTAAGCTACGATGATTAAAATTGATGGTACTTGGGAATAGACAGGTCAACAGAAGAGAATGAGTTCAGAAAGAGATCTAGGTGTACATGGGTGTTTGTTATGTCACAGGGATAGCATTTCAAATCAGTGAGGGAAAAGACACTGGGTATCAGAATTAACTATTTTAAAAAAACAGGTCACTATCTCACCTTATACACAAAAATGCATTTCAGATAGAATAAAAATGTAAGTACGGTCTGGGAGCAGGGAAAAAGAACTAGCTCATCAACCATAAAATACTAGAAGAAAACCAAGAAAGATATTTAAGCCTGATAATATCCAGCAGCAGCAAAAGTGTAGGGAAATACACACTGGTACATGGTTGGTGTGAGTGTACACTGTACAACAATGTTTATATTTTAGACTCAATATGTTTACATCTACCTTTGTTTTGTGGAAATAGTTATACAAATACACAGACTTACCACTGCTCATGATTATTGTTTGTAATAGTGAAGAATTAGAAACAATCTAAATATGTATCAAAAAAGGGTCTGATTAAATAAAAAGCACTTTAAAAACATGATATTATATAGTGATGAGAAACAATGAGGTAGGGCAATATGTAATACTAATGATGACAGCTAACATTTATACCCACATGTGTATCAAGTGTCATTTGATACGATACAATGTAAATACTATTATTATTCCCATGTTAGAGATGAGAAAACAAAGGCACAGAGAACTTAAGTAAACTTGTCCAGAATCCAATAGCTGGTAATTGGCAAAGCTGGGGTTTGAACCTAGACAGTTCAGCTTGACATCCATGCTCTTACTGAGCATGCTATATTGCATCTCAAAACATGGCATCTGTGGTAGAATATTAGGCACAAACCAAAATAACCACCACAACAAAAACAAAACAAACACAAAAAAACAAAAAATGCAAGTGTGGAACACCATATATAGTATTATTTAATATACATTTGTGTGTGGAAAAATATCTGAAGTGCAAATAGCTAACAGTGGATGACTGGTTTTCGAGGTTATATAATACAAGGGGTAATATCAGAAAAATACTTATTTTTTCACTTAGATTATTAGAATGACTATAGCAAGCACTTTTTTTTTGGTTTGGTTTGGTTTGGTTTGGTTTGGTTTGGTTTTTGAGGCAGAGTCTTGCTCTGTTGCCAGGCTGGAGTGCAGTGAGGCAGTCTCTGCTCACTACAACCTCTGCCTCCTGGGTTCAGGCAATTCTCGTCCTTTAGCCTCCAGAGTAGCTGGGACTACAGGCGCATGCCACCATGCCTGGCTAATTTTTTGTATTTTTAGTAGAGAGGCGGTTTTACCATATTGGCCAGGCTGGTCTTGAACTCCTGGCCTCAAGTGATCTGCCTGCCTCGGCCTCCCAAAGTGCTGGGATTACAGGCATGAGCCACTGCGGCCGTCAAAGCACTTTGGATAAACCAAACCTAACTGAAGAAGATCACTTGAAAACAACTACAAAATATTTAGCTTATTCCAAAAAAGTGTGTTTATATATAGCACCTCAAATAAAAAATTAAGGATTGAGTCTAGCTATCAGACAAGCATTTTTCAAACTGGGTTTCAACTCCTTTGTCAGTCATGAACCAGTCATTCCAGAGATATTTATTGAATGCACACTACATACTAGTCACTGTTGTGGGCATTTGAGGTTGAGGCATATTGAGTCACTGTTGAGGCATATTGAATCAAAAATCACTGTCCTCACGGAACTTACATTCTAGTGGGAGAGCTGGGAGAAGCACAGACACGCATTATCTATCTATATCATATATACGATATATGCGTTAAAAATTGATAAATGTTATGGAAAAATACTGAACAGAATAAGCGGAGAGCCATGGGAGGAGGAAGCTTTCAATTTTTAAATGGTTAGGGCCTCACTGAAAAGATGACATTTGATCAAGTACATAAAGGAGGAAAGGAAGTTAGCCATACAAATATCCAGAAGAGCTTTTCCTGGCAGACAGAACAATGGGTGCAAAGGTTCCATAGTGGGCATATCTGGAATATTCAAGAAAACAAGGAGGCCAAGATGTCTGAAATGGAGAGATAAAATGAGCAGTAATCAGAGAGAGGCCATGTGGGGAGAGGAGGGGGGCGGTCACATAGTGTCACTGTATACGGCTTTTACTCTGAGTGAAATGGGGAGTTAACGGAGGGTTTTGAGCAAAGGAGTAACATTATCTGAAATATTTTAAAAGGACTATTCTGACTGCTACTTTGAGAAGAACCTGTAGGGGAGCAGAAAAACCAGAAAGGAGGCTACTGCAATAATCCAGGTGAGCAACGACGATGACTTGGACTATGATGGTACAAGCGAACGAAGGTGGCAAGAAGAGGTCTGATTCTGGATAAATTATGAAGGCAGAGCCCAGGCTTTTGGTTTGAAAAATCAGAATGATAAAGAGACAGTAGGAAAATGATAGATTTCAGGGGAAGATCAGGAGTTCAGTTTTGGGTAGGTTAACTTTGAGGTGTGTATTGGATATCTAAGTGGAGGTATTAAATAGGACATAAATGGACATAACAGCCTGGCACTCAGGAGAGAGGTATAGGCTTACGATTAAGCCCTGGGGCACTGTAATGTTAAGATGTCAGAGAGAAGAGAAAGCACTAAAGGAGAATGTGAAGGAGCATATACTGAGGTAGGAGAAAAACCAAGAAAGTCCTAGAAATCCATTAAGAAGGGAGTGATGAACTGTAGTCAAATGCTGATAACAGGTTAATGCTAGATTTAGGAACATGGAGGTCACTGGTGACTTTGATCAAACTAGTTGTGATCTGGAGCACAAGCCTAATTGTAATCAGTTAAAGAGAATGGGAGAAGAATTAGAGACAGTGAGACAATGCTTTCCAATTTTGGTACATTCCAACTAACATTTTGTTTTAAAATAAAGAGAATAAAATTGTAAAGAAAATAGCAGAACTAAAAAGTTTGAAAGCCACCATGTGAGATTAAAGAGAAATAAAAAAAAATGTCTAAGATAGGTCACATTAATGCCACAGAAGAGCGATTTATCTTTATCCAACTTAATTAAGAAATAATTACTTCACAATTGGCAGAGCACGGTAGCTCACGCCTGTAATCCCAGCACTTTGGGAGGCCGAGGCGGGCGGATCACGAGGTCAGGAGATCGAGACCATCCTGGCTAACACAGTGAAACCCCATCTCTACTAAAAATAGAAAAAATTAGCCGGGCTTGGTGGCAGGCGCCTGTAGTCCCAGCTACTCAGGAGGCTAAGGCAGGAGAATGGCGTGAACCTGGGAGGTGGAGCGTGCAGTGAGCTGAGATCATGCCACTGCACTCCAGCCTGGGCAACAGAGCAAGACTCTGCCTCAAAAAAAAAAAAAAAAAAAGAAAAGAAAAGAAAAAATTATTTCACTATCAGGTAAATGGTCCAAAAAATGCCTGTGATACCTAATGTATTAAAAGCTTTATAGGTAATCTGTCACAGGAGTTGAGAAAAACAATAAAGGCTTTATAGACTGTCATTTTTTAAAAAAGTTTTCTTAACTAAGAAAGAGAATCATTAAGCAATCATTAAAAAGAATCATCCTGCAGGGCAATGGAGTATTCTGCTTCATCATACAGAAAGCCAATAATTTCTGGTTAAGTACTAATTATATAAATGTCTGATTATAAGAACTGGCTACAAGGAAAAACTGGCCAATCCATGGCTAATGAAAACATCTTTTGCCTGACGAGTTTTCAAATTCTAAACAAACATTACCATTACCAGCTAGTTTTGAAAAATACTCAGAACTCAAACTTGCAAATGTATGTATATCAATGAAGGCTGGAAGTTAAGGAAACAAAACAAAACAAAAAAGCATGTAAAAATAATAAAAAGCATGTAAAAAAATTAAGAAGCATGTAAAAATAAGAAATTGTCTTATTCAAAGACTAACACAACAAAGCAATTATGTAGGATGATAACAATGAAACAGAAACCAAAAGTATGTGTATCGCCTCCTAAGCCTTGATATTTCATATTAGGTGCTCCTTCCTAGAGAAGCTGCCAACCCCACAAATGGAGGTTAACTGTCTAGTCTACTGGTTCCTCAGCACCCTAGCCCTGACCCATCACAGCTCTTACTACTCTGTATTGTAGCTCTCTACTGTTCACGTCAATGATTTGACCAAAATTCTGTATAGGTAAGGACCAGGGTTATCTTTGTCATCTGATCAGTGGTTTCAAAAATGAAGCATTTAAAAAACCCTTTTTTTTTTTAATGGATGGGCAAAGCAATAACCATGCAATAATTAATAATTTCCTAACCTAATGCCTTAGTGAAGAATACTTTTTCTAAAGGGAACAGTTCTCAAACTGGTTCATCCTGGGAAGCACCTGGAAGTCATGATGCCCTTTGTGGGATGCCATGCTTTTTTGTGGAATACATCAAAAAGAATAAATTTAATTCATCACATGGTTAGAAGCAACTTGAGTAAGTTCAAATATACACATACTTTATTGATGCAATTTTTTTTTTTTGGATGGAGTCTCGCTTTGTCACCCAGCCTAGAGTGCACTGGCACAATCTCAACTCACTGCAACCTCCACCTCCCAGGTTCAAGTGATTCTCCCACCTCAGTCTCCAGAGTAGCTGGAATTATAGGCACACGCCACCACGCCAGGCTAATTTTTGTATTTTTAGTAGAGACGGGGTTTCGCCATGTTAGCCAGGCTGGCTAACTCCTGCAACCTCCACCTCCCGAGTTCAAGCAATTCTCCTGCCTCAGCCTCCCTCGTAGCTGGGACTATAGGCATGTGCCACCACGCCCGGCTAATTTTTGTATTTTTAGTAGAGACAGGGTTCCACTATGTTGGCCAGGCTGGTCTCCTGAACTCAGGTGATCCTCCTGCCTCAGCCTCCCAAAGTGCTGGGATTATAGGCGTGAGCCACCATGCCTGGCCGATTGATGTAATTTTTAAAAGTACAGTCAGCCATCTGTATCTGTGGGTCCCACATTGGTGGATTCAATCAACCTTGGATTGAAAATATTTTGGGGGGTAGGAGAAGAGACCGTATAGAACATGTACAGACTTTTTTCTTGTCATTATTTTCTAAACAATACAATGTAACAACTATTTACATAGCATTTATATTGTATTAAGTATTATAAGTAAAGTAGACATGATTTAAAATATATGGGAGGATGTGCACAGCTTATATGCAAACACTATATACCATTTCATATATGGAACTTACGGTGTCCTCTTAAAACCAATCCCCCACAGACAGTGATGGATGACTGTATAACCCTGAGTTCACAAGAAAGAAAGAAAAGAGCTGTCAAAATTTGATGAGTTATTTCTGAGTTTTTAAAATTAATGTTTCTTAGTTATCTGTTCATTTTGCTAACAGAAAAGTGACAGTAGGCAGTAAATGTTTAATAAAGAAAAACAAAATACAAATTCAGATCTTTTTTTCTGTTTACTGTGATAAAAACCATTAGCTCACTATTAGCGGAATACCTCAGTCCAGTTTTCAGGCCAATTTGAGATCAACTGCCTACAGCCATTCAGCTTCTCCACAAATAAAGACTTCCTTTGATGGCTTCATTGTTTTCCTCAAAAGTTTCCCCCTCCTCGCTTTTTTTTTTTTTTAACCTCTCCCTTTATTTTCTGGAAGTATTTGTCAAAGTATAGTTCCTGGGTCATCTGTCTGAATGTGCCAGAGTGCTTGTTAAATGCAAATTCCTGCTGAAACACCATACCAGCGTTCCCAACAGAAGCTCTGGGGAAAGAGCTGAAATGATTAATATCTCAGCTAATTCTCTGACCTCCTGATCAGCCCGCCTCCCAAAGTGCTGGGATTACAGGCGTGAGCCACCTCGCTAGGCCATATCTCAGCTAATTCTTATGCACATTGAAGCCTGGAAACCATTACACAAAACACAGTGACTCTCAATATCTTTTGTTTCAAAGAGAGCTTTAACAATTCTGTCCCAAGCCTGATTTCATCATCTGTAAGCCTACAGATAATTGTGAAGGCCCTAATATGATGCAAATTCAGGATTGGCAATTCCTTTTCTAAAATAAAGAAATTATATTATTTTATTTATTTCTATTTTTTTATTTTTCATTTTATTTTTATTTTTTATTTATTTATCTTTTTTGAGACGGAGTTTCGCTCTGTCGCCCAGGCTGGAGTGCAGTGGTGCGATCTCGGCTCACTGCAAGCTCCGCCTCCTGGGTTCATGCCATTCTCCTGCCTCAGACTCCTGAGTAGCTGGGACTACAGGCGTCTGCCACCACGCCCGGCTAATTTTTTGTATTTTTAGTAGAGACGGGGTTTCACCGTGTTAGCCAGGATGGTCTCAATCTCCTGACCTCGTGATCCATCCGCCTCGGCCTCCCAAAGTGCTGGGATTACAGGCGTGAGCCACCACACCCGGCCATTTATTTCTTTATTTTTCATTTTATTTATTTATTTTTGGGACGGAGTCTCGCTCTGTTGTCCAGGCTGGAGTGCAGTGGTGTGATCTTGGTTCACTGCAACCTCTGCCTCCCGGATTCAATTGATTCTCCTGCCTCAGCCTCCTGAGTAGCTGGGATTACAGGCATGTGCCACACTAATTTTTGTATTTTTAGTAGAGACGGGGTTTCACCATGTTGGCCAGGCTGGTCTCGAACTCCTGACCTCAGGTGATCCACCCACCTCAGCCTCCCAAAGTACTTGGATTACAGGCGTCAGCCACTATGCTCGGCCTAGTTATTATTTTTTTTGAGACAGGGTTTCACTCTGTTGCCCAAGCTGGAGTGCAGTGGTACAATCACAGCTCACGGCAGCCTCAACCTCCTGGGCTGAAGTGATCCTGCCTCAGCCTCCAAGTAGCTTGGACTATAGGCATGCACCACCAAGCTCATATACTTTTTGTATTTTTTGTAGAGATGGGGTTTCTCCATGTTGCCTAGGCCAGTCTTTAACTCCTGGGCTCAAGTGATCTCTCTGCCTTGACCTCCCAAGTGCTCTAATTCATAGGTGTGAGCCACCGTGCCTGCCAGAAATTATATTTTAATGATGCAGTCTTACAAAGCTCTTGGATGGATAAATCTACATCATCATAAGTTAGATTATTAGGAAGCTTATCATAGATTGTGGAGCTGTGTCATTTTTCCTAAGTAGATCTTTAAATATCACCTAAAGTTGATCTGCAAAGTCAGGAAATAATGCATTACTTAGAGTCCAAATTTCTAGTCTCTTTGAACTAAGCTGAAGTGATCAAATGTTAATATCATTATTCAGGTCATGTTTTTATTTTATTTTATTTTTTTACTCAATGAAAGCTGAGCTGACCTGCTAATATATTACTGTTTAAGTCAAAAGCCTTACTCAGAAATTAGAATAATTCCTTTAGCCTAAGGTAAATTCCTCCAGCTATCAATCACCTTCGATTTGTAAGTCTGTTTCTTTGCAAGCTCATAAGGTTACACTTAGGATAAGCAGACTAGACACTGTGGCTCCTTTCATTTATGTCTGTGTCCTGTGCCAATATGACTAGTGTCAGGATGGGGGAGGAGGGTATCTGAGTCCACAGAAGCTTGCTCTGCTGGTTTAAAATTTTGGATACACTCTGAACATGTACTACTGGCCACAAAACCATAAATTTCCTTTTATTACCACCTCTAAGTAACTGGAATAGGGTTGAAAGAGTTTCAGCTCTGTCAACTGTAGAAAAGTCAATGTTTCTGGCCTTGGTTTCCTCATTTGAAAGCAAATGGAATAACTGTAGATGAGTAATTCTCAATTGATGAGGTAGAGCACATAAATTCCCCTAAGAAGTGGGGCACACTTTTCATTATCCCCAATCCAAGAATCCACTGCTACTGGTATGAGAGTGTAGTACTCTTCAGGTCTGGCTGATCCAACATAATCATTTAAGTTGAGGCTCTGATTTTTTTTTTTTTTTGAGATGGAGTCTCACTTGGTTGCCCAGGCTGGAGTGCAATGGCAAGGTCTCGGCTCACTGCAACCTCTGCCTCCCAGCTTCAAGTGATTCTCCTGCCTCAGCCTCCCGAGTAGCTGGGATTAGAGGTGCCTGCCACCACGCCTGGCTAATTTTTTGTATTTTTAGTAGAGACGGGGTTTCACCATGTTGGTCAGGCTGGTCTCGAACTCCTCATCTCCTGATCTTGTGATCTGCCCCCACCTTGGCCTCACAAAGCGCTGGGATTACAGGCGTGAGCCACTACACCCAGCTGCCTCTGATTTACAATAACCCTTAAAACCTTATTTATGCAAGGTTCAGTGAATTTTAAAAATATGAAAAATTACTGGCCTAGCATTTGATTTCTAGATGGGTGTTCAGAAATTTTCTCCAATAGAGGGGTAAAATTTTCCTCTTACAGTCTTTCACATCTGATAAGGAAAAACAGTTGTACTTACCTAGCTCACTGCTGGGTTAGCATCATTTGTTACTACTTTCTGTTCCCAAATGGCTTTTTAATGGAAACATATCCTTATATAATGACACAGGGTTGAGTGAAAAATTAACCTACTCATATCCCATATAGGGATGTGGTCTTCATACTCCAAGAGTTGACTGAGCAAGGAAAGGCAGAATATATGCAGAACCACTGAGCTCATGTCAAATAATGGCATATATTATAAATGAACACTTGCATGCTCCCCACACACATGAATGTCTGTTGCCTACATTTAAAAAATAACTGTGATATAAAATTATATAGGTCTTTTTCCACTAATAAATATGTGACATAAACATTCTCCCACATTATTACAAAGTCACTGTAAATATGTTTTAAATGGTCACCAGATATTTCTTCAAGTAGATGACATATTGTTTGTTTTATTTTCCAGGTTTCAACAGTTTTATTGGGAGGTTTTGTTTTCTGTGAAATACACTAGAGGCTGAAGAAGGGGACACATTCCCTTTACAAGATAAGGGTTTCCCACCACTAAAGAAAAGGCATGAGGCGTGACATACTGGGGTTTGAATCCGCCTCCTTCTGCTTTGCTCACATTTCTTTTTTTCTCTTTCTTTTATATGTATATTTTTGAGACGAAATCTCACTGTCACCCAGGCTGGAGTGAAGTGGTGCGATCTCAGCTCAGGGCAACCTTCGCCTCCCAAGCTCAAGTGATCCTCCCACCTCAGCCTCCAAGGATGGGACCACAGATGTGCACCACCATGCCAGGCTAATTTTTTTTTTTTTTTTTTTTGTATTTTTGGCAGAGAGGGGGTTTCACCATGTTACCCAGGCTGGTCTCAAACTCCTGAGCTCAAGTGATCCACCCACCTTGGCCTCCCAAAGTGCTGGGATTACAGGCGTAAGCCACTGTGCCTGGCCTCTTCTTTCTCAAAAAGTATCACAGAACACAAACACAAAGGCAAGAGATAAAAACAGCAACATCAACCTCCAACAGGGCCACACCCACGCCTTGTCCCACTCCCCAGGCTGGGTCAGGCCTGGGAGGGGCTGGGGCAGCTACTTACTCTACAGTCCCCAGGCTGCAGGAGAAGGCTGCAGGCTCAGAAGGGGTGGGACTAAATTAATAAATTAGAATAAATTAGGGGGGAGGAATGCAACTTTGTGCTGGGAGGGCCCCTTCTCTCTAACACGCAAGAGAGTTGTTGGGGGAAGGTAGGAGGCATCGCCAAAGGCCACTACGGTGGGGGTAAGAGCAGCGGAGGCAGAAGTCACCTTTTCTTCCATGTTCTTCCCAAACAAAGCAGAAGAATTAGGGGTAGAGGGATGTCTACAGCCATACTACCCTGAATGGGCTGGATCTCATCTGATCTGTGGTTATTTAAACATGTCAGCTTCCACATACAGATTGAGTATCCCTTATCTGAAATGCTTGGGACCAGAAGTGTTCTGCATTTTGGATTTTTTCAGATTTTGGAATATTTGCCATATGTGCATAATGAGATTATCTTGAGAATGGGATGCATGTCTAAACACAAAATTCATTTATGTTTCAAATACACCTTCTACACACAGCTTGAAAGTAATTTCATAGAATAATTTAAATAATTTTCTGCATGAAACAAGGTACACTGAATCATCAGAAAGCAAAGGTGTCACTATCTCGGCCAACTAGATGGACAATCAATCTGTAGTTGCTTGGTATCCCCATCATTACTGACTCTTGAATTTATATGCAACCATTTTCTTACACTATTCACATATAAGTACTTAACAGTTAAAAAACAGGACACACCATTGGTACAGTGAAAAAATAATGTGTTAAGTGTAACTAAGTAATACCCATATAAGTGTTAAACAACAGCAACAAACAATGGTAAGCTGAATAAACTGTGGTGTGCCTCTGTTTTGCTGCAACCCATTTCATGAGGTCAGGTGTGGAATTTTCGATTTGTGGTATCACAAGTGTTCATAAAGTTTTGAAATTTGAAGTGTTTCAAATTTTAGAGGACTTTGAATTTCAGATTTTCAGATTAGAGATGCTCAATCTGTAAAAAGCATTTTTTCTTGAAAAATAATTTAAGCTGATTCTTATAAAAAATTTCAAATAAGAAATTTAATTAGATTATGTTTCTAATAGTACCTTAAGCAGTTATTCTTTCCAAAGCATCATTCAGGGGTCATTTTAGTCTTTTCTCTCATGAGTTAAATAAAATTTCAAGACAGGTGATGAGAATGGTCTCAAGTTCAGGTGATGCCTATTGAGCATGCCTTAACTAAAAAGCATCCCTGACTTCTGGTCTACATCAAATCTGTACAAAGGAGAAAAGGCTGATTCCAGCCCAGAGGTTCCCCAATTCCTTTCCTCTTTTATAGAACCCAGACTCCTGCCTGTCCTTGCTGTAGGTATTATATTTGACCCGTAGTGCTTTTTACATTGCTTTGCTCTTGACTGCCCATGTTTCTGACCTCAGCTTAGCAAAATGAAATCTCATTTTCTATTTTTTGCTTCTGCTGTACTCAGATCTCCAAATCCATATTTTAGATCTTGGCAAAGAATAGCAGAAGGTATAACAGCTTTGAAGTCAGACCTGGAGTAGAATCCTGGTTCCCTCAGCAGCTAGGTGATCTCAGGCAAGTCACTTAATCCCTGTGTGTGTTTCAGATTCCTCAAGGGGTAAAGTGTGCCTAATAATATCTACCATAAAGGTATATTAAGAGTTTTAGATTGGAAAATGTACTGAGAGTGCCTAACAAAGTGCCTTGCACACAGCAAGCCTTCAATAAGTGATGGTTACTGCTATCACCATTACTACTGCTGCTCATGTTTCCTTACCCTACTTTGGAACTGGCATTCTTGGTTCTTGACTGTACCCTAAGACAACTGGTGTTGGGAGGTTCAGAACAAAAAGAACAAGTTCCTCTTTGACAAAAGAATCTATGAATCTGGGAACACCTCACTGGAGAAGGAAGACAATTACTAATCACAAAGCTTAAAAGAGAAAACCCTGAAAGAATCAACTGGGTATGTAAGATAGGTATATTTAGAAAGCGAAATAAGTCTCAGAAATACTATAGTTGACATAAGCTTATAAATACATAGAAATCTTATTGGGATTTTTTGGTTTCCTTATGGGTAAAAAAAAAAGAAGAAAAAAGAAATCTTGTTGGGATTTTAAAAAATGAAATAAAACACAGCTTTTCAGTGGCAATCTAGTTTCCATGGGGAGGTATTTTTCCAGATAGCATGAAATTCATTTTCTATCTTAAGCTGCACCTGCTAGATCACTAATATTTGTATTATTAAGTCTCTGGACTTGAAGTGCTTTCAGTGTGAATTTTCCTCCTACTGTGCCCATCTGTTCTTTTCTTGTGGGCCCAGAGGAAAGCAAGACTTAATAAATATTCAGTTTTCAGACTTCTTTAAAATATTTTTATATAAGCATTTACAACCTCTGAGGAAAATTATAAAACTGGCGAAACTTAGCTCACATGTGATTTCCCCTTATAACTATCCAAGTGTCATTTTTTTATGGAAGACTAAAAAGTAACTATACATATAAGAAGTGAAACCAAGGAATATAAATAATAACTTTAACACTAAGATATTTTATTTACTTGTATATTATTAGATAAATAATTTATGAATTAGCCAATGTTAAGGTGGGGGAAGGCACCAAGGCCACTGCCTACTCCTTGCTGCTCCTAGTCAAGGTCAGCTGTGACCACTGGGTACATATCACCCAATGATGCTCTTCCTGCATTCAACCAGGTTGGGGACATGGTGACCTCACTTTTCATGACTTGCTTTCCCTGCCATGATGTAAAGTTGGCTGGATTCAAATGATCCATATCTAAGCTCTCTTAGGGTAATGTCAGTATTTGACTAAACAATCATGGATTTTCCTTTAAAAACCACAAGCTCAAATGCAAGGTTAAACCAGCAAAGAAACAGATAGTTGCTATATTAAAAACATCATAAGCTACATGGATAAATTCAAGATATATGCAAATATTCTTAGACACAACATGGCTATTTATGAAACTTTTTGGCAGGCAGGGTTCTAGAGGAAGGTGCTACTTACTGGCAGGCTTATAGCAGACAAAAATAGAAAAACAAGAAAAAACAAAACTACCTCAGCAGCTGCAAGACTGATGCATACTCCTCTGAATCCCATATGTTCTTTTCTAAACATGTACAGTACAACTCTCTGATCTGTAAGGGAACAACACATCTGTGAGGAACCAAAAGTGTATACACACTACTAGTTTGGCAAAATCATTTCTGGTCAACACAAAAAAAATTAATGTTATTAAAACTCATTTTCTTTAGATTATAATAGACTTGGCATATATCTCATGGATCAGGCTTTATAAGAATGCAATTTACGGCCAGGCGCGGTGGCTCACGCCTGTAATCCCAGCACTTTGGGAGGCTGAGGTGGGCGGATCATGAGGTCAGGAGATCGAGACCATCCTGGCTAACACGGTGAAACCCCGTCTCTATTAAAAATACAAAAAACTAGCCGGGCATCTGTAGTCCCAGCTACTTGGGAGGCTGAGGCAGGAGAATGGTGTGAACCTGGGAGGCGGAGCTTGCAGTGAGCCGAGATTGCGCCACTGCACTCCAACCTGGGTGACAGAGCGAGATTCTGTCTCAAAAAAAAAAAAAAAAAAATGCAATTTATATAAAAGTAAAATGAGGCTATACTGAGATTGGTTGATATCAGTGGTCATTTTAAAATAAGAAACTGATAAAGGAAAAATGAGAAAAAGAGGCTCATTTAAGGCTCAATGGCAAAAATCACCTCATGAACAAGTCATTCTTTTTTTTTAGACGGAGTCTCACTCTGTCATCCAGGCTGGAGTGCAGTGATCTCAGCTCAATGCAACCTCCGCCTCCCAGGTTCAAGCCATCCTCCTGCCTCAGCCTGCCTCATAGCTGGGACTACAGGTGTGTGCCACCACGCCGGGCTAATTTTTGTATTTTTAGTAGAGACAGGGTTTCACCATGTTGGCCAGGCTGTTCTCGAATTGCTGACCTCAGGCGAACCACCTGCCTTGGCTTCCCAAAGTGCTGGGATTACAGGCGTGAGTCACTGCACCCAGCCAACAAGTCATTCTTACATACTGGTATTTGTTCTCCAAAGCTTTGAGCTAAGATGATTTAGGAATATAGAATTCCTCTGCTAAAATCTACTCTACAGATGGTTGATAGGTTTATCGAATAACATAAAGGCCAGCTGAGCATAATTTTTCAAGCAGCAAAAGTACTGCTTCTCTTTTTATTCTGGGTGTAGTGCAAGGTTAACCATCAAGCATTCTCAAACAGATTCCTTCTTCCATTAAGGGAAGAGAAACAGCTCTCTCAGTATAGGTGACAAGGAAGTGTTAAAGAAGGAAAGTTCAAATGCCTTAGTACAAAAACATTGTAGGGGAAGCAACACCACTGGGATTCATACGGCTGTTTCTAGCTGTGGCCATCTGAACAAAAAAACAATATCAATTACCAGTAATGTTTACAGCTGGAATGGATTTAGATTGTGTTCTCATTGTAAGGATTGGCTTCATTTCACATTCTGATGCCTGAATGCTACAAAAACCAAAGCAAGAAAATACTAACATTCCTACTTCATGGATTACAAATGAGGAGGCTTGGATTACCTGTCGACCTAGTGGATACTTGGGAAGAGAAGAGGTGAACTTATGAAGACATCTCAAAACCAGGAAGTAATTCATATGATAAACATGCAGGTTTTCTAGTAATA
Source organism: Pan troglodytes (assembly GCF_028858775.2). NCBI lineage: Eukaryota > Metazoa > Chordata > Mammalia > Primates > Hominidae > Pan > Pan troglodytes. The sequence goes on along the minus strand of NC_072403.2, from coordinate 99,628,544 downwards.
ATTGTGTTTCCTCCTAAAAATCACAGAATATATTATTAATATATAAGTCAGCTAATAAAAGAGCATAATAATACAATCTACTTCATGGCTATAAAAATTTCTGGAAAACTGACAAGAAGATTCAAAACTACAAATTAATTCATGAAAATTTGAAATACATATAAAATCCAGAATACAGGCAGAGCATTTCTGATTTAGTATCAAGTCTGGTGATACTTTACACAAGCCAGAATTGATACTGTATTTTAATCTCCTGATAGCTCTAGCATTCCCACAATACTTTGGCCACCAAAATTACAAGTATGCAAGAAAGCACCTTAGTGGATGCTTGCCTGTGCCCATCACCTGGTGTGTGCCACAGCAAGGGAAGGTGCTTTATCCTCCACCTTGCTAGCATCAGAAGAGTGAGATCACCAGACAGAATGGTACCAACCTAATGAACTTGCTAAAGTTCTGCTTATGTTGCATACTTTTCCTAAAGTACTGCTCAAGTGTGTTAGTGTGTTTGAAGGGGAAAATGAAAAGACTATGGCAGAAACACAAGTGATTCTGATGAGTCCCTGCCTCTTGCTGAGATCTCCAATACTGGTTTTATTTGCTTCACCAATTAAGAAAAAAAAAAAGAATAAATAAATAAATAAATCTGAAGCCAACAAGTTTTATAATTTAGAATCTGGCAAGAATGATGACATGAGGGATAGTGTCTTAAGAAATCTATGCAGGTGTAGTGGCTCACGCCTGTAATCCCAGCACTTTGGAAGGCTGAGGCAGGAGGATAGCTTGAGCTTAGAAGTTTAAGACCTGGGTGAGCAACATAGTGAGACCTCATTTGTACAAAAATAAAAAACCCACAACCGAAAACTAGCCCTACTCGCCATATTAGGGATTTAGATACAGAAAAAAAGAAGAAACCTATGGATGATTAATCTCACAAATCAGTTTCAAAAGGTTTTGTCGAGGGGAGAGAGAGGTTTTCTAGAGCCTCCTGAAATAGTTTAGAAATGATTTTAAAACATTATATCCTATCAGGTAATTTTCAGGCCTCAATTCCTTTTATAACCACTTACTCTGTAACATTTTCTTAAGAGGATTATCATCTGTGCCATGGTCTTCAATATTTTTCTCCTTTAAGAAGTCAAATAAAGGCTTTGCTGGGCTGTGTCTTTATTTCAGTAATATCTTGCAGATACCCATTATTTTTAGTGGTCAACCATATAGAAAATAACTCAGATATCAATAAATTCAAGCAAATCTAACCTCTATAAAGCAATAAATATGACATATCTTCCTAAACACCAACTCACTTAGGAAATCAATTCCTTGGTCAACGATCTACAGGTCATTACCTGAAAGCACATGGCAGATTAAAGAAAAGTTTTTAGCACCTAAATGTTTTCCCTCCCATTATTTGAGTTGATTGGTAATTTCAAAATCTATGTCTCCTATCACAACAAAATCTAAATCTCCTATCATAACAAAAGTAGCCATAATCAAAAATTGTTTTAACCACCATTGGGAGGGTATACTTTAGTTCTAAACTTTAGCTTAGTTCTTTAGTTTTTTACTGTGAGCCATAACATACAGATGGCATAAAGCCATTAATTACCTTGATGTGTGCTTAAATAGCTTTTAAACAGGGGGAATATTTTGAAGAAAATGAACTCTATTACTGAATAATCACACTGCATGCTACTTGTGCTACCTATTTTCTTTTGCCTTGTGGAATAGCTATGTGTACAAGTATCTGGGTGATGCAGTAGAAGTGAGTATCTTCATTCCATTTACTTGGATAAGGAGAGAAAAGAAATACTTTACCCACTATAGGGCAATACTGCATACTCAAGGAACATACCTGCCCTGGAATAAGTGTTCGATGAGGAATATAAACATGTTTTTCTCCTAGGTGGTCTCAGTTCCTTCATACTTTTCACTGTGTGGTGCATCCCTGTGCTGAGTAGAGTTCTAGTGTTTAAAAAATGTTTTGTTTTGCTTTAATCATTATTTTATTTTAAGATAAAAATAAAAATTTTAAGATGAAGTCTAACTCTCTGCTCACTGCAACCTCCACCTCCCAGGTTCAAGCGATTCTCCTGCCTCAGCCTCCTGAGTAGCTGGGATTACAGGTGCCCGCCACCATGCCCAGTTAACATTTTGTATTTTTAGTAAAGATAGGGTTTCACCATGTTGGCCAGGCTGGTCTTGATCTCCTGACCTCAAGTGATCCACCCACCTCAGCCTCCCAAAGTGCTGGGATTACAGGTGCGAACCACCGTGACTGGCCTAAAAAATGTTTTGTATTGTATTGTTTTGTTTTGTTCCATACAACATGGCAGACTATATCATCTGGTGCTCAACTGAGGAAATGGTGGTTGGTTCCAACAATGGGTAAAAAGACTGGCTATGATGGACTTAACGAATGAGAGAAGGTTTGCTGTACCTTTCTAAGGGATTTTTCAAGAGTAATTTTGACCATCCCAGATCTTCACCTTACGTGCTGACTTAGAACCTAATCTCCACATAATAAAGATTTCATTGTTATTTATATGTGTTTTTATCAGTTGCAACAAAAAACATCACAAATGATTAACATTTTCTTATAACATGTCCTCTAAGTTCTCCATCTTACTTAGATACCTGCACATATGTATCTGCCTTTACTTATTCAAACAATAATTCTTTTTTGTTTGTTTGTTTTTGGAGATGGAGTCTTGCTCTGTTGCCCAGGCTGGAGTGCAGTGGCGTGATCTCAGCTCACTGCAACCTCCACCTCCCAGGCTCAAGCGGTTCTCCTGCCTCAGCCTCCTGAGTAGCTGGAATTACAGGCGCCTGCCACAATGCCTGGCTAATTTTTTGTATTTTTAGCAGAGATGGGGTTTCACTGGGTTGGCCAGGCTGGTCTGAAACTTCTGACCTCAAGTGATCTGCCCACCTTGGCCTCCCAAACTGTTGGGATTAGACACTGCGTGAGATACTGCACCCGGCCTTAAAACAATAATTCTTAATGTACTTATGGACACTATTTTACAAACTCAAACCTGTAAAAGGTTTTGATATATGAGAAAATTTTCGGGCCGGGCAGGGTGGCTCACGCCTGTAATCCCAGCACTTTGGGAGGCCGAGGCGGGTGGATCACCTGAGGTCAGAGTTCAAGACCAGCCTAGCCAAGCTGGCAAAACCTCCTCTCTACTAAAAATACAAAAATTAGCTGGGTGTGGTGGCAGGAGCCTGTAATCCCAGCTACTTGGGAGGCTGAGGCAGGAAAATCACTTGAACCCAGGAGGCGGAGGTTGCAGTGAGCCAAGATCGTGCTGTTGCACTCCAGCCTGGGTGACAGAGTGAGACTCCATCTCAAAAAAAAATTTTCCATTTAATACATTACAGCAGCATCATACCATGTACATGTGAAAATAAAGCCTGTTGAAATATTAACCCTACTTTCCATATGTTAAATTTTTCTTCAGGCACTTTTTCTGCACACTAGTCATAGCTGTCACCATTTTGTTTCATAATTGTGTTTACAATGATTCTTTTCTACGGAGATACACTTTGTCTAGGAATATGCATTATTTACTAAAAAGATATGCTTTCTCTGTTCTTTAAGCATGAAGACTTCTTAGTCTTTACTGATTTTTGACAAAGGAACAGAAATATTTCTCTGCTATAAGAAAAACAGGCATGGCATAGTGGCTCCGCCCATAATCCCAGCACTTTGGGAGGCCATAGTGGGAGGATCACTTGAGCCCAGGGGTTCAAGACCAGCTTGATAGTGAGCAACATAGTGAGAGACCCTGTCTCTACAAAAAAAAAAAAAAAAATTTAAATTAGCTGGGCATGGTGGCATGTGCCTGTAGTCCCAGATACTCAGGAGGCTGAGGTAGGAAGACTGCTTGAGCCCAGAAAGTCAAGGCTGCAGCAAGCTATGATTGCACCACTGTACTCCAGCCTGGGTGACAGAGCGAAACTGTCTCAAAAAGAAAAAAAAAAAAAGCAAAGCAATACATAGCAGCCTCCTTGCTCTTCTTCAAATATGGCAGACATGCTCCAACCTCGGGTCCTTTCTATCTGCTTAGAATTCCCTTCCTCCAGATTCTTGAGTGGCAAGCTCTGTGACTTCCTTTAGGTCTTTACTCAAAATTTACCTTCTCAGTCAGGTCCTTATTTAAAATTTTGACTCCACTTCCCACGCACATGGAACTTCATATCCTTCTTCTCTGCTTCATTGTTTTTATCTCAGCACTTATCACTAACAGATATTTTACTTATTTATCTTATTTACTGTCTGTCTCCCTGATACAATGAAAACGGTAGAAGTTTTGGCTGTTTGGTTCACTCCTGTATTCTCAAAACCTAGATTAACACCGGGCACATAATAGGCACTAGAAAAATATTGGCTGAATGAAGAGTACATTAATGAATGAAGACTGAACACTTAGTCTCTCTTTTATTTATTTTTAATTTTTGAGACAGGATCTTGCTCTAGCAACCAGGCTGGAATGCTGTGGTGCAATCTCAGCTCACTGCAGCCTTGACCTCCCAGGGTCAAGTGATCCTCTTGTCTCAGCCTTCCAAGTAGCTGGGACTATATATAGGTGCACACCACCACACCCGGCTAATTTTTGTAGAGATGGGGTCTCATTATGTTGCCCAGGCTGATCTGCTTGCCTCGGCCTCCCAAAGTGCTGGGATTACAGGTGTGAGCCACTGTGCCCAGCCTCAGTCTCTCTTTTAAGTAAGAGCAACCATATTTTGTCTTGCTGGATGTGGTCTAGATTTCCTGATTTTTCAAAAGTCTGAATTTGTAACGTAAAATTTCTCAATATGTAAATATTGGTTCTAACATTTTTTTTAAATGTATGTTTAAAAAACACATTTACATTAGACTGCGGGTTGCCTCTTAATGTGCAATATACCCTCTTAAATTAGTCATCTCCAACCTCATCAATCCTGTCTGTTATTCATACAAAAATCATTCACTGATAGCATGTCTTTTGCAGCAACATGGATGGAGCAGGAGGCCAGTATCCTAAGTGAAAGAACTCAGAAACAGAAAATCAAATACCGCATGTTCTCACTTATACGTGAGAGCTAAATAATAGGTACACATGTACATACAGAGTAAAATAACAGACACTGTGGACTTCAAAAGGGGTAGGGTTGGGAGGGGTGAGGGCAGAGAAATTATTTATTAGGTACAATGTTCACTATTCAGGTGATGGGCACACTAGAAGCCAAAAACTCACCATCATCCAATATGTAACAAACCTGCACCTGTAAACCCCTGAATCTATTTTTTAAAAATCATATATCACTGTTTACTTATATGACAGAGCCCCTATTGTTATTGAGCTAGCTGCTTTCTCTGGAGGAGAAGTCAATATATATGTAAAACTTATACAGGTAAAGAAAAAAAGGCTAGGCAGAATTAAATTTGCCATGCATTTATTTCTCTTCTACTTCCATAGTACTTACCACTTTTGTCTCTAGAATTGTATGTATAGGGGTGAACAGTGACCTCAGATTATAAAATAAAGTATGTAAAAATGACTATAAACTTCTGTAATTTCTTTTCAATCAATTCATTGATCATTAAAAACTGGTAAAACAGACTGTTGAATTTTAGGATTAAGAGATATCAACTGTCTAAGAACACAGAATTTTCTCATTTATTATCTTGTTATAACTAAGCCTTATTTTTCTCATTAGAGAAAAATGCTGGCTGGCAGTGTTTTCCAGACTTAGCATATTACTGCTATCTAATAAGAATGCCAAACCACAGCTTTCTCCTAGCACTTATGTGGCAAGAGTGCTAGTCTTCTCATCTGTCTCTGCCTTTTGTTCTCCATATTCCTACCTCAGCAGTATAGATCAAGAGAAGCACTTGACAAAGAGTTTGAATTTAAATGATTAATTCCTGACACACTAGGCTAATGCCCAGCTCATCTGATCACATTTGATAGACTGTGATTGTTTTCCTTTTTCCTTTACTTTTCCATTTATTATTTTTTCTAATAAATTTTCTTCCCCCTGTCTGCCCTGTAGGTCTGACAAAAGAAACAGAAAGAGGTGGGGTCAAAGGTGAAAGGCAGGTCTTCATCAAACTCATGAACTGATTTTGTGCCTTTTGTTCATGAGACACTATGATAAGCATACTAAACGGTGAAAAGAAGTCCTTACTCTACCATGAACTTGCTCTGTGACATGAGATATTTCACTTCCTTTCTCTTGGCTGCAGTTCTTCATTTTTGAAATGAGGGTGCTAAAGGAGTTCAAGGTTTATTTCTCACTCTAAAAGGATTTAAAGTCTAGTTGGGAAAATAGGTATAAAGACGCAAAACATTAACAAGTAAGAATAATAAAACTTCAACTGTCACCTGCAAGGGAACGAATCTAAGCTTTCTACATAGTATGAAGATTTTCAGTATTTCATCAGCTGTACCAGGTCTTCTAATGTCCCTCCTTAGTAGGGAATTCCTAGCAAATCACCTACAAATGTACATTGTTTAGTCAGGTAAAGTTTTAAATTTTATTTTATTTTAAGTTCTGGGATACATGTGCAGGACGTGCAGATTTCTTACTTAGGTAAATGTGTGCCATGGTAGTTTGCCGCACCATCAACCCATCATCTAGGTATTAAGCCCCGCATGCATTAGCTGTTTATCCTGATGCTCTCCCTCCGACCTGTGTTCTCATTGTTCAGCTCCCACTCACAAATGAGAACATGTGGTGCTTGGTTTTCTGTTCCTGTGTTAGTTTTAGTCAGCTAAATTTTTACATTTAAAAGTACACTTTTTAAAAAACTCATTACTGAGTTCATTAAATTCAAAGCTGACATATAGTTTTGAAGCAGTGGATCCGTAATTTTGAGGGAGTTAAAGGTTTTTGTTAACGTCTTGATTCTAGTCAGAAGATAACTGAGATCAATCATTTGTTTAGGTGGGAACTTAATAGATTAGTTCTAGCTTAAGAAAATGAGGTGATGGGGGAAACAATAACAAATGCTTCCTCCTAGGGAGGCAGTCTAACTTAGTAGTTCTTGAAGTGTGGTTTCCAGTTATACAGACTGTAAATTTCTCTGGAATATTCTGTGAGGTCTATCTTTTAGACACTTGAATATAGAAAATGGGCACAAAATGATAAACTCTAATGGTAGGTATGTCTATACAACTATATAACATAAGAGTATTATAAATATTACATATAGATTGTATATTATAATACATAAAAATGTATATACATCTTTATATACATTGAAATGTGTTCATATTGGCTGGGTGTGGTGGCTCACATCTGTAATCTCAGCACTTTGGGAGGCCTAGGCGGGCGGATCACTTGAGGTCAGGAGTTCAAGACCAGCCTGGCCAACATGGTGAAACCCCGTCTCTACTAAAAATACAAAAATTAGCCGGGTGTGGTGACCCATGCCTCTAATCCCAGCTACGAGGGAGGCTGAGGCAGGAGAATGGCTTGAACCCAGGAGGTGGAGGTTGCAGTGAGCTGAGATCGTGCCACTACACTCTAGCCTGGGCGATAGAGCGAGACCCCCTCAAAAAAAAAAAAAAAAAAAAAAAAAAAAAGCTGGGCGCGGTGGCTCACACCTGTAATCCCAGCACTTTGCGGGGCCGAGGCGGGTGGATTACCTGAAGTCAGGAGTTTGAGACCAGCCTGGCCAACATGGTGAAACCCCGTCTCTACTAAAAATACAAAAAATTAGCCGGGTGTGGTGGTAGGCACCTGTAACCCCAGCTACTTGGGAGGCTGAGGCAGGAGAACTTCTTGAACCTGGGAGGTGGAGGTTGCAGTGAGCCGAGATAACGCCATTACACTCCACCCTGGGCAACAAGAACAAAACTCCACCTCAAAAAAAAAAATAAAATGAAAATAAATAAATAAATAAAATGTGTTCATATTGATCTTAATTTTTATGAGTGAAAAATATATAACAACAGTTATTATTTTCATTTATAAAAGCTTTATCATTATATTTGTTTTCAAATCACTTTTATTTGCTGAACGAACTTTGATTATCACTAACCTTATGAAAAAATCATACTAGGAATTATTATCCTACTTTTTTTTTTTTTGGAGACAGAGTCATGCTGTGTTGCCCAGGCTGGAGTGCAGTGGCGCTGTCTCAGCTCACTATAACCTCTGCCTCCCTGGTTAAAGGGATTCTAGTGTCTCAGCCTCCCAAGTAGCTGGGTTAACAAGCACACACCACCACACTTGGATAATTTTTTGTATTTTTAGTAGAGAAGGGGTTTTGCTATGCTGTCCAGGCTGGTCTCAAACTCCTGGCCTCAAGTGATCTGCCTGCCTTGGCCTCCCAAAGTGCTGAGATTACAGGCATGGGCCACCACACCCAGCCTATTATCCTACTTTCTATATAAGAAAATTGAGGCTTAAATAGCTCCCATTCACAATTACTACAAAGAGAATAAAATACCTAGGAATACAACTTACAAGGGATGTGAAGGATCTCTTCAAGGAGAATTACAAACCACTGCTCAGTGAAATAAAAGAGGACACAAACAAATGGAAAAACATTCCATGCTCATGGATAGGAAGAATCAATATCGTGAAAATGGCCATACTGCTCAAGGTAATTTATAGATTCAATGCCATCCCCATCAAGCTACCAATGACTTTCTTCACAGAACTGGAAAAAACTACTTTAAAGTTCACATGGAACCAAAAAAGAGCCCACATTGCCAAGACAATCCTAAGCAAAAAGAACAAAGCTGGAGGCATCATGCTACCTGACTTCAAACTGTACTACAAGGCTACAGTAACCAAAACAGCATGGTACTGGTACCAAAACAGAGATATGGACCAATGGAACAGAACAGAGGCCTCAGAAATAACACCACACATCTACAACCATCTGATCTTTGACAAACCTGACAAAAACAAGCAATGGAGAAAGGATTCCCTATTTAATAAATGGAGCCAGGAAAACTGGCTAGCCATATGTAGAAAGCTGAAACTGGATCCCTTCCTTAACCTTATAAAAAAATCTTTCAAGATGGATTAAAGACTTAAATGTAAGACCTAAAACCATAAAAACCCTAGAAGAAAACCTAAGCAATACCAAGACTAGGCATGGGCAAAGACTTCATGACTGAAACACCAAAAGCAATGTCAACAAAAGCCAAAATTGACAAATGGGATCTAATTAAACTAAAGAGCTTCTGCACAGCAAAAGAAACTGTCATCAGAGTGAACAGGCAACCTACAAAATGGGAGAAAATTTTTGCAATCTACCCATCTGACAAAGGAAGGGCTAATATCCAGAATCTACAAAGAAGTTAAACAAATGTATAAGAAAAAAATAACCCCATCAAAAAGTGGGCAAAGGATATGAACAGACACTTCTCAAAAGAAGACATTTACGCAGCCAACAGACATATGAAAAAATGCTCATCATCACTGGTTATCAGAGAAATGTAAATCAAAACCACAATGAGATACCATCTCACACCAGTCAGAATGGCGGTCATTAAAAAGTCAGGGAACAACAGATACTGGAGAGAATGTGGAGAAATAGGAACACTTTTACACTGTTGGTAGGAGTGTAATTTAGTTCAACCATTGTGGAAGACAGTGTGGTGATTCCTCAAGGATCTAGAACAAGAAATACCATTTGACCCAGCAATCCCATTACTGGGTATATACCCAAAGGATTATAAATCATACGACTACAAAGACACATGCACACGTATGTTTATTGCGGCACTATTCACAATAGCAAAGACTTGGAATCAACCCAAATGTCCATCAATGATAGACTGGATTAAGAAAATGTGGCACATATACACCATGGAATACCATGCAGCCATAAAAAAAGGATGAGTTCATGTCCTTTGCAGGGACATGGATGAAGCTGGAAACCATCATTCTCAGCAAACTATCACAAGGACAGAAAACCAAACACCACATGTTCTCACTCACAAGTGGGAGTTGAACAATGAGAACACACGGACACAGGGTGGGGAACATCACACACCAGGGCCTGTTGGTGGGTGGGGGTGCTGGGGGAAGGATAGCATTAGGAGATATACCTAATGTAAATGACGAGTTGATGGGTGCAGCAAACCAACACGGCACACGTATACCCACGTAACAAACCTGCACGTTGCGCATATGTACCCTAGAACTTAAAGTATAATAAAAAAAAGAAAATTGAGGCTTAAATAAGGTAAGTGATTTTCTTAAATATACATAGCTAATGAGTAACTGCAGTTCAAATACAAAATTTCCTGTATTTTGTAGTACCACATTATTGTCATGTATTTTTACAAAACCATAAAAAGAGAAGCATTATTATGAGAATATTCAAAGATACTTTTACTCTAAACTAAAAAATCAAGACACATTCTTTTGTTTTGTTTTGTTTTTGTTCTTTGAAACAGAGTCTTGCTCTGTTGCCCACGCTAGGGCATGATCTTGGCTCACTGCAACCTCCACCTCCCAGGTTCAAGTGATTCTCCTGCCTCAGCCTCTGGAGTAGCTCAGATTACAGGCGTGCACCACTATGCCCGGCTAATTTTTGTATTTTTAGTAGAGACAGGGTTTCACCATATTGGCCAGGCTGGTCTTGAACTCCTGACTTCAAGTGATCCGTCCACCTCAGATTCCCAAAATGCTGGGATTACAGGAGTGAGCCACCGTGCCTGGCCTAAAACATTCATTTTTTCTTAGACACTTTCTGTCTTTTGATTTCAGCAGGTAGCCTGCAGGTAACTTTTTCAGGGTAAGGGTACAAATCTCTGTGCTTTTTCATATTTCTCACTGTATAAGTCTCTAGAAAACATGCACTTATATGACAAAGTATGTAATTTGAAAATGAATACACCAAAGATCATAACAAGCAAAACTGACAGTGCAACAAGAACAAGGATAGCATAAATAAATGCTAAGAAAATATGTAAAAAGTCACTGAAAAGCAGACATAAATGTCAGGCTCTTTTTGTTTTGTTTTGTTTTGTTTTTTTTAAAGACAGAGTCTTGCTCTGTCACCCAGGCTGGAGTGCAGTGGTACAATCTCGGCTTACCACAGCCTCCGCCTCCCAGGTTCCAGCGATTCTCCTGCCTCAGCCTCCTGAGTAGCTGGGACTACAGGCATGCGCTACCATGCCCAGCTAATTTTTGTATTTTTAGTAGAGATGGGGTTTCACAATGTTGGCCAGACTGGTCTTGAACTCCTCACCTCAAGTGATCCACCCACCCAGGCCTCATAGAGTGCTGGGATGATAGGCGTGAGCCACCGTGCCTGACCAATGTCAGGCAATTTCTATAATACACTAGCCTAGACATTCTCTCCCTCTGTCATCTCAATGGTTAAAGGTACTCTTAAAAAATCTATTCCTGGCTTCTGAAATAACTCTGACAGAAAGTTCTAGCAGGAAATGGACTTGGCAACTAGCTGACTCAACAGAGAGCTAATCTAGCTAATCTTCAAAGACTCAGTAAACATGCACACATTCTTTCTCACTAGTTCTTAAATTTCTTCCCAGCAAAACAACCTGCATGGAGGTCTGAGAACCTCCTATACTGCTCTGAAGGCATTACAGAGATTACTAAAATGATTATTGAGCCCAATCTAGAAGTGACTTTATATTACGGCCCAGTGTGGATTCTACATTAGAAATAATGTTTAATAAAAGCCATTCTGAATATTTTTTGAGCATTTATAATGGGCATAAATTACCAATGGAGGGAAACACATGCCCTCTAGAATCTAACATTTTTTAAAACACATTTTTAATTTTTTAAATTGATATATAATTGTACATGTATAAGATCTAACATTCTCTTGTTCAAAATCTGAAAATCGTATGTATTACCAAAACTCATCTTTAGCACTATGGCTTACCTTCAATCTCATCTTACTATCATTACAATATTCTAACAACTTTTTCCTAAAAAAGGCATGAGGAGTATGAAAATAAATGTGACATTATGTGTTTCTAAATGCTCATCAGTAAGAGGCATGTTCTTAAAAAAGGTACGTTAATTCAATAGACTACTATGTCACTCTTCAGTACTAATACGGAATGATTTCCAAGATTAAGTACAAAATGAAACAAGGTGCAGAATATTGTAAGAAGGCAGCAACTGCCAAAATATAATATAATTACTTGTATGTATGGAGACTCTATCTAGAATGAAATATAAGAAACTAGTAACACTGGCTGTATCCAGGGAAGGGACATGGGTAGTTGGAAGACAGAGGTGAAACGAAGCCTTTCACTGTATATTATATACTATAACATATATAGTATACTATATCCATTTTGAATTATATACTACATCCAAGTATTATTTATTCAAGAAAGAAAAAAGCCCTCCTTCTTTTGATATTCCTTATGTTGTACAGCTCACTGATAATTTTCTAAGCTCATTACTTCTTTCCTAGCTTTATATTATCAATATATAATGATATTTCTTCAAATCAAATCAATACCCACTTAGCAGCAGACGCCTAAGCTGCCTGGCTTCTAAATGCTTTTATTTATCACAGCCTTTAAAAAGAACATTACAACGAAATTGCTGGCAGATTCCAAAACTGCTAGGTGGAAAAAGATTCACATAGCAGATCTCTATAGATCTAAAGGTGCTTTCAAAATAGGCCACAAGAGAAACTTGGTGTTTAATATTTTTTCTTGATTAAAAAAAGCCTCAACTTTTAGAGCTAAGGTTTTATGTCATCTTTAAAACTCACATTCCTAGGTGACTATCAAGACCCAGTACTTCACTGTATAAATATTAAGATGCACAAATATGTTTTATTAACTCAATAAATGTTACATGCATATTCTTCTTTATGAAAGGAAAAAGAGAATGAAACTGAAACACATTCACGTTCCTACCTTCAAATATCTCTCATTGGTCAAGAGTGCAACTTGCTTTTCTGAAGCTTGCTTTTCCACGTACCTAGAATTTTCACCATTCCATACACAAAAAGAGAAAATTAAACATTCAACATATTTAAATAGCATATTGGGAAAAAGAACTACCTAGATTGGTAGCCACATTTTTTTCATTTCTTCACAAAAATAAATTCAGTATGACATTTATGGTTTAATGGTAATTTTAAACTCCTTAAATCAGCTGGACTTCATAGTCTATAGATATAAACATTAAAAAAGGCCATAAACCCCAGGAATAGGAAATGTTATTTCTAAAAAGTAACTCTGGAGAACTTGCAAATTATGTCCCTTTGTAAAAATACTTTTCTTTTTGCCAAATTTTCAAATCCAACAAGGAAATCCCACAATTAAAAACAGAATAGGTTACTATTCCTTTCCCTACTTCAGAAATAACTGGATCTGAGATCTCTTATTTAGTACCAAATTCTAGTATAGTATGTGTTAAACATGTACTTCTCTTTTTACCTCCTAAAAGATGGTAGACGTCGGATGTTTTCACATTGATTATTTGATAAAAAATTTATTCTTCTTTTGGCTTCTGGAAGATTACAGCACAGGACACTTAAGGGCTGGGAATAGAAATGCTCTAATAGAGAAAGCTGAAAGACATGTGAAGATTAAACATATTTGTTATATTTTGGCAGTAAATCTATTGCGCTACAATCTGCTCAATTTTAAGGATTTTTTTAAAGAGCCAAAGTATTTATGGCACTAATATATTTAATAATGTCACAATAACACTGCAAACAACATAAAAATGGCTATATAACTCTCATATTTTAAGGTTCCAATTCTGTGAAGCAGGTCAGAAAATGGTAATCTTTGAAATACAAACTAAGATAAACTAATGCAAATGGATAGAACAGCTATCTGCAAAAGCAACACATAATAATTACAAATGTGGTGTGGACCGAACTGAGGTTTAACGAAAGGGTCTAATAGATACCCCAAAACCCATAAGAAAATGCCAATCTAAAATCAGTGCAAAAACTGGTCTGTTACAAAAAATAATGCTGCTATGGTAGGAGCTGTGCCTATGGATTAAAGTGAATGATGAAAATTTATCTTTTCAAATTAATTTTTTTCCCATGGAGGAAAACATGGTGTACTATCTGGTAGATATAAGCATTTTAATAATAGAATGCTGTGGGCTCTATGGTAGAAGGGAAGACAATTTTCCAGATTCTAACATTCAGTTTGCTTAGAATCAACATAATGAACGTTTGGATAATCTTGTATACATTTGGATAGTCTTGAGTTTTATACCTAGAAACTGGTATAACTTGCAAGACTATGCAAATGTTCATTATGTTGATTCTAAGCAAACTTTGCTTGACCAGTTTGGTATTTTCAGGTACCCTGATACTGGTCACTCCTCATCACAAATTAATAAATCAGCATGTTAGGTTACATATCCATCTTAAGGTATTTGTTTGGGATGAATCAATAATCTTGGGCTTGATCCTTCCTGGGGGAACTGATAATGAATTTCTGAGTTCATAATGCTGACAACAAGATACCCAAGGCTAGAGGAAATCTTCCAAAATAGTCCATTCTCTAAGGCTGTAAGGCAAAGGGCCTGCCTAACTTAGAAACAAGTACAAAATAGAAAGCAACTGTTTATGCCAGGTGCTAAATTACTTTTGCACATATTAACATAATTTTGTTTCTTCTCTTTTCTAATTACGTCAAAGTGATAATGCTTATCCCAATGTTAACAGTACTTTTTAGACATGAGAAAAATAAAAACTAAACAGGCTAAGGGGCTTGCTGCGGAAGAGGAATGGGAGGAAGCCACAGAAGTTACAGTAGAGCTACAAATAGGATATGAACCCATTTTCACTTAACTATTTTGTTCAAGTGTGTTTTCAATATCTGGGTCAATCAACAAGTTGGTTAACATATCCACCTAATGAAGGGAAGGCTAAAACACACAGAATGATAATATGTCCTGCTGTACATCCTATAGAAATCAGGAATTACATAGTCCTAGTTACTCAGGAAACTAAGATGGAAGATCGCTTGAGCTCAGGAGTTTGAGACCAGCCTGGGCAACAGAGTGAGACTCTGTCTCAAGTAGAAATCACGACTTACCAATATTTTCCACTGAGGACTAGGAAAACTGGGGAAATGAGGTCTAAAGATGCTGTCACTTGTTAGTGGTGTGACCTTGGCCAAGCCACTTAACTTAAATCTTAATTTCTTCATGTGCAAAACTGAGGATAATACACATGAATAAAACCACGCAGGCCAGGCAAGGTGGCTCACGCCTATAATATCAGTACTTTGGGAGGCCAAGGTGGGTGGATCACCGGAGGTCAGAAGTTCGAGACCAGCCTGGCCAACATGGTGAAACCCCATCTCTACTAAAAATACAAAATTAGCCAGGCGTGGTGGCGCATGCCTGTAATCCCAGCTGCTCAGGAGGCTGAGGCAGGAGAAGCACTTGAAATCGGGAGACAGAGGTTGCAGTGAGCTCAGATTATGCCACTGCACTCCAGCCTGGGCGACAGAGCGAAACCCCATCTCAAAAAGAAACAAAAACAAAAAAACCATGTAAATAGTTTAGTAAAGTGTCAAGCATAAAGGAAGTGCTTAATAAATTATCAGGAAACCATAAAATCATCTAATCTGATTGCTTTATTTTACAAATGAGAAAACTGAGACCCTGCGAGATTAAGTAACTTGGTTAATGTCCTTTACTTTCTGTCTCAAGGTATTTAGAGTACAGTTTCTATTTCCTGAATCTCTTTTTCCCTTGGCTTCAGTGGTACTCCACTTTCTACCGGTTCTCCTTGTTTTTAGTCTCCTTTTCTACTGCTCAGTTTTACAGGTCAGTTTGTCTTAAGGTGCTGCCCTTAGCCTTTCCTTACTCCCTCTAGCTGACATTTCATCCTCATAACATGACTTTAACTGCCACCTTTTAAGGATAAGTCCTAAATATCTATTTCCAGTCCAAATCTTTCTCCTGAGCACAAAATCTTTATGTCTAACACACCCCTAAATTAACCATATACAAAAAGAAACTCATCCTTTTCTCACAACAACCTTGCTCTTTGCTATGTATTAACATGTACAGTTAATAAACGGTACTAACCTCCAATCTGCCAAGCTAGAGCCTGTGTCATCTTACTCCTCTCTTAACCTTTCAGCTTCAAGTCAAGTAAGAAAAAACAAAACAACAGAACATCCTATGACCTACTTAGTCACTAGGTTTTTTTATTCGATCTCATCCTCAAATTTGTTTCCTCCTCTCCAGTTCCACTACCATTACCTTAGTTTATTTAAGTCCTTGTCATGTCCTGTCTAGATTACTGCAATAGCATTCTAACAGATCTCTCTTCCCCTACTGTTGCTTTTGCCTGAAATTCTGACCTGGCTCGCTCCTATTTCTTAGGCATACACTTCTGTTTTCCTATGGAACCCCAGGGCATATTTCTTTCATAGCACTGACTACTCAGACTTGTGGGTTTACTGTTTTGCCTCCATCATTAAACAAATAACAATTTGAAGGCAGAGATTTCTTTTTTTTTTTTTTTTGAGATGGAGCCTCACACTGTTGCCCAGGCTGGAGTGCAGTGGCATGATCTCCGCTCACTCGCTCACTACAACCTCCACCTCCCAGGTTTAGGTGATCTCCTGCCTCAGCCCCCCAAGTAGCTGGGATTAGAGGCATGCGCCACCATGCCTGGCTAATTTTTTGTATTTTTAGTAGAGACAGGGTTTCACCATGTTGGCCAGGCTGGCCTCGAACTCCTGATCTCATGATCTGCCTGCCTCGGCCTCCCCAAGTGCTGGGATTATAGGCGTGAGCCACCGCGCCCAGCCCAGAGATTTCTTTTTTATCTGTATCTTCAGGGTTCAGCATAGTGCTTGGTTGACAATAGGTTCTTGACAAGTATTTATGAGTAAATGAATGAAATGAAATTAAAGAAATAATTTAGAAAGTTTAATCTTAATATCATTTAATTCTACATATTCCTAAGGTAAATAATGCTTTATTCTTTTAAAATACTCTTTAAAAAGTCAAAGTTGGGAGGAAAAGATACATATTAGCCAAAGAAACCACTGCAATCTTTTTTTGAAGGGAGGAAACATGAGAAATAATTTATAATCTTCAAGGCACTACACAAAATGAAGGATTATCAAATTGAATTTTTGCACCAAAGGTTACTAATACATATATAGGTTTTTAAAATCAGAATTTTATTTGTTTTTTATAGAGACAGGTCTCTTGCTCTGTCACCCAGGCTAGAGTGCAGTGGCACAATTATGGCTCACTGCAGCCTTGACTTCCCAGGCTCATGTGATTCTCCCACCTCACCCTCCCGAGGACCTGGGACTCTTGTAAATAAGCCACCACGCCTGGCTTATTTTTTATTTTTAATAGAGATGAGGCTGCATTATGTTGTTCAGGCTGGTCTCAAACTACTAAGCTCAAGTGATCCTCCCACCTTGACTTCCTAAAATGCTGGGATTATAGGCATGAGCCACCATGCCTGGCATAATGCATAGGTTTTAATGAACTAGACAACTGGCATGTATTCAAAATGACTACACTTATGTAGCTTCCAAGAAAAGGAAATAATACTAACTTTTAAACAACTGGAGAATGGGGATCTTTTTTAGGTTACAGCATATATCATGAAGCTAAATTCCTGAATTAGCTTCAGGCAATTCATGAAACTAGTGAAAATGAATTCCCAATGTATCAGAATACAAATTACAGAGACACACACACACACATGCATGGTCCAGAAACTAAAAACCTTTTTTATATCTTTAAAGGATTATTAAAGAAGAAGAAACAGAAACAGCAACAGCAGTGACCACATGTAGCATGCAAAGCTAAAAATGGGCCGGGCGTAGTGGCTCAGGCCTGTAATCCCAGCACTCTGGGAACCAAGGTGGGTGGATCACCTGAGGTCAGGAGTTCGAGACCAGCCTGGCCAACATGGTGAAGCCCTGTTTCTACTAAATATACAAAAATTAGCCAGGCGTGGTGGCACGCACCTGTAATCCCAGCTACATGGGAGGCTGAGGCAGAAGAATTGCTTGAAACCGGGAGGCGAAGGTTGCAGTGAGCTGAGATCATGCCACTGCACTCCAGCCTGGGCAACAAAGTGAAACTCCATCTCAAAAAAAAAAAAAAAGCTAAAAATGTTTAATATCTGGCCCTTTACAGAAGTTTGCTGACCCCTTATATATAGCATTTCCTTGGTAGAAAAAGTCCACAAGCTCTCATGAGAGTCTCGGAAACAAACCAAAAAAGTCCGCTTGTCCCTACCCCCAAAATGGTTAAGAATTGCTGGAATAGAAGTCTTTTCCCATTATTGATATCCTAATGAGTGCATTCTCTACAGTTTGCTGCAAGGTAACAAAGGAATTGTAGAACGTAGAATAAAATAACTGGAATTTACTTATTCTAGATTTTGCCATTTAAAATGCCTACCACACTAGACAGCCTGAAATAATGTGCAAATTATTTAGAATCAGCTTGAGAATTTTCAAACCCATTACTGTGTTCTTACCTGAAGTCCTTTTATAAAGTTTTGAACTGAGAAATCATGATACAAAAAGATGTTGGTCAGAACCTGTAATACTTTTTCATTTATTTTAAAGGGAAACTGAGTTGTAAGAAGTAGCTGAAAGAGATTAAAAGGGAGGGGGACAAACTCCTTGTTAGTCTTCACTCTTCATAAATACTAAGTATTAATAATGAGGCAAAGAATGATATTATACACAGTTAACTATGAAAGCTGCAATAATAGGTAGTTTTTTAAGCTCAAATGTCAACAAAAATTTTAAGTTAATTTATACAAGAGTAACAAAAAGAAGCTACTTATACTATATCTTCAGAACCAAAGATCTATACCATCTTCCATCAAATTCCTAATTAAAAAAAAATACCACCTATTAACTATATCATCCTTTTTTTTTTTCCTCACCAGAAACCACTGAAGAAGCTGCAGGCTTTGGCAATTCTTATTACCAGATGAGATTTTTTTCATTACTACTGATTCAAATTAATGAAGAGTAATATATTATGTATTGTTGAATGAGAAACACAAATGTCTATTTCACAGATGTCTATTTCAAAAGTATAGAATAGCTGAATTTGTATTATTTGGCTAATTTTCAATTGTCTATAGTGATGTTTTACATCTGAAAATGAAAAGTCACACAAGGCTTCTTAAACAGAAGCATAGTTGTAAAAGGCCAATTGAACTTGGCTATAACCAAGTTTTTTGTTTTCTTTTTGTAGAGGAAAGTTCTTGCTCTTTTGCCCAGGCTGGAGTGCAGTGGTGGCATCATAGCTCACTGTAGCCTTGAACTTCTGGGCTCAAGTGATCCTCCCACCTCAGCCTACCAAGTAAAAGGGATTATAGGTGCTTGCCACCCTTTCTGGCCTAGCCAAGCAAATTTAAAAATAGCAGCTTGAAAACATTTTCCTTAAAAGTGTCTATAAATCACCTCTATGGAAAAAAAGAAAAACACTAAAACCCATGTGTAAGTGGCTAGTGGGCAGGTTGTTTTTAGTTTACCTTAAATAAGCAGCATAAAGCACATCTTAAAGGAGGTGAGTCCAGAAGCAATTTGGGGAAGGTCAATGATATGGTTTGGCTGTGTCCCCACCCAAATCCCATCTTGAATTCCCAAGTGCTGTGGGAGGGACCTGGTGGGAGGTAACTGAATCATGGGGAAAAGTCTTTCCCATGCTGTTCTCATGACAGTGAATAAGTCTTATGAAATCTGATGGTTTTATAAAGAGGAGTTCCCCTGCACAAGCTCTCTCTCTTTGCCTGCTACCAGCCATGTAAGATGTGATTTGTTCCTCCTTGCCTTCCACCATGATTGTGAGGCCTCCCCAGCCATGTGGAACTGAGTCCATTAAACCTCTTTCTTTTGTAAATTGCCCAGTCTCGCCTATGTCTTTATCAGTGGTGTGAGAACAGACTAATACAGTAAATTGGTACCAGTAGAGTGGGGCACTGCTGAAAAGATACCCAAAAATGTGGAAGTGACTTTGGAACTGGATGACAGGCAGAGGTTGGAATAGTTTGGAGGGCTCAGAAGACAGGAAAATGTGGGAAAGTTTGGAACTACCTAGAGACTTATTGAATGTCTTTGACCAAAATGCTGATAATGATATGGACAATGAAACAGGCTGAGGGGGTCTCAGATGGAGATGACAAACTTGTTGGAAACTGGAGCAAAGGTGACTCTTGTTATGTTTTAGCAAAGAGACTGGCGGCATTTTGCCCTTGCCCCAGAGATTTGTGGAACTTTGAACTTGAGGGAGATGATTTTGGGTATCCTGAGGAACAAATTTCTAAGCAGCAAAGCATTCAAGAGGTGACTTGAGTGCTGTTAAAGGCATTCCATTTTATGAGGGAAGCAGGGCATAAAAGTTTGGAAAATTTGCAGCCTGACAATGAGATAGAAAAGAAAATCCCATTTCTGAGGAGAAATTCAAGTCAGCTGCAGAAATTTCCGTAAGTAACAAAGAGCCAAATGTTAATCCCCAAAACAATGGGGAAAATATCTCCAGGGCATGTCAGAGGTCTTCATGGCAGCCCCTCCCATCACAAGCCTGGAGACCTAGGAGGAAAAAGTGATTTCACGGGCTGGGCCCAGAGTCCCCGTGCTGTGTGCAGTTTAGGAAATTGGTGCTGTGTCCTAGCCACTCCAGCTGTGGCTGAAAAGGGCCAACACAAAGTTCGGGCCATGGCTTCAGAGAGTGCAAGCCCCAAGCCCTGGCAGCTTCCACATCGTGTTGAGCCTGTGAGTGCACAGAACTGGGGTTTGGGAACCTCCGTCTAGATTTCAGAAGATGTATGGAAAAGCTGGGTGTCCAGGCAGAAGTTTGCTGTAGGGGCAGGGTCCTCATGGAGAACCTCTGCTAGGGCAGTGTGAAAGGGAAATGTGGGGTTGGAGTCCCCACACAGAGTCCTTACTGGGGCACTGCCTAGTGGAGCTGTGAGAAGAGGGCTACCATCCTCTACACCCCAGAATGGTAGATCCACCAACAGCTTGCACCGTGTGCCTGGAAAAGCTGCAGACACTTAACACCAGCCCATGAAGGCAGCCAGGAGGGAGGCTGTAACCTGCAAAGCCACAGGGGTGAAGCTGCCAAAGACCATGGGAACCCACCTCTTGCATCAGCATGACCTGGATGTGAGAAATGGAGTCAAAGGAGATCATCTGGAGCTGTAAGACTTGACTACCTCGCTGGATTTCAGATTTGCGTGGGGCCTGTAACTCCTTTGTTTTGGCCAATTTCTCCCATTTGGAATGGCTGTATTTACCCAATGCCTGTACCCCCATTGTATCTAGGAAGTAACTAACTTGCTTTTGATTCTACAGGCTCATAGGCAGAAGGGACTTGCCTTGTCTCGGATGAGACTTTGGACTGTGGACTATTGAGTTAATGCTGAAATGAGTTAAGACTTTGCGGGACTGTTGGGAAGGCATGATTGGTTTTGAAATGTGAGGACATGTGATTTGGGAGGGGCCAGGGGCAGAATGATATGGTTTGGCTGTGTCCCCACCCAAATCTCATCTTGAATTCCCAAGTGCTATGGGAGGGACCTGGTGGGTGGTAATTGAATCATGGGAGCAAGTCTTTCCTGTGCTGTTCTCATGATAGTGAATAAGTCTCATGAGATCTGATGGTTTTATAAAGAGGAGTTCCCCTGTACAAGCTCTCTCACTTTGCCTGCTGCCATCTATGTAAGATGTGACTTGCTCCTCCTTGCCTTCCACCATGATTGTGAGGCCTCCCCAGCCAAGTGGAACTATGAGTCCATTAAACCTCTTTCTTTTGTAAATTGCTCAGTCTCAGGTGTGTCTTTATCAGTAGCGTGAGAACAGACTAATACAGTCAATATTAAAGAATCATACTTGCATTTACGTAGAAACATAGTTAATTAACTTTAGTTGCTAAGGTCTAGGAAAATGTTAGTATTTATTTGTTGTCAAGAGCAGCATGACAAATCAGTTAGGAAACAGTCCACTAAAAACTTCAAATCATTTTATACAAAATGTAAGAGTCAGGCTGGGTGTGGCGGCTCATGCCTGTAATCCCAGCACTTTGGGAGGCCAAGGCAGGTAGATCACTTGAGGTCAGGAGTTCCAGACCAGCCTGGCCAATATGGTACCCTGTGTCTACTAAAAATACAAATTAGCCAGGCGTGGCGGCACACCTCATGTAGTCCCAGCTACTTGAGATGCTGCGGCAGGAGAATCACTTGAACCTGGGAGGCGGAGGTTGCAGTGAGCCAAGATTTTGTTACTGCACTCCAGCCTGGATGACAGAGCTAGACTCCTTCTCAAAAAAATAAAAATTAGAAAAATCAAAATGTAAGAGTCAAAATATATTGTTACTACAAAGTCTACAAATTCTGTAAAAATTTACATTATAAACCTATAATTTTCTATTGAGTAAAGATATAAAGAGATTAAGTACATAGATAGATATGATCACTCTTTTCATAAAGCTTATATTTTACCTGAAGAGGTAATATACAAAATCACTGTAAAACTATAAAACACTACAAAAATTATTAAGTAAAAATATTAAAGTATGTGAAGGAATATGTTCAAGATAGTACTCAGAGAGTTGTAGAGGCTTATCGTTAACAGTTATCTTAACAATCTATTATTGGCAGTTTTCTTTTCATCCTATTTCACTGGTAAAACTTATTCTTTTTACCTTATCGAGTACCGTAGTCAGGTGCTCCTTACAAGACAAAGATTGGAACAGTTCTATGCACAATAGAGATGATACTGCATGAGGAAGCAATCGGTGGATGATAATAGGAGATGTGGCTATTCCAAAAATGAGTATTAGTGGAAATTCATGGAGATGTTGACTAGTTTTGAAAGACAGACACAAAAGTGAAATTTATTTAGCAAATATATTTCAATACATCATATTTCAACATAAGACAAACTTTATTTTAATGCTTACCTTATAAGACACTGTTAAGGATTATCATTGCAAACACTAAAATTTTCTAAGTCTTTCACTTTCTTCTATTAAACAGAGAAATAATTACTTTCCAGACAGTCTAGCTTTGAAATCAATCTC
This sequence comes from Pan troglodytes, assembly GCF_028858775.2. Lineage (NCBI taxonomy): Eukaryota > Metazoa > Chordata > Mammalia > Primates > Hominidae > Pan > Pan troglodytes. The sequence goes on along the minus strand of NC_072403.2, from coordinate 99,605,522 downwards.
TTAATAAATGCTCTCATTTTATAAATAAGAACAGAGAGGTCCAGAAAGTTTTCCTGAAGATTATACCATCTTTTTTCTTTTTTTTTTTTTCAGATGGAGTCCTGCTCTGTCACCCAGACTGGAGTGCAGTGGTGCAATCTCAGCTCACTGCAACCTCCACCTCCTGGGTTCAAGCAATTCTCCAGCCTCAGCCTCCCGAGTAGCTGGGACTACATGTGCGTGCCACCATGCCTAATTTTTTAATTTTAGTGGAGATGGGGTTTCACCATATTGGTCAGGCTGGTCTCAAACTCCTGACTTCATGTGATCCACCCACTTCGGCCTCCCAAAGTGCTGGGATTACAGGCGTGAGCCACCATGCCCCGGCCGAAGATTATACAATCTTAAGTGTTAGAAGAGATGTTAGATACCATTCCATTTAATCTCTCATTCAAAGTTTGAGCCCTTTCTATAGTCTTCCTCACTTTTGATGGCTAAGGTAGTCATTAAGTCTAAGCTCCAAAAAAAAGTACAGCTTTTCTGTCACTATTTTGTACTGTGTACTTTCCAAGCATGCTAAGCAGTTCAGTGTCAGTATTAAGAAAAGTCCTAGGATCTGGGCTGGGTGCAATGGTTCATGCAAGTCCTAGGATCTGGGCTGGGTGCGATGGTTCATGTCTGTAATCCCAGCACGTTGGGAGACTGAGGAGGGCAGATCTCTTGAGGCCAAGAGTTTGAGACCAGCCTGGGCGACATGGCAAAACCCCATCTCTACAAAAAATACAAAAATTAGCCGGGCATGGTGGTGTGTGCCTATAGTCCTAGCTACTTGGGGACCTGAGAAGGGAGGACTGCTTAAGCCCAGGAGGTGGAGGGTGCAGTGAGCCAAGATCATGTCACTGCGCTCTAGCCTGGGTGACAGAGCCAGACCCTGTCTCAAAAAAAAAAAAAAAAAAAAAAGAAAAGTCCTAGTATATAGAACTCTTAGAATCAATGAGGGAAAAAAGATCCTATCAAAGTAGAAATTTAAAGTATATTAGTAAATTAGCTGGGTGTGGTGGCTCATGTCTGTAATCCTAGCACTTTGGGAGGCCCCAAAGAGCACTAAGGAAGGCAGATCACCTGAGGTCAGGAGTTTGAGACCAGCCTGGCTAATACGGTGAAACCCTGTCTCTACTAAAAATACAAAAATTGGCTAGACGTGGCAGCGGGCACCTGTAATCCCAGCTACTTGGGAGGCTGAGGCATGAGAACTGCTTGAACTTGGGAGGCGGAGGTGGCAGGGAGTTGAGAAGGCGCCACTGCACTCCAGCCTGGGGGACAGAGCGAGACTCTGTCTCCAAAAATAAAAATAAAAATAAAGTATACTAGTAAATTATTTAACACAATATATAGCTTTAGGCAAATGTAGCTATAACTATTAAAACAAGTTGACATATAGAAGAGGCCAAATAAATTCCATCCTAAAAAATACACCAGGGAAAATGCATGTCACTGGATTTTAAAATAAGAGTTCATTATTTCAATTCTGAGTCTCACATGATTGCTTTGAAGACGCAATGCAATCGTGAAAATAGTTTCTCACTAGAAATATTATATAAATGCAAAATAATGTTATTTAGAAGACACTTTTGCTTAGTAAAACTATATGCAACTCAGAGCATCTAAGGATGGATGGGTATCAGAAAATAAGACCTAATAAAAATCTCAACTTAGCCAGGTATGGTGGCTCACTCCTGTAATCCCAGCACTTTGGGAGGCCGAGGCAGGCAGATCACCTGAGGTCAGGAGTTCGAGAACAGCCTGGCCAACATGGTGAAACTCTGTTTCTACTAAAAATACAAAAATTAGCCAGGTGTGGTGGTGGGCACCTGTAATCCCAGCTACTCAGGAGGCTGAGGCAGAATTGCTTGAACCCAGGAGGCGGAGGCTGCAGTGAGCTGCGATCGTACCACTGCACTCCAGCCTGGGCAACAGAGCAAAGCTCCATCTCAAAAAAAAAAAGAAAAAAACAAAAACAACAAACTCAACCTGGAGTAGTTTATCTATTTAATGGGTGAGTAAGAGACAGTCAATCTTGGTGAGAAAAACCATATTTAATACTATCTTACCATGTCAATTTAAAACTGGCTAAATGTGCCTTTGATTCTCATTCTTGGCTCAAAAAGCAAATGGAAAATCTGATAGGAAGTCTTTGAATATTCAATTATAAAGAATTTGAATACTTTGATTTTTATCCAGTTGGTATTAAAATGAAGATTATACTTTTCAAGTTAAAAGTAGTATTTTCTTAAAAAGGGAGTTTTTCATAAAAGCCAGGTGATACACCATCTACCTGCTGATAATTATGAAGTCTTGTAGTACTTTTGTGGCAAAGCTTTCCATATCCTTCAAGATAACGACAACAGGAGGAGACTGCCATTGGCTAGAAGTAGTCCTTTTTTTGCTTAGCATTTTTGGGTCCGTCTTCTTTTAAGCCATTGCAGAAAGAAAGAGTTAAAGGTAAGCCTTACCACTCAAACAATGTTATAATGCCACATGTTGACATATCTCTCTTTAAATTTCACAATAACACTGTTTATTTTTTTTCTACCGCACGATAAATAGAAACTCAGGTTACTAGAATCTTGCTGTGTCTGACATGGGAATGATAACCAAGAAGAAAAAGGTTCAGTAAAAATCTATAACTCATATGAAATATTTATATTTTCTGCTAAGGAAATGACAGAAAAAAACATGGAAGAGGAAATTTTCTACAAAATTGATTTTTCTGTTGGTAGAAAGTTATATTCTGCTTTGCTTTACAGTGAGAACTAGTATTTTTAATGAAAAAAATATAATGAATAGTAGTACTTGCTACTCTGCCACTGTGAAATTTCAAGCCTGAAATGGATACTAGGTATCATCTGGTCCAATCTCAATTTTTAAAAAGATATCTGACATAAACCAAAAGTAGCATTTGATCTGGAAAGTCTAAAATTGTGGAGCAAATAAGGTATTATGGTAAGTATTAGACGCAGTTTAGTCCCTATATAAAGCAAAATGAAACTTCACTTACGATGATTTCAGCAAAAATGTTGATTGGAAAATGTAACCACAGTATTTTTTTTCCCATACTGTCTGGCTACACAGCACCATAACCTAAGACTATGGTTTTATGACGCAATTACCTAGTGTTAACCTAGGCTATTATTTTTCACCAGACTGTCATGGTAGAATGGAACTTCTTTTTACTTATCTGTTTGTCTAACATACTTTACTTAAAGAACACTGATTCCCTAAGAACTCTAAACATAAAACAAATTAGATTTTAGAAAATACATGATTATTCTTCATTGAACTAAGTTGACAGTGGATACTAGCAGCATGGTTCTATTGGACAAAGCAAACATTGAGGAACATAAGAGATAATATACTAAAGTTATAGTTACTGTCACAGAGACGGAACATGCAACAGAAGCAATTCCTGATGCTCTGTTTTTGTCATTAGAGGACATTCTCCAACAAATAATATGTCCTTGTAAAAACCTAAGCACTTACCCGGAATTAGGCTGCACACTAATAAAAGAACATTTTAAAATTCGAGTAGCATTAGAAAAAATAAATAGCTACTTTTAAATTAACACCTAGTGCTGCAGAAACATATCCTTGTTAGATCAAAACAGTACTGTCTAATATTAATCCAAGCCACATAAATCATACGTCAATTTCCTGGGAGAAAATCATCAGTTTATATCTACCTGTGTGACAGTCATATACCAACTGGAAAGTGAATCCATTGAATAATGTGTCTTTCTTTGGGTGACGTGAACACTTTCCTCCTCTTTGGATTTTATATCTACACAGCAGTCCATCAACTGTGAGATCAACTTTTGCAAAAAATGTTTCATATCTGCGGAATATAAAAAGTAAGAAAGCTTATCTCTGCCTCTTCTAAAAATAAAACCAAAGCTCTTGAAACTTCTTGCTCAGTGTATTACTTTTTTTTGGTAGAATGTGTTTTTTTATACTTACCATCAATACAGCTAATGTAACATTTAACATATTAACTACTGATGCTCATTAGTACCTTCATTAATTCAGACTAAGACTAAACCAAAGCTTATGTATATTATCTTTATTTTTTTTTTTTGAGATGGAGTCTCACTCTGTTGCCCAGGCTGGAGTACAGTGGCAGGATCTCGGCTCAATACAACCTCTGCCTCCCGGGTTCAAGCAATTCTCCTGCCTCAAGCCTCCCCAGTAGCTGGGATTACAGGCGCATGCCACCATACCCAGCTAATTTTTGTATTTTTTAGTAGAGACAGGGTTTTGCCATGTTGGCCAGGCTGGTCTCGAACTCCTCACCTCATGATCTGCCTGCCTCAGCCTCCCAAAGTGCTGGGATTACAAGCATGAAACACTGCTCCCAGCCACTTATGTATATTATCTATAATAAAAAGGTCACAGAAGCAAATGTGTAGATATGCAAACTATGAATTTTAGGAATATGTATTTAAATTACATAGGAAAATAAACAGTTTTCAAGGTCCCTAAGAAAAATCAAGTGTCATATGAATTATTTTACTGATTATAAATCTTTCATATAGCCATTTTTAAAGATGCCTTTAAGGGCTTTTACTTAATTTCAATCAGTTTATGAATATGAAAGCAATATAAGCACATAAATCTCTTTTATCAATCTAATCCAAACAAATTTTACTACATTAGGGCCAGGCATGGTGACTCAAGATGTAATCCCAGCACTTTGGGAAGCCAAGGCAGGAGGATTGTTTGAGCCCAGGAGTTCAAGACCAGTCTGGACAACACAGCAAGACCCAATCTCTACAAACAACAACAACAACAAAACCCCACAATGTAGCTGATGTAGCTGAGCGTAATGGCATGCACCTGTAGTCCTAGGTACTGGGGAAGCTGAAGTGGGAGAACTGCTTGAGGCCAGGAGTTCAAGCTGCACTGAGCTATGATCATGCTACTGTAGTACAGCCTAGGCAACAGAGTGAGACCCTGTCTCAAAAGAAAAAAAAAAAAAAGCTTTTTAATATATTAGTGTGAACACTCTTTATGATTTCATGGGTTCACATGCTCAGGATTAGCTCTGTCAGTGGACTATTTTTCACCATGGTGGCTTTTCAAAGTGGGACAATAAGATGATTTATGGCTGAAACATGAGCCCATGTGGTCTACTCTCTTTTGAGCTGAACAAGAGCTCCTCATTCCCCAATTCTCAGCTTTCTGTCCTAAGTCTTTCTACTTATTAAACGTTTCACTGGGTTAAAGAATGCATCTCACAAAATGCCTGGACTGCTACTGGCAGTTAAGCTGATAGGGCAGAAATGGGTCAAGAACAAAGACAGCAAAAGAAGGCAGAGTTCTGTAATAGTCACAATTACTCTGAGAGCCCCCAAACCTCACCCTGCCCAAAACATAGCACTGTGTTCTTTCCACCAAAAAAAGGGATAAAGAAAGCCTGAAAAAGAGAGAAAAGGATGAAAGAAGCCTGTAACATCTCATCAAGGTTATTATGGCATTTATATTTTACCTGGACAATCTTTAGCTTGCAATGAGACTACATATGGTGTGACATTATTCTGAAGGGCCTCTGTTAGACTTCTGAATGTCAAATCATGATCTGTGACATTCACACCTATGAGATAATACATCAATATTACATCACCATTTTTATTAATAATAATTTAATGACAAAAGCTATTTAACATATCAAGCAAACAAGTAAAAACATTTAAAAAATGATTAATAACAGAAACCAAGGAAATATACTATATAAATGAGATATCCATTAACAATAGCTATCCAAAGGCATACACTATATTTGTCAGGAAAGATATTTTGCACAATTCCTCTTTCAAAAAAATTACTGGGATGTGCACTTGAAAGCTTCTTTTTTTTTTTTTTTTGAGACAGAATCTCGCTCTGTCATCCAGGCTGGAGTGCAGCAGCTCAATCTCAACTCACTGCATCCTTCACCTCCCAAGTTCAGGTGATTCTCCTGCCTCAGCCTCCTGAGTAGCTGGAATTACAGGCATGTGCCACCACACCGGCTAATTTTTGTAGTTTTAATAGAGACAGGGTTTCACCACGTTGGCCAGGCTGGTCTCAAACTCCCGACCTCAAGTGATCCACTCGCCTCAGCCTCCCAACGTGCTGGGATTACAGGCGTGAGCCACTGTGCCCAGCCGACCCTTGAAAACATCTTAGAAGTAATTTCATTGCTTTGTCAAATTCCTAACAAGCTCTTTAAGGAAATTAAAACTGGCCAGGTGCAGTATAGCTCATGCCCATAATCCCAGCACTTTGGGAGGATCACTTGAAGCCAGGAGTTCAAGAACGGCCTGGCAAACATGGTGAGACCCTGTCTCTATAAAAATTTTAAAAAAGTAAAACTATGGGTTCTTTTGGTATTTACGGAATCCCTGGTTTTCATTTCTGCAAATCAGAGTTTCAGGGCACCGCATACAGTTATCAAATTTTTGACTGAAAAATTTCCCACTACTTTGGAAAAAAATTCTGTTAACTGGTATCTTCCCTAATATAACCATCTGTGATTTCTAGAAAGTCATTTGGTGCTTAGGCAGATAACAGCAGCAGCCACTTTCAAACTGCTTAAGAGTTACAGTTGCAAAACTTTCATTGCTTGGAAGAAAAAGAAAAATTTCAGAATCATCCATGCCAGCAATAATAAACCATTTTTTTTCCCCTAGGAGAGCCAAAGAATAAAAATATTAGCAGACTATTTTTTAAATGGATATTGAAAATAGAAAATATCAAAATGATTCCTAGCATGCATTATGGTCTATGATTATAATAACGCATCCCTGAACAAATTTAGAAGTTCAGTAAAACACTGGGTTATCTTGGCTTTCACTGACTGGCTATAAGCTATTTATTAATAACATTATATTCGTTATATTTATATTATAAAACAATGAACTTGTCTATCACAAACAAGATAATCAACAATGTGTTTAACTAGAAAAATGTTCTCCTCAGACCATGATTTTAAAACATTCTTTCCATTAGCTTGGTACAAGTGGGCCATCACTGGGCCTCAGTTTTTCCTCAAATGGGAGAATTTTTAGATGTTGCATTGTAAAGCTGGTCCACAGCATAATAAAAATCATTCCCTTGAGTCTTATTAGTGTGGTCCTGGGACTATGGGCATCAGCTGGTACCCTGTTAGAAATGTAAAATTTCAGGCCCCACCCCAGACCCATTAACCAAAATCTACATTTTAATATGATCCCTGGAGGTTATTTGTGGGTGCATTGAGGTTGAGAATTAATTCCTTATCTCAGAGCTAACTAGCATAACAAATCTTGAATAAATTGAAAGAGAAATTAAGAGCATGTTTGGAACCCAAATAAATTCAACTTTGTTTTCAAAGGGAATGAAGAAAATTTGCTAATATTCCAAAGAAATTTTTTCCATTGTGCTGGAATCCAAATGTTTGGTAAAGATGAGATATTAATGATGGATGTTTAAGTACTTAAGAAATTTACAACCTGCAATTTGAAAGCAATTTATGTGCAATTCATCCAAACACCTCCTTGTAGGTAATTAACATGAATATAATGAAACAATCTAAGATGGAAAAACTATGCACAGGAAAATAAAATTAAGGTCATAGAGTAATTCCATTGAAGATACGACTTAAAAAAGTATGAAAACCAAATCTACTAACACTGGTAGTTTCTTTATTACCAAATCTCATATACTCTTGTAATGTATCTACAAAGAAAGAGTAAAACAAATATATTTTCCCTTCCGACCAAAAGTTGGGGAGAACATTAGCTAGATAAATTCCTTTTAATTTACAAACATATGATCGTCTGTAAAGATAAGGAATTTTTATTGGTTTTTGAAAATATGTAATATAAACTATAGTTGGTTTAATTGTACAAATAAGAGAGACAAAATAGGCTCATCAAAACAGGTCCTTCCACTATTCTCAACAATAAAAAAAAATTTAAAAACGAAATACACAGAGATGCATGCATGAACAAACATACGCATATATACCAAGAACAAGAGCAGCAGTTGGAATTTCTCTGAGTTTTATTTGACCGCCCAAGTCTCTTGAATTCTTCTGGAATCCAGAATGTGATTTTTGCAGAAATTCAATCAGATTGCCAAACAAGTTTTTATTTAATTCCTCTTGTAGTCGCTACAAAGAACACACAAAAACTTATTATTATTAGAAATAATAATCTGATGTCTTTCCTGGTTGTGGAAAGAAAATTGTCATGGATTCAATGATGTAAAATGTTCAAAAGATGAACCTAATTAAAAAATGTTTTTTCCTTAAATCTCTAGTAATTAGTGCTCTGGGTTCCCCCATTAAAAATTCCCTCTCAAGCCTGGTCGGCATAGTGAGACCTCATCTTTATAGATAAAAGACAAATTAGCTGGGTGTAGTGGTGCACATCTGTGGTCCCAGCTTCTAGGGAAGCTGAGGTGAGAGGGTCACTTGAGTCTGGGAGGTCAAGGCTGCAGTAAGCTGTGATCATGCCACTACACGCCAGCCTGGGTGACAGAGCAAGACCTTGTCTCAAAAAAAAAAATTGTATATATATATATATAAAAAATATATATGTATATATTATATATTGTATATGTGTATATATATAAATGTGTATATATATATAATATATATTATATATATATGATATATGACATTAAAGGGTTTGGATTTTGTCCGATGGGGAGCACCACTGAAGGGATGTGAAGTAAAGACATAATTGGATCAGGGTTAAGAAGGGTTAATCTGGCAACAGGGCTGGAGGGGTTGCCTGGAATTGGGCTGCATTTGCCTTGAAAAGGGTCTTTTCTAATTTGGCCAATGGTGTCAGGGATGCCAGTCAGGAGGATATAACAATCCAGATTCAGAAATGAAGACGGCCTAAACTGGAAACCACAAATTCAAATACCTTGAAGGATCACATGGAATACGTGAATGAGCCTTTGCTCATTACCACTAGGTGTAAATCAGTAAGGACTGGTAGGCGGCAGTAATAAACTGGAAAGTATATAACCTTCCGAAAGGCAATTAAACCAAAAACTACAACATTGTGTTGGCCAAAAAAAAAAAAAAGTTGTCAGCCTAAAATGCTGGCCCTAGAGCTACCAATTTGCTATAGTGAAGAAATGTTTCTGAGCTGGAATATAAAGATGAGAAAGTGAAGGAGTTTAGAAACAGCTTGATTTCACAGTTGTATACCTGAAAGGATAATTTAAGAGCGTCACCATTTGAAAGCTCCTTGCCTTAACAACTATCATAAACATCTGTTCCACTCACAAGAAATATGAGTTTTTTTTGTTTTTGTTTTTGAGACAAGATCTCTCTCTGCTGCCCAGGCTGGAGTGCCGTGGTACTATCTCGGCTCACTGCAACCTCCACCTCCCAGGCTCAAGTTATCCTCCCAACTTAGCCTCCTGAGTAGCTGGAATTACAAGTGCACACCACCATGCCCAGCTAGTTTTTGTAGCTTTTGTAGATACAGGGTTTCACCAAGTTGCCCAGGCTGGATTATGGTTGTTTTTTTAAGGATATACAGGCTATGCTTGACCAATACTTCCTATATTTCATCAATACTCTTGTAAACTGGTGGAAAGGAAGATGAGACGCAACAAAAATGAGACTTAGGGTGTTACAGAAAAGTTATTAAAAAAAGTATTCACCTCATTTTCAGATTTCATCTGCTGCCATATCAACTGATAAGTTTCGAATCGAAGCTTACTGTCCTCAGGCTCATTTTTCCCTTTGTTAAAATAGTCCTCTAAAAACAGAAAGAAATAAGTCAGTTTCTTTTTTCATATAATAGTATAAGTTATAGATCTTATGTGCAAAGTTACACAGTAAGTGACAGAAGTGGAATTTTTTTTTTTTTTTTTGATATGGAGTCTCACTCTGTCACCCAGGCTGGAGTGCAGTGGCATGATGTTGGCTCAGTGCGATCTCCGCCTCCCGGGTTCAAGTGATTCTCTCCTGCCTCAGCCTCCCGAGTGGCTGTGACTACAGGCGCGTGCCACCACGCCCGCTCAATTTTGTATTTTTAGTAGAGATGGGGTTTTACCATGTTGGCCAGGCTGGTCTCAAACTCCTGACCTCAAGTGATCTGCCCGCCTTGGCCTCCCAAAGTACTGGGATTACAAGTGTGAGCCACCTTGCCTGGCCTTAATTTTTTTTATATTCATCAAAAACATATATTTGGGGACAGGTAACATTCAATATCCTCTGTATTTCATTTTTTATAATCTTTTATTTTTACCATATTTATGGCATATTTAAGATTAAAAATGTCAATCTTTCTACTGTATTTCTATCATTTGCTTTTGAATTTCTAACAGTTTTTATTAAGTGGCTTTTTTGAGTTATATACATTTAATAATGTTTTCATTATTTGCTGTTATTCTACAACCTTGTATACTTTGTTTCATACATTTGCTTTGAACTCTCCTCTATTGAATGACTTACTACTACTATTCTTACATTTTTCCACTGACATAGTTTAGTCCAGTCTTTCATTTATTCTGTCTGTATATTTTTGTATCCTTTTTGAATGTTTTCTCCAAATGGTTAGCTATTTGTGAAAATACCATTTATTGCACTGGCTTTCAAACTTTTCAAACTATGATCCACATTAAGGAATACACTTTACATCTCCCGAGTAGCTGGGACTACAGGCGCCCGCGACCACATCTGGCTAATTATATTTTTAGCAGAGACGGGGTTTCACCACATTGGCCAGGCTGGTCTTGAACACCTGACCTCAAGTGATCTGCCCACCTTGGCCTCCCAAAGTGCTGGTATTACAGGCATGCATCACCCCACCTAGCCAGAGGACACTATTATTAAGAGACAAAGCAGGCCAGCGTGGTGGCACATGCCTGTAATCCCAGCGCTTTGGGAGGCCAAGGTGGGCGGTTCATTAGCTCAGGACTTGGAGACCACCCTGGCCAACATGGTGAAACCCCATCTCTGCTAAAAATACAAAAATTAGCCGGGCGTGGTGGCATACACCTGTAGTCCCAGGTACTCAGGAGGCTGAGGCAGGAGAATCACCTGAACCTGGGAGGCAGAGGTTGCAGTGAGCTGAAATTGTGCCACTACACTCCAGCCTGGGCGACAGAGCAAAACCTTGCCTCAAAATAAATAAATAAATAAATAAATAAATAAATAATAAAAAAAAGAGACAAAGCATAACAACAAGGTACCTTTAAAAAGAACAAAAATAGTCACTTTACATTAATAGGTAAAATCATAGCATAACATGAAAGTGGCAAATCAAGACACAATTTTTATGTGCAGAATAATGCCGCATCAAAATACACATGAAAAACCTCTTAGAAACTGGGAAACACAGCAGTAGGATACTTTAAACTGTTACCATGACTTCTCTCAGTCTGTTACAGATCAGGTAGGTAAATTTAAAAACTACACTGAAGAATATAAGCTCTCACTGTTGCCAGGTTTCTACCTGCCTCAGCTCCTATTCACAGTGCTATACTTCAGTGTGGGCATCTCCTACAGTGCCAGTGCTGCTGCCAGTCTCTCTCTCTCCAGTTCCTATCCAGTTGTTTTGCTGGATATGCAGTCATCCACAGAATACTGAGGAGAGGGAGAGTTACCAGTCTTAATTACGTGCCCAAGTGTCTTCAGTCAGGGGACAGATGGTGGGCAAAATGCAGAGCATCTTCCTACTTCTTCAGTCAATCTGTTTCAACAACTGAAGCCAGTGAAGGCAAATGTTAAAGTCTGGGTATGTTTCCCTCATTCCTGCTCCATCTGCCTTATAATCAGGGTCAATTCCTCAAAGATTTTCATATTATAACACTACCCGTTGGTCTTAGAGCCACATAATGAAAAAAAAAAAAAAAAGCCTAGCAAACTTCTAAAGCAAAATTCAAATCATACAATTATACACATCAGGTTTACTAGTACTAAAAACTATAAACCAATCCTAATAAGTTGTAGCTTAAATTCAATACAAAAAGTTCTAAGTAGAAACTTGGCCTTATATAATGAGAGGCAGTATTAAGCTATGGTTAAATCATGAGCTCTGGAATCAGACAGGTTGGGTTCAAATCCTAGCTCTATCATTTACTAACATTATAACATTGAGAAAGTTATATGTCTAAGTATCCTTATATATTTCAATGGCGATAATACATTCCTTGTAGTTTGCTGAGGGGATTAATCAAATTAACACATATAAAATGATTGAAACAGTCTGGGTCTATAATCCCAGCGCTTTGGGAGGCCAAGGCAGGTGGACTGCTTGAGCTCAGGATTTGAGACCAGCCTGGACAACAAAGTGAGATCTCACCTTAAAAAAAAAAAATAAATTAGCAAGCAAGGTGACATGAGCCTGTAGTCCTAGCTGAGGCTAAGGCAGGAGGATTCCCGGAGCCCAGGAGCTCAAGTTTGCAGTGGACTATGATTGTGCCACTGCACTCCAGCCTGGGTGACAGAGTGAGATCTTGTCTTGAAAAACAAAACAGTCTGGCACACTGTAAACACCCAAGAAATATTAACAACTGTATTAGTTATAATTACATTGGTGATGATATTAGATGTCACTGCATGCTATGTGTCCCTAATGATAATGGGGGAACAAGTCTTTAATTTTCTCTGACCTATTTCTAGTAAGTTGAGCAATCTGCAACATTAAAGAAATGTGTGGCCAGGCATGGTGACTCACGCCTGTAATCCCAGCACTTTGGGAGGCCAAGGTGGGAGGATCACTTGAACTCAGGAGTTCAGGACCAGCCTGGGCAACATAGTAAGATCCCATCTCTATTTAAAAAAAAAAAATTATATATATATATGTGTGTGTGTGTGTGTGTATCATTACTTAAAAAAAATCCTATTCTATATATTCAAGTTATCCATTTATTTCCTTAGTCAAACAGTGGCATAGTTCATTTTTTCAATTCAAAACTAGTACATGGGTATGCTTAATTCCGTATCATAATTTTTCCACTGGAATTAATTTTCACAGTGCTGAATATGGAATGTATATACTCAATAACCCCGTGGGGAGCTTTTGAAAAATTCTAACACTTAGGCCCCACTCTTGAGATTCTAATTCAATTGATCCGGGTTAGGGTCTTAGCATTGGCACAGGTTGAGCATCTCTAATCCAAAAATCTGAAATCCTCCAGAATCTGAAACTTTTTGAGTACCAACATGATGCCACAAGTGGAAAATTCCATATCTCACCTCAAGTGACAGGTCGCAGTCAAAACACAGCCAAAACTTTGTTTCATGCACAATATTATTTAAAATATTATGTAAAATTTGTTTCAGGCTATGTGGTTAAGGTGTATATGAAACATGAATGAATTTTATTTTTAGACTTGGGTCTCATTCCCAAGATTATCTCATTATATACAGGTATATATTTCAAAATCTGAAAAAATTCCAATAACCAAAACACTTCTGGTCCCAAGATTTGGGATAAGGAACTCTCACCCTGCATTTTTTCAAAGTCCCACAAGTTGGAATTGAATAAGGTCACTAGATTGTATTAATATCAGTTTCTTAATTGTGACACTGTACTATAGTTATGTAAGATACTGCCACTGGGGATAACTGGTCGTAGGGTACTTACTGGTGGAAGAGTATTACCTGTAATTATATGTGCATCTACAATTATATTAAAATAAGACTTTTTCAAAGTTCCCCAAATGATTCTAATGTGAAGCTATGATTGAGAACCAGTGCAATAAATACTTTGACAGTAATACTGGATTTGATTGAAGAAGTCAAGTCTTCTTAATTTGATCACTAAACAGGTATCAGGATATAAATGAAAAAAGTGAAGACAGTATCTTTTTTTATTAATTGAATTTTATTGAGGTATAATTTACAAATAATTAAACACAACCATTTTAACAGTTTGACCCAGGTATATACTTACATAACCACTCTGTCAACAGAGAACATTTCCATCACTCGAGAAAGTTCCCTCTTGCCTTTTTGCAGTTAATTCCCCCTACTTCATCCCAGGAAACCACTGGGACTTTAAGACAACCTGTGTTGTTTTTGCCTTAAAAAAAAAACAACAAAAAAACAAACAGCCGAGCACAGTGACTCACACCTGTAATCCTAGCACTTTGGAAGGCTAAGGTGGGCAGATCACAAGGCCGGGAGTTCGAGATCAGCCTGGCCAACATAGTGAAACCCGATCTCTACTAAAAAATACAAAAATTAGCCAGGCATTGTGGCGCATGCCTGTAGTCCCAGCTACTCGGGAGACTGAGGCAGGAGAATCGCTTGAACCTGGGAGGCGGAGGTTTCAGTGAGCTGAGATCATGCTGAGAGCTAGACTCCGTCTCAAAAAAAAAAAACAAAAACAAACAAACAAATTAGGCTGGCCACAGTGGCTCACACCTGTAATCCCAGCACTTTGAGGTCTGAGGTGGGAGGATCACTTGAGCCCTGGAATTCAGGACCAACCTGGGCAACAAAGTGAGACCCTGTCTCTACAAAAAATTTTAAAAAATAATTAGCCAGGCGTCGTAGCGCATGCCTGTAATCCCAGGTACTTGGGAGGCTGAGGTGGGAGGATCATTTAAGCCCAGGAGTTTTCAAGGCTGCAGTGAGCTATGATCAGGCCACTGAACTGAAGCCTGGGTGACAGACTGAGACCCTGTCTCTAAAATAAATAAACAAACAAAACCAAAAGAAATGTCTTTCCTCTCTTACACACATGGGTATATGAGTGTGTGAGTATGCATATGTCTGAGTGAGTGATAAAAATCCACTCCCTTAATAACATGAGTATGTGTGTCTATGAGTGATTAAAACTCAATAATTTAACAAATTTGTTTTATGAGATGAAGAGTGATTGAGAACTGTGTGGGACCCTGGTGCTTCCGAGAGATGATGGAGGGTGCAAACTGGTAGAAAGGATGTGAAGACTAAGAGAGGAAATCTGGGCCACTTGGAAATATGTAGCCATTGTGAGAGTAGAAAGTCTTCCGCTACTCATTCTCAGCTTTTTCCCTTCCCTCAGGCTAGTGAGAGATAGGAGTCTTGGAACACAAACTATAAGGCCAAGGTGGTAACAATCCATAATAACACAAATTTATTCACATGGTATTTATGATAGTCTTACAAAGCACTACATGTTAGCTCTTAGAGAGATAGAATGAGAATAGGGAGAAATCTTAGTGATAAGTGAGTATAGTTGCTCATTATACAGATGAAGAGACTTAGGGAAAGGTTAAACAGCAGGGCCAAAGCCATAGAGCTGGTCAGGCTCAGGATCACACTCCAATTCCTTTACTTATAGTCCAGGTGATTCCATAACTTTGTGCTCTAGCAGGTAGAATTACTGTAAGAGATCCAAGACCTTGGGCTTTTTTCTCAGCATGTATTGATGTGCACAGCATTTATCCCTAAGTTAGAACATGCAATATTCTAACACACATGTAGTTACTAAGCCCTAAGTTCTAAAATGCTCCATACAGATAGATGATTGCTTTAATTTACTTTGCCAAGTTTATTCATAAAATGGAATATCACATCAAAATTTTTAGGCATATTTAAGTCTCCCCATGAATATTGTATTTTAACTCAAAAATAATTTTTATACAATTTTCATTAGAAAATATATACAAATTTATAATCATTCTTTCTTAGGTTTTCCTTATGTTACTAATTATCATTTTATTTTCTAAATAACATTTCCCCCATCATTAGAAATCTGGGTTGCCAGTCAGCCTTTATTGTTTTGATTACTTCATCAAGGATCAAAATGTTTCTCTAGCAGAAACTCACTTTCATTTCTAAAGTTGTAGATAAAAAAACAATGGCAGAGAAGTAATCAAAAAGACAATCTCTTTTAAAGAATAGCAGCATATCCTTTGAAGGAAATTTGCTTCCAACTTACCTTTGGAAGGTGTAATTGGATTCTCTTTTCAATTAGAGCCCTGGGGTGTCCTCTTATCTCTTTGACCAATGCCTTGGAACATAAATGCTACATCAACATGGCAAGTAAGCCAAGGTTAGACAAGAGAATTACTAAATTCAATTAGGGTTAGTTCCTAATAGTTTAAGAAGGTAGGGAATAAAAAATTTAATATTCAGACACCTTACCTATTGGCAGAGAGATCTTTCTCTTTTTGGAGCTTGGCTTAAAAACAAAGCAACCCTATAAAAAGAAAGACAAAAAGCATAAAGTCAAAGTAGCCAAGGAGCAGAGAAATCTGATTAACCAAATATTTTATGGGTAAGCACTTTTTTAAAAAAAGATGGTAGGGGAGAGAACACATTTCTTTCAGGTTCTAAGAAATCACATCACTTCTCTCTGACCTATAGAAGGAAAATTCTAAAACAACAAGGGGGACTATCTACTCTCTCCCCTCCCTCCCATGAGATGCCCATTTTTGATTTTGCTCTTTGACACCTGATCTAAGAGGTAGACAAAGAAAATAAAAGCTGATTAAATTTAAGCCCAGAAAGGTTCCATTTTCATAAACTTAAAGGAATTAATACTATACATTAAAATGGGTTGGGCACGGTGGCTCATGCCTGTAATCCCAGCACTCTGGGAGGCCAAGGCGGGTGGATCACAAGGTCAGGAGTTTGAGACCAGCCTGGCCAACATGGTGAAATCCTGTCTCTACTAAAAATGCAAAAATTAGCCAGGCGTGTTGGTGTGAGCCTGTAATCCCAGCTACTCGGGAGGCTCAGACAGAAGAATCACTTGAACCCTGGAGATGGAGGCTGCAGTGGGCTGAGATCGTGCCATTGCACTCCAGCCTGGGCAACAAAGAGCGAAGCTCTGTCTCAAAAAATAAATAAATAAAAATGAAGATTAAAAAGGTTGAAAATAGTGATGTTCTCCCAACCTGAAACTTATTTAAACTCGAAGTATCTATAACCTTAGTAGTAAATAGATAATTGCAGCTGTTTCACTCTACATACTTCTCTTCATCTGATAAATGCCTACTCATTTATCCATTAAAGTTTGACTCAACACTCATCTCCTTCAGGAAACCTTTCACAATTCTCTAGCCAGAAATTCTCCTTTCCCCGAGATCTCTCAGTACTTGAACATCTTTATTTTGCATTGTTTTAAGTCACTTTAATTGTATATCGTAGTTGTTTATGGGTGTGTCTCCCTGAGTAGACGGTGAGTGCCTTCAAGCACAAACTGTATTTTATTTATAATTGTTTCTCCAATGTTTGGAATAGTGCTAACATACATATTAGGCAATCAGTATATGGAATGAATTAAATGCTTGCCAAATAACTGTCCTGGTAATTTCCCAGCTATGTTTAGTTTCATATTATTGTTTGACCAGTGGTAGATCGCCCCCAAGTTAGTGGTCCTAGTCTATTCTACCAATTCTAAAGTCATACATGATGGATAGCTTATAATTTTTTTTGGTTTGTTTGTTTGTTTGTTTGAGACAGAGTCTCGCTCTGTCGTCCAGGCTGGAGTGCAATGGTGCGATCCTGGCTCACTGCAACCTTTGCCTCCCGGGTTCAAGTCATTCTCCTGCCTCAGCCTCCTGAGTAGCTGGGATGACAGGTGCCCACCACCATGCCTGGCTAATTTATTGTATTTTTAGTAGAGACGGGGTTTCACTATGTTGGCCAGGCTGGTCTCGCACTCCATCTCGTGATCCATCTGCCTCGGCCTCCCAAAGTGCTGGGATTAGAGGCATGAGCCACTGCACCCGGCCTGATGGATAACTTCTTAAAGATTTCGATTTCTATGGAAAATAAAAGACAGAATGAAAGAACGATACCTAGGAAAAGTTGTCTCAGGATAGTGTTAAAGACCGCTGTGCAAATATAAAGTAGCCATTTGGATTACATGTTCCAATTTAAGAACTGTGCCTTAGATTCTTTTTTCTGCTATTGTTGAGACACAGTCTCCCTCTGTTGCCCAGGCTAGAGTGCAATGGCACAATCTTGGCTCACTGTAACCTCTACCTCCCGGGTTCAGGCGATTCTCCTGCCTCAGCCTCCTGAGAGGCTGGGATTACAGGCGCCCACCAACATGCCAGGCTAATTTTTTATTTTAGTACAGATGTGGTTTCACCATGTTGGTCAGGTTGGTCTCGAACTCCTGACCTCAGATGATCCACCCACCTCGGCCTCCCAAAGTGTTGGGATTACAGGCATGAGCCACTGCACACAGCCCTGTGCCTTATATTCTTATATCTGCAACTAGCAGAAGTGTGCGAAATCACATACATATTTAGAAAAATCATGTGATACCATGACAAACCTGTCATTACCTCCTTTCCAAATCCACCTGCAATTCAGTAAAGGAAAAAGGAGCTTCAAAGGAGCAAGACATGAGGAGTGATCAGAAAGGATCTTAATATAGGGCAGTGGTAGTAACATGGTTAACCATTTGGAACTGCTGGTCAAGTGATGGTGTTTGAGATAGAGGAAGGCCAACAGCCAGAAAATTTCATAATGAAAGAGACACTAAAATGTTTTGATATGTTTAAGGACCGGGCGTGGTGGCTCACGCCTGTAATCCTAGCACTTTGGCTGGTGGATCACTCGAGGTCAGGAGTTCGAGACCTGCCTGGCCAACATGGTGAAACCCTGTCTCTTCTAAAAATACAAAATTAGCTGGGTGTGGTGGGGCATGCCTGTAATCCCAACTGCCCGGGAGGCTGAGGTTGCAGTGAGCCGAGATCGTGCCACTGCACTCCAGCCTGGTAACAGAGCAAGACTCTGTCTCAAGAAAAAAAAGAAAAGAAAAAGAAAAAAAGCTTGCAGTTCCATAAATTCATGAAATAGTTCTTAAAGCTTCTTATTCATGTAAGGTCTCATCCCAATACAGACATCTGTTATAATACCAAAAATGCTTTCCTGAAAAATCTTACTTTCTGCAAGATACATAAAAATAAGAGGTGCTTATGCAATCAACAGGATTAAGGGATAGACCATTCAAAACCTACAGAACATTATAACCAGGACAAAATAAAACCAGTACCATTTCTAATAAAAATACTACCTTTAAATCTCTACTAGCATAACCTTAAACCCCAGGGCTTGTCCTTTTTCCTTGAGATGTAGTCTTTAAAAGCACTGCTTCTCATAAACCGTTTTAATCAAAATAAAAAATCAGATCCATGATATAGCCTTCTTCATCAATCCATTGTTTTAACATAGGGAGAATGTAGCTTCTTCATTTGCATTTTTCAGCTTTCTCAGACAGCTTAACTTCAGGGGCTTCCCGCTGCACTTATAATAGAACTCAAGGTCTTACTTTTCGTGGTCCAGAACAGCGCTGTCCAACAGAACTTTCTGTAATGATAGAAATGTCCTATATCTGCACTATCTAAAATGGTAGCTGCAGCCACATGTGATGATTGAGCACTTGAAATGTGGTTAGTGCAACGGAGAAACTGAATTTTTACTTAATCTTACTTTAACTCAAATTTAAATAGCCACATGTGGTGAGTGACTAACACATTGGACAATACAGCTCTAGGGCTTATCTTCTTACCAACTACACTATGTCTTGCAATTTCTTGCCATCTAGGTAGCCAACATGAGGAGGTCTATAAGATACCCCACCACACACACCCGCATCCACATTACTTTTTCATTCTCATTTTTCATGACGCTCCCACTCTTTGTCTACTTTCTGATTATGATTTTCAAATTCCTCTAATATGCCATTTTATTTCTATCTTCTGGGCCGAAGAAACATGCTGTTCTTTCTGCCCTCCTCGCCCTAATCCTTAACCTAACTTCTACTCATTTTTCAGGTCTCAGCGAAAGGGTCACTTTCTCCAAAAAGCCTCCGCTAACCCCCGGCAACCTATATTAGGTTCTTCCCACTCTTCCGTTGTCTGCCTAGAACTCTTTTCCTTGCTAACACTTAAAATTTGTGATCGTCAGTTTATCTATGTTTACCGACTTTCTTGACTGCAGAAACTGAATCTGTTTTGTTTACCACTGCATCTTGGTACCTAACGGAGTGCTTGGCGCACAGTGTTTGTGAGAGGGAAAAATGAGAGACTGGGCCACATCATCAGGACATCCGACCTCCACCAACCAGAACTTAAAAATCCTCCTAGCCATACCACAAGGCAGATCCGCGTCCTCGCTCCCCAAGCAAAGCTGGCCTCAACTGATCTGGAGCAAGGACGCCTCAGCTCAGTACGCCGCTCCCTCCCTCCCCTCTAGCCAGGGAATGGATGCCTACGTAACCTCGGCTTCATCCCTTCTTCAAAGGGGAATGAGGCAGCGGTAGAGCCACAGTGCGCATCGGCCACCACATACCTTAGACATCGAGGACGTGGCCATGGTCTTACTGACTCTGCGTATTCCAGATGCACTCGGGATTTCCCGCGCGCCCTCGCGGCTGCAGGGCAGAGGTTAGTGGCGAGCCACACGGCTCCTTGATTGGCTGGCATCACCCTCCGGGGCGGGTTTCCGGCGCGGGGAGGCGGGTCGTATAAGGAGGTGGGGCGAGGCCGGAACTGGCGGACTGCGGCGCACTTCCGTAGAGGTGGACATGGCGTGCGGCTTTCGCCGCGCTATTGCTTGCCAGGTATGGATCCCGGAGCGCGCAGAGGAGTCCCGGAGCGCGCAGAGGAGTCCCTGAGGAGCTAGGGACCCCAAAGGCCTTTCACCGCTGCGGGCCAGTCCTCAGTCAGCCGGAGGGTGGGTCCCACGGAATCCTGTTAGTTTCTACCACCTCCTCCCCCTTCTCTGGAGCTGGTGGAGCTTCAGAAGTCCTGTGGAGGGTCGGCTGGGATCAGTTTGTCTCGGTGAAAAGTAAACTTTGAAAGGTACCTGGTGCTTTCTTCTCTCCTTCCCACCCCACAGCTATGAATGCTTTACCTGGGTGGCGGCAAGTCATTAGACCATGATTAGACCCCATAGAAGTTAGTGTTCTTTACACTTTAGTGACATTGATGATGGATCCGGTCTGTTCTTCAGAAGGACCTCATTTTAAAGCTGCTTATTTCTCTTGCAGTCACTTAGGCAGCCTACCCTAGAATTATTTTTGGTAACGCCCAAAGATATAAGAGCTATCTGAGACTCAGTTTTTCTTGGTTCAGGGTCATATTTGAACAGCTCTGTTGTGAGGAAGGGCTTACAAAATTGCAATATAATTGCTTTGTTTTGTTTTTCCTTTTTGTGGAGAACGGGGTCTCGCCGTATTGCCCAGGCAGGCCTCAAACTCCTGGGCTCAAGCTGTCCTCCCTCCTCTGCTTCCCTAAGAGCCGGGATTACAGGCCTGAGCCACGGCGCTGGGCAAAATTGCAGTATAAATGTGGAATTAATCAAAAAGAATTTTTAAGACTCATTGGCCACCCTTGCAAGGAAACTTTCTATTGTGGTCTTGGCTAACCCATTTCCTTCTGATTAATGGATGTACTAGTGGACGTAATTAGCCTGGTGTATAATTTATCTTGGCTCATTTTTACAGTATTTCTAGACATTTGTGGGGAAATCCCTCTGCCTTGTCTTTATGTTTATAGATGTACTGCCCTTGTCCGGTGATAATTCGCCAAATATCACCAACATGACATTTTGTTAAGACAGCTGAATTTATTGCTCACTGGGATAAGGAAGAACACCACTGAGAGCTTTGGTAGTGTATTAAACTGGGAAAGCAAGGTCAGATTTTACTGATGGGTATGGCTTAAGGCTGGTCTTTCAGAGGGAGAGGGTAGGAGGGTGTTGGAGGAAGATGGCTTGATTAGGGTTGGACTCTGATCTGATACAGCGGTTTAAGATTGGTAGGAAAAGCAACGAGTGCAAGAAGCCTTAAGGCATAAACTATTGAGGTTTTCTATTGGAAGAACTAATAGGCCTGGCATGTGGTTCATGCCTGTAATCCCAGCACTTTGGGAGGCCGAGGTGGGAGGATGGCTTGAGCCCAGGAGGTCGAGACCAGCGTGGACAACATAGGTAGACCCCGTCTCAACAAAATTTTTTTTAAAAAGTAGCCAGGCATGATGGTGCACCTCTGTAGTCCTAGCTGCTTGAAAGGCTGAGTCTGGAGGATCACTTGGACGGACCCACGAGTTTGAAGCTACAGTGAGCTATGATTGTGCCACTGCACTCCAGGGTGGGTGACAGAGCGAGACCCTGTAAACAAAAAATAAAAATAAAAAACGTGAAAAGCTAATAGATTTCTCATGAAGTTCTTATAATGAATGATTAAGTTATTTGGGCAGAAGTCTTCTAGAACAGTAAAGTTATGCTAATGAAGACAAAAAAATAATAAATTCATGTTAATGTAGACAGTAAACCATATCAGGGAAAGTAGTTTTGGACCTTAGTATCTAAGCTGTGTGTAAGGGTGGATGTTTTCCATTCTTAGCCCTTAAGTAAAGATAGTGCCATGATGAGAAACAAATTGTGTTTAGTTTTGCAAAGGCTGTGTTCTTTGTAAAGAATGTAAATTGGACCAGGCATGGTGGCTCACACTTGTAATCCCAGAACTTTGAGAGGCCGAGGTGGGAGGATCCCTTGAACTGAGACGTTCAAGACCAGCCTGGGCAACATAGGGAGACCCCCATCTCTATAAAAAAATAAAAAACAAAACTTAGGTGTAGTGGCACACACCTGTGGTCCCAGCTGCTTGGGAAGCTGAGGTGGGAGGATCGTTTGGGCCCAGGTGGCTGAAACTAGCAAGCTTTGATTGCACTGCTGCACTTCAGCCTGGGGTACAAAGTGAGTCCCTGTCTCAAAAAAAAGAAAAAGATAAGTTGGAGAAACAAGAACTAATATATTGAGTATATATTTGTGCTAGTTACTACACATTCACATTTAAGCTCATGGCAACCCTGTGATATAGAAGTATTAACCTTATTATATAATTGAGTCAGTTGAGATCCACAGAGATTAAATAACTTACCCAAAGCCACATCATCAATACATTGTAGAGCTGGTTTATGAACAGAACTCTAACTTTAAAATTAGATCTTTCCTATATACTGTGCTCTTTGTGAAAGCAAGAAGCACAGTCCAATCATTGAACAGAATCTAATGGATTTATACAGCAGTGTAAATTATGCAGATATATATGTATTTCTCTGAATATGGAGTCATTGGGGAATGATCTGAAACTTGAGGATAAATAATAATATTTTCAATACGTTAGGACATGGGGAAAAAAGAGCAAAGAAAAAACATGTTCAGTACAGTTTGAGCATCCCTAAGCTGGAAATCTGAAATGCTCCAAAATTTGAAACTTTTTGAGTGCTGACATGAGACTCAATGTTCATTGAGTTCATTGGAGCTCAATTGGAAATTGGAAATGTTCATTGGAGAATTCCAGATTTTCAGATTAGGAGCTGGGTATGGTGGCTCATGCCTATAACCCCAGCACTTGGAGAGACTGAGACAGGCAGATCACTTGAGCCCAAGAGTTCAAGACCAGCCTGGGAAACTAATTAGAAAATTAGTTGGGCATGGTGGCACCCTCCTGTAATCCCAGATACTTGGGAGGCTGAGGTGGAAGGATTACTTGAACCTGAGAGGTGGAGGTTGCAGTGAGCCAAGATTGTGCCGCTGAACTCCAGCGTGGGTGGTAAAGCAAGACCCTGTCTCAAAAAAAATAAATAAAAATAAATAAATAAATAACCAACCCCACAGATTTTCAGTTTAGGGATGCTCAACAGGTAAGTATAAAGCCAATATTCCAAAATCTGAAAAAATTCAAAAGTTGAAACACTTGTGGTCCCGAGGATACCCAGCCTGTATTTAATACCTTTGCGAATGAGCATCGTTTTGCCATAATAGTTTAGGAATGAAGGAATGTGTAACGTGCAATGGCAAATGCATTTAGCTAACTTTGATTAATTAGTTGACAGTTTTCAAAGCACTGTCATCAGTCCCAAGGCTAAAAGTGAACGGAAAATAGTTTCTGCCCTGAAATGGCCTCAGACATGCTTGGAAAGCGATGTAAACCGGTAATTGCATTGCAGCCTGTAATCACTGTATTAGAAGCATGTGCAAAGTGCCAAGGGAACTTGAAAGCTCTTAAGGGTCAAAGTTTTGTAGAAAGGTGATGTTAGGTCTCAGTTTTGAAAGGGATATGGGTAGGAGTGTGCCAAGTAAATAGAGTGAGAGCTTGGGGAGAGGTCAGGTATTGCAAGAGGAGGATGTGCATAGACACAGACATCTGGAAAGCATGATATGTACATAGAATCACAATATTTGGATGCCTTTCTTCAGCAGGTCCTGTTGATTTTATCTTTATATCTTGAATCCATCTACACTATTGCTGCTGCCTCCCCCTCTCCTTTCTCTATTCCACACCAAGCCCCCATTATCACCTATATTGACTGCTTACAACAGCCTTCTGATGGGATGTTTGTTTCCATTCTTGCCCTCCCTCCAGTTCATTCTCCATGTATCAAGAAAGGTGACATCTAAATTGTG
This sequence comes from Pan troglodytes, assembly GCF_028858775.2. Taxonomy (NCBI): domain Eukaryota; kingdom Metazoa; phylum Chordata; class Mammalia; order Primates; family Hominidae; genus Pan; species Pan troglodytes. The sequence goes on along the minus strand of NC_072403.2, from coordinate 99,581,128 downwards.
AATCAAATCATATCACTTATCTTTCTTTGTTGCACGAGTCTCTACCAGAACCTTAACTTCTTCAACTTCCATTCATGCCCCATTCTATCATTTTTGTAGGAACCTAGCTACAATGTTAATTTGTTTTTCTAACATAGCAGGGTCTTTCCATTCCCATTGCGTAGATTATTCCTTGTGTCTAAAAGAAATGCATTTTATACTATCACTCTTTATGCACGATGAAAGTTTCATGAAACAATACTTATTTATACTGTATTCTGTCCTGTTTTATACGTATTTTTTAAGACTGGTGGTTGGGACTCAACAGAATTTATTTTTATTTTTATTTATTTATTTATTTTGAGATGGAGTCTTGCTCAGTCGCCCGGGCTAGAGTGCAATGGCGTGATCTCTGCTCACTGCAAGCTCCGCCTCCTGGGTTCACGCCATTCTCCCACCTCAGCCTCCCGAGTAGCTGGGACTACAGGTGCCCGCCACCACACCCGGCTAAATTTTTTTGTATTTTTAGTAGAGACAGGGTTTCACCGTGTTAGCCAGGATGGTCTCGATCTCCTGACCTCATGATCCACCCATCTCAGCCTCCCAAAGTGCCGGGACTACAGGCGTGAGCCACCGTGCCAGGCAAAGGAATTTATTTCTAACTGGCAACCTATAATTTGAAAAGTGTGTCCTCTAGTTCTCTTAGTCCCTTGTTTGCTTCTATGATGACAATAATAAGAGTAATTGTTTTGTTTTACTTGTTTTAGTGTCTGTTTTCTCTATAAGCTTCATGAAGACAGAACATGTCTTCTTCACTCTTATTTCCTCAGCACCAGCAAAGTGCCCGAAACATAAGTGTTTAATGTATATTTGAAGAATGAATACCTGAGTATCTCTGCTGTGATCTCATATAAAATATGCAGCTTCACTGAATGAGTTCATAATTTTAAATCTATGGAGATGACGTGGTGTGGTGGCTAAAGTAACTCCATCTTGGATGCTAATCTGCCATGTTGACTTTTGATTATCCCCAGTTCCAGGAATACCTGTAAGATTTCTATTTTATCTACTGTTCATAGTACTTAAGGGCAGGATTTTTATTTTATTTACTGTTTATAGTACTTAAGGACAGGATTTATAATTCTTGCCCTTAAGCAAATGATAGGCTATGACATAGCATTCTTGATTTTTTCTAAGGGGTTGACTTCGGTTGTCTTAGACATCCCTTCTGAAGCATGGTTACCCCTTCTCTATGGTATATACCATAGAGAAGCCCTGGGTCTTGGGGTAGATAACTGCACAAGGATTCATCATCTTGTCTCTTAGCTTCCTGAGATATGACTTCTGTTCATAAATCCATATTAAATGTTTCTTTCTGAGAAGCTGGGTTTGTCAGCTGCTTTCTTCAGTCTCTCAGCCTCCTCAGTCTTTTGAGGGTAGATTTGTATAGACCTGCTTACCATGGAGCACTTAATAATGGTGGGAAGGATTAGAATTCTAGCTTCACTATTTGTGTAACTAACTCTTGGCAAGTCAGCTGTAAGATGATGGTTTTGATTCCAAGTTTACAGGATTGCTGCAAGGATTAATAATGATGTTGAAGATTATAATAACTGCTATTTATGGGATACCTCACTTGTACGGTGCCGTATTTTGCTTTGCTTTACAGGGCTATTAATAAAATGTAATGAGATAAAGATAACAGAGTGCTTAATGTCAGGAGTTGCAAAGGGTCTGTGATTTTACTCTCTTAAGTTTCTACCACAGTTCCATGGATGGTAGCAGAAAACATCAGACCCCTGAATGAGGGAAAAGGAGTTTACTATTCATAGCAATAGCAGTAGCCACAGTATCAACATATTTTGTGTGTCAATTTCCCAAGTTCTTTTTCTTCCCATACCGCAATGTGAAGAGGGTCAGATAATACCTCTATATAAGCTGTGTACTGTGTTACAGGAGAGAAACCTTGAGTCTTTTATAATGGGCAGTAAGCATGCCTGCCCTTTGCTCTGGAGTGAGGAACCATCTTTATCTTACAAATCTGTATCCTTGAAAGATAGTCCAGAACAAAGGCGATTTGTGTCTTGTTTACATACGCAGAAATGTTGGAGTCCCATGAGGATTTGTCGCTCAACACTAAGCACAGTGGTATATTGTGCTTAGTGGTACACATACAATGTACAGTACTTGAAATTTTCATTTCATCATCTCAGTCATGCCATTGCTATTTGTATTGTATCCTTATTTTACAGAAAAGGACACTGAGATTCAGGAACATGAAAGGAATTACCTAAGGTCACTCAGCTATAAAATTCTGGAGTTGAACTACTAACCTAGCTATTTGCCTCAAAGCCAGAATTCTTTGTATTCTATATGTAGAGTTAAATTTGTAAAATGGCCAGTACGTGTCTGGCTCCGAAATAATGATGGAATGTAGATTTGTCTCCCTTTCTTACTTGCTTTTCATTTTGCTCATTAAACTTAAATTCAGCTGGTTCTGTTTTTTTTTTTTGAGACGCAGTTTTGTTCTTGTTGCCCAGGCTGGAGTGCAATGGCACAATCTCGGCTCACCGCAACCTCCACCTCCCGGGTTCAAGCGATTCTCCTGCCTCAGCCTCCCAGGTAGCTGGGATTATAGGTATATGCCACCACACCCGGCTAATTTTGTATTTTTAGTAGAGATGGGGTTTCTCCATTTTGGTCAGTCTGGTCTCAAACTCCCGACCTCAGGTGATCTGCATGCTTCGGCCTCGCAAAGTGCTGGGATTACAGGCAAGAGCCACCATTCCTGGCTCAGCTAGTTCATTTTAATTTTGTATACTTTTAATTTTGAAATAATTTCAGACTTATAAAAAGTTGTGATAATAGTACCAACAACTCCATATCCTCTTTATCTAGATTCAGCAGTTATTAACATTTTGCCACATTTCCTTCATCGTTCTGTATAATTTTTTCCTGTGTCATTTGAGAGTAGGTTTCATACATAATGCTCCTTTACCTCTTAATATGTAATTGTTTATTTCCTAAGAACAAGGCTTGTTTTACATGACCATAGTACAGTTACAGATTCATATAATATTGATAAAATGCTTTAACTTACAGTCCATATTCCAGTCTTGTTGATTTTTTTCCCATATAGGATCACAAATTGCATTTAGTTTCTTGTAACTGGTACATTTTAAGTAGCTTTACACTCTCGTTATTAACTTACATCTGCATAGCTTGATAGAGGAGCTACCCTGCTAATGGTGAGCAGGAAGACCGGCTTTCTTGACTCTGCTGATGAGTTTATTATCAAATTTCAGGTGTGGCCTCAAGAAGCAATTAAACTAGTTGTCCAATTGTTGTCATTTAGTCCTGAGGTGCAATATGTATGTTGGGCAGATATTCATCCACATTAAGGTAAACAGCAGGACTGACTGAATTATCTACGTTTGTACTGTTCTTTGCTTCCAATCTATTCTCACAGACCCACCAGCATTCCATTCTGCTTAGAAGCACAAGTTGTATAATAACCATACTACAGCAAAAAAAAAAAAACAAACCAAAAAAAAACTATCATCAGAGCAAACAGGCAACCTACAGAGTAGCATAGAATTTTCGCAATCTATCTGACAAAGGTCTAATATCCAGAACCTACAAGGAACTTAAAACAACCCCATTAAAAAGTGGGCAAAGGACATGAACAGACACTTCTCAGAAGAAGACATTTATGCGGCCACAAACATTCGAAAAAAAGCTCAACATCACTGATCGTTAGAGAACTGTAAATCAAAACCACAACGAGATACCATCTCATGCCAGTCAGAATGGTGATCATTAAAAAATCAAGAAACAACAGATGCTGGTGAGATTGTGGAGAAATAGGAACACTTTTACACTGTTGGTGGAAATGTAAATTAGTTCAGCCATTGTGGAAGACGGTGTCATGGTTCCTCAAATATCTAGTACCAGAAATACCATTTGGCCCAGCAATCCGATTGCAGGGTATATACCCAAAGGAATATAAATCATTCTGCTACAAAGATACATGCACGTGGATGTTCACTGCAGCACTATTCACAATAGCAAAGACATGGAATCAACCCAAATGCCCATCAATGATAGACTGGATAAAGAAAATGTGGTTGGTACATATACACCATGGAATACTGTGCAACCGTAAAAAGGAACGAGATCATGTCCTTTGCAGGGACATGAATGGAGCCAGAAACCATTATTCTCAGCAAACTAATGCAGGAACAGAAAACCAAACACTGCACATTGTCACTTGTAAGTGTGAGCTGAACAATGAGAACACATGGCCATGGGGAGGGGAAGAACACACACCAGCGTTTGTTGGGGGTGGGGTGGGAAGAGTGAGAGCTTTAGGAAAAATAGCTAATGCTTGTGGTGCTTAATACGTAGGTGATGGGTTGATAGGTGCAGCAAACCACCATGGCACACATTTGTCTATGTAACCTGCACATCCTGCACATGTACCCCGGAACTTAATTTTTAAAAAGAACCATGCTAAATTTATTATAGTCATAATTTGCCTTCCAAATTGTTTGGGATATTCTCTTCTAAGCCCCAAAGTTTTAATTCTTACTTTGTTTGCTTCTTGTTTGTGTCTTGAAACTAATGCAGACATGTTTCTGAGGAAAATTTCTGCAAATTTGGGAGGGCTTCTGCACTGGTCTTGGTGGCAAACCTACAGTGCCTGACTTGGTAGTGTTGGAGAATCAGAAGTGAGGAACAACTGGGGTAATTGCCTTTTTAGACTCATGGCCTATAGATTATGTTAATGTGGATAAAAATACAGAGCTAATCTTCATAAGATGATGTCAATTTTGCCACCTGAATGTCTGGTTGCTAAAGATATGGATCCCTTTTTCATTAGCAAAATTAGGTTTTTATGCAATTTTCACAGATTTTGATCCTGAACCTGGCAAGTTTAGCTCCTAGCTGAATTTAGTACCTATCTAGAGCCAGACTGAGAATATTTTTTGACTTTGTGCTCAGTTATCTGAGTACTAGCGGTAGGAATCATATTTGCCATTGTATCAGAAAAATAAATGGTTGAGGACTGCTGACAAGCTAATTGATTGATGTGCTTTCCTAGTGAATGCTCTGGAGCCAAAGATTCTATTATATTAGAATCTCTGATACTAGGTTCCTAAATCTAAAGTTTAGAATTGTGCTTGGTACATTGTAAGCACTCACTACATATTAGCCATTCTTATATTACATATTAGAATCTCTGATCTTAGGTTCTCAAACGAGATCTGGCAGTTGTGAATTTTCACTTGATATTCCCTTAAGTGCTTCCTCTTAAAAATAAGTAAGCAAATAAATAAATAAATAAAAGGCCAGGTGCAGTGGCCAATGTCTGTAATTTCAGCGCTTTGGGAGGCTGAGGTGGGAGGATTGCTTGAGTCCAGTTCGAGACCACCCTGGGCAATATACTGAGATATAGTGAGACTTCATCTCTACAAAAATCTAAAAGATAAAAAAAAGTCCTTTTTTTTTTTTTGAGACAGGGTTTCACTCTCAAATTCCTGACCTCAGGTAATCCACCCACCTCAACCTCCCAAAGTGCTGGAATTACAGGCGTGAGCAACTGCACCTGGCAAGAAGTGCTTCTTGCTTTCAACCTCAGATTTGCTCCTCATTCAATGTGTTGTTTAGTTTATTTCTCAAGGACTGTGCCTAATTTTGTGGATTTTATTTCTCTGTTAAAATTTTCAGGTTTACTGTCAGTCTTTTATTATTTGGTTCTCATTGTGTAACCTTTTTAGGATATTTTATTCTGTGAAACTTTTATTACTTTGAGGCCTAAAGAAGATAGTTATCAGTAGACCTTCTTTTCGCTTGTGCTAGTCCTAGATGAAGCCCAATGCCAGGTGAAACAGCCCTACCCGAAGGGAGCAAAAGAAAATAAACCCTGAAGCTAAGCAAACCCATTGGTCACATTCTGATCCAAGAAAGCTCCAAATCCAATCTCAGAGACAGTTGAAGAAAGTCGTATTACTCCCGGAATAATTCTAAACCTGTGAGAATACAAGTGAACTTAAAACCATGCTCCAAGCCTGGCGCGGTGGCTCGCACCTGTAATCCCAGCACTTTGGGAGGCAGAGGCGGGTGGATCACGAGGTCAAGAGATCAAGACCATCCAGCAACATGGCGAAACCCCGTCTCTACTAAAAATACAAAAATTAGCTGGGCATAGTGGGTGCCTGTAATCCCAGGCTGAGGCTGTGGTCCCAGGTACTCGGGAGGCTGAGACAGGAGAATCGCTTGAGCCCGGGAGGCGGAGTTTGCAGTGAGCAGAGATTGCATCACTGCACTCCAGCCTGGCGACAGAGCGAGACTCTGTCTCAAAAAAAAAAAAAAAAAAAAAAAAATGCTCTATGCTCGGTGGCTCTCAATTTGTTTTATTTTCTCTCTTTTTTTTTTTATGCTGCACCCATTTGAGAGAAAGATAAACCTCTAATTAAAAACATTCACTACTTTGGGCATTGTTAAAATGGGAGGCAACTGCTCTCTCCCTAAGCCATGGTTCTTAAACACTAGCTGCAGACTTGAATCACCTGAGAAGCATTTAAAACTGCTTAAGCCCAGGCCCTTTAGCCTGAGGTTGGGCATCGGCCTAGAAGTTATAAAAATTATCAGGTGATTCAGATGTTCATCCGGGCTTGATAACCACTACCGAACGGCTACCCAGGGGCAGAAAGGTGTGTAGTACAGTGGTCTCTCTGCACATTAGATCACCTGGGGAATGTTTTACATCCTTCTGCCCAGAGCCCACGTTGTACTAATTAAATCAAAATATTTGCACGTGGGAGCCAGGCGGGTTTTCCTGAAGATTTCCGGTGGTCATTCCCATATACGGCCAAGTATTGGAACTGCTGGTGTAGTGACTAAGAACATTGACCATGGAAGACTCAGGTTTAAATCCAGCTTCTCCTCTGATAGATTTTTAAGTTTTCTTCACCTCGTCTGTAAAATCTGGAAAATTATTTAGCTACCGTATAGATGTGTCATCAGGATGCAAGGTATTAATACATATGGAGTGCTGAGAATTGTGTTTGGTATATTGTATGTATTCAGTATCAGTAAATATTAGTCTTTTTTTTTTTTTTGAGACAGTCTCTCGCTCTGTCTCCAGGCTGGAGTGCAGTGGTGCGATCTCAGCTCACTGCAACCTCTGCCTCCCAGGTTCAAGTGATTCTCCTGCCTCAGCTTCCTGAGTAGCTGGGACTACAGGCACCAGCCACCACGCCTGGCTAATTTTTTGTGTTTTTAGTAGAGACAGGGTTTTGCCGTGTTGGCCAGGCTGGTCTTGATCTCCTGACCTCAGGTGATCTGCCTGCCTCGGCCTCCCAAAGTGCTGGGATTACAGGCGCAAGCCACTGCGTCCAGCCAATATTAGTCATTATTATGTTATTTTAGAATATCTCAGGGTGGGGTATTTTGAATACCTCTCCCCGCCTCACCACCATCCTAGGCTTAGCACCATGTGGAGTTAGTAAACAGTACGTGTCTGAGCCATACTGCTTAACATTCAACAGGAATTCCTTAAACGTACTTTTATGAAGTTGTGGTTTGGTAAGGGAAAAGTTCTCATTTTTGCAAAATAATGCCTGCTCATTTTAAATAATTAAGCAATACAAAAAGATGCAAAGAATTTCTTAAACTACCCCATAAATCATCAACACTGACTTTTATTTTTAGGTATATTTCTATGCAGATATACAGGCAGAAAAAAGGAAGGAAAATAGGAAGGAAAACTGGATAAATATGCTTTTTACAAAATCCAGGCTGTATTGTAATGAGTTTTTATTTTCAGAGTGTTATTTTTAAGTTTTACAATGGAAAAATGTCCAACATATTGAAAAGTAAAATAGTATTATTATTCCTCATGTGCTCATTACTGAAATGCTGTTTTGTTTTTATCATTTTTATTTTTAAATAGAGATGGTGGGGGGGTGGGTCTCGCTATGTTGCCCCAGGCTGGTCTCGAACTTCTGGCCTCAAGTGATCCTGCACCTCGACCTCCCAAAGTATTGGGATTACAGGCATGAGCCACCGCGCTTGGCCTGAAATGCTGTTTTAAATAAAAATGTTAAAAGTAGTTTTGTTTGAATTCAGTGAAAAACCAAAGTGCAGTTCAAAAAATTATTGATGTATTTCCTAAATGAGGTTTTTACAGTAAGAAAAGAAATTGTGAAAAACATTACAATTCGTAGTGTTTTTACAAAAAGATCTTCATGTTTCAAATTTAGACAGCATCACCGTCTACCATAAGGGATGAAGACATTGGCACTCTCACAAATGATATAATTTTCTTCCACCTTTACCAATTTGTGTTGGGTAACTTTCTCACTCGAAGTTTATAACATTTATAGTCTGTTTAGTAACCATATCTGCACAACCTCTACTGTTCATTTTATGTTGAACCAGATAAGATGCTTACCACCAATCTTTTTCCTGATATATGGCTTAATTGGCTGTATTTAAGAAATTATGACTTCTCAGAAAAAGTAATCCTAGAAATATCAAAAGGAGGCTTAATCTTTAGAAAATTACCATGTTTAGAAATAAGACTGAGTGCAGTGGCTCACACCTATAATCCCAGCACTTTGGGAGGCTAGGGCAGGATGATTGCTTGAACCCAGGAGTTTGAGACCAGCCTGGACAACAAGGGTGAGATATGCCGTCTCCACAAAAAAATACAAAAAATTAGCCAGGCATGGTGGTGTACACCTGTAGTCCCAGCTACTTAGGAGGCTGAGGTGGGAGGACTGATTGAGCCCAGGAGTTGGAGGCTGCAGTGAGCCATCATCATACCGCTGCATTCCAGCCTGGGCAACAAAGTGAGACCCTGTCTCAGAAAACAACAACAACAAAAGAGTCAAAATCTTTCTTTTAGAAATAAAGGAATAACACTGATTGTTTAGTTCTTATCTCACATTTTTTCTTCTGATACCATGGATGCAAATGCGTAGGTCAATCCCAGTGTAATTGTAAAATTTTCCAATCTTCCTGTGTTGCCAATTAATTCAAATTAAAAAACAACAACTGAGCAGGTAAAACACACTACTTTGCAACTTCTTTATCGAATGAATCTATTCCTATATAATATCACTGTTAAATTATCTGCTTTGACCAGATCATGATCTTTGTGATTTAATGTGACTACAAAGTAAAGTACATTTATTTCATTTCCCATGGAGTTTTCTTGATAGGGTGCTTTATTTTCAAAATTTAGCAACTTATCCAGCATACATCTGTGTTGAATTTTCTGTATATTTTCTTGATATAATTTATCTTGATATGTAGATTCAGTTTCTCTTTTTTAATTGAAATATGTTAATCATAGAAAAGAATATAGTTAATACTTATATGCCCCACACCCAGCTTCGAAAATAAAATATTACAAATACTTTTAAATTCCCGAGAGTACCCATCTCTGGCAAACTCTTACCTTACACAATAGGTAATGTCTATCTTGAAATTTGTGTTTATTATACCTGTGAATGTCACTCATTACCTATGAATGTATCTCTAAATAGTATTATTTTACAAGTTATTAAATTTTATATAAATTATATCAAAGTGTAATTATCTTTGTGCAGCTGCAGCTTGGATTTTTTTGTTTGACTCAATTTTTAAAGAAGACTTATCCAGCTGGGCGCATTGGCTCACGCCTGTAATCCCAGCACTTTGGGAGGCCGAGGCGGGTGGATCACTTGAGGTCAGGAGTTCGAGATTAGTCTGGCCAACATGGTGAAACCCTGTCTCTGCTAAAACTACAAAAATTAGCTGGGCATGGTGGGTGCCTGTAATCCCAGGCTGAAGCAGGAGAATTCCTTGAACCCAGGAGGCAGAGGTTGCAGTGAGTGATCACACCATTGCCCTCTAGCCTGGGTGACAAAAGCGAAACTCCATCTCAAAAAAAAAAAAAAAATTTATCCACAATGATGCATGGAGATCTAGTTCTTTGATTTTATTGCTGAGTGGTGTGCCATAGCAGTAGTGTACCACAATTTAGATTTGGTTCTTTATTTCGTGGAAGTTTTTCCCTTTATTGTTTATATTGTGCCCTGTCTCCCATCACCTTGGTCACACCTCTGATTCCAGCTGCCACAGTTGTAAATACAGGTTTACAACTATTTACACAGGTGTAAACAGTTTTGTGTGTGCTTCCATTCACTTATTGCTAGTCGCACCTCATCCTCTCTGGAGCCTGCTGGTCCCAGCACATACATAGCTCCAGTGTGGTGGAATTATTTTGGATAGACAATTCTGGTAGACACTATGTATGTATTTTACAAGGTACCATGGAAATTAAGCCTCCATTGCTTATAGCAATGACTTTGATGGCATAATCTTGTATTAAGTTTTCTTCCTTCCCTCTCTCTCATCACTTCTGCCCTCAGGAACCATCTCCCAAATAAACTACTTGCCTGCAAGTCTTTTTCTCAGGCCCTGCTTTTGAAGAAGCCAAAGTGTGTGTGTGTGTGTGTGTGTGTGTGTGTGTGTGTGCTTTCTATTTTTTACGGTTCATCTCTGTGGCTTCTGATAAGTGAGATCAAGTTAGGAGCCCTGCCAAATAAGGCTGCTCCATTCTGCTTCACAATCTATAGTATCTTTTCTTGGAGATCTCTTTTGAAGTTTATGGCTTTGAATTTTGTCTCTCTATCCTTATGACTGGTTGCTAGGGAAGCAGTCTACCTTCCTTCCTTCCTGTCTGCATGTTTGTTTGCTAGTCTTCATTCTTTTTGTATTTTAGGGACACCAGTTTTCCTAAGGTTGGATTATCTTTCTTCAATTCTGTTTATTTTTCTGATTACATTAATCTTTGTATTCTCTGATTAGTTCTTCTATGTCATAGTATTTTTTTCAATTATGACTATACTGTTATGTTTCTTAATTATTAGTTTTATGGTAAAAAGTTTGGTCACTAATTTTTAGACTCCTTATAAAATTCACTCCTGTTTTTTCATCTTGTCTTTTAGTTCTTGTTTATTTTATTCATATTCTCAGTAAGTTCCAAATCCTGAAGCATTTGTGAATAATGTTCTTCGTATTCATTGGGTTACATTTTTCTCCTGGGCAGAGTTCTTTGATCTGTTGTATGCTACATTTTTTCCAGCTGTCTATCTTCTGGTCTGTGCCTCCCTCCCTATTCTCTCTCTCCCTATTTTTGGTTATTTCAGTTTGATCACCTACTGGTGATGCTGTTCTTTTTCCTCTTGCTCATGCTTGACAGCTCTGCCCCAGCTTTCCATTTGTTTGCACATTGTGTGAATGACTTCTTCACTCCTCATGTCACGTTTGTTTTTGGCTTACCTCACCTTTGTGGTTGCAAAAATATAAACTCCTCCCCCTTTCCATTCCTCTTTTGTCTCTCTCTCTAGTAGGTCATGGTGACCTGTACACATTATTCCTCAACTCTGACATGGTATATTAAATTTTTGCAAACTAGCCCTGATATTTTTCTGTCTTCCTGTAAAAACTACTTCTCTGATTCTTACTGCTCACACAACACCGTATCAAGGTTTGCTTTCTGCAGTAGGAGAATGTATTGTGTTTTCATTGGAAAGGCCATTGGTGTGTTACCCTAGAATTTTTACTTTTGCTGGAAAGTGCTGGAATTCATTTCTGTCTTACTAATTGTTTCCCACAGCTTGGGCAGCATCTCTTAGTTGCAAGAGGGAAAAAATAATGGAATTTATTCAATTTGTTTTTCTCCAGATTTGGGGTGTTAATGAGAATTGTTAATTCATCTCTGACTTCTGATACATGAGGACTGAGTTAGCCTTGCCAAACAGGGCTGTTCCATTCTCCTGCAGAAGCTATTGTATTTTTACTTGACTATCAACTTTGAAGTTTGTGACTTTGAGCTCTTTCTGTCTTGTGTATTTGCTGCTGGAGAACCAACCTACCTACCTGTTTACTCTCTAATTACTTTCCTTCCTTTTCTTTTTGATGTTGGTTGAAGATGGGAGATTATGTGAAGAAGCTTTCATTTCACTACTTTATCCCGGAAGTCTTCTTGGGTTTTTTTTTGTGTTTTTTTAAATTGTGAAAAAATACACATAACGTAAAATTTACCATCTTAGCCATTTTTAAGTATACAGTTCAGTGGCATTAGGTACATTTACATTGTGCAACCATCACCACCATCCGTCTGCGGAACAGTTTTCATCTTGCACAACTAAAACTCTCTACCCATTAAACAATAACTCCACATTCACCCCAACCCCCTTTTTCTTGTTTGTTTGTTTTAAAATTTAGATTATGTGAGAATGTTTCTATACTGATATGGTTTGGCTGTGTGTCCCCACCCAAATCTCATGTTCAATTGTAATCCCCAGTGTTGGAGGTGGGGCCTGGTGAGAGGTGATTGGATCATGGGGATGGTTTCTAATGGTTTAGCACCATTCCCCTAGTGCTGCCTCGGTGATAGAATTCTCACAAGATCTGGTTGTTCAACAGTGTGTAGCATCTCCCCATTCACACTTTTCCTCCTGCTCCCACCGTGTAAGATGTGGCTGCTTCCCTTTCGCTTTCTGCCATGATTGAGTTTTCTGAGGCCTCCCCATACGTGCTTCCTGTACAGCCTGTGGAACCATGAGCCAAGTAAACTTCTTTTCTTCATGAATTAGCCAGTCTCAGTTATGTCTTTATAGCAGTACAAGAACAGACTAATTATACATGTATCTTTTGTGAAACTGCTATTGAAACTACTGTCTTGTTATTTATATCTTCATATGAGTAAGATAAACTAGTCTTAGAATTACTTTCAGGAAAACTTCATTCCTGCTATTTACTGAATATATATATATATATGTGTGTGTGTGTGTATACATATATATATATATATATGTTTACCCTGTATTACTAGGGGTAAAACATGCTGTGTAGATAGATTCCCTTTGTACCTTGATTGCCAAGAAGCGTTAAGTACCTTGAGCTTAGAGTTTTCTGGTATAAATTTATACCTCCATTTCATTTTATGTGCTTAAGTCCCCCATTTCATTTTTGGTAGCAAATGAAATATAGTAAGATAATAAATGAGGCCGGCCATGGTGGCGCAGTTCCTTGGAGTCCCAGCTACTCAGGAAGCTGAGCTGGGAGGACCACTTGAGACCAGGAGGTCGAGGCTACAGTGAAGTATGATTGTGAGCCACTGCACTCCAGCCTGGGTAACAGAGTGAGACCTTTTCTCTGGGGAAAAGAAAAAAAAAAGAAGAAGAAGAAATTATTAAGTAGCTTTTAGTTTAGCCAAAAGAATTCTCCAAATGAGAATTGCATGTTGTTCATTTAAATGTAACCTTTTTATTGCTACCCAGGTTCACAACCTATTTGTCAGCTGAAATGCTTCAAAATTGACCTAATAACTGAGTTTTTTTCAGCCGAATTGTTATATTTAAGATAGACAGAAAATCTTAGTGATTATGGTTAAGTTTGGGAGATGTGTCCAAAATAAACAAACTTTTTAAAAGGAGAAGGAAATATTTATTACATGTTTATTATATGACATATTTTTCTTAGTCATCACAAGAGCCCTAGTTTATTATTTAACAGATTTATTATCCCCGTATTTCAGCTGTGAAAACTATAGCTCATTCATGTAAAATTACTTTCTCAAGGTCTCTTAACTAATAAAAGTAGAACTGGAATTTGGAATTTGGATCCTTTTTTTTTTTTTTTCTGAGAAATTACGATAGAACCTTTATTACTGATGTTTCTGTTCTAGAAACATTTCGTACTATAAACATGAACTGTTTGAGCCTTTATCCTATAAATGCTTTGGAAATATTTACCTACTTCTGTAAATACATCCTAAAGCAATGACTTTTTAATAAGGAATACAGTAATTTACTTCCTAAAGTCTAGAAAATAAAAATATTGTACCCTGAGAGGAAACTTGAAAAAATCAATCTGTACCAAGCCAAAGTGGAAATGTACAAGCCTCTTAAAGAAAGTGACGTCTCCAGGTCTGCAAGTTTGGGCAAGTTTTTACGGTTAATATGTTTGTGAAATTCAACAAATAACTTCTATTGACAACAGGAGAGTATATGTTGTTATTAATCAAGAGATAGTGGTTTTAATTTTATTGCTCTCCTGAACAGTCACAAACACCCTTGAAGACGATTTCTTCTTAAACTCTTCTTACATTCTCACTTTTTCTGTTTCCCCCATCATTCCCTTCTCTTTTTCCCAACTCTACAGCCATGTATAGTCCTTTGCAGAGGCTATATGAGTATTGGAGAAGTAGGGGAAAAGTTGAAGACAGTTGTAAATTTATACTGGCTATGCTGTTATTTCACTATTTTGTTTTTATGCATTTCTCAATGAAAGGATATACATATGTGTATTAGTCTGTTCTCACACTGCTAATAAAGACATGCCTGACACTGGGTAATTTATAAAGGAAAGAGATTTAATTGACTCACAGTTCAGCATGGCTGGGGAGGCCTCAGGAAACTTACAATCATTGCAGAAGGGGAAGCAGACACATTCTTCACATGGCAGCAGCAAGGAGAAGTGTTGAGCGAAGGGTGGGGGAAAGCCTCTTTTAAAACCATCAGATCTCGTGAGAACTAACTCACTGTCACGAGAACAGAATGGGGGAAACCACCCCATGATTCAGTTATCCCCACCTGGTCCCTCCCATGACACGTGGGGATTATGGGAGCTATAATTCAAGATCAGATTTTGGGAGGAAATACAACCAAACCATATCAATATGGCATAGGGGTTGAGTATAGGTTCCGTTTTTAGATAGCCTGTGTTCACATCCTAGCTTTTCTTTCCACTTAGGCAAGTTAAGTAAATTCCCTGTACTTCAGTTTCATCATTTATAAAATGAGGGTTGAAATAGTAGGAAAGTCTGGGATTGTTGCAAAGAAAAATTAAGGTACTTAAGACATGCCTGTCAGATAGGAATAATTCAGGACTGGTGCAGTGCTCACTCTTGTAATCCCAGCACTTTGGGGGGCGGAGGTGGGAGGTTTGCTTGAGGCCAGAAGTTAGAGGCCAGCTTGGTCAACATAGCAAGACTGTCTCTATAAGAAATAAAAAATCCGGCTGGGCATGGTGGTTTATGCCTATAATCTCAACATTTTGGGAGTCTGAGGCGGGTGGATCATCTGAGGTCAGGAGTTTGAGACCAGCCTGGCCAAAATGGCAAAGCCCCGTCTCTACTAAAAATAGAAAAAATTAGCTGCGCTTGGTGGTGTGCGTCTGTAATCCCAGCTACTTGGGCGGCTGAGGCAGGAGAATTGCTTGAACCCGGGAGATGGAGGCCGCAGTGAGCCGAGATCACGTCACTGTACTCCAGCCTGGGTGACAGAGCGAGACTCTGTCTCAAAAAAAATAAATCATTCAGTACATGGGAATGTCTCTTCCACCTAACTTTGAGTGTCCAATTAGGGTAATAGTTCACAACTTTGGCTATGTATTAACAGTCGTGCGAGGAGCTTTTAGAAAATACAAATCCAGCAAGGCACAGTTCCTCACACCTATAATCCCAGTACTTTGGGGAGTTGATGTGGAAGGATCACATGAGGCCAGGAATTCAAGACCAGCCTGGGCAACATAGCGAGACTCTGTCTGTGCTACAAAATATATGTATATAACACATCCACCCCGCTATTCTAATGATTAAGCCTTTGATAGGGACGGGGATCAGATTTTCCCTGTTATTTACTTGTTTATTTGTAAATGCCATGAGGTTTTGTTTTGTTTTGTTTTGTTTTTTGTCTGTTTTGTTCACTGCTGTATCCCCAATACCTGGAATAATGCCTGGCACATTAAGTAGCCACTCAATTTTTTTAATGAAAAAAATAAGTAAATTATCTGTGGATTCTCAGTGGTTTATCTCCTCTCTTGCCATACTTTTTTTTTTTTAATTTACGAAGGTAAAGTTCATTCTTTTTGCTAAACAGTTCTGTTAATTTATGGTCAAATCCTCCCCTTAACCCTTGGCAACCACAGATTTATTCTTCATCCTTAGAATTTTGGGTTTTCCAGAGGGTCAAATAATTGAATCATACACTATATACCTTTTTGAATCTGGCTTCCTTCACTTGGAATGCATTTGGAGCTCATTCGTGTTAAGTGTATTAATAGTTTATTCTTACAAGTGGTATTCCATTGAATGGAACAAATATGTGAACAATCTTACACTGTTTTGTTCTTTTTGATTTTTAGCTTTCCAGAGTGTTGAATCTTCCACCAGAAAACTTGATCACATCAATATCTGCAGTTCCAATTTCCCAAAAAGAGTTAAGTATAATACACTTGTAACAATCTAAAATGTTGCTGACTTTGTTGATACACCAAAAAAGCAAAAAAGAATTGTTACTCTTCAGTTTGTGGAATAGTCCTTGAAATTGACTGTAAGATATGATTCATTATATTCAGCCTATTACTCCTATTGACTTAAATAATAAAATTAAAATCTGTATTTTAAATACTCTGATATGGCAGATTGTATATTCTTATGTTCATTATTTTAGTTATGCTAGTAACTATAATTGTGGCAAAGTCTTTGGGAATGAGGTTCAAATTCAATTCTGTAACAATAAATAAAATAACTAAAATTGTGGTTAGAATCTCAGGGTTTTTGAAGGGATATTAAAGATTGTACAGCCATCTGGTGCTTGAATACTGTTGTACCATATTTATCTACTAGGTTTTTAATGTTTTTGTTTATTGAGTTTCCTTTTGAGTACTCCCAGTGATAGAAAACTGTTGGTTAGGACTACATACAACTAATAGTTGCTTTCTCAGTTACAGAGAGGTATCTCTTTGTGAGTTTGTTCATCCTAAATGATTCTTATTTACGATTTGGGTAGAAAACTTCAATACTTGGATAGATTATTGTCTGTCAATTAATAATGACAAGAAATTAGCTACATAGTAGTCATTTAAGTCCTAAGCTTTGAAAAGAAGTTAAGATATAATTACCAGTACCATTCTGTCCTTGTATTTTATTCACTTAACTTTGTCAGGACTTTAAGAGTAGAATGAATATTCTTCTCAGAATAGAACAAAGAAGTAAGTGGAAAAGAAAGAGAAAGGCTACATTTGGCCTTCTAGTAAAAGCACCTTTAAAATGGCCCACTGCGGCTTTTTATATTGACTTTCTGTAAGAGAGGCAGCCACTACCAAGAGGATCTCATGATTATATGTAAATAGATGTAACCTTCCAAACTAGTTGCCTATTTCATAAAATCTATAAATGACATTCTGCATAATAAGGGAAATGTTACTGGTTTGGTGTTTGTTTGTTTTGAGACCAGGTCTCATTCTGTCGCCCAAGCTGGAGGGCAGTGGTGTGATCTCGGCTCACTGCTGCCTCAAACTCCCGTGCTCAAGTGATCCTCCCACCTCAGCCTCCAGAGTAGCTTGGACTACAGGCTCACGCCACTATGCCTGGCTGACATTTTTGTATTTGTTGTAGAGATGGGGTTTAGTCATGTTGCCCAGGGTGGTCTTGAACTCCTGAGCTCAGGCAGTCCACCTGCCTTGGTCTCCCAAAGTACTGGGATTACAAGTATGAACCACCACACCCAGCCTGTTTGTTTCCATTTTCATTTAATGTGTCAAAGGTCTTTAATAAGCTGAACCATCTTGGCCCATCTTTTGAATAGGATTTCCTTTGCCTGCTTCCACTTTAACAATCTGAGGTATTAACTTTAGTTTATAGAAAATAAATATTGGGGCCGGGCACGGTGGCTCACGCCTGTAATCCCAGCACTTTGGGAGGCCGAGGCAGGCAGATCATGAGGTCAGGAGATTGAGACCATCCTGGCTAACATGGTGAAACCCCGTCTCTACTAGAAATACAAAAAATTAGCCAGGCATGGTGGCATGCACCTGTAATCCCAGCTACACAGGAGGCTGAGGCAGGAGAACCGCTTGAACCGGGGAGGCGGAGGTTAGAGTGAGCCGAGATCTCGCCACTGCACTCCAGCCTGGGTGACAGAGCGAGACTGCATCTCAAAAAAAGTAAATAAATAAAATAAATATTGGGGAGGGCCTCAAGATTTTTCTGGCCTACAAATCTGAAATTCTTCATATTAAGTTTACTTAAAACAAAGGGAACCTCTAGTGCTTTGCCATAATAAATTCAGGTTTCCTTTACAGTATGTAGCTAAGCCTAACCGTTCTATATTTCTAACTTTATTCCAGAGTGCTTATAAGTGCCAGGAGAATTAAGAAATAGTATTTTTGTTAACATGGTTTAATTAATATAATGAATTAATTTACTCTGATCTAATTCTCTCGATTTTATTTTCTGTCTACTATCTGATGGTAGTAAACAGAATTAACAACTTTATTATAAGCCAATGGCTATCAGGTCTGTGGATTTCACACTAACCAATATCACAACTCCTCAGAATTAATGGGAAAATAACTATTGCTTTTTAAACTTTTTTAAGTATAAAGAATGAATGTACAGGGACTAGTTTAATGAACCCTGTGTGTGCCCATCACCCACCATCATCTGTATGGGACCAGTTTTTTGTTTGTTTGTTTGTTTATTTGAGGCGGAATCTTGCTCTGTCACCCACGCTGGAGTGCAGTGGCACAATCTTGGCTCACTGCAACCTCCGCCTCCTGGGTTCAAGCCATCCTCCTGCCTCAGCCTCCCCAGTAGCTGGGATTACAGGCACATACCACCATGCCCAGCTAATTTTTGTATTTTTAGTAGAGATGGGGTTTCACCATGTTGGCCAGGCTGGTCTCAAACTCCTGACCTTGGGAGGCCAAGGTAGTAGGATTGCTTGAGCTCAGGAGTTCAAGACCAGCTTGGGCAACATGCGCCTGCCTCAGCCTCCCAAAGTGCTGGAATTACAGGCTTGAGCCACCATGCCTGGCTCAGTTTTGTTTCTTTTATACGCCGTCTGCTTTCCTTGTCCACATTTTTTTTTTTTTTTTTTTTTTTTTTTTGAGACAGGACCTAGCTCTGTTGGTTGCTGAGGCTGGAGTGCAGTGGCAGAATCACGGCTTACTGCAGCCTTAAGCTCCCAGGCTCAAGCTATCCTCCCATCTCAGCCTGTCAATTAGCTGGGACCAGAAGCATGGGCCACCACACTTGGCTAATTTTTTAAATTTTCTGTAGAGATGGTGTCTCCCTACATTACCCAGGCTAGTCTTGAACTCCTCGGCTCAAGCAATTCTCCTACCTCAGCCTCCCACACTAGAATTACAGGCTTGAGCCACTGTGTTGGGCTCTCCTCATCCACAGTTGTTTATTTTGATATCTACTGCTTTTCATAGCTTAGATATTTTGTCTTTTTAAAGGTTTTATTTTTAAATGTGTTTTTCTATTATAAAAGCAAAACAGATAATCTTCTTAAGGAAATTCAGGAAAATACAGAAGAATAAGAAAAGATAAAAGCCCCCAATAGTCTACTACAGTAAGACAACTGATTTTAGCAAGTTGATGTATTTTTTACTTTTTTGTTTGAAATTTTTTTAGCGTTTAAAAAGACATAGCTATAAAACTACATAGAAAAACGTAAGATATTTGAATCCTTTTCCTGACATAATTCTGTTTTTAAAATGAATATTGCTTTTAGCAATATTGTAACATCCCCTTGTTGCTAGACATTTAGATTGTTTTCATTTTTTAATATAAATTTTTTTTCTTAGAGATTGGGTCTTGCTATGTTGCCCAAGCTGGTCTTGAACTCCTGAGCTCAAGCAATCCTCCTGCCTTGGCCTCCCAAATGTTGGAATTATAGGCATGGGCCCCTGTACCTGGCCAAAGTGTAATACATAGTAGGCTGCTGGATGATGTATTAAGGCTCAGGAAAATTCTTAATGGTCATTGTGGACTGGGTTTTTAAATGTGATGTTAACCAGAAGTCACACAGGAATTTTTAGTTATTTCCCTGAGTTTCATAAGTGTTAATGAAGGAAATAATTTGTGTCTTCTCAAAAACAAGTTTTTTCATTCCAGTGACAGATGGGCTGGATAAATAATGTTTCAACCCTCTTACTCTGCCCATCGAGTCTCATTCTCTAGTTCCATATTAAACACCAGAAGATAAATTAGTGTGAGTAGTTATATAGATGCTTATATGTTGATTAAAAAAATTTTTTTTTGCACCTTGAACTATTTCAAACCTACAGAAAAATTCATAGAGAATGATGTAATGAGTACTCTCATGGTCACTTTCTAAGTTGTCAAGTCCTTTTTCCAAATTTACTTCAAGTCTTATTTTGTAGGGAAAGGGAGAGCTTTTGATTTTTGTTAAGCATTACAGATAATGTTGAAGTCACTGATATATATTTGTTTGACTGCATTCCCTACCCTGCTTCCCTAGAGAGAACTGATCTCATGATGCAAATGATTTATTTTCACGAATCAGTTGCTTTGTGTTTGTTTCTTTGTTTTTGTATTGTTTTTTCACCTACCCAGTGAAAAGGATAAATGGCATTGTCCATCTCTTTAATGAACTACTGAGTGTTAAGAAGAATATTCTTCTTTTTCTCATGTTGAAACTCAAATTACAACATTTAAAAAATATGTCATTTGGAGGTCAGTGGAGAGGTTTGAATTAGAAGCATGTATTTGGAGTAGTAGAGGAAGCATTGTAGAAGAGGTAAAGAGACCTGGGCTTTTTTCTCAATCTGTTTTTATTTGCAGTAGGATTTTAAAGGAGACATTTAGCTTGCCAGACATCAGTTTTCATGTCTATAAAATAAGGTGGCTAGTATAAGAGGAAGAATTTTTTGAGACTAGGTCTTGCTCTGTCACCCAGACTGGAGTGCAGTGGCATGATCTCAGCTCACTGCAACCTCTGCCTCCTGGGTTCAAGCAATTCTCGTGCCTAAGCCTCCCGAGTAGCTGGGCTTATGGGCGCATGCCACCAAGCCTGGCTAATTTTTGTATTTTTAGTAGAGATGGGGTTTCTCCATGTTGGCCAGCCTGGTCTCAAACTCCTGACCTTAAGTGGTCCACTTGCCTCGGCCTCCCAAAGTGCTGGGATCTGTGCCCAGCCAGAAGAGGAAGAATTTTATAAGATGATAAGAAAAACATTCTAAATAAATACTAGGTTATTTCTCATTTTCTTGCTTTTAATTTTGTTTTTTATTTATTTATTTTATTTTATTTACTTTTTTGAGACAGAGTTTCGCTCTTGTCACCCAGGCTGGAGTGCAGTGGCGCAATCTTGACTCGCTGCAGTCTCCACCTCCAGGATTCAAGTGATTCCCCTGCCTCAGTCTCCCAAGCAGCTGGGATTGTAGGTACACACCACCATGCCTGGCTAATTTGTGTGTGTGTGTGTGTATTTTTAGTAGAGATGGGGTTTTACCATGTGGCCAGGCTGGTCTAGAACTCAACCTCAGGTGATCCGCCTGCCTTAGCCTCCCAAAGTGCTGGGATTACAGGCATGAGCCACCGCTATCGGCCCCCTTGCTTTTAATTTTGAAAGTACACATAACACCTTCTTCTGGTAAAGGTATGACTCAATGGAGAACTCATAGTGATTAGTCTTTGTTTAACAACTAATGCTTTTAAGGTAACAGTTCTATCTCGTTTCGATGTCTGTCTTTAGAGAAGTAGCTGATTTTCAGCTTTCTGTGGATTCTTTATTGGAAAAAGACAATGACCATTCAAGACCAGATATTCAAGTTCAAGCCAAGAGACTAGCAGAGAAGGTACGTTAGCACTATTATCTCTTTTTGACATTGTAATAAACTTGTTATTAAAAAAAGTACTTTGCAGGCTATCTCAGCCATAATAGTGAATTTAATAGTGTTTCTTTGAGGCATCTTGTGTAATATAATTTAAATTCATTTTAGCCATGTACTATAAGGTTATAATGATTTTTCAGATTAGTTATAAAACACTCCTCTTGAGCTGACATTGTTCAATTTTTTGATTAACCACTTACAGGAAGACTGAAGTGTTAATTAAATTTACAGATTGAAGCTGGATGGACTTTTGAATTTAGGAGAACAAGCTTGATAAATTAGAGCAGTGAGTTGCAGTTTTTAAAATGAGTTTCTGAAAAGATGAACATTGAAATATGAGAAGAAATGATTAGATGTAAATAGAATCATGATTACAGAGAAGAGGTGGTTAGATGATTTAATAAGCCTCTTTCATTTCTAAGTTCTCTGATGGGTTTGATATCTAAAAGAGGAATTGAAAGGATTGCAAGGAATTACTAAACATAAATTGTTAGTGTAATTCCCTCAGAAAAGGCAGATAATGTTGGACAAGGTTATTAACATACATCCACAGAGTCAGTGTCTGGGAACTCAAAAGAATTGGAACAATGAAAGTCACTATCATAGAAAAAGATGCTTATTTAAAGGGTGACTATGATAAAGGAGCATTGGTAGCTTAGTAAATATTTATTTGATCAGAAAATCACTCCCAGATATTTACCAGGAATAGAATTATTCAAAATACAATATTTAGTTCCTTTTCCCCATTTCTTGTAAGTTCTTAAAAATAAAGACTAGTTGCTCTTTAGTGACAGCAGATATCTCTTCAAGTTCCATAGGTTTTTCATGAGATGGGTTCGAACATCTAATAGGTTAAAAAGTGAAGTCATATGCATAGAAGACAAACTATCTGAATTACATCTTATCTGTTGGTGCAGGTGCTTTAGCGTAGACCCTGACAGAATGTCATGTTCTGTGGCTCTCATGAAAGCTAGGTGAGATAAAAAGTGTTCA
The DNA here is from genome assembly GCF_028858775.2 of Pan troglodytes. Lineage (NCBI taxonomy): Eukaryota > Metazoa > Chordata > Mammalia > Primates > Hominidae > Pan > Pan troglodytes. The sequence goes on along the minus strand of NC_072403.2, from coordinate 99,558,442 downwards.
TCGTATGTCAGAGTAGGTAGAATATGGGTAGAGTGATTTTTCTTACTTGTTAAAAGGTGAATTTGAGGGGAGGGAAAGAGAATGAGGAAGAGAGAGACTGAATACAGAATAGCATGTTAGTTGGGAAAAAAAGAAAATGTGTTTACTTAAATAGAAGTATGGAACTAAAGAGATTGCCTGAGAACTGGGACCCGATATAGGGACCATGAAAGATGACTTACTTGTGTCTTTGTAAGCCAAAAATAGCATTAGAACTACCTATCTCATTAGGCCTATTATATAACATACCTACTTTGTGTGATTTGTTCTTTTCAGCTAAGATGTGATACAGTGGTGAGTGAAATCAGTACTGGTCAAAGGACTGTAAATTTCAAAATAAACAGAGAGCTCTTAACAAAGGTAAGAATAAGTTAATATCCAGCCATTGTGCTTTCATTCTGTCTGCTTCAGCCACAGTGGTCTTCCTCCAGTTCTTAAATTCTTTATGCCTCCTCTGGCCTCAAAACCTTTGCACATACTGATCCATAACTTGGGGAGTACCACCCCAAGTTAACACCTACTCATCCTTTAAATCTTGATATTTCTTTGGCAGTACCTTTCTGACCCCTTCATTTATATGCTCTCATAGCACTGTATAGTCATATACCACATAATGACATTTCATACACAACGTGTATAGATGATGGTCCCATAAGACAATACCATATTTTTACTGTACCTTTCTGTGTTTAGATATATTTAAGTATACAGACACTATTATGATACAGTTGCATACAATATTCAGTACAGTGACATGCTGTACAGGTTTGTAGCCTAGGAGCAATAGGCTGTAGCATACAGCCTAGGCGTATAGTAGACTGTATCATCTAGGTTTGTATAAGCACTTGGGAGGCTGAGGCAGGAGGATCACTTGAGCCCGGAAGTTCAAGACCAGCCCTGGCAGCATATCTCTACAAAAAAATTTAAAAATTAGCCACACATGATAGTTTGCGCCTGTAGTCCCAACTGCTCTGGAGGCTGAGGTGGGAGGATCGCTTGAGCCTGGGAGTTTGAGGTTGCAATGAGCTGTGATTGTGCTATTGCACTCCAACCTTGGTGACAGAGCGAGACCTTGTCTCAAAATAAAAATTTCAATGGCCATGAATTTTCAAACTTTATTTCAATTAACAAACTAAAGAATTTTTCTGATTTAAGGATACCCATTAGCTCACTTATTAAAAATATTCCCAAATCCTTCTCAATTGACATTGAAGGGACAAGAGTCAGGGCTTTGAAGTCCAGCTACTCTTTCTCACATGGGAATTCTTCTGTATTGCAGCCTTGAGGATCTGAATCTTAGTGAGAATTTCATTAAAGGAGCAAGCGGACTGCTTACAGTTGCCCTGCTCAGTGTCACAGTAAAATCAGATCCTGGAGCAGTGAGCACTCATGTTCAGAAAAAGACTATTGAATGTACCTCTGCTTTATGTTACAATTTTAATGATAATTCTTCTTTACTGAAAATTTAATGTATTCTACATTTGGCTGTCAACCTAAAAGGAGGAAACTGAGGCGAAATTAATATAAGTAGAGAGTTTACTTGGGCCAGGCTTGAGGATTGCAGCTGAGGAGCACAGATTCAAGTTGCCGTGAATGTACCCTTTGATAGGCAGCAGTTACAAGTGGATTTTTAAAGGGAAAGAAGAGGGAGTTTGAGTTGTTAACCAGAATTTACATTAAAATAATGTAAGCTATTGATAGGCTGTATATTTTTCTTTGTGTCACAAATGCCAGTAACATGAAGATAATGTGTGAGGCAGCTAGTCGGGAACAAAATCACATAAAACAATTGCCCCCACCCATAGGAGGAAGAGTTTGTGCATAACTGATGTCTGATATGCATGTCTTTCTGGGCCTGCATACCTCACATAGCTGAGACTACTCTGAGCTATTTTTCTTTTCTCAAGCTTATAGCATCTGTTTTTCTCACGTATTGGATCTCTAGTTTTATAATTTTAACTGTTTTACAGTCCATTTTTTAATAAGTAGGATAATACTCTAAAATAATGATTAAAAGTAAATATATAAATCACTAACATAGTCATTTATAATGAAGTATTATGTACTGTACATAATTGTATGTGCTATACTTTTATACTACTGGCAGTGCAGTAAGTTGGTTTACACCATAAGTTTTAGGTCTCAGATGATGGTCATTTGCATGGTTTTTTTTGAGACGGAGTTTTGCTCTTGTTGCCCAGGCTGGAGTGCAATGGCACGATCTTTGCTTACTGTAACCTCCACCTCCCGGGTTCAAGCGATTCTCCTGCCTCTGCCTCCCCAGGTAGCTGGGATTACAGGCATGCACCACCGCGCCCAGCTAATTTTGTATTTTTAGTTTCTCCATGTTGGTCAGGCTGGTCTTGAACTCCCAACCTCAGGTAATCCACCCACCTCACCCTCCCAAAGTGCTGGGATTACAGGCGTGAGCCACCGTGCCCTGCCATCATTTGCATATTTAATGGATTTTTCAGATCACATCAAGAAAAAAAATTCGATTCTTGTTAGGACCAACAAAGAATTAATATATCTTTGTTTGAGAAATAACCATAATGACATTGCAAAGAACTGTCACTTTGGTACCAAACTTCTACCTGTCAGTAGCTTGCAGTACTTTCAAGAGAAACTGTAACTTCAAATAATATTTAATTGTTAAAAGGGAAAAAAGAAAGTATGATCTCAACCAAATAGGAAAAATTCAAACAAAACCCAGTTTTCTTAGGGATGCTTCAGAAATACACAATGGATAACATCATTTTATTTCACGCTTTTTAATTTGCCAAATTAAACTTTGCATGTTTAACCAAAAGTAAAAGAAAAAGTTAAATTTAAAAATCTCTTAAACCGTTCAAATCATTGAAGGGTTTAAATAAAACAGACTCGATTAAATGTTTGTGCTATGTGAAAAGATAATTAGGTGTTATTGTTTTGTTATATAGTCATGTGTTGCTTAACAATGGGATACATTCATAGAAATGTGTCCATAGGTGGTTTTGTTATTATGGGACATCATAGAGTGTACTTACACAAACCTAGATGATAAAACCGACTACACGGACCTAGGCTATAAACTTGTGCATCATGTAAAATACCAAATACTGTATTTGTGCAATTGTGACACAGTGGTATTTGTATCTTAACATGTCTAAACATAGGAAGGGTACAGTAAAAATACGGTATTAAATATAAAAGATGCTATACCTGTATTTACCATGAATGGAGCTTGCAGGACTGGAAGTTGCTCTGGGTGAGTGAGTGGTGAGTGCATGTGAAGGCCTAGGACATTACACTACTGTAGACATTATAAACATGGTACACTTAGGTTACAATGGGTTTATAAAAAAATATTTTTCCTTGTATCATAACTTCAGAATAAAATAATAAAAATTAAAAAATATTTTTCTTGCCTGGACATGGTGGCTCACGCCTGTAATTCCAGCACTTTGAGAGGCTGAGGCAGGAGAATCACTTGAGCCCAGGAGTGTTAGGGCTGCAATGAGCTAGGATAACACTGCTGTACAGGATCACACTGCTGTACTCCAGCCTGGGTGACACAGCAAGACCCTGTCTCTTTTTTTTTTTTTTTTTTTTTGAGACAGAGTTTCACTCTTGTTGCCCAGGCTGGAGTGCAATGGCACAGCCTCAGCTCCCACCTCCGCCCCCCAGGTTCAAGCGATTCTCCTGCCTCAGCCTCCCAAGTAGCTGGGATTATAGGTGCCCGCCACCATGCCTGGCTAGAGACCCTGTCTCTAAAAAATAAATATTTTTCTTTCTTCAATAATAAATTAACCTTAGCTGACTGTAACATTTTTATTTTATAAACTTTTCATTTTTTAAACTTTTTTTCTTCTATTTATTTTTCTTTACATCTCAGCTTGTTTAACTTTTCAGCTGTTTTGTAATAACAGCTTAAAACAAGCACATTATACAATTGTACAAAAATATATCCTTATTCTGTAAGCTTTTTCTAATTTTTTAATTTACTTTTTAGACTTTTTTGTTAAAAGCTAAGACACAAACACATTAGCCTTAGCCTACACAGGGTCAGGATCATCAATATCACTGTCTTCACCTCCACATCTTGTCCCACTGGAAAGTCTTCAGGGGCAGTAACACACATGAAGCTGTCATCTCCTATGATGACAGTGCCTTCTGGAGTATCTCCTGAAGGACCTGCCTGAGGCAGTTTTACAGTTAATTGTTTTTAATAAGTATAAGGAGTACACTTTAAAATTATGATTTAAAATATAGTAGGTTAAATACATAAATCAGTACAGTCCTTTATTATTATCAAGTATCGTGATGTACATAATTGTATGTGCTATAGTTTTATATGACTGGCAGCCTAGCCTAGTAGGTTTGTTTACATCAGTGTTACCACAAACATGTGAGTAATGCATTGCACTAGGCATTATGACCTGCTGCAACATTGCTGAGTGATAAGAATTTTTCAGCTCCATTATAGTCTTAATGGGACCACCATTGTATATATGTGGTTCATCATTGACTGACACATTGTTACTTGGTGCATTACTGTAGGTGTTGTTTTTGCAGTGGTATAGCTGACAGATGAGGGCCTAAACCAGGGCAGAGGAACCAGTTATTAAATAACTGTAACGATATTTAGGAGATAACACACACAGGGCCCAGTGATTAACAGGTGATTGATTACAGAGGTTGAGGGAATAAGGTTAAGTGTTAGGGACTCCTAGGTTTCTGAGTAGGTTAGTTGGGTGAGTGGTAGTGCAGTTTGTGGAAATAGACAGTGTAGATGGAAGAACAAGTGTATTTTCTGTGAAATGCCTGAAAAGCATATCCAGTCTGTAGCAATAGAGAGATTAAGTAATTAGTATTTGAAGTCTTTTTTTTTTTTTTTCTTTGAGACGGAGTTTTGCTCTTGTTGCCCATGCTGGAGTGCAATGGCGTGATCTTGGCTCATTGCAACCTCCATCTCCCAGGTTCAAGGGATTCTCCTGCCTCAGCTTCCCAAGTAGCTGGGGTTACAGGCGCCTACCACCACACCTGGCTAATTTTTTGTATTTTTAGTAGAGATGGGGTTTCACCATGTTGGTCAGGCTGGTCTTGAACTCCTGTCCTCAGGTGATCCTTCTGCCTCAGCCTCCCAAAGTGCTGGGATTACAGGTGTGAGCCACCATGCCTGGCCAAGTATTTGAAACCTTAAGGGAGTGGTTTAAGTCACCTAAAAGTGTAAAATAAAAAGCTAGAAGCAAGAATGGAGCACAGAGTGCAGAGTCAAGGGCAGATGGTGGAAGAAGAGCCTACAAAGGAAATTGAGAAGCAAAAGTTGAGAGAGAATTGTGTCTTTACAACCAAGGAAGGAGGATAGTTGCAAGAAGGGAGTAGTCACCAGGTAAGATGATGTTTGAAAAGTGTTTACTCCTGAGGAAGGAGGGAAGGAATTAGGATAAGGACAGATGATCGAAAGGGACTTCAGCCTTATCTTAAATGTTCAATTTTTTAAAAATTATTAATGTTGCCTTTTTGTTGTTTGTGCCAGATAAATCAGTAGATAGAGGGTTATTGTTAAAGAGAATTCTAACTTACTACGATTAACTGTTGTGGAGTCTACCATTCATTACATAAAAAGGAGAAGAAGTGGGAAAGATTTGTAGACTTTCAACTTAGAATAATCTGAATCTGGATTTCTTCTTACTGATGTGTTCTTGTCATATATATTCTTGGACTAATAATACTGGGACCCTAGTTTATGACAGACACTATTCTGTATACTGTCTATATATTGTATTAATCCTTTATGTGTTTCTTATTGCACAATGTGAGTCAAGAGAGTATTATTTTCTCTACGTCCTTGTGCACATACATACTATTTCTGAACCGTAGTTTTTGCATCCATTAAATGGGAAATGTTGCCCATCTTTAAGATTATGAGGCTTAAAGACAACGGGTACTGTAGGAGCACCTGGTCTTGGACCTAGCACTTTATGCTTCTTAAATGTCGATTGTTATGTACTGGCTGCTGCTCCCTTCTCTGCCTGTTCCATTTAGACACCATTTTAACCAACTCTTTAATAATAAAATTTTTCACAACATAAACCACATTTTTAAGACTCAAGATGCATTTTGGGGCCAGGCATGGTGGCTCATACCTATAATCCCAGCACTTTAGGAGGCTAAGGTGTCAGGATCATTTGAGCCCAGGAGTTCAAGACCAGCCTGGGCGACAGAGTGAGCGAGAGACCCTGTCTATTAAAAAAAAAAAAAAATATATATATATATATATATATATATATATATATTTTTTTTTTTTTTTTTTTTTTTTTTTTTTTGAGACAGAGTCTCACTCTGCGCCCAGGCTGGAGTGCAGTGGCGCGATCTCGGCTTACTGCAACCTCTGCTTCCCAGGTTCAAGCAATTCTCCTGTCTCAGCCTCCCAAGTAGCTGGGACTACAGGCGCATGCCACCATGTCTGGTTAATTTTTTTTTTTAATTTTTTTAGTAGAGATGGGGTTTCACCATGTTGGCCAGGATGGTCTCAATCTCCTGACCTCGTGATCCACCTGCCTCAGCCTCCCAAAGTGCTGGGGTTACAGGCGTGATCCACTGTGCCCTTCCAAAAAAAATTTTGTTTTAATTAGCTGGGTGTGGTAGCATGTACCTGTAGTCCCAGCTACTCTGGAGGCTGAGGTGGTAGGATTGCTTAGGTAGGAAGATCGTTTGAGTCTGATTGAGGCTTCAGTCAGCCGTGACTGCACCACTGCACTCAGCCTGGGAGACAGAGTAAGGCCTGTCTCAAAAATATAAAAATAAAAGTAAAATATAGATGCAGTTAGGGAAACAAAACCAACTAATATGAGTAAACAAAAGTTCATCACCATTAACATAAAATATGAATTTTGTGAACTATATATCATAGTTCTATGTTAATAACTAAAAACTAACCTGGAATATGTTTGGGAAGTTTCTGTGGGATTTCTTTGTTTCTCACTTGTGTAGCCAATAGGCATTATACATTTTTATCTTTTTCCTACCATTGCTTGTGGTCTTTAATATCACAAAAGCTGCAGCAGCATGCAGCAGTTAACAGGTTAACTGTGAAGTGGAAAAGTTCTTTTCTGCACTATTTAATCCCTCAGTACTTTTCTTTCTTTGTTAAAATAGTTCTTATCTCTATGGCTGTCGTGAGGAGTAAGTAAGTTAATGCATATAAAATGCTTGGAACAGTGGCTGGCACATAGTATGAACTCAATAAGTGTTAAATGGTGCTTCTGGTTTTGTTGTTAATATTTACTGTGGGACTTTTGGTTGTTACTTTACTTCACCAAGCTTCAGTTTCCTTCTCTGTAAAATACCTACATAACTGGTTACTGTAAGAATGAATAGACATGGAGTATAAAAGGGCACAGAACCCTTGTAAATGTTAACTCATGTTACTACTATGACTAGCGTTAGTAACAAGAAAAGTGGTGCTGGAGGTAGTGCCACTGAGGATGCTAAGAAATTCTCAGTTCCATAAATTAGAATGAACAAATTGGCAACATTTAATTCTCAGTAACAGAGTAATTAAAAGCATTGTAATTTTTGTTCATTAAATTACAGTCCTTTAATTTTCAGACAGTGCTACAACAAGTAATTGAAGATGGCTCAAAATATGGATTAAAAAGTGAACTTTTCTCTGGACTTCCCCAGAAGAAGATTGTGGTTGAATTCAGGTGAGGGTGCACCCCTTTTATGTGTTGCTTAATCAAGTTGACTGGGCAGAGGAGTGTTATTACCATCATTATTTGGGGGTCTTAATAAATAACATGTGGAAAACTTGAAAACCAGTGCAATTATGTTATTTCTTGAAATCACAGTGAATCAATCATTGAACTGTGAATAAAAAATATATTTTTGGACCTCCAAAAATGTCTAATAATTATTATTTTTTTAAGTATTAACAATTACTTTTTTGGAAGAACTAGTTATTCACTTTATTTAGTTATTTATTTATTTATTTTTGAGATGGAGTCTCACTCTGTCGCCCAGACTGGAGTGGCGAGATCTCAGCTCACTGCAAGCTCCACCTCCTGGGTTCACGCCATTCTCCTGCCTCAGCCTCCTGAGTAGCTGGGACTACAGGCGCCCGCCACCATACCTGGCTAATTTTTTTTGGATTTTTAGTAGAGACAGGGTTTCACTGTGTTAACCGGATGGTCTCCATCTCCTGACCTCGTGATCTGCCCATCTCAGCCTCCCAAAAAGTGCTGGGATTACAGGCGTGAGCCACTGTGCCTGACTAGTTATTTACTTTAATAGACTGTTAAGGCAGAGGTAATGGTTACTACCATATTAGGAATTTTAAAGTGGCCAGACATGGTGGCTCAGCCTGTAATCCTAGCACTTTGGAAGGCAAGGTGGGAGGATCACTTGAGGCCAAGAGTTCGAGACCAGCCTGGGCAACGTAGACCTCGCCTCTTAAAAAAAATAGAAAAATTAGTTGTGCATGGTGGCACACTCCTGTAGTGACAGCTACTTGGGAAGCTGAGGAGGAAAGATGGCTTGAGCCTAGGAATTCAAGGTTACAGTGAGCTGTGATTGTCATGCACTCTAGCTCTGGTAAGACACACCAAGACCCTATGTCAAAAAAAATTTTTTTAAGTAATTTGATTACCAGAGAAACAAGTCTTTTAGTATTTGTAATAAATGTATTTTTTTAATTACCAGAAAAATAGCTTGAAGTTTTAATGTGCCTCTAAATAGTCTTCATAACTTTCTAACATGCTGTCAGTATAACTGTCTGATATTTGGACTGTTAGAGGTAACCAAGAGAGAAAAGGGAACACTAAGAACTAATACTTTCATTGTACAGCCGACAGATTGACAACCCTAGGAAATTATCAGAGATATTGCATTTGTCTTCCTAAAGCTGAAGAACAGTCTTGATGGACTGTTTTTCTACTTAGAAAGATAGAACTTGCTAAGAGCCTTTTGTCTTATTAAGTATTTATGTCTGTGGAAGATGTTTAAAAATTGATATGCGAAGTATTATCTCATGTTTACTAACTCATTATTGCAGTTTAATAGCTTTTAAACTTAGTTATGATTAGCTCCTGGACAATCAGAGAAAGAGCGGGTTTTATGCATGTGTACCGTCTGCCACTCACTTGTCTTCTTAAAGAAGGCAGACCCTCTAAAAGCAAACTCATGAATTTGTAATAAGGACCAATTACTGATTAAGCTTCTACTCCTATGGAGTAGACACATATTATGAATGACTCTAAAACTGCCAGTACACCACAATTATGATTTTTAAAGTTGAGTTTAAATATTTGTTGCATCACAAAGAGTAGAGGGATTCCTACAGTCATCCTCACACTAGAGAGGAACTACACTAAGGCCATCTCCTAAGGAAATTTGCCTGCTTTATCTCCACTTGAATAAGAAACCACTGCAAACCTTAGTGTAGGGATTGTTAAACCTAAGCCCATAGGCAACATCCAGTTTGCCGCTTGTTTTTGCAAATAAAGTTTTGTTGGAACACAGCCATGCACATTTGTTTACATCATCTACATTGGCTGCTTTCATATTGCAATGGCAGTTGAACACAGTAGAGCTGAGTTGAATAGTTGCGACAGATCAGATGGCCCAAAAGCCTATTAAAATATTTACTCTCTGGCTCTTCAAGAAAAAAAAATGCCAGCTTCTGATTAGTGTTTTAAAACAACATCCATTTTGGTACTTATGACACCATGGATTAGGAAATGGGGAGAGAGGGGTATTTCAGGCCAGTGGTTCTTCTACTTGCCTGAGGTCACTTATGTAACTGTGGTCATCTAGAGACTAGTGGGGCTACAAATCAAAAATGGCTCATTTACTTCTCTAGCCAGGCATCTCTCTCTCTCCCACCACATTGTCTCTCCCGCAGGGTAGCAAGACCTCTTTACAAAGGTACTCAAGGCTCTGAGATAGTGAAATCATCTAGTCTTGAAACAGGCACAGCATCATTTTTGTCACTTTCTGCTGATGAAAGCAAGTCACAAGATCACCCCAGATTCAAGGGAAGAAAAATAGAGTACATCTCTTAATGGTGAGAGAAGCAAAGAATTTGTGGTCATCTTTGATTATTTTCATTCATGTCTTTAAATTAATGGACATACTGCTTTCTTCACTGGGGAGGCACTTCATTACCATATTACTCTTAAACCCCTTTCAATTACCTAACCGGCAAATAAAGGAAAATCAGCAGGGAGATAATATATTACCTGTTACCATACATTCATCCTTGAAATAATGCCATTATAAAGTTTCCTAAAATTTGAAAAGTTGCCACCATTACTTACCTTCTTTTGCATTTTTTTTTTCAGCTTCACCATCTTTTTACTCCAGCTAAGCTCTAGAAATACTGTGGCTTCAGTCTTCCTTACTCATTGATTCCCTGGCTTTCCTCTTAAGTTTTGGTTTCCCATATACTGCTCCTTTTTGTTTATGCTTTTAAAAAATATCTAAAAATAACCTGTTCTATGTGAGCTGTATTCTGTAGGCTTTTTGTATGGCAGTTAATTTGCTTATGGATTTACCTCTCTTAGCTTTTTTCTAAAGCAGTTAAGGAAAGCTGGAATTTAAATGAGTGTCTGAATGCTGGTGAAGGCAGAGCCTGTCTATCTCCTAGCAGCCATCTTTGCCTCTGACAGTTCACATGTGGCATTGTTGTGAGACCATTGCTTCTCTCTCCCTTAGAGGTTTTCCAGATGCTGTAGTTCTTGCTGTTGTGATTTCAAAGTAGAGACAAAATAGGTAGGGACAGGAAGATTGTTCTTGGATTTCTTCTGAAAATGAGAGAGGTGGGAGAAGAGAATTTTTAAAATATGTAGTATCCTGAACAGACCAAGCAACATTCCCCAGAAAACAGGAGATACCACTGTGCTCAAGAAACTTTCTCCCTAAATTGAGTTGATTATGATAATACTAGATTAAGTAACTTGCCCAAGTTCACAGAGCTAACTCTTGATTCTGAAACCTGTATACTTAACTTTTACTGTCTCCCTGGTACGTAGTGTAGGTTGTCATATATTTTGTCTGATTTAGGAGCAGTGTGATAAAGTACAGGATAAATGGCTGTCCATCATAGATTTGGACTCCTCGTGGTAGATGGTGTAAGACTTGAAGCTAATTACTGTTTCCTCTCTAATCTCTCTGTAGTCAGCCTCTCCTATTTTGTACAAATCAGCTCTGTAAGATCATGGGAAGCAGTGGTAGCCTTTTCTTTTCTTTTCTCAACATGATTTTCCCCAGCTCCTGCTGTTCCCAAGTGTGAGACACTCTTCTTGCAAAACAGATTGGAGACCTCTGGCTGGTAAAATGAGAATTGTGGAGGTCAGGGTAGCAGTTCTGACTGTTAGTAACTGGCTCAGTGATCTTGGATGGGACAGTTTATTTCTCTGGCCTCTTATCTGGAAAATAAGAGTAATCTTTTTTTTTTTTTTGAGACGGAGTCTTGCTGTCTCGCTCAGGCTGGAGTGCAGTGGCATGATTCATTGCAGCCTCTGCCTCCCTGGTTCAAGCAATTCTCCTGCCTCAGCCTCCCCAGTAGAGTAGCTGGACTACAGGCATGCACCACCACGCCCAGCTAATTTTTCTATTTTTAATAGAGACAGGATTTCACCATGTTGGTCAGGCTGGTCTCAAACTCCTGACTTCAAGTGATCCACCCAGCTCGGCCTCCCAAAATGCTGGTATTATAGACGTGAGCGACCACGCCCGGCCAAGAGTGATGTTATCTGTCCCTTCTTAACAAAAATTAAGGAAATTACATGAAGTAATTTAACAAAAGTCCCAGTAAGATGCCCAAATTATAATTCATAATAGCTACTTCAGTTGCCAAAAGAATTGAATTTGTATTTTCCATTTCATTGTATTCCCTTCTCAGTAGAAATATGGTATCAGAGAGAAGCAAATTGTTGATTTCAAGGGACATTTTGTCAAAACTTGAAGACCTGGATAGATTCAATTTTTCTAATACTGGAGGGAAAATGCAAAGCTCTGTGAAAGTTTTTTTTTGTTTTTGTTTTTGTTTTTCTTAACGGACATTATAAATACCTAGTTTTTTAAAAATTCAGAGATTACAAAGAGATATTTAATGAAAAGGAAAGCTCTTCCCCATCTCAGTTTCCTCTGTGGGTATCTATTAATCCGAATATCAGTGTTTTATTCACCCTCCTAGAGATGTTCTATGCATTTGTAAACAGACTATACATATTTTACATTGTTTTCACTTCTTGCTTTTTTTTTTTTCTTAAATAATGTATTTTATGTTCCTTTAATATGAATGCATCCAGGGCTGGCTTATTATTTTTATTGTTCCATTGTATTCTATTCTTTTTTTTTTCTTAAATCGGCTTCATTGAGGGATAAGTACATACAATACTTATTTAAACATATAATTTCACCATATTTAAACATATAATTTGATGAGTTTTGGCAAAGATATGCAAGTTGTGTAACTACCTCCACAATTATGATATAGAGCTGTTTTTCTGGGGTTTTTTATTTCTATTGTTTTTTTTGCTTTACTTTTATGTGTATTATTTTCTTTTATTCTGCTTGCTTTGGATTTAGTTTGCTCTACTTTTTCTAGTTTCTTAAAGGAGAAGCTCAGATTATTGATTTAAAACCTTTTTTCTAATATAAACATTTCATATTGTAGATTTTTCTGCTTTAGCTACATCCAACAAATTTACTAGTAAGGCAGCAATGTGGTGCAGCGCTAGGACTCCCCTTGTTTGCTCTTCTCTCAGACATCACAGTCCTTCACTGACTATTGTCCAGATTCATAAAATCAGTGTTTCATCTATTTTTCTGGCTTTCTGATTATTTAAAGGCAGAAGAGTAAATCCAATCTTCTTTTGGCTGGAAATGGAAGGTTTTTTTTAAGCCTTTAAGATGACATTTACTTTCTTTCTAAACAATGATTAAATAAATACGTGTGTACTTTCATAATTTCATAATTGTGCACACATATCCATAGGATCAAGTTTTTAAATCGTAGTACCCTTAAGGGTGTATAACAAGACTTTGGAGACAGACCAGAATTTAAACTCTAGTTTTACCACTTTTAACCAGCTATGTTCAAGTTAATTTATCTTTTTTTAAATATTGAAAAACTTATGAGATTTTCAAACATGCACAAAACAGGGAACAGTATAATTAACCCCCATATGTTCATTACACATATTCAAGAGTCATCAAGATATTGCCATATTTGCTTCATCATCTCTCTTCGTTTTCCCAGTTCCCTCATCTGTAAAATAAAAGATAAAAGCACATATGAGTATTAAATGAGTTAATGCCCGTGAAGTGTGTGAAGCTGTGCCTGTCAGGTAGTGAGTGCTCTAGAAGCATTTGCTGTGTTAAATGATTGATTACAACTTCTTGAGCACACACGGGAGTGATAAATGTGTTGATTGGGAATTTGGAGTGGTGAGTCACATTCTGATTGTTCTGGGAGGTTTTATGCATAAATATTTTTACATGTTTTTTTTTTTTTTTAAATTTTACAGACAGAATCTTACTCTGTCACCCAGGCTGAAGTGCAATCATCATAGTTCACTGTAACTTTGAGCTCCTGGGCCCAAGCTACCGTTCTACTTTAGCCTTCTGAGTAGCTAGGACTACAAGCATGCACCACCACACCTGACTAATTTATTTATTTATTTATTTTATTTTTTATTTTTATTTTTTTGAGACAGAGTTTTGCTCTCATCACCCAGACTAGAGTACAATGTCGTGATCTCGGCTCACTGCAACCTCCGCCTCCCAGGTTCAAGCCATTCTCCTGCCTCAGCCTCCCAAATAGCTGGGATTACAGGCCTACACCACCACACCTCGCTAATTTTTTGTATTTTTAGTAGAATCAGGGTTTCACCATGTTGGCCAGGATGGTCTAGAACTCCTGGCCTCAAGTGATCCATCCGCCTTGGCCTCCCAAAGTGCTGGGATTACAGGAGTGAGCCACCACACCCAGCCACCTGACTAATTAAAAAAAAATTTTTTTGTAGAGACAATGTCTCGATATGTTGCCCAGGCTAGTCTCAAACTTCTGGCCTCAAGCAGTCTTCCCATCTCAGCCTCCCAAAGTGCTGAGATTACAGGCATGAGCCATTGTGCTGGGGGTATTTTTACATTTTTAAATTTTGATTTCTGATACAGTAAATACTAGCAGATACCACTTACGTGAATGCTATTACTTCAGGAGTCACAAGATCAATTTCATTAACACAATGTCAAAATTTCGAGTTCTAATTTATCTTTGCTCTAAATTTTTAACTTTTAACTTATCTTTGCCCTAATACCAAAGGCCATACTCCACAGTTTTGTCAAAGTATGGAGGCATGACCTAGTTGATTCTTAGAAGTCTTAAGTCTTAGAATAGAGAAATAATGTTTCCCATTTTTTTTGCAGTTCACCTAATGTTGCCAAAAAATTTCATGTTGGACATTTGCGTTCTACCATCATAGGTAAGTGTTTAGTTTCACATAAAATGCTAAACGTTCCTTTGAGGAAGTATTTGATAGTTCAATTTAATGTTTTAATGCTTAAATAACAAAATAGCAAAAAACAAAAAGTTTAAATTTATATGAGCCTCCTGCCAATTCAGTATTACCTGAAATGGATGACATTGGTTACACTGTTTTGTGGAAACACAAAATTGATTTCAAAACCAAAAGATTCACTGAGAAACTAATTTTAACTGCTATATATGTTATGATTTTTAACTTTCTAAAAATAAGTATAAATATGGGGAAGACCTGAAAGATACAAAAGTAAAAATAGTTATGTGGGGATGTATAACCTTTCAGATTTTTTTGTTCATTTATTTTGTGGTTTTTTTTGTCACCTAGGCTGGAGTGCAGTGGCGCAATCTTGGCTCACTGCAACCTCTGCCTCCCAGGTTCAAAGGATTCTCCTGCCTCAGCCTCCCAAGTTGCTGGGATTACAGGCGTGCGCCACCATGCCTGGCTAATTTTTGTATTTTTAGTAGAGACAAGGTTTCTACTTAATAACAATTTTTGTCAAAATTAAAAAACACGAATAACAATTTTTGTTAAAAATTCCCCTCGGTCATGTGAGCACTTAGTGGAATGTTCAAGACTGGAAGTTAAAACAAGACTATTTCTGGCCGGGTGTAGTGGCTCACACCTGTAATCCTAGCACTTTGGGAGGCTGAAGCAGGCAGATCATTTAAGGTCAGGAGTTCGCGACCAGCCTGGCCAACATGGTGAAACCCCGTCTTTACTAAAAATACAAAAAATCAGCTGGTGTGATGGTGTGCACCTGTAATCCCAGCTACTCAGGAGGCTGAGGTGGGAGAATCGCTTGAACCCGGGAGGCAGAGGTTGCAGTGAGCTGCGCACCACTGCACTACAGCCTGGGTGACAGAGCTAGGTTCTGTCTCAAAAAAAAAAGAAAAGAAAAAAGACTATTTCAATAAATAGAGATTACTATATAGTACTTCATAGTTGTAATGCTTCAGTGTATAATATACTTACGATTTTCATTTATTTAACACATGTCGTACAGCAGGTCAATTTAAAAACTGAAATTAAAATTATATAATATTAGAATTGGAAGGGACTTCGGAGTTTATCTCAATCTAATCTCACTTCCAATGTAGAAATCTGTCCTATTGCATGCTTAAGAGAAAGTTGTTTAACCTGTACTTCAATACTTTTCAGAATTGGAGAAATTAGTACTTGTGGCATAGATTGTTGTGCGGTCAGCTCTTACTGTTCTTGAGCAGCATTTTAAGAGAAGAAATGACAGGACTTGATGAAAAAGTATAAGAAATATACAGTATAAAAAAAGCTATATGAGTAAGTCAAAAGTATAGGAGTGAGTAAATGATGGGTAGGGTATGATAAAGTTGTTTTCACAGTTGAGGGAAATATTTGGACCAGTTAGAGATAATATTTGAGAACTTAACATGCTGTGTCTTCATGTATTATATCATTCAATTTTATAACAGCCCAGTTTGGTAAATACTGTTAATTTCTGGTTTATGGATGAAGAAATTCAGCAGCCAAAAGTAACTTTCCCAACATCCCAAAGTATTGTAGCCAGGATTTGAAATTAGACAGTCTAATTCCAGAAGTCTAGGTTCGGACATTTAATTGGATTTGTGATATAACAAGGGGCTAAGAAAAAAATAGGAATATGCCATTGGTGTGCCAGCTGGAAAAACGGGTTCCAATTGCAGGGACTTTATAGATTGGGAAAGTCTAGAACTAGGGAAGCTGGAAAAGAAGATAGCTGCAGTAGTTTAAGTCAGGTGTGGATATTGGTGAGGGTTTATTTGCAAAAAACTAAATCCATTCTTAGTAAAGGCAGAAGAGGATTTAATGTAGGATATTGAATGGTTTACAAAGTTGTTGGAGGGCTGCAGAAGCTTTGGATTAAGCTGACATAAATAACTCCCAAAACTGCACTATGGAACTTTGTCATCAAGGGAGCTCCTGCCTCTTCTGCAATCCCTTGCACTGCTCTAGAACCATGCTGCCACTGCCATGGTCAAGAAAATGCCACTACTCCTGCCATGCCATCTAGAATTCATACAGGCATAAGAGGCAGCCCCATATACTTTCAATTTCTTTGGTGGCCATCATGGAATACTAGGACCTCTGTTCATGGTGTCACAAAAAAACAAAGCCCCCACCACTGTGCTTGTCATAAAAAAATAGAAGTAGCTCCCCTTCCAAATCTTACAGACACTGTATCTGATTGCCCAAACCTAGAAGACTTCTGGAACTCTAACCACAGGAGACTCTGGGAATTGTACTTTTTACATTTTCAGCCTCGGCAGTAGATGAGGGCACCCAAGAAGGAAAGCAGAATAGATGTTGAGTGTGAAACCAGCATCAGCAGTATGGGAAAGTGAAGGCCTTAGATTATTACATGCTGTTAGGGAGCAGGCATGCAGAGGGTAGATGTTAGTGATTAAAAGGAGATAGAATGAGCTATTTAGAAAACACAAAAAGGGAAAATACAACAGTGAGGCTTCGGTTCTTAGGGCACAGACAAATATATTTCTTGTTAATTACTGGGATTTTTTTTTTTCTCTTCTTGAAATTGACTAGAATAGCAGTTACTCTAACATGTCCTCAAATCCTATTAATAATGTAGATGAAAGTCCTGTTACTGTGAAAATGTGAGATTCTTTGGAATAACTGCCCTACAAGTAATTTCTTACTCCCTTTCCATAACACATGAAAACACAATGATGAATGTTTTAGTAAAAAACATTGAGTTGGTAAATTTAGTGAAAAGAATTTTCTACTTATGCTTTGATAATAGAGAAGTACATGGTTCTTATGTCAAAAAATGGATAACAAGAATGAGAAACTGTATACTTTATTGATTACTAGGAAATTTTATAGCAAATCTCAAAGAAGCTTTAGGACATCAAGTAATAAGAATAAATTACCTTGGCGATTGGGGCATGCAGTTTGGTAAGTACACTTGAGATTTTATTTTTCATTTCATTGTAAAATTCAATTTGTAAAAACTTTGATCTGGACAGAATATAGGCAGAATCCCATTGGATGAAGTAGTATGTCCTACCTATTTTTTTTTTTTTTTCCTAATGCCTCTTTTGCATAAAATCTTCTATTTATTTGAGTAATTCTCACCACACAAGTTACCTTTGGGGAAGGTAACTTCACACATTCAAAGAAGACCTGGGCCAGGCATGGTATTTCACTCCTGTAATGCCAACACTTTGGGAGGCCAAGGCGGGTGGATCACTTGAGCCCAGGAGTTTGAGACCAGCCTGAGCAACATGGCGAAACCCTGTCTTTACAAAATACAAAAAAATTAGCCAGACATGGTGGCATGCCCTTGTAGTCCTAGCTACTCGGAAGCCTGAGGTAAGAGGATCGTGTTAGCCCAGGAGGTCAAGGCTGCAGTCCACTGCACTCCAGCGTGGTTGACAGAGCAGGACCTTGTCTCAAGAAAGCAACCCCAGAGTAAGACCTGATGTAGGCTTTTGTGGTTTTAATAAAGAGAAATTGCCTACTTTTATTAGTTAAATGTAGAAGTGAGTATACAGGGAAGAAGTAAGTCTAACTGTGTACACCTTTCTCAACCACAGCCCTGCCATTTTTCAATCTAAGGACATCCAGCCTCCCTGGGCCATTCTACATGAAGTAGGATCCACTGTTATACCATAGCCAGTGGCCCAGAAGATAAGCAAAGGGTGATACTTTGTCTTCCCCTTTAACTGTACAGTGAGAGGTAGGAGTGGGTTGGGGAAAGTCCAAAAGGAAAAGAGAAAAAGAGAGGAGTGTGATCCAAACAGTTAAGTACTACCACAAATTATCTCTCATATAATGAGTTTACTCAGAACCATTCCTAATTCATGTAAACCAGTAATCAAGGTGTGAGAGGGCAAGGTAAATGAAGTTGTTATGGTAGTGAAGGACGGGGTAGATTGTGAAATACAAACTTTCAAAAAAATCTGTTGTTACCACCATGTGTATTTTAAGAAACAGCTCTAGTATCATTTCTATAAAGCATTTTCTGACACAGAGACACACCCTTGCCCATCTTCTCACATCACCAATTTCCTGGTATCCAGCTCTACTCAAGTATGGTAAGGCTCCTGTCTTATGTTCTTATTTGTGTGCTTCCCTGCCCTACTAGGCATGTTCCTTGAAGGCGTGGACTTAACTTTTATATCTACAGTGCTTGTCACATAAGAAGCACTCTAAGAAGAGTAGACCTTGAACCTGTTAACAGAACCATTACTGTTCACTATGGAAGAATCAGAATACATGCCCTGCATTTAAAAAATCAACCTGTAGTTCACAACAGCTGGTAGTCAGAGGGCTAGGCCCTAGGCTCAATAGTCAGACTTAATAGATGGCACTGATTTTTATTAGTTTGACCGATTTAGACATTTCAGAGGCATTAGCAAATATGTGATTAGGGTATTCATTAAATTTTAGCTGCAGGATTTCGTTACAGCAGTTTTTTCTCTAAAGGACTGCTATGGTTAATGATCTGTCAACATTTCCATTATAACCATCACTGTTAAAGAATAATTTTGCTGTTTCAGCTATCTCCATTTGAAAGTTGGCAGTTTCTAAGCACAGAATTAGTTTTTGAAAATGTATTAGGCTGAATGTTAAATGGAATTGGCCCTTACTTTTCCCATTTTTGTGTTTTGGAACACTGAGCATCTTTCCACACACTGCTCCAACCACCCTGAATTATAATCACATTTGCTCTTGCTTGAAAGTGAATAGAGCTTCAGTCATCCTTCTTGTTCCTAAGTTCCAAAGTATTGTATATTCCTGTGTCCTGTGTTCAGTCACGTCCCACTTTCTACTGAACCTTGAATAGAAAAATGTGTATCAGTAAAGCCCTTTAGATCTGAAGCTTGGTAATTGATATAGAAATACATTTTTTTTTTTTCTTTCTGAGATGGAGTCTCGCTCTGTCACCCAGGCTGGCATGCAGTGGTACCATCTCAGCTCGCTGCAACCTCTGCCTCCCAGGTTCAAGTGATTCTCCTGCCTCAGCCTCCCGAGTGGCTGGGATCATAGGCATGCACCACCATGCCAGGCTAATTTTGTATTTTTAGTAGAGACAGGGTTTTGCCATGTTCATCAGGCTGGTGTCAAACTCCTGACCTCAAGTGATTCGCCCACCTCGGCCTCCCAAAGTGCTGGGATTACAGGAGTGAGTCATCACCCCTGGCCAATAAGTTGGTTTTGTTTTTTTGTTTTTGTTTTTGTTTTGAGACAGAGTTTGCTCTTGTTGCCCAGGCTGGAGTGCAATGGCGGGATCTCGGCTCACCGCAACCTCCGCCTCCCAGGTTCAAGCGATTCTCCTGTCTCACTCTCCCTGGTAGCTGGGTTTACAGGCATGTGCCACCATGCCAGGCTAATTTTGTATTTTTTTAGTAGAGACAGAGTTTCTCCTTGTTGGTCAGGCTGGTCTCAAACGCCTGACCTCAGGTGATCCACCCACCTTGGCCTCCCAATGTGCTGGGATTACAGGCATGAGCCACTGCACCCAGCCATAAATTGGTTTTTAAAGTAATAAAACTAATGTTCCTCTTTTTTTTTTTATTATATTATACTTTAAGTTCTAGGGTACATGTGCACAACGTGCAGGTTTGTTACATATGTATACATGTGCCATGTTGGTGTGCTGCACCCATTAACTTGTCGTTTAACATTAGGTATATCTCCTAATGCTATCCCTCCCCCCTCCCAACTAATGTTCCTCTTAACCCAGGCTGCATATATCCTTTCTAATGGAAGTTATGATCATCTTTATGCAGAATATCTTGAGTCTACATACTCCCAGACTGTACTAGGAATTTTGATATGTAGTTTACCAACCTCAGTTAGTTTTTGGTGTTTGGGTTTTTTTTTTTAGGTTCAAATTAACACTATCCCTGAACTCTGAATTTATCATCAAAGACTAAAAAATTATACACAGTCAAATTAAAGATTTTTGTTGCTTGGCTACCTTGAACCTGAGAAATAATCAAGGATGTTCCAAGTTTTACCTTGCTGTTTTCCTCCAATTATTTGTTTAAGAACTAATATAACAACAAAACCATTACTGTCTTCGCATTAATGCCTACAAGTTTAAAAAGAAAGTTTGAAAACAGTTTCCATCAGTTTTTTAAATAAATTTTGAGTGCCTAGTGTCTAGCTTCATGGTGTCACTTCAACAGAGTAGATGCTTAATAAATGTTTATTTTTAAATGTCTGCTAGGGTGGTGTTCAGCACTGTTAGTACAAAGATAAATTAGTCCTAGACTTTACCTTTGATGAGCTCATAACCTATTGGTTTCTGTGAGCTTAATTTCAGTGATCTATTCAGTATGTTGAATTTATGATTAAATATATTGAATTTGACTTGTGTCAGTTTATGGGGTCATAGAAGGTGAAAGTGTGTTTTGTAATACTTCTCAGGATACATAATATGACAGGTTGGTCTTTTTATAGAATTACACCTATTCCCTGTCATGCCTATTCTCTGTTGTTCAACTTTATAATTTTTCATTTACGGATTATCATGGTAGGTCTTCTGGGAACTGGCTTCCAGCTGTTTGGCTATGAGGAAAAACTGCAGTCCAATCCTCTACAGCATCTCTTTGAAGTAAGTTGGCAAGAAAACATTTCAAAAATTTTTCAGAGTACTATGTAGCTTAGTAACATGTTTTTAATCCCAGAGGTTTATTTTTCTTTATTTTGAGACAGGGTCTCGCTCTGTTGCCCAGGCTGGAGTGCAGTGGTGCAATCTCAGCTCACTGCAACCTCTGCCTCCTGGGTTCAAGCAATTCTCATGCCTCAGCCTCCCAAGTAGCTGGGACTACAGGCGTATGCCACCATAACCAGCTAATTTTTGTATTTTTAGTAGAGATGGGGTTTCTCCATGTTGGCCAGGCAGGTCTCAAACTCCTGACCTCAGGTAATCCACCCACCTTGGCCTCCCAAAGTGCTGGGATTACAGGCGTGAGTCACCACGCCCAGCCTCCAGAGGTTTAAAAAATATGTTCTTTAAAACAAGGAACCAAAACATAATTGAAAATGTTGCTTTTGGCAGGGCACAGTGACTCACACTTGCATCCCAGCACTTTGGGAGGCCAAGGCAGGAGGATTGCTTGACACCAGGAGTTCAAGACCAGTTTGGGCAACATAATGAGACCTGGCCTCTATAAAGTAATAAAATATTAGCCAGGCACAGTGGCCTGTGCCTGTAGTCCTAGTTACTGGGGAGACTGAGGCAGGAGGATTGGTAGACCCCAGGGGTTCAAGGCTACAGTGAGCTGTAGTCATGACACTGCACTCCAGCCTGGACAACAGAGCAAGACCCTGTCTCAGAAAGAAAGAAAATGTTGCACTTATTTTACTAGGTTATTTTTATTTCCTAATCTAAGATTTTTTAAATGTCCTTTTAGTTGATTTGGGACAGTATTTCTTCAGGTATAGAATCTTTTTAGAATAAACATGCAAGATAATTATTCGACACAGAAATTTCTCAATTTTCTGTCAGTTAATATGTACTGCAGCTTTTTTCGTGGTAATAACTGTATATCAATTAGACTTGAAAAATGAGTATTTTTGTTCTTTTTCTGGTGTGGGGGACAGCCTGTCTATTTCTCTCTGAAATTGTGTGTGCTTTTTCCATTTACATCTTTCACCTCATTTTCCTGGCTTTTGTCCAATGTGAATTTCTGCCTACTCTATTTCATTTAGTCCCTTGGATACTTTGCTTCTTTATCTTCAGTTCTTCCTGAAGTTTATTAATAAAGCCCTTCCTGTCCAAACAATCTCCAGGGATGTGTTTCCTTTTTGTTGTCCCTGTTGTTATCTCTGCCGTTTCTGGGCCTCACAGTGGAAACACGGATACGAAGTCAGCCATATTGGTGACAGATCAGGGGATCAAACTAAACATGTTCTGCTTGTGTGTGAGAAAAAGCACTTGCAAAAATAATGCTTTACTTCTCCAGCTTAAGCCACAGAGAGTGCTTCATCATTTTCCTGTTAACGTGATTTTTTCCTGCAGCTGGCTTTGCAGTTAAATTGAACAAAAACATATTCCAGTTTTTTTTTTTTTTTTTGAGGAGTCTCACACTGTTGCCTAGGCTGAAGTGCAATGGTGTGATCTTGGCTCACTGCAACCTCCGCCTCCTGGGTTGAAGCAATTCTGCCTCAGCCTCACGAGTAGCTGGGATTACAGGTGCCCAGCACCACACCCAGCTATTTTTTTTTTTTTTTTTTTTTTTGTATTTTTTAGTAGAGACAGGGTTTCACTATGTTGTCCAGGCTGGTCTTGAACTCCTGATCTCATGATCAGCCCACCTCGGCCTCCCAAAGTGCTGGGATTACAGGTGTTAGCCACCGCGCCTAGCCCATATTCCAGTTCTTTTTTTTTTTTTTTTTTTTTTTTTTTTTGAGACGGAGTCTCGCTCTGTCGCCCAGGCTGGAGTGCAGTGGCGCGATCTCGGCTCACTGCAAGCTCCGCCTCCCAGGTTCACGCCATTCTCCTGCCTCAGCCTCCCGAGTAGCTGGGACTACAGGCGCCCGCTACCACGCCCGGCTAATTTTTTGTATTTTTAGTAGAGACGGGGTTTCACCGTGTTAGCCAGGATGGTCTCGATCTCCTGACCTCGTGATCCACCCGCCTCGGCCTCCCAAAGTGCTGGGATTACAGGCGTGAGCCACCGCGCCCGGCCCATATTCCAGTTCTTAAAGACCTTTAAAGGTTTGCCATTTTCCCCTGAGTCCATGCCAATACTGCACTCTAAATGACTGCATTTTGATTTATCATGTTAACCAAAAGATTTCTTCTCTCTTTCCCATTAAGAGTTTTATTGATAGGGAGGAATATAAAAATTAATAATTCTTCATGGTTGTCTATAAAGTATGTTCCCTTAGTGCCTGGAGTTTTTACTGTATTTATTTATTTATTTTTACACTTGAATAATTTTACCTCAAGCTTAATCTTTCATGAGATCCAGGCCCACAGATGTTATATGTAAAAATGTTTATTTAGAAATAGCATGCTTGTTCCCCGGTGCCACAAAGAAATAGCACTTGAACATAAATTTAATTATCTCAGCAAGGCCATTTTTACTCTCTGCAGAAAGGGTACACTCGCCAGCAGTTTTGCCACGAGAGTATACCGAACAAAGGAGACAGGGTCATTTATAACTTGACACATCCACCCTACTGCTGTGTCTGGTTTCCATTGGCTGGAACGGAACCTCACATTCTGTATTTGTCCCGATTGGCTAGCAACTTTAACTTTTCAAAAGAGGCAAAGGCAGGGGAGAACAAAGGAAGCAGGAAGTAACTTGTGAAATGCTGAGAAAGGTAAAAACACCTCCAAATAAGGAAGAGGAACAGGCTGTCACCTAATGCTTGCTTGGACCAATGTAAGCATGCCAAGGCAGATATTTAGGCTAAATTGTAGGAGCTAAGAACACAAAGTATATTGATTTCTTTATTACGGCTAGCAGATATTTAAGGATGTTATGACAGGTCTTTGAATAAATTTTACTTCTAAGAGAAGTCACTATTTGTCCTTAATTAGACGGGGAGGAAAGTGTCTTTGAAGGGGAACCTCTACTTCACTTTTTACACAGAGACACCCCATGTTGCAGAAAATACAAATACCTGCTTGGAGACCTTGTGTCATTGATTTAGAGTGCAGCATGACATGTGAGAGTTATTCTTTTTATCTTTCTTCTTCCCCACCTCAAAAGTTTTTATTTAATCTTGCAAATAGTAAACCTTTGTCTTCTATGACATTTTATTTTTATCATTTATTTATTTATTTATTTATTTATTTATTTATTTATTTATTTATGTGAGACAGGATCTTACTCTGTTGCCCAGCCTGGAATATAGTGGCACAATCACGGCTCACTGCAGCCTTGACCTCCCAGGCTCAGGTGATTCTCCCACCTCAGCAACCCAAGTAGCTAGGACTACAAGCACACACCAGCACACCCAACTAATTTTTTGATTTTTTATAGAGACAGGGTCTCCCTATGTTGCCCAGGCTGGTCTCAAACTCTTGGGCTCAAGCAGTCCTCCTGCCTCAAACTCCCAAAGTGCTGGGATTATAGGTGTGAGCCACCACACCCAGCCTATTTTTTAATTTTTTAAATAGCAATAGGGTCTTGCTATGCTGTCCAGGCAGGTCTCAAACTCCTAGCTTCAAGTGATCCTCCCACCTCAGCCTCCCAAAGTATTGGAATTACAGACATGAGCCATTGTGCCTAGCCATATATAGGTGTAGGTTTTGTGGGTTTTTTGTGGAGGCGAAGTCTCACTGTTGCTGAGGCTGTACAATATTTTAAATATTTCAGGAGAATCTGTTTTCAAACTCCACAGAAACCTAAGAATATATTTCTTTCTATGCAGTTTAATATAATTTCCTGCCTTTAGAGACTCAAAAATAGTGGAAGATCAACATCTATGTTAGAGGTTATTTACTGATGGGTACACATATGGAAGGAATAAGGGCAATAAGGTACTTCTGTGAATAACTAAAAAGTCGAATAATAATGGTGTTGCTTTCATTAGTGTTCTTTTGCCGAATAGATTCACTGGGAAACTGCATTTACAGACAAAAGAAGGCAAGATACACCCACTTTGCTATTTGTAATAGACGACAAGACCATTAGAGTATTCAGTTGCTCTTTTCCTTCTCCTTTTGCAGGACAGAAAATATGCAAAGCCTAAAATGGCAGCCTACAGGTTATTATATATGCAAATTTTATAGACTCTGTTTTCATTTTAAAATTACATTTGTCACTTTGGATTACTTTCAAAAACAACTGTTAGCATAAATGAGGAATTTTTTTGAGCTTTAAGCAAATGTTGATGTTATTCTGTTTCTAAAAGAAAATCTGAATGTCAACAACTCAATTTATTTAATAATTGAAAGATGCCTTTGCTTGCCCTGCAATGTCACAAATAGCGTAGGTGGTAATACAGAGACTCTGCCCCATCGTTATTTCTGGTCACCAGAAAGGTGACCAGAAAGTCAGAGATCGTGATTCTATGCTTGGAAAGTGCTTGGTGTATTGGTAAATAATGTTGGCTGATTTATTCGAAGGAAAACTTTTAAGATGATCTGCATTTACTTTCTTATTTGTGAAAATCTGTTTTCTCAAAGCTTTGATGGAACACTTGTTTTTTTTCCATATCAAGTTGTAGTTAGTAGTGAGCTCTTTGAGAGGAAGGATCATGTCTTCCTTACCTTCCTTATCCACAACCCTAAATATTATGGCTTGCAGTAAATGCCTGAATGAATTTGCTTTTATAGTTCCCTTTTGCCCCCTTTTCTAATTATATATAAGTTGTGGAATATAAAATGTATTGTTTGTCCAGGAAATAAGTAACTATTATAGGGTACACTAATTACCATTTGTCAGAATTTAACTTACTTTGTTAACATAGTTTACTGCAGAGGAAACCACAGGCCAAACCCAGGATTCCGGCACAGGTAGTCTGGCTCCTGAGTGCTCTATGCAGTGAATGCCCCCACACCCCCACTATAGAATGGCTTTATGAGCCATTGATTTCCATTGGTTTAATTATGTACATAGAATTTTCCTTTCTTTCATCCCCTGAGTTGCTATACCAGGGACACAATTAGTAGTTTAGTTTTGGCACTTTCAACCTTCTGGCATATTTGTTTTGAATTTGGCATAGGCCATCCAGTAGCAGATTTTATGGCCTGCCTTCCTCTAAATTGAACTATGATCAGTATTCTCTAAATTGCACTATAATCAGTATTAGTATATTCAGTTTCTCAGCTAGCTTGGAAATGATATTGTATGATAGTTTCAGAATTTCTTTGATGAAAATATTTAACACCCACAGTCATTTATTGCATTTCCATTTTGGTGCATATGCTTCACTAGTGGTTTTTCTCTGTACCTTATAGCATTCTTTTCCCATGACATCTAGCTGTTTTGTACGTGGGACCTAGGATTTTGTTGGCAAGCATTTGAAACTTTTTCTTTAATTATTCTAATTTGGTTTTTTTGGTTACAAAACAGGGAAGTAGTTTTGTTATAGTTCCTCTTCCCTTGTGAATTGGCTGTTAAATAACTAATATTTTTTTTTATTTAGAATTCACGTTAGTGATTCAGGAAAACATTTGCAATAAGCTTTAGACAATATATCAAAAAGCCTTTCCACTTATATTGAAAAGTAATTTCTTTTTTTTTCTGTTTTTTTTTTTTTTTTTCGTGATGGGGTCTTGCCCTGTTGCCCAGGCTGGAGTGCCATGGCGTGATCTCAGCTCACTGCAACCTCTGCCTCCCGGGTTCAAATGATTCTCCTGCCTCAGCCTCCTGAGTAGCTGGGATTACAGGTGTGCACCACCACGCCCAGCTAATTTTTTTGTATTTTTGCTAGAGACGGGGTTTCACCAGGTTGGCCAGGCTGGTCTCAAACTCCTGACCTTGTGATCCGCCCACCTTGGCCTCACAAAATGCTGGGATTACAGGTGTGAGCCACCACGCCCAGGCAAAAAGTAATTTCTTATGGTAAAAGTTAACAAGTGTTAAATCTGAATCATGGATATGAGGGTGTCATCATTTACTTTTACCTATTTAAATAATACTTTTAAAGGTATTACCAGGCTTCCTTTTAGATTTAAATTATTTGAATAGACTTTATTATCTAACAGTATCTCTAAGCATATTAACCTTTTTTTTTTGCTATAGAAGGTTTTATTAATAGAACTTGACTCATTGCATATTGCCTATTAATATGGCTTTTGTAACCATAGCCATTCTTATGAAATGTAAGGGCAGCCTCTTATAAGAGATAAATATCATGCCAATAAAATATGGATTAGCCTGTATCCTAGCACTGACATTAAAAAAGGTTACATAGGCCAGGCGCAGTGGCTCACACCTGCAATCCTAGCACTTTGGGAGGCTGAGGCAGGTGGATTGCCTGAGCTCAAAAGTTTGAGACCAGCCTGAGCAACGTGGCAAAACCCCATCTCTACTTAAAAAAAAAAAAATACAAATAATTAGCTGGGCATGGTGATGCATGCTTGTAATCCCAGCTACTCAGGAGGCCGAGGGACGAGAATCGCTTGAACCCAGGAGGTGGAGGTTGCAGTGAGCTGAGATCACACCACCGCACTCCAGCCTGGGCAACAGAGCGAGACTCTGTCTCAAAAAAAAAAAAAAAAGAAACAGTTACATAATAACACAAATAGTATAAAAATTTCTTTAAGTTCAAAATGGCCTCCAAAGGTTCTATTTCAGTATTTCTACCTTGCCCCTTTCTAGCAGGATTTAAGGTAATTACAGTGATGGGCATTTAATAAAAGAAAAATAGTGAGGAGTTAGTGTATCACTAGGTAATATTACGTAATAGTTTTGACCCTGAGCTTCCCCATATCAGTAGGCAAAAAAAAAATTTTTTTAATAGGACAAGATCAAAGCACCGATTCAATGAGTGATAATGTTTACTTGCTCTCATTTTTAAAAACATGGAATTAGTATGTATTCCTCAAGACACAATGTTTTTCCTAACTTTAGAGTCTCCAATTTCTCAACTTTAAGTAAATAATTCAAGACTAAATTCTCATCATATGTAGGGATATTTATGCAGTTGAAGTTTTTATTTTATGAAAAATTGCGTTCAAGATTTCATCATTGTTTTAAGTTACATTTCTTTTTCCAGGGAATGTTACTGTTATGGCTAGTATGAATTTTGTTCCTTAATAACATTTATATGTAAGAAATAGTTTTTAAATGATAAGAAAATCTGATTCCAGCCATCACTTGTAAGAGTTAGTGTAAGTCATTGATAAGAATTTCCCACCTACTAAATCATGCAAAGTTCCCCAGGCTCTTATGTGTCTCCTAGGACAGTCCTAGAGGACTCTTCTTGTCTTCAGTGCACACTGGTCTCTTACATGTTTAGTATCCCAGCCTATGTGATGCTTGGAGGCATGCAGCTCTTCTTGTGTGACAAACATTAGCTGGTGGTCCTTGCCCTGTCCACAGGTCTAGAGACAAGATCGCTATGTAGACACACCGTGAACCATTTCCCACTGTGGGCCTGCACCACCCCAGGGGCTTCCTAGCTTCTGCTCCTCCTGGAAGTCTTCCCCATCTCCTCCCCATTCCAGGTAATTCTCCTTTCCTCTATCCTGGCAGTTTCTCCACTTGGCCATTGCTCCCTGCTGTCCCTTCCCAACACTGCTTGCTTTTCTACTCTCTCTCTGCTTATTTGGGACAGCACTACAGTGTGTCATTGTCCTCTTAGTCTTCCTCTTAGAATGAGTTTTGAAATACCTAGCAAGAACAAAGTACACATTAATAGCTGAGTAAATATCTGACACCATTGAAATGTGCAAAAAATACTTTTATCAGTATGAGAAATGTTAACATTTATTAGGTGCTTGTGTGTGGTGCTCTACAAGGAGTTAATAATTATCATCCCTGCATAAAGATGTAAGATATAATGAATGTGGTTATGTATATACATAGAGTAAAAGTAGGAGATTCTAAATATGAAAAGATTAATGGAAGGTGAAATACAGTTTATATCCTACTACTAATGTATTAAGGAGGAGAAATTTGATAACTCATGAAATAGCTCAAGTTAGTTATTTTTTTACCTACCACATTTTGGCTTTATTATTAACTGTTTGCAGTATTGATACATTCAATTTTAATTATATAAACACATTTGAATGTCTTTAATTTTTCATTTCATGTTCGGAATCAACTAGCAGCTAAGAAATTTCTGATCAGTGAAACAGCATTAAACATAATGAAGTTGTTCAAATTATAATCATGAATATTTTTACATGTTCTTTTCTAAACTAGGTAAAAATTCAGTGCATTTTAAGATGACATAAATATATGAAAAAAGGGTCTGTGGTTTCTAAGTTTTGCTAACCATCCTTAGCAGTTATTCTCAGTATTTCTAAGATAAGCATGGCTAGAAGTGGGGTTAGAGCCCCACATCAAGGAGTTAAACTGTGCCCATGTGGCTAATGGTATTCTAGGATCAAATTTAAAGGGATAAGAAAGGCTTATCATACTCCTTTTAATTTTCATGCTTAGTTCTTTATATTTGGGCAGATCAGCCCAAGAGCTTACTGTAATTATCTGAGTTAAATTCAAAATAAAATGTTACGCTATTTGGCAGGCCCAACATCTAGAAATAGTGAAAAGGGAATGTTAATTTTTTTTAAGGAAGTCTAAGACATTTAGTTTATTCCCTAAAGGAAACACAACTGGTTTTTGTGTTTTCTTCTAAGAGAAAAATAGTGTTTCCATCCTCAAAAACTTTACTAAGCCATGCTGCCTTATTATGAAGCCCAAATTTAAAATTGCCTTTTTATCTCTTTGTGTCTAAATTTAGCCTTAAAAGGAAGATATCTTCAAAATGTGTACTTTCCAAGGGTTAATTAAAAAGGTTCATGGTAACTGTTTAGTTTTATATTGTGCATTTATAGGTATATTGGGAAGTGCTTATTAAAGCTCTTCTCTTTGATAGTGTCAGTTGATTTTCACTAATGTTTGTTTTATAAGTACATATTGCAGAAATACTAAGAATATTCACATGTTTTAAGGGCTTTTTGTTTTAATTATTTCTATTTTTTAAGAAAGAGAAGGTTCTGGTGAAGTTTTTTCTAAAATAGTCATATCATAATGCATA
This sequence comes from Pan troglodytes, assembly GCF_028858775.2. NCBI lineage: Eukaryota > Metazoa > Chordata > Mammalia > Primates > Hominidae > Pan > Pan troglodytes. The sequence continues at coordinate 99,528,209 of NC_072403.2, read as the reverse complement.
ATAGATTTTTAAATGTTTGGTTATTTGAGTTTAAAGTCCTAGATTTAAAAACAAAGAAACTTCACCCTGAAGAAAGGCTTTATGAAAAAAAAAAGAAACTAAACTCTTTTGTGAAAATAAAGACATTTTGCATGTGTTTGCTTATAACTTGTGTGCACATGTATGTATGTGTGTGAGATAGAATCAGAAACCACTTGTGAATATATATTTATGTTTTTAACATCTGTATACTGGACCGTTAAGCAGTTGTCAATGGCTGTGTCATTCAAAAGTCAAGAAGTCCGCAGTTTACTATCTTATGGGGACCCTTTTTGTTTTCCCATACTTTACCAAAGTCTTCTTTGTTTTCTAACTGACATTGTATGTATTGTTCTGGACTTACTAATAGGACTACATAAACATCACCTTTTTATGATGTGTCAGGTATCCTAAGACCACCCCTCCCCCCGATTCTGTGATTCACGCAGAGGACTCACAGAACTCAGCATAGTCTTACTTGTGGCTATGATTTATTACAGTGAAGGGATACAAAGCAAAATCAGCAGAGGGAAAAGGCACATATGGGGTAAAGTCCAGAGGAAACCAGGCTTTCCAGACTCCCAAATTTTCCCAGTGGAGTCACACAAGGTGCACATACTTCCAGCAGCAAATTATGAGAATACATGTGAAATGTCCACTGGCAAAAGTTCATTAGATACCCTGTGTCCAAGGTTTTTGTTGAGAGTTGGTCATGTAGGTACCCTCTGCTTAGAATGTCCTAAATCCCAAACTCCCAGAAGGAAAGCAGAAGTTCAGCCTAAGCTGTACTGTTTGCATCCACAGTGTAGGCACAGTGACCACTTTTATCAGTTAAGTTGGTGGAGACATTCCCAAAAATCTAAGTTAATAGATGCCAGCCAGTGGCCAACCTTGCAAGCAGGATGTTTTAAATATAACAGTATCAGACCTGCTAGTTAACTCTTTTCTAGGGGGAAAAAAAAAGGTAATTTTAACTTTATTTAGCAGTATTTATTTATTTAAGTCTGTCATTCCAGTAATTAACATAGATCATCTATGAAAGGTGAAACGTTTTTACCTTGAGAGATGTTTAATGCCCTGTCCCATTTGTTGGTAGTATCTAGTGGGTATAAGCCAATGTGTCCTCCAGCAATAAAATCATTTTTTCCTATCCAAATACTGCTGTCCGGATGTTTTGATAATAACATTGTAAGGGTTTAGAAGCCTTATTTTTTCATAGTTTATTCACCAATTTTTATTGCTTTCATGAGACTTTAATAGCTTTCTGGAAATAATATAGTAAAGTTATCATTGATGTTTCAACCTGCAGGTGAGTTACAATTTGTAAATATTTGTCCATATGTATAACTTCAGTACTACTTGAACTATAATATTAATATTTTAATGTCATTTATTAACATTATATTTTGGAGACTGAAAAATGATTGAAACTACATTGGGAACACAGATTCCTAGAGCTGGAAGAGTAAGCCTGAGCCCTTAATAAACCATCAACTCCACCCTAGTTCTTGGCTGAGTATGGAACTAAACCAGCTAAGACAGGTGATGCAAAATAAAACTCCAGAAGAGGTGCTCAACACAGTTTTTAGGATCTTAAGTTTAGAGTATAATTATACTAACTATCCAAAAGCAGTCCTTTTTACCAAGATCACCTATTGTATTGGTCTTTACACAGTAAGCTATTTAGAGAACAGTTTAAAAATCTTTGATTAAAACAAATGCTAAATCATCCGTTAGCTGTTTCTTTGCCAGATCGAGCCATCCTACTTTATTCAACCTTTTTCAGCGAAGTTACAGGATAATAATATGGCATTTTGAAAAATAACAGAAGAAATGCCAGTTTAGTCTTAAATAGGTATTCTTACCCTGGGGATCTGTGGATTTAGTTGGAAAGAAAAAATTATACTTTGTTTTCCCTAACCTCTCTCGGAAATTGAGTATTTTCCTCCATTACTATATCACAAATTAATTTTTGGCTATTTGGTTATTTCAGAGTAATTCTTTTCTTCGTAACCCTGTGTATTTTATTTTATGAATTTAGAAACATTTTGAGAAGGGGTCTATATGCTTCACCAGGGGCCCATGGCAAAAAAGAAAAGTTATACTCTGTAATGTACCCAACTTGGAAAATTTTAAATGAGAATTCTCAGAATGTGCTTTTTTTGCTTTCTTTCCGTGTTAGAGATAACAATGACCTGTTATGTACTTCATTTAATGTACTATTGTACTTTTAGGTTTATGTACAAGTTAATAAAGAAGCAGCAGATGATAAAAGTGTAGCAAAAGCAGCACAGGAGTTCTTCCAACGATTGGAACTGGGCGATGTGCAAGCACTTTCACTGTGGCAAAAATTTCGGGACTTGAGCATTGAAGAGTACATTCGGGTTTACAAGGTATTGGTTGACCCTCCCTTCTGCTTTCCCATGATGCGGTGCAGCTCTCGGCTGTTACCTGCATAGTAAAGTTGCGTGTTAAGCTTGTGTTTTAAAAATAGATTTGTAGGTGAATTTAAAATTAAGACTCAAATTTTGGTTTTTGGGCTGAAAGAACTGCAAAATAATCCTGAAGCAGTGTCAGGTGATATTCTCATACTTCATTTTTATCTGACTTTTCTGTTCTAGCATTCCTTCACTTTTTCATATTTATTTTTTGTTCTTTCACTTCCTTAGGCCGGTATGTGACGGTTAATAAACTGATTCATTTAATAAACATTTGGTGGGTAGGGGATAATACACAACAGCGAATAGAAGAGGAAAACCCTTGCTCTCGCAGACCTTATATTCTAGCCTAGAGACAGAGCACAAACTAAACAAATTAAAGATAAAGCAAGAAACAACTATGTTTTTATTAGGTGGTTCTAGATGCTAGCTGGGGAGATCAGGTATAGAGTCTTCAGGTGGAACGACAGTTTTGTAAAGAAGCCCGTGTGACTGGAATAAGTAAGCAAGATGAACGACAGGAGAAGGTTGAAGAGCTAGTAGCATATGGGGCATGATTCTAGGATTTCTCTAGGGCTGTCCAGTGCTTTTTGTGGTGATGGGAATCTTCTGTATCTGTGGCCGTCTCCTTAAGTAGCCACCAACCACATGTGGCTTGAAGGGTGAATAGTGTGACAGAAGAGCTAAATTCTCAATTTTGCTTAATTCCAGTTTAACAGTATAGATTGTCACTTGGGCCTAGTGATTATTGTATTGCACAGCACAGTACCATTGTGAGGACTTGACTGGTATAGTGGAAACTATTAGGAGGTTTGAGAAGAGGAGTGATTTTTTTTTTTTTTTTAAACAAAAATAATGAGGTCCTCGCCATCTTGCCCAGGCTGGGCTTGAACTCCTGGGCGCAAGTGATCCTCCTGCCTCAGCCTCCCAAAGAGCTGGGATTATGGGCATGAGCCACCACACTCAGCCCTTGATTTAATTTTTATTGTGTTCATGTGTGTGACAGGTGGTAGAGCATCCTTAATTTTGCCTTAGGGTAAGAATAGGAGATTCAATTAACATTTCTTTGTCTTTTTGTTTCTGAACTCTTTTAGCGTCTGGGAGTATATTTTGATGAATATTCAGGAGAATCATTTTATCGTGAAAAATCTCAAGAGGTCTTAAAGTTGCTGGAGAGTAAAGGACTCCTACTGAAAACAATGTATGATCAGGTTACTATTCTTTAGTAAAATTATTTGTTCTTTGAAATTGTTATTGACGTATCCTTTGAGTAAGGACAACAGAATGCAATGTGCAGCTTTCTTGGGATTTTTTATAGTGCTTTTTCCTGTTCAGAGTACTTTCCCACATTCTGTATTTTGCTGCCATAGCAAAAGCTGTTCAGGTTTGGAGAAAGGATGTTACTTGTTTTTTATAAGGCTGGGAACTGAAGCACAGAAAATATAAGTGACCTAAGGTCATATAACCTGATAATGATATAACTGAAAAAAGGAAATATATCTTATTATCTTCTGATTCAGTTTTACCTTTTAAAAGAAATCCCTGCCTTTTCAAAAAATATTTAAGGCAGTGTGTGAAGATAAGTATACTATAACAGGCTTATAAATGAGGAAAATGATGAAAACAGGAAGTAGGGGCAGGAAAAGTAATATGAAGTCAGAGATGGTGTTAGCGTATCCCTCCTAGAATTCTGTTTTCTTGCTTATGTCAGAGTTTTTTCTTTAAAAAAAAAAGTTGTAATTGATGAATAACATATTGTATATATTTATGGTGTACAACATGATTTGATATATGCACACTGTGAAATGTTGAAATCAAGTTAATTAACATATCCATCACCTTACATACTTACCTATGATGAGAACATTTAAAATCTACCCTGTTAGCAGTTTTCAAGTGTACTATGCATTATTGTTAATTATACTCACAATGCTGTACAATAGATCTCCAGAACTTACTCCTCCTGTTTACCTAAAACTTTGTAGCCTTTAACCAACATCTCCCCATTCCCTGCCCTTGGTAACCTCCATTCTACTTCTCTGCTTCTATGATTATAATTTTTTAGATTCCACATGTGAGACTATACAGTATTTGTTTTCTGTGCATCGTTTATTTCACTGAGCATAATGTCCTTTCAGTTTATCCATGTTGTCACAAGTGACAGGATTTCCTTTTATTTTAAGGCTGAATATTACCTGTTGTATATTTTAAAGTCTACTCATCTGTTAAGGTTGATTCACATCTTGGCTATTGTGAATAATGTTACAATAACCATGGTAGGGCAGATTTCACTTGGACATACTGATTTCATTTTCTGTGGTTGTATACCCAGATGTGAGTTTGCTGGATCATATATATGGATGTTCTGTTTTCTGTTTTTTGAGGAACCTCCACATTGTTTTCCATAATGGCTATACCAACATTCCCACCAACAGTGTACAAGGGTTCCCTTTTATCCACATCATTGCCAACATTTATCTTTTTTTTTTTTTTTTTTTTTGTTATAAAAGCCATCTTAACAAGTGTGAAGAAATATCTTATTGTGGATTTTGGTTTTAATTTTGTATTTCCCTGATGATTAGTGATGTTCAGCACCTTTTCATATACTTGTTAGCCTTTTGTATGCCTTCCTTGGAGAAATGTCTATACGGGTCTTTGGCCCACCTTTTTTTTTTTTTTTTTATGTTCCCAGGCAAATGTACAGGATGTGCAGATTTGTTACGTAGGTTAATGTGTGCCATGGTGATTTGCTGCACCTGGCAACCCATCACCTGAGTGTTAAGCCCAGCATCCATTACCTATTTTTCCTGATGCTCTCCCGCCTCCCCATCCCCCGACAGGCCCCAGTCTGTGTTCTTTCCTTCCTTGTGTCTCTGTTCACATTGTTCAACTCCCACTTATAAGTGAGAATATGTGGTATTTGGTTTTCTGTTCCTGCATTAGTTTACTGAGAATAATGGCTTCTTTGGCCCACTTTTTAGTTGGGTTTTTTTTTGGTAGTGGTGGTGTTGGTTTGGTTTAGTTTTTTTGTTGTTGTTTTTCCATTGAGTTGAGTTCCTTATATATTTTCACATTAACCCCTTACCAGATACATGTTTTCCACGTATTTTCTTTAATCCTCTAGGTTGTCTCTTCACTTTGTTGATTGTTTTCTTTGCTGTGCAGAAGCTTTTTTAGTTTTATGCAGTCCCATCTGTGTATTTTTTGCTTTTGTTGCCTATGCTTTGAGGACTAGCTCCAAGAAATCTTTGCCAAGGCTTCAGTGTTTTCCTCTAATAGTTTTACAGCTCAGGTCTTAGATTTGTCTTTAATCCACTTTGAATTGACTTTTGTACATGGTGAGAGATAGGGATCTAGTTTTATTCTTCTGCATATGGATATGCAGTTTTCTCAGTGTCATTTATTGAAGAGACTGTCCTTTCCTTTTTATTTTTTTGAGACGGGGTCTCACTGTATCACCAGGCTGGAGTGCAGTGGCATGATTTTGGCTCAGTGCAACCACTGCCTCCCAGGTTCAAGCGAATCTCCTGCCTCAGCCTCCCAAGTAGCTGGGATTACAAGCGCGTGCCACCATACCCAGCTAATTTTTGTATTTTCAGTAGAGACGGGGTTTTACCGTGTTGGCCAGGATGATCTCAATCTCCTGACCTCCTGATCTACCTGCTTTGGCCTCCCAAAGTGCTAGGATTACAGGCGTGAGCCACTGTGCCTGGCCGAGACTGTCCCTTTCTTATTGTGTTATTTTGGCACCTTTGTCAAAAATCAGTTGACCTGGCTGGGCATGGTGGCTCACGCCTGTAATCCCAGCACTTTGGGAGGCTGAGGTGGGCGGATCACCTGAGGTTGGGAGTTCAAGACCAGCCTGACCAACATGGAGAAACCCCATCTCTACTAAAAATACAAAAATTAGCTGGGTGTGGTGGGGCATGCCTGTAATCCCAGCTACTTGGGAGGCTCAGGCAGGAGAATCACTTGAACCCGGGAGGCAGAGGTTGCGGTGAGCCAAGATTGAGCCATTGCACTCCAACCTGGGCAATAAGAGTGAAATTCAATCTCAAAAAAAAAAAAAATTCAGTTGACCATAAATGTGTGAATTTGTATCTAGGCTCTCTATTCTATTCCATTGGTCTCTATGTTTTTGTCTAGTATAATGCTGTTTTGATTACTATAGTTTGTAATAGATGTTGAGATTAAGTAGTGCGATGCCTCTAGCTTTGTTTTTTTTTTTAAGACAGGGTCTGGCTTTGTCATCCAGGCTGTAGTGCATTGGTGCTTTCTTGGCTCACTACAACCTCCACCTCCAGGTTCAACCTATTCTCCTGCCTTAGCCTCCCAAGTAGCTGGGATTACAGGCATGTGCCACCACACCCAGCTAATTTTTGTATTTCTTAGTAGAGATGGAGTTTCACCATGTTGCCCAGGCTGGTCTTGAACTCTTGGCTTCAAGTGATCCACTTGCCTTGGCCCCCCAAAGTGCTGGGATTATAGACGTGAGCCACCACAGCTGGCCCAGCTTTATTCTTTTTGCTCAATATTGCTTTGGGTATTTGGAGGTTTTTTGTGGTTCCATATGAATTTTATGATTGATTTTTCTATTTCTGTGAAAAATGTCATTGGAATTTTGGTAGAGATTGCATTGAATCTGTAGATTGCTTTTGGTGGTGTGGACATTTTTTAAATATTGATTTTTCCAATCCATTAATACAGGATATCTTTCCATTTATCTGTGTTTTGATTTCTTTCATCAGTGTTATATAGTTTTCAGTGTACAGATATTTTACCTCCTTGGTTAAATTTATTCCTATTTTAATTTTGTTGATGTTATTATAAATGGGATTTTTTTAAAATTTCTTTTTCAGATAGTTTGTTGTTGTGTATAGAAATGCTACTGATATTTGGCTGGGCGTGGTGGCTCACGCCTGTAATCCCAGCACTTTGGGAGGCCGGGGGCGCGGATCACATGAGGTCAGGAGTTCGAGACCAGCCTGGCCAACATAGTGAAAACCTGTCTCTACTAAAAACACAAAAATTAACTGGACGTGGTGGCGCGCGCCTAATTCCAGCTACTTGAGAGGCTGAAGCAGGAGAATTGCTTGAACCCAGGAGGCAGAGGTTGCAATGAGCTGAGATCGTGCCACTGCACCACTCCAGCCTGGGCAACAAAGTGAGACTCCGTCTCAAAAAAAAAAAAAGAAAAAAAGGCTACTGATTTTCATATGTTGATTTTCTATACTGCAACTTTATGAAATTCATTTATTCTAACAGTTTTTGGCGGATTCTTCAGGGTTTTCCATTTATAAGATCATATTCAGAGTTTTCTATTTGTAAGATCATATTGAAAAAAAAAGATTATGTTGCCTGCAGAGACAATTTAACTTCTTTTCCAATTTGGATGCCTTTTATTTTTGTTTCTTGCCTAATTGTTTTCTAATTTAGCTTTTAGCTTCCTGTCAGCTAAACAGAGAAATAGCAGTGAAAGAAGCCCAGACCTCTATAATGTAGAGGCAAACCAATTGCTTAAGAGACATGTCACTTTTCATAGTACCAAAGCAAACTTTCTCCTGTCATATTTATAAGGAAGATGTGAAACATAGTTAATAGCATCCTCGGTAATGTCCTTAAGGAAAATTTTTAGATTGTCATATACAGATTCCAAATTTTGGTCATACAGGAAAGACAAAAATCTGTAGTTTTAATACTTGGGTACTTTGTGGCATGTTAAAAATTATCCCAATATTGAATGTTATAATACCATGAATTAGTTTTAATACTTGGGTACTTTGTGGCATGTTAAAAATTATCCCAATATTGAATGTTATAATACCATGAATTAGAAGGAGAATGTGTGACATTTCATAGTTACAATGCAGCTGCATCTCATTTTTCAACTGGGTATATTAAAGAATTTATCTCTGAGTACCTTATCCGGAGCTACAGATTTAAAAGCTAAGATAACCAAATATTAATTACATCATACCCATTCATAAGAGATTCTTGGTCATATTCTTGTTTTTTTCCATTGTTGATTAAAGCTTGAATTGGCACTGCTCATTGCAACGTGGGTAATAAAAATAGCTTCTGGTTTGCTAATGTTTTAGATATTAAAATTTTAAAGGTCTGAATTTATTATGTTGCTTCAGAGTTACCTTTTCGCATTTCTAGAAAAGGAACGGCTGTAGTAGATCTCTCTGGGAATGGCGACCCCTCCTCAATTTGTACTGTAATGCGAAGTGATGGGACTTCTCTCTATGCAACCAGGTTTGTAGCCTCTGTGAGGGTCAACATTTGGTTCTAAATCTGTTGCTTTCAGATGAAACACTGTGTACAATTAATTATGCATTATCGGACTCCACAGCTGATGACATTATTCTATAAACTGTAAAACTGAAGTACTTCATAATCAACTAAAAGTATTTTACAATGGCACATTGGCAGGAAATGTATACTAAAAGATGACCATATTAGCTCAGGGGTTTCCTTATGCTGTAAAGAACATCTTACATGCACATAAATACCAGAACTCATTGGGATTTGGTAAAGCAGGCTGAGGGAGAAAGCAGCCATGTCACATTTTTTTTTCCCATCCATCTCTGTGACTGACCTTTGTGGAAGGGCCAATCTCTGTTCATCAATAAGAAGTGGGTTTATCAGCACCCTTATTTCTGGGACAAAGCTAATAGGAAAGAGAAGCACTGCTGGCAAAAGTGTCTCCCAGGCCAGAATTTTATATTAGGTCACAAATCACTTTTGTAACACAAAGTCATGATACTTTGTTGTTTTATATTAACTACCATAATTTGTTCCAAACAACTTTAAGCAACCAATTAAGTCTTTTAACTTCCCCTTAGGAAATTCATCTCTTACCTTCTATTACTTTTCGACATTTCCCTTTACCATTTCTATGCAATTGGGATTAGGAAGTGAGAAGAGCTTATATATCTAAGAGGTACATTATTTTTCTAGATAAGCAAATATATATATTAGAAAAGTTTTTTGTATCAACTAATTATTGCTAGATAGATTAAATAAATAAACTATTGCACAGTGGTTATAAGAAGTATCCATTGAGAACAGAGGCTCTGTAACTATCCGGGTCTGGTTAGTGTCTTTTTTGGGTTATCATTAGGTGTCAGTTTTTCAACACCTATATTTTTCTTTGGAAAAAGAAACATCCCGTCAGAAAAGGGGCCCTATGACATGAAATCTCTATAACTATCCTAATTTGGTGTTTTTTCAGACTGTCATTAGATGTAGACTTTTCTGTGTATTTACCTTAACACCTGTACTTTCTCTTTTTTCTTTGAAAATAATTGTCTTTTTGCCACTTATTGAAATGTTTGATTTTTTCACTTTGCTTTAATGTCAGTTGCTTCTGCCTTCTAATGCGTTTCTTATAGAATACCTTTGTGTGGGGGATGTAAATGAAAGTTGTTATAGCAGACAGAACTGCAGGAGAATACTGAAAAGAACAGAGTGTGAGGCTGGAGACCTGGGACTGTCGTTTAACTCTCTGGGCCATGATTCTCTACTTTGTGAAATGAGAGATCTGGACTAAATGACCTAGCATGTCTTCTGGCTTTGAAATTCAGTTTCTACAAACTCAACCTAGAAATTTTTCTTATTCTTTTTTGTTTTTTCATTGAATCAAAAAGTTTCCCTTTGTTTTGTCCTTATCTTAAACCAAAAAAAAAAACAGGTGTCTATTTGTGAGATCATTTTTGTGATAATCTGCTATACAACTGTTTCTCAACATTTTAAAAATTATAATTCCCCCAAGCAACCTTTTCAGCCATATTTTTCCTAATTGCCAATCCTCATGAAATTTTATCCCACAGATATTCTGTATCTCTGTATATATTGTATACATATCTGTGGTTTATGCATGAAGAATAAGAGTTTTTGTTGGCCAGCTGTAGTGGCTCACGCCTGTAATCTTAGAACTTTGGGAAGCCAAAGCAGGAGGATCACTTGAGGCCAGAAGTTTGAAAGCAGCCGGGACAATATAATGAGACCCATCTCTACAAAAAATATGTAGTGGCTCTTGCCTGTATTCTCAGGACTTTGGGAGGACGAGGAGGGTAGATCACCTGAGGCCAGGAGTTTGAAACCAGCCTGGCCAACATGATGATACCCCATTTCTACTAAAAACACAAAAATTAGCCAGTTTTTGCCTCCATTGAGAATGCATGCTCTGCGCAATGTCAGGATCATGAGATAGGTACTAATGACATTTTGATGATCCCTAACATTTTGAAAGATCGAGAAATTTTTTCAGTCTTTCCAGTATCATATATAATCAAAAATAGCTCTAATTTTAAATTTTAATATTTCATAATCCTTGACTTGAAATTTCGGTTTATGAAATTTTATGGTTTTTCATTATTTCATATGCAAACTAGATATTTGTATCTAATCAGAGATAAAAGAGATAGAAATTCTGTCAAAGGACTTTATGGTCTTTTTTTTTTTTTTTTTTTAATTGAGATGGTGTCTTGCTCTGTTGCTCAGTCTGGAGTGCAGTGGTGCGATCTCGGCTCACTGTAAACTCCGCCTCCTAGGTTCAAGCGATTCTCCTGCCTCAGCCTCCTGAATAGCTGGGATTACAGGCGTGCGCCACCACGCCCAGCTAATTTTTGTATTTTTAGTAGAGACGGGGTTTCACCATGTTGGTCAGGCTGGTCTCAAACTCCTGACCTCGTGAACCGCCCGCCTCAGCCTCCCAAAGTGCTTGGGATTACAGGCGTGAGCCGCCACACCTGGCCGACTTTATGGTCTTTTAAATGCGTTAGAAGGTATTCCCCCTGACTGACCCAAGACTTTGAAAGTCCTTAGTAATACTAATAGGAGAGTATCTAGACAATACCTGTTTACTACATCATCTATATTTTAAATATGTTCATTAAGAGAATATATTGCAGAGAAGTAACAGGTGATTCTTTTTAGTAGAGACTTAATCATAAAATATTTATCTACAAGACACTTCACCCAGAGCTATTTTAGTTGTTATTACTACTTGTTGTAGAACTTTTATGTATTAATTTTATTTATTTATATTTATTTTAGGTTTTGCTTTTCCCAGTGTTTTTATTGTTGTTTTTCCCAAACCTATTTTTATCATTTTATATCAAAACGTGATATTTGGATTATCTAAGTGTGGGTGGAATTCCTCAGGCTGTGGTATAATTTAAATTCTTAATTAGAAAATGCTCATTGCTATTAAATAGGTAAGACCAATTATTACCCGGATCTGCTTAGTAACTCTTGGTTTATGGCCACTTTGTTTCAGAGATCTTGCAGCTGCTATAGATCGAATGGACAAGTATAATTTTGATACAATGATATATGTGGTAAGTAATCAGAACAAAAAGTTATGATCTCTTAACTCATGAAAACTACAGAGGTAGAAATTGGATGCCATGTTGAAAAACTATGGAAAACTACAAAGAGAAGTCAACATTAAGTATGTTTAAAGTGGGCAACTTCTATTTAAAAGTGTAAACACTAAAAAATGAAAAAGTTTACATTGCTTCATAGTAAGAAAAAATTACCTGAATCAGTAAGATGGTTATGTGAAATTAATATATACAGGTTACTATAATACCAAGTTTTTTTGTTTTTTATTTTTCAATTCTGATTTGGGCTCAACAGTTGTTTTTAAATAACTTTATTTTGAAGTAATTTAATACTCACAAGAAGTTTCAAAATAGTACAGTGTTTCCCCCCAAAGATAGTACGTAACCATAGTACTTTTATCAATAGCAGGAAATTAACATTGATAGAGACCTTACTGAAATTTCGCCAGCTTTTACATGTACTCTCCTGTAGATGTTTGTGTGGCTATGGTTTTATGAGACTTTATCACATGTATAGATTCATGTAACCATCACCACATTCAGAATATAGAACTGTTCCATCACAAAACAAACTCCCTCGTGGTCAGCCACTTAATAATCACACCTTCACCCAATCCTAACCCCTGGCAGCCAGTGCTCTGTTCTTCAGCACAATTTTGTCACTCTAAGAATGTTGTATAAATGGAATTATACCATATGTAACCTTTGAGATTGGCTTTTTTCACTCAGTATAATGAATGCCCTGGAGAACTATCCAGGCTGTCCTGTGTGTCAGTAGTTGGTTCCTTTTATTGCTGAGTGGTATTCTAGTATCTTTTCCCCTTTCCTTACTTATCATGTGAAACCTTCCTTTCCACTTAGAAGAAAGTTACCATCAAATATTTATTTAGAGTTTAGCTTTGGTCTCAGAGACCAGGGTCATAATAGCCGAGAGGGCAGAAACTTAAATAGAATACTCAGAAGATTGAAGTTCACATTTCCTACTGACTCGGTGGAGTTGTATGGCTCTTATTTCCCTCCCTTGTAGAGCAGTCCACTTAGACACTCTTCTTGTGGCATCCTCTTTGTGTTTAGTTAAAACATATCGATTGACGATGACTTTAGTCTGTCAGACCTCAAATATCTTAATTTGATTCAAGTCCAACCTATTTTTATACATTAATTTGTCAGTATTCTTTTATTTTATATATATTTTCTTCCCAAGACAGATAAAGGACAAGAAAAGCATTTTCAGCAAGTATTCCAAATGCTGAAGATCATGGGATATGACTGGGCAGAAAGGTAATGTCTGCATGGTTCTTAATTGTCTGTGCAGGGTCAGCTGAGCCTGAAAATGTACCTAGTGGTTAAAGTTTTTCACTCAGATTTCAATTCTTTGTTTCAAGATACTGGTATGGAAAGGTAGATTTGATTTTTGTATTATGTCTTGGTTATAATTTCCACCTTATAAACATTAAATAACTATTTTTATTAGTTATCTGCTCTCAGTGGCTTAGTTTTCAAAATTCTTAATCCACATCTCCTTTTTCTCCTAAAGGCAACTAGTAGTTTAATCACATGCTGGTGATTATAAAGTGAAGCTGTGCTTAACGTCCTTTGTAGCATACAAATCACATCAATTTCATTTTATTAATTTTTAAAAACTCTGCTCTGATGGTTAAAGTTCAAACCACTCTCTGAAAGGTATTATATGCTTTCAGCAGCAGCTCTTGTTTAGCTTTCAGTTAACTAGATGCCCACTCTTTTAGGTGCCAGCACGTGCCCTTTGGAGTAGTACAGGGAATGAAGACTCGAAGAGGAGATGTCACTTTCCTGGAAGATGTTTTAAATGAGATTCAATTAAGGATGCTACAGAACATGGCTTCAATTAAGAGTGAATTCAGTTTTTTCTTATTAAAGTCATAACTTACATGCCACTTTTATGTTATTCTGGACTTTGGGCAGTGTGATTTATTATGTCTGTCCCTCCACTGAAGTGTCACTAACTTTGTCAAAAATACCTTTCACTAATTAGAGGTGCCAGAATTTTTATACTCGCTACTCAGGAATTGGTCACTTCAATAATCTGAATTACTATAACCTTGGTCCTCTTTTCATGAACAGCTTGAGCATTGACATTCTGTTGTCTAGGTGATTACGTGAAGTTTCTATGTTATAATTTGGATACAAGTCACCAGTCCTTATGACTTTAATTAACCTTCACCCTTGGAAAACTAAGTATCAGATATATATATATATATATACACACACACACACACACACATATACATATATATTTTTATATATATACACACATATGTATATATATATAATCAGAAATCCAAATTTATTTTTCCTACAAGTATCTTTTGAATAAATAAATTTGGATTTCTTTCCCTTTAATGTAGGCAGGGGAAATGTCATTATCAAAGGTAAAATAGCCTAAATTAGGCAAGTAATTACTCATTCTGAATCTGTTCTTGATTGTCAGCATACATTTTTGGCAGATGTTACCTTCACTTGGATCCATGATTGGCACAGTGTCATGTAGACTAAAGATAGCTGCCTTTGTCTGTTTCAGCAACTAAAGAACTCAAGAACCCACAAGAGACTGCAGAGAGGGTCGGGCTCGCAGCACTCATTATTCAGGTCTGTTAAGACTCCTATCTGTGAGGCCCTTTTGTTTGGTACTAGAGCAAATCCCAGCAGTGAAGATTTCCTCTGTCGTTTTAGGACTTCAAAGGTTTACTCTTATCTGACTACAAGTTCAGCTGGGATCGTGTTTTCCAGAGTCGCGGGGACACAGGAGTCTTCCTACAGTACACACACGCCCGCCTCCACAGGTGAGAAGAGGCTGCAGGGAAACCTTGTGCTGCACTGTGCTTACTTAGGCTAGGTCCTGTGATTCTGAGACCAGAGGCCCTGTTTTCTGGGCTTTTCCAATATCTTCTATTCACATCTGACTAGAGTAGACCTTCTTTTAGGGAAAAAAAAAATTTATTGAGCACCTATGTTAGAAATACATTTATGTGTATTATCTTAGTCCTCAGAATAACCCTGTCGAAAAATATACTGTTACCTCCACTGTGTATGGATATTAAGGAGACCAAAATTGTGTATTACAAGGTCATGTTCATCACTTGCAGCTCTGTGCCCTTGTATGACTTTTTAATCTTTTGATGTTTTTAACTTTAAACTTTTGATAAGTTTGGAAGAGACTTTTGGATGTGGGTACCTGAATGACTTCAACACTGCTTGTTTACAAGAGCCACAGTCTGTTTCAATTCTTCAGCATCTTCTCAGGTATGATGTTTTCCAGGGATCATCAAGTGTGCTTCTGCTTATCAAAAGGGCTATTAGCATTTTTGCTGCCCAGTAGAGTCAACAGTCCAGTAGCTGCCTTCTGCCTCTAGACTTTTCCCAAAGGTATGCCTTAAAAAGTGATTATTTGCATTTTGAGGACAGAGGGCATAGAATCAGCCAATGCCCAAGGAGGACAGTCTTTGGGTCTTCAGAATATTATCACTGATGAATAGCGCACATGTCTAGCTGCCTCTAGCTCACATAAAGCCTTATAAAAGCATAACCTTTTTTAGTTTGAGTTTGAGAAAGAGCATCTTCTTGCTCTCTGTGGTAAGTGAAGGAAAATACCTGCCTTTGTGCAGCTTCCCAGAGACCGTAAGTCCTTCATTTGCCTCTTGGTTTCGGTTCACAGTCTCAAATACATATATGTATGTGATGTTCCCATGCTAGGCAAGACACCCACACATTTTAGCTCTGACGGGCATTGTTGATGAAGCCAAACATGCCAGAGATTAGTCTCTAGAAGGGATGTGGATGGTTATGAACAAGGTGGTTTTCTTTGATTGCCATATAGTAGTCAGTGGTTCTTTCCTGGAATCAGAAAAATTTACTCACATGTACAATAGGGAATGTAAGGAAAAATAAGCCAACTGGGTTTTCTTAGCATTGAGGGTAGACTTTGCTAATTTATATTTTATATTCTTAAACATGGCTGGAGGCTTTTTACATTCACCAGCCATGATTTAAGTTTTTGCTGTGGACTAGGTCTAGGAAATACCAAGATGATTTAGAAAGTCCCTGCCATCAAAGAATTTGGAAGAAAGAAAAATGTTCCTTTGCCTTCAAATGTACACACAGTTTTTTCATATCCTTCTACTCTTCTTTTTTTTTGAGACGGAGTCTCGCTCTGTTGCCCAGGCTAGAGTACAGTGGCTGGATCTTGGCTCACTGAAACCTTCACCTCCCGGGGTCAAGTGATTCTTCTGCCTTAGCCTCCCAGGTAGCTGGGACTATGGGTGCGTGCCACCACACCTGGCTAATTTTTGTATTTTTAGTAGAGAATGGGGTTTCATCATATTGGCCAGGCTGCTCTCAAACTCCTGACCTCATGATCCACCCACCTCAGTCTCCCAAAGTGCTGGGATTACAGACGTGAGACACTGCGCCTGGCCATACCTTCTACTCTTAATCGTGTCGAGTCAACCTTATATTCACAATCTTTTAATGTCTATTGTCTTAGTGTAACGTGTACAGTCTTTTCCTGTTCACTGTTCCTGTCATCTTTTAGGTTCGACGAGGTGCTTTATAAATCATCTCAGGACTTTCAACCCAGGCATATCGTCAGTTACCTTCTAACTTTAAGGTACTTTATAATCTTCCTGTTTTCAGGTGTTAATGGCATTTGAGACCTTTCTTTCATCTAAAGGTTTCCTATAAACAAATTCCTTGGCCTAAAATTTGATGTGCTTTTAGTTACAGGAATTATTGCTTCATCTATACAAATTAGCAGTTAATGTTCCTTCATTCATTCAGTGATACAAGGTACTGTCACTGTAGACTGGAGAATGGGAACTGACAACTACAGTTACAGCACAGTGCATGTGTTATGTTAGAGTGAACGTAAGAGATGGTGTTAGGGCAACCAGCCCAGCCTTGAGCGATCAGAGAGGGCTTCTCAGAGGAAAGGAGATATTAATCAGAAGGAATGTGGCTGGGAAGAAGAAGAAAGCCCAGAGTTGAGCAAGAACGTAATAATACATTTTAAAGGATCCATAAGCATTGTCCTGGGAGGGCTGATGAATGAAGCGTGTATAAACCTGTTTGCCATGTACTGAGGCATTTAAACTTATTTTCGGGGTGGTGGGGTCCATACAGGGATTTTAAGCAGAGGCACAGAAAAATAAGCTAGAAAACTTAATTTTTCTAATCTTTAATGACAATTTCATGGTGTCTATTTTAGCAAATTGAAATCAAAATTGAGTCCACCCTTGTATAGTAGCAGCTGTATCTTCTGTAAAGCTATTTAATAAAGGAAATGTTGCTTTTACTCAACAAGTATTGAAATCAGACACTTAACAGGACTGTTTTCTTGATTATACTTTTTACCTTGTCTTCTCTAGGTTTATGTAAGGATTTTTTTCTTCCTTTAAATGACACTTAAGACATACAGAGGTGAAGAAGCTACAAAGTCTTTTTTTTTCTTTTTCTTTTTTTTGAGATGGCGTCTCGCTCTGTTGTCCAGGCTGGAGCGTGATCTCGGCTCACTGCAACCTCCACCTGCTGGATTCAAGCGATTCTCCTGCCTCAGCCTCCCTAGTAGCTGGGATTACAGGCACGTGCCATCATGCCCAGCTAATATACCAAGTCTTATGAAATGTCATTTTATCATTAAAACTGATGTCTTAAGTATCATTTCTCCGGCACATTGTTATACTTGCTGCCATACCTAAATTTAAAAAGATACTTTAAAGAGTGGCCAGTGTGTGTGGAGAGTGGATAGATAATTAGTTTCTACCCACCTCACTGTACAGAGGGAAAGGCCATGCTGTGTTATACATTGGATTGTAGACTGCCTAAATGAGGAAAAATGATTAGAAAAGGATTCTTTATATTTGAAAATTAACATTGAAATCATAATCTTTTTTTTTTTGAGACAGAGTCTCGCACTCTTGCCCAGGCTGGAGTGCAGTGGCGTGATCTCGGCTCACTGTAAGCTCTGCCTCCTGGGTTCACGCCATTCTCCTGCCTCAGTCTCCCGAGTAGCTGGGACTACAGGCGCATGCCACCACGCCCGGCTAATTTTTGTATTTTTAGTAGAGACGAGGTTTCACCGTGTTAGCCAGGATGGTCTCGATCTCCTGACCTTGTGATCCACCCGCCTCGGCCTCCCAAAGTGCTGGGATTACAGGCGTGAGCCACTGCGCCCTGCGAAATCATAATCTTAAGAATTGCCCACCTCTTAGTAGTAGAATAGGGCCAAGATCTAAAGCTTGAGTTTTGAATTCCAGTTTCAACTTCACAATTTTGAATACATCCTTTAATGGTTCTGGGCTTTATTAAGTTGAAGCAGTAAGATTAGATATCAAGCTCATATCTTACAACAGGAAATTACTGCTGGTACTATCGTGATTTCTCTCTTCCTGTTTCAGTCATCTTGCAGCTGTGGCACACAAAACACTACAAATAAAAGATAGTCCTCCTGAAGTGGCTGGGGTACGTTATGTTGAATGTTTTCTGTATAATCCCTAGCTCCTGAGACTAATATTACTAAGTCAGTCTTGTAAATTTTTCTAAAATAGCATTCTGTTGTTCAACTGTAGCAGTATACTTCCTTAGCTAATAATTAGGCTGTAACAATAAATGTGTATATACTTCCCAACATACTAGACTATGAAGCACATTTTCCTACATGAAATATTATAGTGATAAGTTCCCCTTATCTGAAGCCATACTGTATAATACTATCACTCCCACTCCATGACACTTTATGTACAGGTTTTACTGTAAGGGATGCCAGGAATTTATCTTCTCTTGCCTATAGTAACTCTACGGCACTTTGACATATTGTTCCTGCTTTAGAAAGAATAACCTTTAAAACCATTCTCATGTATTGAATACATTCCTGTTACTGAATATTTTAAATCATTCTTTGATTTATTTTGTAGGCCAGACTTCATCTTTTCAAAGCTGTCCGTTCTGTCCTAGCCAATGGAATGAAACTTCTTGGAATAACACCTGTATGTAGGATGTAATTTCCATTAAAATGGCTTTTAAAATGTCAAGTGAATTCTAGTTATCTATTCTGAGATGCCTTGCTGTTCAGAATAAATTTAAATTTTTTTTTTTTTTTTTTTTTTGAGATGGAGTTTCGCTCTTGTTGCCCAGGCTGGAGTGCAATGGTGTGATGTTGGCTCACTGCAACCTCCGCCTCCCAGGTTCAAGCAATTCTCCTGCCTCAGCCTCCTGAGTAGCTGGGATTACAGGCACGTGCCATCACGCCAGGCTAATTTTGTATTTTTAGTAGAGACAGGGTTTCTCTATGTTGGTCAGGCTGGTCTCGCACTCCCGACCTCAGGTTATCTGTCTGCCTTGGCCTCCCAAAGTGTTGGGATTAGAGGCATGAACCACCACGCCCAGCCAAAGTTAAACTATTATTCTGTGTCAGAATCTATATTAAATGTGACTTGTCAAGTTATTCAGTCTTTATCCTTAAATAAATGAGTTATCTGAATTCTCTCATGGTCAGTAGGTATTTAAATAGACATTGAGTTTTTTAAACCCAAAGCATTGTGGTCTAATGGGGCTAAAGGATTTGAGTTTAAACTTTGGCTTGAAGTTTCTTACCATGTCATTCTTCCAGAAACTATTCTTATAACTGAAATGAGTTAATGTTTTCATGAAATAAAAGAATTGGTGAGGGGAAAATATTATCAATTTTCTTGTAATTGTGGCTAGTTTGGAGTAAACATAGGGAGATCAAAAATAAGCATCGTTCTGTCAATATAGCTGACAGCTACTCCTAGAGACAATAGACCTCGTGCTTCCCTTTGAGTTAATATATACAGGGCTGGGCGTGGTGGCTCATGCCTATAATCCCAGCACTTTGGGAGGCTGCGGCGGGCAGATCACGAGGTCAGTAGATCGAGACCATCCTGGCTAACACGATGAAACCCCGTATCTACTAAAAATACAAAAAAAGTAGCCAGGTGTGGTGGCGGGCGCCTGTAGTCCCAGTTACTCGGGAGGCTAAGGCAGGAGAATGGCGTGAACCCAGGAGGCGGAACTTGCAGTGAGCCGAGATTGCACCACTGCACTCCAGCCTGAGCGACAGGGCGAGATTCTGTCTCAAAAAAAAAAAAATATATATATATATATATATATATACACACACACATACACACACACACACACAGGTAACTCTTATTGTGTGAATTCAGGAACTAAATACATTTTAATAGGAAGGAATTACTTGTAAAGACGTTGAATTAGGATCTTTTTGTAAAATGTAGTCCATTAATTCAACCATAATTTGAAATGGAGTTTCTTATAGTTTCCTTCATGTATCTATCTTCATATTTTTGTGTGGCTTCATTAGATAACATGAGCATGGCTTAGGAAACAAGAGTAGGATGTGATGTGTTTGATCAGTACGGCCATTCCCATCAGCCAGCATTTCCATTCAGGTCTGCTATAATTTATTCTAAATGTTGCTAATAGTAGGCTTTTGAATACCAGTGACGGTCTATTTACCAAGTTAGCACAACTGAAGCTTCTCTAGTTAGAGTGAAAATTGTTTCATATTAGCAACTATGGCTTACCTTCTTAGTCCTAGAAAAGATTCAGCCTTGCAGTTCCAATTTAAGTGAATTAGCTCCCAGATAGCTAATTTTCGACTTAAAGTAGTGTCACATTTTTCTTAGCATAAACCAGCCATGGGATAAAAATATAAAGTAGGGACATGTTTTACACATCCAATATCCCTCTCTACTTGTTTGAAGAAACTTTCCCCTTCCAAGATCGGTAGTGTCTTCCTGAGTATTTGAATCGTGAGTGAAACCATACAGGAACAGTAATAGGTAAAGCCAGATCTTTACAAAAGCTGAAAAGACGACTGTTCATTAATTCTTAGAACTTAGACGCCTGTAGCCCTGATTGTGGACCTTCTTAAAAATTCTTTTTTGCTTAAGGCTTGCCAGAGTTGAGTTGATTTGCAGCCAGAGAACCCTAACTGATAGACTTCCACATATAGAAAATAAAAGAAGTGCATTTCTACATATAGAAAATAAAAGTGCATTATCTTAATGGTCATATCTATAATATAAAGTGATTAAACAGAATTCTTACAAATAAAGTTTATTGCTGAATTTCCCTATTAACATTATAGAAAACACTGAAATTTCACAAATTATTGAGAGCCCAACAGTTAAACATACTTTATTTAAAAAAGTACAAAAGTGACATTAGAAATTTTTTTGAAGAAATGTGTATCATCTAACAGCAAAGAAATATGAACCAGATAATGAATGGCACAAATATAGCACTAAAGGGGTACTCACTAAAGGGGTACTCAGTCACCACCCAGAAATTATTGTCCGAGTTATGAAATAGATTCATTTTGAGAAGTTACACATTCAGTTTGTTTATGAACTAGCCTGTCTTGTTTCTGCCTCTTGTAAGAAAAGAGCTAGGTCTTTATGCTGCTAGGACAAAATACTGTACATGAATTGGAGAATAAGGAGGGGTCATCCTTCTCCCCGGTACCTGAACAAGAGAACAGTTAGTACAGAAATGGCTTTGGCACTTTAACCCTTAGACATTGTCCCAAACCTTGTTACTTGAGTATTGTAGCCTCACCATTATTTTTTTTAACACCGTATCATCTCCATACTTTTTATTTACAAATTATATATACACACAATAATAAAATTCCTTCATTCTAAAACAATAGTTAGACCCCAAACAGGTCTACATTAAGTTTCTGTATTAGCAGTTCACTCAGATAGCTTCGTTTGTTTGTTGTTGTTTCCACATAACCGCACTGATCATGCCATACAGTTAATTTTTATTTGTTTATGCTACCTTCTGAGATTGACTTAAGGCTCTAGTTTAATGCAAATGGTTTAGTCTTAAAAGGAGTCTCACGTGAGGCTAAAATCACACACCAATAACTCTCTCCTTTGAAGCTGTTTCTCCTTGTTGGATGGATGTAGTGTCTTGTCTGGGTAATCCATAGAGATATATGGAAACACATACAAGAAGAGTACCCAGGGCAAAGGTGAGTGCTGAAAAGAAAAAAAAAATAGCTTTATCTGTATGTGTGTCTTTAAAATGCCTAATGATCAGTTTAAAATTTTGAAAACTCTTAATTGTGGGTTTACACTATCAGATCATATTTTTATGATGGCAAGGTTTAGAAAGGTCTTCCATTAGAGCCAAAAAAAAGGAGAGGGGGAGGCAGGGCGGGTAAAATCCAGGCAGTGTTTTGTTGATCACTGATTACAGACTTTTTAGAACATGAGTATGCCTAACTGACACTATCTGACCACTCTGACAAAGAACATAACTAATTTCCCTATAAAATATATAATTTTTTTTAAATGTAAGTATAAATATATATAAGCACAAAAGAAAATGTGGTAGGATTGGCTTTTCCGTGACAACCAGGAACCTGTGAAAGTTTAGAGTAAAAGACAGGTGACCAATCATTCAAACCATTGATAATTTCTTAATCGGAGATGAGGCGATAATTTACTGAATAAAACTACATTTCCTACTAGTCTTAACCCTTTTTTCATCTTTTTTTTTTTTTTTTTTTTGAGACGGAGTTTCGCTTTTGTTGCCCAGGCTGGAGTGCAATGGCGCAATCTCGGCTCACCGCAACCTCTGCCTCCCAGGTCCAAGCAATTCTCCTTCCTCAGCCTCTCGAGTAGCCGGGAGGAGCATGCGCCACCGTGCCCAGCCAATTTTGTATTTTTAGTAGAGACAGGATTTCTCCACGTTGGTCAGGCTGGTCCCCAACCTCAGGTTATCACCCGCCTCAGCCTCCCAAAGTGCTGGGATTACAGACATGAGCCACCATGCCCAGCACCTTTTTTCATCTTAATCTTAAAAATCAGGATGCAAGAAACCGAATCATAACTTGTCCTAACTTGACAAATAAATATATTTATATGACATCAAGCTTTATTTTAGTTCACTCCTAACTAAAAAAGACCAGCTTTGCCTTCAAAAAGGGAGAAGGTAGGATAAAAACTTGTATCTAAACAGTTAACTGAAAGATTGCTAAGACATGCTAGTTGACCATCAGTAAGAACATTAAACAAAAGCATTTTCTACTGTTCCTATATATTTCTTATGAGCAATGGTATAAGGATTTTGTTGAACATAAAGATAGATCAGAATTACAGCTAAAAGTTCACCCAAATAACGTAGAAAAACATCTAAGGGAAAGCCTATAAGTACCTGATACTGAAATGGTAAGTGGTTGGTAAGTAGTGTCAAGCACTACTCTAAGCACTTCACCTGAAAACACCACTAGGCAATAGGTGATATTATTCCCATTTTACAGATGAAGAAAGTGTCACCCAGGGAATATAACTTCCCCAAGGCTGCACAGTTAAGAAATGGTACAGGCAAGATTTGCCACAGACTATACATGGTTTTCTAAAATTTCTACAACACTATTTCCATTTATATACAGGAGTCAATTTTAAAATGAAATGTAAATATAAGCCAGGTCTCTTTTACTTAATATATTTAACAGATATTCTTCATACATTGGTTTATATTATTATAATTGATCAGTAAAGAAAATTATTACACTATAAAAGCACCCTGAAATGTTAAGTCAATATCATTGCTTAAATAATTTAGAAGCCAAATTAATGCTGGGTGTGAGAGTTGGGAAAATTATATTAGGACTAACAAAGCAGTGGTACTGGAATGCCAGCTATATTAATGAGTTTTGTATTAATTACATATTGAATGAAACAAACATACAAAAGACAAAATCTAGATTTTGATTGTTTTCAAAACCGTCTCACACCCAAATCCAAAGCAGTTGGAAAGTACAAGCTGAGGGAGGACTAAAAGATGTTTTCTACATTCTTCTAAATAATGAGCCAATATAGTTTAAACTGACTGCTGAAAATAATTTCCTAAAGTCTTTATATGTATTTCTTTGAGTACCTTCTCACATTCAGACACTCAAGTTGTCCTATATATACCTAACAATACAGGGAGGCCTTGACTGCAAAAAAAGTCCCCTCACTTTCACATAGAACTAGCACCCCTCGTCTTAACCTCTAAGACCACTTAAACAACCAAAGTACTGCTTAGCCACATCCCACACAACTATGAACAGCTGTACTGGTGGAATAAACTGTAGTAACAAAGCTAGGAATTTCTGTAAACAGTATGACCAACTGCCACTTTTAAATAAGGGATTAAATGAATCAAGGAAATGGGAGGCTCTTCCATGTTAAAAACTCAACACAAACTAAGACATACTTATCTGTAATCCAAACAGCATTACTGAAGCAATGGTGGAAAGGACAATGGCCGCTGCTGCAGAAAAGCCTTTCATGATGTTGTCTGTGTACTTAACCACGACAGAAGTGTAGAGGCCACCAACACTTGCAAGAACTTGTATACAGAGAGAAATAAAATCTTATCACTCAAATAAATGAAACATTACATAATGGTGAGGCAATTTTCATCCCCAGAGATGCCATACTAATTTACCTAGGAAAAGGAAAATACTGTTTTCCTTAGAAGGAGCCATCTGAGAGTTTGTACTAAAATTGAGTGGTAGTTCCTATATAACACTGTTTTTCCAAAACAATGCCCAGAGGGCTATGTGGTCTATTAAATTTTACACATTTTTTGCTAATATGTTAGATATTTTGGGGCATTGCTATCCCAAAGCAATTTTGCCTTCACAATCAAAACTAAGTCAACAAAATGAAAATTATATTCAAACTGGTATTTACAGTATCAAAGGATTAATTTCAAAATGTTATAACAGCTTAAAATGGACATCTAACTTAAAAAAAAAAATAAAGGATCTACTAAGAACCTTTAATTCCTGGATACTTACAGATGACAAACCAGACATAATATGTGTAACCATAGAAAAATCCTTTTTCTTTAATTTCAGCTCCATCTGACAAGTAGACGCCAGCTAATGTCACAATAATCCCTGATAGATACATTTGAATGTTTCTCACCCAAAGAGAAGTATCTGAACTCTTTAAAACTTTTTCAAAATATACTCCTGAAAGAAAATTAGACATGCAAATATTAAAGATTACTATAAATTAACTTAAAATGTCTTTCATTTAGAACAATACCCTAGAGATATATAAAGTATATGATTTGGGGAACAAAACATACTTTACTTAAATGTGCATTTATTATGTAGGTTGTGTGACACATGACATACTGTACATTATAAATTTATGTTTTTACAGAGTATATAGAATAATAACTAATTGGGAAGTTTATAAGCTACATTTAACAGAAGGCTGTTAAATTAAGACAGTTTCTGCCTTTATTAGAGCAGTAAGACCACAAAAGCTCTCTGTACTACTTAATGCCAGTATATCATTTGCTTTGGTCAGCTGAAAAACTACATTAAGAGTGAATTATCTTAATCACATCCCTGTAATATCTGCCTACTAATGAATACTCCTAATTCTGCAATATAATCTATAATCACCACTAGGAATCTTTTCAGAGTAACAACCAAAATTGAAGTAGAATTTGCTGTGTAAAGCCATTTTCCTTTAAAGCAGGGTTCCACAAGCCAAGTTCATACACAAGGTCAGAAGGATCATGAACTCCCCAACTGGATAATAAATTTTGTGTATATGTGCATTTTTCTGGAGTTGAAGGTCCATAGATTTTTTCAGATACTTCAAAGGAGTACATGATACCCCTCCCCAACAAAAGTCCCCTATCTCTGGATTTATGCTTAAAATGAATGCATATTTTACAAAGCCATTAAAGATTTTAGTTATAAATATCGTTAGAGACTTAGGAACTGCCAGTGAAGTACTTATCAACTAAAAAGTCTAACGAAAAACAAGATTATTTTTGATGAGTCTGTGTTGGAATGGGAACATAAAATAGCTATTCTTATTTTCACCTCTGATTTTACCTTCTGGGAGAAGCATTTATCCAGTGCTCAGTTACCCTAAACACAGAGAGAGATTAAACCACCCTCCATTTCCTCAATTGTGTATTAAGGGAGTGAACTAATAAAATGTTGGACATAATCATTTAACTGTTCAAAATATTGCAAAAAATCAAATAGTATATTTTTTAGGTAACTCAATTTTTGTTCCCAATTTGTTGGTTTCTAGAACACAATGCTATCAGTAAGTATATTCCTGAATTTACATTTTCCCCTCGTATAAAACATCTTATTTACAAGCAGTATTTTACTTCTGTATTCAGCCTGCTTTCCTAGTCAAAAATAGTCCTGACTTGAAATAGGTACAAATAAATAATAAAGATGTATAGCTATAACTAATATATTCTACTAAAAGCTTTAAGCAGAATATATTAAAAACTAAATCTCTGCTGGAACTATTTCTAAAACTTTTTTTATGTTACACTTAATATTCATACTTTCTTATCTTGATGCATTGGAGGAGTGCTTGTCCCTACACATACAACGCCAGACTTCCGTGGATTGTTGATGTTAGTGATTTTGTGTTGTCTTTCCTCCCTGTTTGGTTATTAGCTTTATGTATTATGTTTTCTAAGGTACTCTCGACCCACCTCATGATCCTACTCCATAGCTCCTAACCTGTTAAAGCAGAGAAAGAACTTGAGGTTATAGGGGAAAAAAAGATACTTAGCTGGTAACATTAACAACCTAAAGCAGCAGGATCTGACTTGATAGTGGCAGTTCCAGAAAAAAGGAAAGGGCTTTCTGAAGACTAATTTCCTCCATTTTCAGAAGTCTTTTTTCATTTACTTTTGGGTTTTTGGCCGGACTGAGATGGTCAAGGATAACAGAAGTAGTTAACTGCAAGTATGAATAGGGACTGAGTCTGAACTTAGTTGAACAATGCTATACATTTACTGGAAAAACAGCTGACATAAAACTAAATATAAGCAAGAAGATCAAGTTTAATGGGAATAAAACTGAGAAAGCAAGATAAACTAGACTGGTGTCTAAAGTTTGATGTTTTCGAAAAATATGACAAAAGAATAAAACAGTGCTTTCATGATTTACCTGCAAATCCTGAGCACAATACAGCAATAGCTATAGCGCCAAACCCTAATAATGGATTTTGTTCCACCTGCAATATTAATTGTTAAAGTTATTTTTAGTAACTAATAAACAGAGTTCATCCAAGAGTCCAAACAAATAAATACAAAAACCTGTGTTACAGTCTTACTAAAAGTATATTCCACATCAGACACAGCTATTCTACAGAATAAGACAACTAAACAAAAAGACCATTCCAGAAATTAACCAGGGCACTTGGCTTAAGTGAAAAATGTGTCCCTCAAATCACAGCCATAGTATATGCTTAATATAATATGTGCCCACTGTTTCCTAATACCAATAAGCACTCTAGCATGAACTTTTGAACAGGCCAAGTCAGCATACTACTTAATTTCTATTATCACTCTAGTTTAAGAGCTTATAGCATCAATCCTGAAAATGATAACAATTTAACTTATTTATTCCTCATCACCTACAGGATACAGTGCTGCCTCTTAAGACTCCCCAATTTATTGAATTTTTAGTATACCTTCTGTGTACCAGATAATACATTGTCTATACACACTGCTGTGGTTTGAATGTCCACTTCAAAACACATGTTGAGATTTAATTGCCGTTGTAACAGTATTAAGAGGTGGGCATTTAAGAGATGATTAGGTCATGAAGGCTCTGTCCTCAAGAAGGGATTGATGTCATTACTGAGGGAATGAGTTAGTTATTGAGGGAGCAGGTTTCTGATAAAAAGGATGAGTTCAGCCCACTTCCCTCTGTCACATGGGATCGCTTCTGCCTTCTGCCATAGAATGAGCCTCACCAGATGCCAGCACCGTGTTCTGGACTTCCCAGCCTCCAGAACCATGGGCCAAATAAACTTCTGTTTTTTATGAGTTACCCACTCTGCGTATTCTGTTATAGCAGCAGAAAATGGACTAAGATACATACTAAATGAATAAAGAAGATTATAATACACAGCTCTGTTATGTATAGGCAAAATTGACAAGTATATATAACCAAAATAGTGTGAGACCAGTGCTCACAGATCCAAGTATATGGGTCCTAACCCTCTGTTTCACTTTATTTTCTCTTTCTTTTCTAAACTGTCAGGAGCTTTCATCAGTCTTTCCTGAAAGATAAATACTATCTCAATAGTATCACTGAAATTAGAGGGTTGAGATTCATGACTGTAATATGACAAGGAAGTATATACCTTGTTCAAAATAAATAAGCCTGATATAAGAAAAGTGCCACTTTATGGTACCTGAGAGAGCAAGCTTGGTCTAAATTGTTTGCATGAAGATAAAAGGAGAAACAGAAGACACTGTAGACCAGTGGTTCTTGAAGTATGGACCCTGGATCAGCAGCAGTGGCACCACTGGGGGTTTGTTAGAAATAAAAACTGTCAGGCTCTACCCCAGACCTACTGAATCATAAACTATGGGAATGGGCCTAGCAATCTGTTTCAACCAACCTTCCAGTTGATTCTGATGTACGCTAAAGTTTGAGAACCACTGCTATAGACTATACATTATTAACAAGTATACTTTCCTAATACAAATTTCAAGACTGGCATAGATAGAATAAAATCATAGTGTGAGATACCACCTATCCCAACATCTGCTGGGAAGCTCCAACTGCTAAAAATAGAGTGCCTGATAAATTCTTGACTTACTTTCCTGCCAGTTGAATGTCTCTACAGTTAGGAAAAATAGTGATGGAAACGGCTTATCTGGACTTGATTCTGACAAGAAACTGCTGGGTGATGAAGTAGATGTGATGGAAACTTTGGCAGAAAGCAACCATGTGATCTGAGCATGAGAAAAACACAGCACAGTTAAGAGACATGTGCTCCAGTCCTGAATAAATCAAAATTCAAAAATGTAAAACTTCAAGTTAGAATTCCATGGCTCGTGAGAAGACCATTCAAGAGAGATTAAGAGTTACTGAAGAAGGAGGTTCTGGTGAAAAGTAAAAAAAAGAATACATAAGGAAATCAACATATCTAAATAAGGGCATCTTCACTGAATTCT
Source organism: Pan troglodytes (assembly GCF_028858775.2). Classification (NCBI taxonomy): domain Eukaryota; kingdom Metazoa; phylum Chordata; class Mammalia; order Primates; family Hominidae; genus Pan; species Pan troglodytes. Next base: position 99,499,348 of record NC_072403.2, on the reverse strand, counting down.
GATTTTACAAGAACAAAACCGAAGTACAGATCACCAAGAGGAATCTAACCAGGAATTTAAGAATAGTATCAAGAAATCGAAAACTCAGAATAAGTGGAGGCTTGCAAAAAATACTGTAAGGCATTAAAGAAAGCTTTTTTTTTTTTTTTTTTTTTTTTTTTTTTGAGACAGGATCTTGTGGTATAATCATGGTTCACTGCAGCCTCAACCTCCTCGGCTCAAGTGATCCTCCCACCTCAGCTTCCCAAGTAGCTGGGACTACAGGCATGCATCACCACATCTAGCTAAGTTTTAAATTTTTTTGTAGAGACATGGTCTCACTATATTACCCAGGCTGGTCTTGAACTCCTGGGCTCAAGCAATTTTCCCCGCCTAGACTACCTAGCTAAATAAATTTAAAAGACTATCAAGAAAAGTAGGTGAGTTAGTGTATATAAAGCATTTAGATAATGCTAGTATTTAGTGCAATATAAATGATTGCAGCTGTTATTGTTACATTGATTACCAGCAAAATGTTAGAATAGATTTAGAGATGACTTGTACTTAAAAAGTTTAATGGTCATCAGTGGAAAATAGTGTGACTTCACCAAGTGTGAAACATAACCAGATTTCCTTACTGAAAGGACTCCTAATGTTAAGTGATGAGGGGAATTCCATAGAGATAATGTTTGGCAAAAAATGTGACAGACTTGCATATTATTGTTATTGTTATTATTATTATTGAAACAGAGTCTCGCACTATCACTCGAGCTGGTGTGCAGTGGCGCGATCTCGGCTCACTGCAACCTCTGCCTCCCAGGTTCAAGCGATTCTCCTGCCTCAGCCTCCTGAGTAGCTAGGATTACAGGCGCCTGCCACCACGCCCAGCTAAGTTTTTGTATTTTTAGTACAGACGGGGTTTCACCATGTTAGCCAGGCTGGTCTCGAACTCCTCACCTGGTGATCTGCGACCAGCCACATAATATTTTTATAGACAACACAGAACTGTAGTGAGGATAAAGGTACAATCCGTAAGTGTGTGAATGCTCATACAGAAAAATGGTAGTTAATTGAACAAAATCAAGCTAGGCCATCAACCAATACCAACTTGCCAGGCATATAGATAAGCCACGTTAGAAACAGATCCTCCAGCCGTAGTCAAGTCTTCAGTTGACTGCAGCCCTAGCCAGTATCTTGACTGCAACCTCAAGCCAGAACCAGCTAGCTAAGGCACCCTCAAATTCCTGACCCATAAAAACTATGAGAGATGATATGTTCAGTAAGCAAGAAAAAGATCAAGCTAGAGAGAATTCTAAAGGTACAGCCACAGAACTCTGGTCCTGTTCTACCTAAAATTTTCATTAAAGACCCAGAAGGCATATTTTTTTTGACTTTGGAAAGCGTAATACCCAAAGGAGAAGCTAATAATGGGTAAGAACTGGAAATAACTCAAGGGGCTGAGCAATGACCCAAAGCTAACAAGAAGAGCTTAATAAATACAAACTCAACCTGCATTCTGGTTTAGAATAAGCCAGAGTTTGAGTTCTAGTGTCAATGAGAGTCTATTCCAGTCCTGACACTTGGAACCCACTTAACCAGTATTGGAGGAGTGCATGACAGTGCAGATAGATTGAGGGAACAGTGGGGTGAGAGGGATACAAGATACATTTGAGACAAACTATTTGGGTGACACAGTTACATGTAGTGGTTTATGATCAATTGTAAAATAGATACTTTGCCTGCCCCCCAGAAATTAACAGTCATGTACCACATAATGACATTTCAGTCCATGATGAACCACATATAAAACAGCGGTCCTGTAAGATAAAACTATATTTGTGCCTTTTCTATGTTTAGGTACACTAAACTTACCACTGTGTTACAACTCGCTACAGTATTCAGCACAGTAACATGCTGCAGAAGTTTGTAGCCTAGGAACAATAGGCTATACTGTACAGCCTAGATGTGTAGTAAGTAGTCTATACCATCTAGATTTGTGTAAGTATACTCCATGATGTTTGCACAACAGTGAAATCACCTAATGATGCATCTCTCAGAACCCTGAACTTATATTCTTTGTTAAGCAATGCATGACTGTATAACAAGTCTCCGGTATTCAGAACAAAGGGGTAATTACCAAACTGTGCCTCGTATTACTTAGACAACATTGGGAGACAGTGGGGTTTTAGGATATATTGAGAAATAATGACAGATGAATGCATCTAGGAGAAAAATATAAGGAAAAGTGTAGGGGCAGAAGGCAGGGATCAGGAAGTCTGTCTAGAAACCATATTATAGAAAGAAACAGTAGGGTTTTAATTGGGGAAGGAGGGGACCTGGAGGGTGGGGATATGATACTGTTCACAAGCACTGTACATCCCAGCCGCCTTCCATTCCTAAGAGAACCATAGTCTGTTTGCTAAAAGTTAGAGTAAATATTCAACTGTAGGAAACTCCTGACCTTCACAAAACTATTCACTGGCATCCCATTTCCTGTTTCTCTTTGGGGAAATAACTGATGGAGGCATACAATGTAAGAAAAAAAATCATGTATGTATCTTAGCGTTAACTCTTTAAAAATCTGTTATGTACCTTCACATTAACTCTTAAAAACTAAAGATAATTATCAATTATCAGTAAGAACACTCCTTCCCTTGTCATCCCGATCACTGACAGTAGGGAGATGTGCCAGAGACTGACAGTTGAGAGAGAAGATGAAAACTAGATGCAGAAAAACCTTGCCCAGTGTTTCTGAGATGTTTGAAAGAGGTCTAGAAGTTCTAAACATATACAGTATGGAAACTGGCACAGTTGTGGTCACAAGTTAGCTATTAACTAATTTAGGACAAGTTCCTTCACCTCTTTGGGGACTGTCATCCATAAAATGGAGGGGATGGAACACATTATTTCTAAGGTATGTTCCATCTGTAACATATTTTATGCACATTCTCCTCTGAGAAACAACCAATAAGTATTATTATCCCTAATAATATGCTAAAGAAAAAAGGCCTATCTATAAGGCAAAAGTTATTTTAAATCAAAGAAATGTAGTCATGCTGCATGCATCAATGTAACTGAACAGTATAAGACTTAAGGAAGTTTTCTATTTATGGGAAGTTATGGTGTGCATTTTGTTTCTTACCACAACTTTTGTAGCTTGGGCTGGTTTCCACTGTACAAGCGTAACTCCAGCACACAGCATAAAAACTGAAACCCACTGTAATTTGCTGAGTGTCCGGTTTAACATTAAAACAGTGCATAAAGCAGTACACGGAATCTTCAACTGGTAGGTCACCTAAAAAAAAGAATGAATTAATAAATTCAGTTAATGTTAGTCTCTGATACAAATATATTATTTCTGGTATCATTGATAAAATTATCAATAAAAAATATTTGATAATGGCCGGGCACGGTGGCTCACACCTGTAATCCCAGAACTTTGGGAGGCCGAGGCGGGTGGTGGATCACGAGGTCTGGAGATCAAGACCATCATGGCCAACATAGTGAAACCTCATCTCTACTAAAAATACAAAAAATTAGCTGGGTGTGGTGGCATGTGCCTATAGTCCCAGCTACGCGGGAGGCTGAGGCAGGAGAATCGCTTGAACCTGGGCGGCAGAGACTGCAGTGAGCTGAGATCACGTCACTGCACTCCAGCCTAGACCAAAGAGCGAGACTCCATCTCAAAAAAAAAAAAAATTGATAATATGATAAAGAGTTAATAAAAACTCTTTTTACCATAAAAGATTCTGTGCTTTTCATTATCATTAACTCCACTTACCTGGTACACTGCTGCATCCAGATTGCTAAGAGCTAGGAAAGCCATGTTGTTCTGAACAGCATACACTAACGATGGCACACTTAACTTCAACAGTTCCTTGGGGCTCCCCAAGACATTTTCTCTTAAAGACGCTTTGAATCTACCCAGACTACCAGTTTCTCTTTGAAAACAAAAGGGGGAGATGAGAGGGTGGTAAGGAAGAAAATTAAAGAGTATTATTTTAATAAGACTTCTTCAAACACAGGACAAGCATACTATGCTTGCTGTAATTTAGCAAACTAATAATTTCTAACTAGTTTTAGATTAAAAGAAACATACCAACAATGTATCCTCTTTAAAAAATTATAGTTCTGTTTGGGAAAATATGACAACAACTAGATTTACCACTATCTCTAGTCAAAGCTCTGAGAGATTCTGAGTATATTGAATAATGAGATTAGGAAAAGAAAACTGTTGATATTACCTATAAAAAAATTCATCCCCTGCTACTTTAACTATTTCATCAAGTTCACCCTGATTACTTTTTAATTGATCAGTTTGCATATCCATTTTTATTTTTATATTTATTTTTGAGATGGAGTCTTGTTGTGTCGCCCCGGCTGGAGTGCAGTGGCGCTATCTCAGCTCACTGCAACCTCCACCTCCCGTGTTCAAGTGATTCTCCTGCCTCAGCCTCCTGAGTACCTAGGATTACAGGCACCCACCACCACACCAAGCTAAATTTTTTGTATTTTTAGTATTGTTGACCAGGCTGGTTTCAAACTCCTGACCTCAAGTGATCTGCCCGCCTCGGCCTCCCAAAGTACTGGGATTACAGGCGTGAGCCACTGCACCTGGCCTATTTTTAAAATTTTTTTTAAATTACAATAGATTTAATTGCAAATAAAAAGGCTTTGGTAGTTCGTTAAGTGGGTTAGGAAGAGTCAGGTCAGTATTATTTATAAATGAATTTAGTACTTATGAAATATAGTAGATAATAAATCCTTATGTAAGAATATTCTCATACTTTATATCTGTATAATTCTGTAGCAGATCTGAATAATTTACTAACTCCAACAAAAGTAAACTATATCTCTAATGTACATAAAGTTTACTGTTTGACTGCATATTGATTATGCATGCTCTTAACTATTATTTTTGCTATTATTATTTCAGAAGGACGTGGCTAATCTGGCTTGTATTTCCTGTATCATAAATCAGCTCATTGATTTCCTGAAAGTAAAAATAAAGCAATGTTTTATAATAAGCACCAATACCCCAAAAAAAGTGCTTTATAATAATGGTCCTAACTGCAGCTCACGATATCCTTAAGAAAACCATAATACTTTGTTGGTGAAATAGCTCTGTTCCAACTCAAAGTTTGATAATTACAATGAGATTCTGTATTTTTGGTTAATATATTAGAATCAACAGTTGTGAGTTGAATTTTTTCATTTTTAAATGCTGCAAATATAATTGCCCAAGTTCTGAGAGAAAGCAAAAGTCCATTATATTAAATTGACTAACCTGTGCCTATTTATTTGCTGTAGAACATTCTACCTCCAAGAAAATGCTTAATTAATAAGACAGGAACTTTGACCTAAGCCACAGAAACAAAAGACATCCTTCTTAGTTACAGATCTCTTTGTATTACCAAATCCAAACCCACACCACAGTGTTAAGTCTATATGCTGAAAAGCAACGCACACAGCCTAGTGGTGGACTACAAACTCTATTCGAAAAGCAGAAGAATACCAAAAATACCACAGATTTTCCACCAAAAAATCTATGTAGGAGAGTTTTCCAGGTGTCTGAAGATTGGCTCTTTAAACTAATGTTTGCCCTTTTTTTTAACTGCTTAATGCAAATCTAAGATGCCCCATATACTTTCCTTACATCTTTGTTGTTTTGTTTTGTTTTTTTGAGACGGAGTCTTTCTCTGTCACCCAACCTGGAGTGCAATGGTGCAATCTCGGCTCACTGCAACCTCCATCTCCCAGGTTCATGGATTCTCCTACCTCAGCCTCCTGAGTAGCTGGGACTACATGCACAGGCCACTACGCCCGGCTTATTTTTGTATTTTTGGTAGAGACGGGGTTTCACCATGTTGGCAGGCTGGTCTCAAACTCCTGACCTTAAGTGATCCTCCTGCCTCGGCCTCCCAAAGTGCTGGAATTACAGGCATGAGCCACTGCACCTGGCCAACATCTTAAATAGAGTATAAAGAATAATTTTCAAAATGTTTTCTCCTCAATTATAAAACTGATGAAAAAAATTAAAGAAAAAGAGATTAAAATGTAAAATAATCACCTTAATAAGGTGATGTATCAGAGAAGATAACTGAACATTATAATTATCTCTAGTATCATGATAGCATAGATATAAATTTTACAGACTGTATGAAGTGCAAGTTTTAGTGCCCTTCTAAAATGCTGACTCATACACTGATGATGTGTCTTTAAGGTGATACCCAGAAGGAACTGCTGAGAGGTGGCTGTTTGTGCCCATGCTTCACACTCCACCTTCTCCCATATTCATTTATCTCCTGGTGTAAGATTCTTCATGCTAAACCCTCAAAAGCTACAATATAATGGCTATTTATCCTTTCCCTAATCCCCAGCTATGGGCAATGCCACTTTACCTCCACCTGTTAAATATATTATAGCCTTGGTGGGTGTGGTGGCTCACACCTGTATCCCAGCTACTCAGGAGGCTGAGGCAAGAGGATCACTTGAGGCCAGGAGTTGGAGACCAGCCCAAGTAACAGAGGAAAATCCCTTCTCTTAAAAAAAAAAAAACTGCCAGGAGTGGTGGCACATGCCTATCATCCCAGCTACGCAGGAGGCTGAGGTGGGAGCATCACTTGAGCCCAGGAGTTTGAAGCTACAGTGAGCTATGATGCCACCACTGCACTCCAGCCTGGGTGAAAGAGTAAGATACCATCTCTTTTTAAAAAAAGAAAAAAATAAGACATTAGAAGCCTTCACTGGTAACAAACGACCTTTTGACTCTCCAAAAAACAGGGTTGATTCTCTTTGTCCTGTCAGAATATGGGCTACTTAAGGATCCAACTGCTACTCCAAATAATCACCATACCTGCACCAATAAAGGCTGCTGTGGTCCCTTTTCTCCCCGCTCTTTTCTTTCTTATCACTTCTCCCTCACTTTTCACATAAAAAGAAGGGCTTATGAAACAAATTAGCAGCCAATCTGAGTATTCCTTTCCTTCAGTGGAGCAAAAAGTAAAGTACAGTGTGTCAGGATTAACCTTCAGATCTGTCTCTTTTGGCCATATCCTTTTTGTTGGATGCTTAGGAGCTATTTTTTCACGGTCAGGATGGCCAAGGTATCTTTTTCTGGTTCCTTCTCTAATGTAGACATTAGAGAAACCAAGGTATACCAGAATGTTAATTGCTGGAAAGTGCAAATATCACTGTAGTACCAAAGATTATAGCAATGTTACATAAGATATTTTGAAATAAGTTACAAAAAAAAAAAAAGCAGAGGATGCTAAAAGAACTAGTAAAAGAGAATAACAGAAAAGTATCAGAAAGTAGAGGAGATTTAGGAGGTATTGGAAAGAATATGTGGGAATCTCACCACACAGAAAGTTTTAAAGAAGAGGGTAAATAATTTCAGTATTAATCAGGTTAAATCCTGCTTAAGTTAATGTATTTATTAAGAATACAGCTCTTAATCTTATATTTAGCTTTACTCACTGAAGTTACATAAAAGTAACAAGAGCAATATATCTGCTAGAAAACACTAGTAATCATCGTTTTGTTTTACTATGAAAGAGATAGAAACAAATGATCAGTCCTAAATATACTGTAATATATTGTAAAAAGGTTACTTTTTCTTCCATTTTCCTGAACTTATATTTTCTGTTTTGGTGTTTTTTTTGTTTTTGTTTTTGTTTTTTGAGATGGAGTCTAGCCATGTCACCCAGGCTGGAGTGCAGTGGTGTGATCTCGGCTCACTGCAACCTCCACCTCCTGGGTTCAAGCGATTCTCCTGCTTCAGCCTCCCAAGTAAGTGGGAGTACAGGTGCACACCACCACACCTGGCTAATTTTTTGTATTTTTAGTAGAGATGGGGTTTTTCATCATGTTGGCCAGGCTGGTCTTGAACTCCTGACCAAGTGATCCACCCACCTCAGCCTCCCAAAGTGCTGGATTACAGGCGTAAGCCACCACGCCTGGCCCTCAACTTACTTTCTTAGAAATCAAATCACAAGCACCTTAATGAGCACCTCTGTTAAAAACAAATTTATTAATTATATAAATGACACTGCTAGCTAGGACAAAAGAGCATATATAATCAAAAACATATATTAAATTTCTTTTTAGATATAGTCTTCCTTGTTAAATTTTCTATTTGAACAATTCTTTTTATTTTTATCATTGGAATAGACCCTGTGCAACCTTTGGTTACCTGAAGAAATTCTGAAGCTCCATGTTGACTGCAGAGAGATTCTGCTGCTGCCTCTCCCGCTAAATTTCCTATCAACCAGCTGAAACCATTCTTTCTGACCTATGTTTGGTCAAAAGTAGGCCTCATTCTTCCAGCTACTGATCTAACAAGAACTACTAGGAGGCATAAAATCCTTGGCTAGGTTACCAAGTCACTGTGCAAAATGGAACACAGCAGAAGTTACTCATGAGCTTAAGAAAGTTAAATTTTGTTTATAAATTTCTTATCATCTACAAAGTTAAGTATAATTAACTCACTTAAAAAGACTTTGATTGGCCAGGCACGGTGGCTCACGCCTCTAATCCCAGCACTCTGGGAGGTTGAGGTGGGCGGATCACAAGGTCAGGAGATCGAGACCATCCTGATTTACACGGTGAAACCCTGTCTCTACTAAAAATACAAAAAATTAGCCGGGCGTGGTGGCATGCACCTGTAGTCCCAGCTACTCGGGAGGCTGAGGCAGGAGGATGGCATGAACCCGGGAGGCAGAGCTTGCAGTGAGCCAAGATCGCACCACTGCACTCCAGCCTGGGCGACAGAGCTAGACTCTGTCTCAAAAAAAAAAAAAAAAAAAAAAAAGACTTTGAGGGGCTAGGTTAAAAAACCAATAATGAGGTCAACTTGAGGACAAAAATACCCTTCATATGAGGGACATGATTTTTACTTCCTCCCCAACACCCTGAACCCATTATAGCATGGGTACAAAAGGGTACTGAAAATGTAAACCCAGAAGGAGAAATAAACAAAGCTGGATAATCTATAAGTATTTCACAGATACATTAATTTCTCTAGATAATACTATGAAACAGTAGAATAATTTTCTCTGGTCTTAATATGGGTATGTAGTTCAAAGTTAAGATATATTTGGTTTGTTACTAAACACACCCAAAGTGTATGTACATTAACATTTACACATCCTGCTAGGGATAGTCTTTATAAACTATGGTGAATAGCAAACAATAAAAAGTTGTTTGAGCTGGCGCAGCGGCTCACACCTATAATCCCAGCATGCTGGAAGGCCATGGCAGACGGATTGCTTGAGTCCAGGAATTTGAGACCAGCCTGGACAACATGGCGAAACCCCATGTCTACAAAATTAGCTGGGTGTGGTGCTACGCACCTATAATCTCAGCTACTGGGGAGGCTGAGGCAGAAGGATTGCTTGAGCCCAGGAAGTGATGGTTGCAGCAAGTCAAGATCACGCTACTGCACTCCAGCCTGGGTGACAGAGTGATACCCTGTCTCAAAAAAAAAAGTTGACTTTGTTCCTTTGTTCCAAGGCAATATGAAAGTGTTTTCACTTCCTTTTCTTTATACTAACAATGACAGGTTTAAATCTAAACTGTTAGTGTTAACAGCTGTGATAGAGTTTAGTAAAGCATTATAACAATTTTCCCGTGAATTGCAGCAGTAATTAATTTTATGAAAAAGTACTTTTAAATGTTGTATTGTTTATCTTTCAACCAAATTATAGCTTAGAAATTGATAACTTAAAATTCAAATATTTGGCCGGGTGCAGTGGCCCATGCCTGTAATCCCAGCACTTTGGGAGGCTGAGGCAGGCGGATCATGAGGTCAGGAGATCGAGACCATTCTGGCTAACACAGTGAAAACCCGTCTCTACTAAAAAATACAAAAAAAATTAGCCAGGCGTGGTGGCAGGCACCTGTAGTCCCAGCTCCTCGCGAGGCTGAGGCAGAAGAATGGCATGAACCCAGGAGGCGGAGCTTGCAATGAGCTGAGATCACACCACTGCACTCCAGCCTGGGCAACAGAGCGAGACTCCGTCTCAAAAAAAAAAAAAAAAAAAAATTCAAATATTTAAAAAATCACCTTATTTACATGTACAGCTTTCGCAATATCCAACTGCTAATCTGCCCCTCCCTCAAAACAGAATTTACTAATTTCTCTTTTAATTTAAAAGTTATCTGATATAATAATTCATATGCACAACAGTGTATGTACAAAGATAATTATTACATCTTTGTGTTGGAGTAGAAGACTGGAAACAACCCAAATGCCCATCAGTACAGACTGGTATATATGGTATCTATACATAATGGAATACCATGCAGCTTTTAAAAAGAATGAGATAGATTTCTATGTACTGACATAAAACCACCTCTAAGGTAAAATACTTGTGTTTAAAAAAAAAAAGGAAAGTGGGGTACAGTGTACATCACACACAAGGCCCAGCAATCTCTTGCACGTAACATTTACTACTTTGACCACGTCAACTTTATCTATCAAAGTAGCCATCCATTAATTCCTTCCCACACTCCCTTTTTCTTTTCCAGTTCTAACTTCTTATTGAAATAAGTATAATTTCACATGCCAAAACTTCCAGGGTGTTGTAAGTATAATCAACAAGGATGGGGGGAATCTCAAGTTAAATACAAACAGAAGCCAAAAACAACTGTCTACAAAATTATACTTGGAGAAAAAGAGAACTCAAATATTCTAAAACACAGTATTTTACTGTATGCTGTAAAACTAAAACAAAGAGAACTACATACAAATACATACTTCAGTTAGTAGTTTGTTTTTTTCTCAGGTAAATATTAGAAATTCTGAAACTACTCATTATCTATTCTAGGATTGAGCAAATAAGTAAACATCTTGAGCATAATGGGAGCTAGAATCCTCACCATTAGATAAGGGAACAAGCATGGGTAAGGAGAAGTTTAGAATGAACACAGTGATGTTAGATCAAAATTGTGGTATCAATCAATGTAGAACTCTTTGTTATACACACACACACACAACTAGATTTAGATAGGTGTGTATGCATACACATGCATATATATTTCATAGCTCTGCTAAAAGGGTCTAAAGTAATGATACTCCAGTATCAATGTGTATACCAAATGCCTAGATTCTGGTTTCCAAATACCATTCTGGAAAAAAAAGGAATAAAGGATCCTTGAAGAAATGTATGATTTCAGGGTTGGGGCAGGGAAAGTACAAGAAAAGCCTGTAACAAGATATGCTAAAAAGAAACTGTTTAATCCCACTGTGCAAATCTGGGACATTTTGAGCATCAAAATAATGATAATAATGGATTCTAACCTGCACAATAAAATAATCCTTGAGTCCATGTTCATATAAATACAAAGAGGGAGAGAAAGGGGGGAAGAAGGGAAATTTCTAGAGTAGAATGCCAATAAATGTATAGGTAATGATGAAGTATTAGGAAGTTATCATTTGACAACAGTATCAGACCACAAAACCAGTAGGTGAAAGTGTGATGAGAAAGAGAATATTTATCTCGTCTCAAAGTATCTCTCCAAAAGACACTTGTTAATAACAAAGAGAAAACTGGTAACTTTATGTAGAGAAACCTAGCAGGCACTACCTTAATCAAGAAACCAGGATTAGGCCAGGTGTGGTGGCTCGCACCTGTAATCTCAGCACTTTGGGAGGCCAAGCTGGGTGCATCGCCTGAGGTCAGGAGTTCAAGACAAGCCTAACACACATGGTGAAACCCCATCTCTACTAAAAATACAAAAATTAGCCGGGTGTGGTGGTGCATGCCTGTAATCCCAATCCTACTTGGGAGGCTGAGGCAGGAGAACTGCTTGAACCCAGGAGGCGGAGGTTGCAGTCAGCTGAGATCATGCCATTGCACTCCAGCCTGGGCAACAAGAGTGAAACTCCAACTCAAAAAAAAAAAAAAAAAATCAAGATAAATTACCAGTAATGGAACAAATAGATACCACGTACATCTTTATATACTGCACTAAAAGGGACACATCATTTCTATGATATCCCTGACCCAAAAAAAACCCTAAATTTAATCATAAAACTCAATAAACATAATTTGAGAGATATTCTACAAATTAAATGGCCTGTGTTAATATCAATGACATGAAAAAAAAGATGGAGGAACTCTCTAGATTAAAGGAAACTAGAGACATGACAATTAAAAGCAAACTGTAATCCTGGACAGGACTGAAGTCCAAGAAAAATAACTATTTTGCTATAAAGGACATTGGAGGGCAATTGGAAAAATTTATATAAGGTCCGTGAATTAGGTAATAGTACTAGATCAGTACTGATGTCTCAATTTTGATAATTTTATTGATTATATATAAGAGAATGTCCTTGTTTTTAGGAAACATGCACTGAAGAATGTTAGGGACAAAGAAGCATCTTGTCTAAATCTTACTCTAAAACAAATCAGAAAAAAATTCTATACATGTTCACACAAATAGAAGAATGTCATAAAACAAAAATGTTTTGTTGTATGTGTAATGTGCTATGGGCTAAATGTGTTACCCCTTAAAATTCATATGTTGAAGCCCTAATCCCCAAATGTGATTAGTATTTGGAGAAGGGTCTTAGGTTTAGTGAGGTGATGAGGGTAGAGTCCTCATGATGGAATTAGTGCCTTATAAGAAGAGGAAAAGGCCAGAGCCATCTCTCTCTCCATCACATGAAGATACAGCAAAAAGGCAGCAGTCGGCAAACTAGGAAGAGGGCCCTCACCAGACACCTAATCTGCCAGCATCTTGATCCTGGACTTTCCAGCCTCCAAAAATGTAAGAAATAAATGTTGCTTGAGCCAACTGGTCTATGGTATTTTATTATAGAGCCACCTGAATGAAGAAGACACATGGCAAAGTGTTAACATTTGGAAATAAAAAGTTAAGAGAAAAAATTATTGTAAACTACTGAAATGTCTAACAACGCCACTGTGCTTACCTTTGTCTTAATCAAAAATACTTAATTACTTCATTTTTCTGAAAGACTCATAATTTGAAAATCAGAGTTCAAGAAACTTGTCTTCTAATCCTATCATTGTCAATTACTTTCTAGGTTCCTTTGGCAAATTAAAATTTCCCTCAGCCTAAGATTTTTCATCAAAGAAGAGGAAATAATAGTTTCAGCCAAAATGAAGATAAAGGTTGAGTAGCCCAAATCTGAAAATTCAAAATCTGAAATGTTCCAAAACCTAAAACTTTTTGAATGCCAACATGACATTCAAAGGAAATGCTCATTAGAGCCCTTTGGATTTCAGGTTTTCAGATTTGGGATGCTCGTATCAAATTAATATAATGCAAATATTTCAGAATCCTAAAAATTCTGAAATCTGAAACACTTCTGGCCCCAAGCACTTTGGATAAGGGTTAGTCAACATGTACAAGAATGAAATGAAAATAAGCTGTATTTACCAGCTTGTTTCCCTCACCTGTTTCTAAGGCTGGACATCAAAGAGTGTTTCCTTAACACTTTCACCCTCTGGCAGCCTGCCATTCTCAATAGCAACAATTCTGAATAACTGAAGGCAGCAAATATAATCTTAAAGGAGGATGTGTGGCATTTTACATAACACATTTTGACAATGATTACTAGTTGGTATTCTACAGAGTATAGCTACCTGCTCTCTAAAGAAGACATCTACTCATGAGGTTTTCAAAAATACTTTTCAAAGTCCCAAAAGGGGGCATTATTCTTTTCTTTGGCTTTTCTAGGGCATTTTAAATTTATAGCAATAATACACTTTCAGTGCTTTCCTCATATTTTTTGCCTAGTTTTCTTGGAGACCACAGCAACATATGCACCTTTGCCTTCTGTTCTTTTACCCCAACGTGAAAGAAATATCTTTTTCCTTTTTCTCAAATAAAAATTACATTGGGAGGCCGAGGCAGGTGGATCATGAGGTCAGGAGTTCGAGACCAGCCTGGCCAACATGGTGAAACCCCGTCTCTACAAAAAATACAAAAATTAGCTGGGCATGGTGGTGTGTACCTGTTGTCCCAGCTGCTCAGGAGGCTGAGGCAGGAGAATCACTTGCACCCAGGAGACGGAGGCTGCAGTGAGCCAAAATCACGCCACTGCACACCAGCCTGGGTAACAGAGCAAAACTCCACCTCAAAAAAAAAAAAAAATGATGACAATATATATCAGGCACCCTTCACTGAAGCAAGTCTGTATTTCTTCTAAGAAGTTAAATATCCTAAAATTTTCAAGTAAATTGCATTTATAATTTTTTTTTGAGACAGGAGCTCACTTTATCCCCCAAGCTAGAGTACAGTGGTACAATCTCAGCTCACTGCAGCCTCCACCTCCCAGGTTCAAGCGATCCTCCTGCCTCAGCCCCTGAAGTAGCTGGGACTAAAGGTGCACACCACCACACCCAGCTAATTTTTGTATTTTCTGTAGAGATGAGGTTTTGCCATGTTGCCCAAGCTGGTCTTTAACCCCTGGCCTCAAGCAATCCACCCACCTCGGCCTCCCAAAGTGCTGTGATTACAGGTGTGAGCCACTACACCCAGTGTGCATTTACAATGTTTAATAGAGTTCTCTTTTAAATATTTTAAATACTGTCTTTGTCTGCTTTGCGTTGCTGTGAAAGAATACCTGAGACTGGTATTAAAAAAAAAAAAAAAAAATTTGGCCGGGCGCGGTGGCTCACCAGCACTTTGGGAAGCCGAGGCAGGCAGATCACAAGGTCAGGAGTTCAAGACCAGTCTGACCAATATGGTGAAACCCTGTCTCTACTAGAAATATAAAAATTAGCCAGGCGTGGTGGCACATGCCTGTAGTCCCAGCTACTCAGGAGACTGAGGCAGGAGAATCGCTTGAACCTTGGAGGCGGAGGTTGCAGTAAGCCGAGATTGCGCCACTGCACTCCAGCCTGGATGACAGAGCGAGACTCCATCTACAAAAAAAAAAAAAAAAAAAAAGCTCACAGTTGAGCAGGCTGAGAAGTTCAAGGGCATGGCCCTGGCTTCTTCGAGGGCTTTCCTGCTGCATCACATGGCAGAGAAGGTCTAAGGGGAGGTGGACACGTGTGAAGAGAGCAAAACATGAGGAGCATCCTGGCTTTATAACCCACTCTCGAGAAATAATCAATTCCTGCAAGAACTAATCCTGTCTCTTGAGAGCCACAGCTCACTACCAGGAAAACAGTACCAAACCATTCATGAGGAATTTGCCCCCACAACCTTAACACCTCCCACTAGACCCCGCCTCCCAACATCACCACACTGGGGACAGAATTTCAATATAAGTTTTGGTGGAGACAAATCACATCCAAGCCACAGCATATAACCCGGACAAAGAAAATATTTGGAATTAGAATTAAGCTATTGTCTTCCAATGTTTTAGCAAACCAGTTATACCCTTCAGCCTACAAAACTTTTACCATACTAATGTGAATGTCAGGATATCCATGCCTCATGGCATGCAACCCATCTACAGCTACCCTAAGGAAGGCATTAAAGGCAAAAGAAAGAACAAAAGACAATGGGGTCTCAGCCATTTGACCTAGATTGCCATCATGGGTTCTGTCCAAAAAGGACTACCTGGTTATAGAACCTCTCTACCACCTCAAATTCTGAAAAAGAGACTGGCATTTCATTTAAAACATGGATCCGGAACCTTGCTGATCCATTTAGTCACACAAAATTTTTAGTCAGAGATTGTATGAATTAGTCCCTTTCCAGGCTCAAAGTTCTTACACATGAAGTGAGTGTGACTAGACTTCAGATCTCCTAAACCTCACCAAGAACAATCCATGGAGCTACAATTGCCTCTGCTTAAATTATTGGGACCTGAAGATTCTAATTTGCACACTTGATTGAGTTATACCTACCCTGGCCTGCTTAATTTAACTCTTACAAAGTTCTAGGGCACTGCCTCAGTACCAGACTGACTCCTTTGTTTTTTGAATGTGGAATGCTTTACAAATCTGCATGTCATCCTTGTACAGGGGCCATGCTATCTTCTCTGTACTGTCCAAATTTTTAGTATTATGTGCTGCCAAAGCAAGCACTCCTTTGTTGTTTCTTAAACAAGCTGCCTTCCATTTCTCTAAACAGAGCACACCTATCATGTGTCCCTCTTTATATTAGTCCTGGGGTTTCTGGTTATCCTGTCCAGAAAACAGCAATCTTTAAGGTACATGGAGTCAAATGACATTACAAATAAGATTGTTTTTACACGATCATTGTTTTTTAACAATGTCTTCCAATTCCATGAGATTAAATACTTTTATGTGATAAGAACTCCCAAATTTACATCTCTAGCCCAGACCTCTCTTCTGAGTTCCAGGCCCATTTAATCCAACTGCCCATTTGGATGTCTCAAGACATTAAAAACTTTAAATTATACCTACCCAAAATCAATCTGTTGATATCTTTTTCCCCCAAATCTGTTTTTCCTGTCTCAGAAAAAAAAAAATAATAATAACTCTACCCAATTGTTTATACTAGGAAACACAGATATGCTTCCTGATACCTCCCTTTCCTTCGCCTACTATAGTTGATTCTTATTATTCATGGACTGTATGTGTGAATTCTCCACTCATTAAAATGTATCTGTAACCCCCAAATCAATGCTGGTAACACTTGCAGTCATTGGCAGACACGTGCAGAGTGGCAAAAAATTTGATTCACCAAGTGTGCACATTCCTGGCTGACGCTGAACAAGTTAACATTCTGCCTTGTTTCCGCTTTCAGATCATAAACAACTGCAATCTATTCAGTACCACATTTTTTGCATTTTTGTGCTTTGTGTTGGTGATTTTGTTTAAATGGCTCCCAAGCATTGTAGGGCTGACGCACTGTCTGATGTTCCTAAGTATAAGAAGGATATGCTATATATTATGGAGAAAATACATGTGATAGATAAGCTTTGTTCAGGCATGTTATAGTGCTGTTGGCCATGAGTTCAATGCTAATTAATCAATAATATACATTAAATAAAGTGTCTTTAGATTGAAGCACACACAAAACAAGGTTATTGTATTGATTAATTGACAAAAATGTGATCAGTTGCTCACAGGAAACTACCCTGTATATCCCCTAGGAGCAGGGGTTTAGTATTCACTAGTTTAGTGTTGGTGGTGACTTTATAGAATATAATTACTGTGATTAACCAGAACTTACTATTTATCCAAACCCATCACGAAGTCCTACAGATTCTACTGCCAGAGCATAACTCAAATCCATTAACTTCTCTTCGTGACCTGAGCTGTCATCCTAGCTGATTATCTCTTGCCTCTATTGTTTCCCTACTTCCAATTCATTCTCAAAGAGGTCAAAGTGACTCTCAACATGGGTTCTATGTTAGTCCCTCACTTAAACCATTTAATGACTTTCTTTTTCTTTTTTTTCTTTTGAGACGGAGTCTTGCTCTGTCACCCAGGCTGGAGTGCAGTGGTGTGATCTCAGCTCACTACAACCTCCGCCTCCCAGGTTCAAGCAATTCTCCTGCCTCAGCCTCCCAAGTAGCTGGAATACAGGCATGTGCCACCACGCCCAGCTAATTTTTGTATTTTTAGTAGAGATGGGGTTTCACCATGTTGGCCAGGATGGTCTTGAACTCCTGACCTCAAGTGATCCACCTGCCTCAGCCTCCCAAAGTGCTGAGATTATAGGTGTGAGCCACCGCACCTGGCTCCACTCAATGATTTTTCTAATGCACTTCAGATTAAATCTAAAATCCTTAACAGGTCCATACTACTACTGTGATACCCTGATGACCTCTCCTGCTTCATCTCAGCACCAAAGTCAAGGACTTTTCTGCCTCAGGGATTTCAAACGCGCAGTTCTCTGCCTCCTCTCTGCTCTTTTCTTGCCTAAAGTCTACTCAATTGACAGGTCTAGGTTTAAACGTAACTTCCTCAGAGAGGAAACCCTTTAATCCAAATGCAGGCCCTCTATCATGCGTGTTTGTAGCACCCTCTACTTTTCCCTCATAACATCACCTATTTATTATTTATTATAATATTTGGTTCTCCAACAGACTATAAGTCCATGAGGGAAGAACTACACCTTTTTAATTTGCAGTGTTCTAGTGAAAACACTAGAATAGAGTTGAGTATATAATTGAGGTTTGATAGGTATTTTCTAACTAAATAAATGAATGCATGAACCTGACTGTCCCATTATATCTTATTAACAATACCTTGAAACAACTTAGAATGACTATTTGCTTCCAATGTTTGGAAGGAATGAAACACAGATTTGAATATGGCAGTGGTATGTTATTATCTAAGTGAACCTTAATTATAACCAAAACATGGTTTCAGGTGCTACTTCGATAAGTTTCTGCCCCCACCTCCCACTCCCGTATAATATATGTACTTACTTTAACAATTAGCCAAGACTATTCACTAAGCAAAGAACATTACTGAGCAAACAGCATCAGAGACCATACTAAATAAACAAACCACCAAATGGACTGCTCTATAATGAGATTAAGCTTTGCACAGTTCCAAAAAAATTGAAGTTCTAGTATAATACTTTGTATCAACCCTATAAAGTTATTGTACTTTATCACAGTGTAAAGAATGGGCAAAAAGGAAGAAGCTTTTACTTCATTTAATCATAGTTTTAAATGAAGTTTAATGTTTTTTCCATTTAAATAGTAATTTCTTTTCCTTTCCCTGTATTCATTCTCCAGAAAACTCAAATCAACATTGAGCAAATGTTACTAATTTTTACATTAACTCTGCAGTATTTTTCTGGAAATATGGGGGAAATACACTATTTTAATCATCAGGATCTAAGTTCTTCTAATTTTTTTTTTTCTTTTTCTGAGACAGAGTTTTGCTCTGTTGCCCAGGCTAGAGTACAGTGGTACAATCATGGCTCACTGCAGGTCCTCGCAGGCTCAAGCAATCCTCCCACCTCAGCCTCCCAGGTAGCTGTGGCTACAGCCACACACCACTACACCCAGCTAATTTTTTTATTTTTTGTAGAGATGGAGTCTCACCATGTTGACAGGCTGGTCTCCAACTCCTGGGCTCAAGAAATCCTCCCACCTTGGCCTCCAAACTGCTGGGATTACAGGTGTGAGCCACCACACCTGGCCAAGATCTAAGTTCTTCTTAATTTTTCTCCTCTGAAGAGAAAGTTCAAGTTCTAAACCTTTAGTTATTTCTAATATAATTCTTCCACAGCCTCCCATAATATCCTGAAATTGTCATCCTTTCTGTGAGATGATAAAGTCTTCTCTGATTTGAAAGCAAAGAAAAAAGTCTAATTTCATTTTTTTAGCTCTACACAATTATTTTAACATTAAATGGGAAAGAATTTTCAAGCAAATATAAATTCAAACATGAATCAACTTTGGTTTCCTGTGCATATAACAAATCATCTCATAACATTTTTTGTAACAATTATTTTCTGATATTTAGAAGCCTCTCCATCACAGCAAATAAAACACTGACATCCAACCTGTGTTTTAACAGACTAGATAACATCCTGTTTGCCTTTCATCTACTTACTCTTTTTGAATTACCAATTTTAATATGTGTACAAAGAATTGACAACACTCAGAGTACCTGGAAAATATTTTACTTTTTTGCAAACACTAAATCTAAAAGACCATTATAAAGCTCTAGGCCCTTTGATTTGCTGCTCCTCTTAACTGTTCATATCACTCTTAATGGCCCACAGTCTGGCCATGTATTTTATTCATCTGTTAGATACGAGTTCTAAATTTCTCTTCAAAGAATCAGCATGTCAGTACGTTCAATTCTTTGCCTTCTACTTTTAAACTTAACTTCTTCGTAAAGCACGTTTTCCGATTACCCTCTCCACTCTGACTCATTCTGATCACCTACTCCACCCTGACTCATTCCGATTACCTGCTCCACCTTAATTCCAATTACCTGCTCCACCCTGATTCATTCAGATTACCTGTTCATTCTCCATCCTGACTCATTCTGATTTCCTATTCTGTCATAACCATTTTTCCTGCCAAACCACTCACCCTGTTACTCTCTTTAAATTAGCCAATCAGAATTAGTTTAGCCTGTGCGGTCTAACCCTAGCCAATAGGTGAATGACACAGCAGCAGGGGCCACGTGCATCACGAATAAGACCCCCTTTTCCTCCCTTGTCCAAGTGTGTGCTCACCACTGCTCCAACTGTGAGGGTGTACTCTTCTATAGAAGGAAACTGCCTTGCTGGGAAGAAAAAAAGAAAATTTTATATTTGAGTGCTATTTCTTTTGCGGCACCAAAACTTTATAACAATTTAGGGGCTCGTCTGGGATTACATTCCCCTCCAGAGGGGGTCTCTGGTTCTCTCTTGTGAGGAGGTGCACCCCGCCCCCTTGTGGCGTCCTCAGGGGTGAGAAGTCAGGACCCGCCCAGTGCAAGGAATAACCCGAGCTCTCAGCAACACAGAAAGAAACCAAACCGGCTGGCAACCTGAGGTAAAGGATCCTCACATACCACAGCAATGACTGTGCACAGACCAATGAAGAAGAAACCACGGGAGCCAGTAAAGTACTTCCTTGGTGGTCAAAGTCTGGAGGGCTGAATGTGTGTGTGCGTGAATGATCACAGACAACCCTGCTTGTGGTGTTGTGTGGATGGTGACAAGTCCTACTGCTGGACGGAGTGAGTGCATCCTCTCTGCAGTTCCACAGCTACCTCATATGGCTTAGGGCGGATCCTGCTGTGGGATTTATACCAGCACGCCAACACTAAGAAGGGCCTAATTCTCCCTTGGGGGAGCAGCCAGAGAGGACAACATGAGTGGGAAGTGTGCAAGGGACCTTCAGAGGGGGAAAGGGAGGAAACATGTCAACCTCCCAGGGCAGGCAAGTCAAGACACCCTGGTTTGAGGGGTTGAGGCTTCCACAGCAGGCAAGGCAAGACATCCCTGGTTTGACGGGTTGAGGCTTCCACGGCAGGCAAGGCAAGACATCCCTGGTTTGAGGGGTTGAGTCTTCCAGGACAGGCGAGGGAAGACACCCCTGGTTTGATGGGTTGAGCCTTCCGCTAATTTCAGGGGCTTAACCTCAAAGAACTGAGAAATCCCCATTACGGGGGGTTGAACCTCAAAAAGAGGTGAAAAATCCCCATGGGGGTACATTGAACCTCAAAGAGGTGAGAAATCCCCATTGTGGGGTGCTGAACCTCACACAAACCTCCAGTAGTAAGAAAAATATTCAGAACTCCCCTTTCGCTTCTTCTCGGGGGAAAGAAAGGCTAAACTCCACTCCCACTGATCGCTCCCCTAGGGGAAGGAGGAGAGGGAAGAACAGCAGCATAAGCGGCTGGCAGAGGCAGGGAAAGACCAGCAGAGAGGAAAGAGAAACTGGGAGAGGAAGTCAGAGAGAGAGAGAGAAAGAGAAAGAGACAGAGAGTCAGAGAGAGAGAAAGAGAGAGAGAGAGACAGAGAGAAGTAATAAAAACAGTGTACCCTATTCCTTTAAAAGCTAGGGTAAATTTAAAACCTGTAATTGATAATTGAAGGTCTTCTCCGTGACTCTATAACACTCCAATACCACCTTGTTGTCAGTGTAAACAAGGGCACAGCCTGAAAGCACTGAGATCACTAACGACCCGTAGCCTTCCTATCAAAAATCCTTAACCCAGTAACCCGCAGATGACCCAAATGCATTCAATCTGTACCGGCAACTGCTTTGCTAACAGAAGAAAGTAGAAAAATAACTTTTAGAGGAAACCTCATTGTGAGCACACCTCACCAGTTCAGAAGTATCCTAAGACAAAAAGGTAACTTACTAACTCAAAAATCTTAAAGTATGGGGCTATTCTGTTAGAAAAAGATGATTTAACATTAACCACTGATAATTCCCTTAACCCAGCAGGTTTCCTAACAGGGGATCTAAATCTCAATTAATTACCATATAAAGGTCCGACCAGACCTAGAAGGAACTCCCTTCAGGACAGGACGATAGATGGTTCCTCCCGTGTGACTGAGGGAAAAAGCCACAACGGGTATTCAGTAAGTGATAGGGAAACTCTTATAGAAGTAGAGTTAGGAAAATTGCCTAATAGTTGGTAAGGTGTTTGCACTCAGCTAAGCCTTAAAGTACTTACAGAATCAGGAAGGAGTGGTCTATGCCAACTCTAAGTTAATTTAAACTAAAGAAAGTCTTATTAATAGCAAAGGATAATTGAAATCCCAAACTTACAAGGTTTTCCACAAAGGTAAAGTTTGCTAAAAGTTAGCAGTGTAATATGTATTATCCTAACTTCTAATCTTGTGGCCTTAGGCAGTCTAGTCCACAGACCTGAAGGAAGTTTGCTTTGGAAAAGAATGGTTATCATCTTGGGGGAAAAAAAAGGAGGGGGGGGCAGAATTTATATAAAAAGAATGTTATATGGTAAATTATTATCCTAAAATAAATTAACTGGTTATTTAAAGAAAGCGATGTTTGCAGGTAAATCAGAAAATTGAGGCCTGTCGAAGATTGCGAAAGTCATGAAAAATGCTATAAAAGGGAACTTATGCAAGAAATGTTGTATAATTTAAAAGTAATTAGGCCTCCTGAATGTAAAACTATTGAAGAAACAGTTTATGTGCAAGGTGTATAATGAAAGTAAAATATACTTTTGGTAAAAGGATAATAAGGAGGCATAGAATGTGGATTTTTACCTACATTAAAAGGTTAAAAAAAATTTTGTTTTGAGCGTTTAAGCAAGTTTTAAAATGTTAATTGTAAAGGAAATTCTGTGTGTAACCACATTGGCTAAAGTTAAAGGGGTATCATCCAGTTTTTCTGTGAACTGGACATTAAAATAAAAGCACAATGGGTTTTTCTTAAAACACTAAAAAACACTAAACTGCTCTTTAACAAAATTTTATAAAAGGTTAAAAAGAGTCTATGGAAATCTTACCTTATGGTCAGACATTAAAATCGGATAAATATGTCTACAGGGTTTTATTAAAATTGAGTTTAATATTAATAATACACTAATATAAAGGTGAAATTTAGCTTATCTGGTATAATCATACAGGAAGCATTGTCAAATATAAAATGGTGTTTGGCTTTGTTTGGTCTAAAAACTAATAAAAATAGGTGCTAAAGGAAGTTTCTCAGGAAGAAGGCACTAAGGACTATAAAGTCCACTGCTGGTGTCCCCCAATTTTTTTTTTTTTTTTTTGAGTCAGAGTTTCGCTCTTGTTGCCCAGGCTAGAGTGCAATGGCGCGATCTCAGCTCACCGCAACCTCTGCCTCCCAGGTTCAAGCGATTCTCCTGCCTCAGCCTCCCGAGTAGCTGGGATTACAGCATGTGCCACCAAGCCTGGCTAATTTTGTATTTTTTAGTAGAGACAAGGTTTCTCCATGTTGGCCAGGCTGGTCTCGAAACTCCTGACCTCAGGTGATCCACCCGCCTCGGCCTCCCAAAGTGCTGGGATTACAGGCGTGAGCCACCGCGCCCAGCCTGGTGTCCCCAAATTTAAAACAAAAGATCAGTTTCTCATAAATTATATACTTGGTTTATCTTCCACTTTCCTTTCCCTCAAAACTAAAAGTCTTTTAGCACAGGTACCACCCCTAGAATTTCTGGTAAATGGGCACTAGCCTGGGGATCACACCCTCATCAAAGGGCAGAAAGAAGGAAAACTCAAGCCAGCCTGAGAAGGACCCTACCTTGTGCTGCTAACCACCAAGACTATGGTTTGTACCACAGAAGGGGGATAGACACATCACACCCGAGTCAAGCAAGCACCATTATCATCAGAATCGTGGACCATTGTTCCCGGATCAAGCCTTACCAAATTATAGCTAAGAAAAGCTTAGTCTATCTATCTTTTCCTTTCCTTTCCTAACACAGTGCCTATATCCATTACTATTCCTACCACTAGCAACTCTAACCCCACTTTAGAGCGTTTCTATGGTTTAGGAGCAGAGGTCACTGGAAAGGACCCTATAGGCTTCTTTAAGATGCGCTTTGTTCTCCCTGCTCTACCTCCTACAACTGCCCCTTTCACAAACCTATGAAATAAAACTATGCCTCGCCTCATGCCAAATGACAAAAGCAAGGTCTCAGTAGTAGAAATAGGAGACCTAAGGCAAACCATAGCTATTGAAACGGTATAAAGATGTAAATGCCTGGTTAAAATGTATTAAATATTCCATTCACACTTTAAACAAAAGTAACTGTTACACTTGTGTGCACGGTAGGCCAGAGGCCCAGGTTGTTACCTTTCCACTGGGATGGTCCTCAAATCAAGTGGACATGGAGTGCATGGTAGCTTTTTCAAGATTCTACCGCCTGGAATAACAAATTGTGCTAAGCTCTTTCTCTGCTATTTCCTGAAGTCCAGCACCCTGCAGGTCAGCCCCCAAGGGCCATCCAGCCTCCATCTTCCAAAACCAATTTTACCTCGTGTCTCTAACGACAAGGGGAAAAATTTGGCATTTCTTGGAGACTTAACAGGATGCAGTGAAGTTAGGCACTTCCAAGAGGTGACCCGTCAATCTGCCCTTATTCATCCCTGAGCGGATGTATGGTGATATTATGGAGGACCTTTACTGGACACTCTGCCAAATAATTAGAGCATTAGTTATGCTCTAGTTCAATTGGCTATCCCTTTTACTCTGGCATTTCATCAACCAGAGGAAGGAAAAATAAGACATCATAAAGCGAGAGAAGCTCCTTATAGGTCATTCAACTCTCATGTCTATTTAGATGCAACTGGAGTCCCATGGGGAATACCAGATCAATTTAAAGCCCGAAATCAAATAGCTGCAGGATTTGAGTCAATATTTTGGTGGGTCACAATTAATAAAAACATAGATTGGATAAACTACATCTATTATAACCAACAGCAATTTATTAACTACACTAGAGATGCTGTTAAAGGAATAGCTGAGCAATTAGGGACTAACTGCCAGATGGCTTGGGAAAATAGGATAGCCTTAGACATGATATTAGCAGAAAGAGGAGGAGTTTGCATCATGATTAAAACTGAATGTTGTACCTTCATCCCAAACAACACTGCCCCTAATGGAAGTATAACAAAGGCATTGCAAGGTCTGACTGCTCTGTCCAATGAGTTAGCCAGCAACTCAGGGGTAAATGACCCCTTTACAGGATGGCTAGAAAAGTGGTTCGGTAAATGGAAAGGAATAACAGCCTCAATTCTTACTTCCCTCACAGCTGTAATGGGTGTACTTATTCTTGTCGGGTGCTGTGTCATACCATGCATCTGTGGGTTGGTGCAGAGTAAGTGCTCATAGAAATGGCACTTACTAAAACCTCCCTTAACTATCCTCCACCTTATCCAGAGAAGCTTCTTCTTTCGGAAAATTGAGCAGAACTAAGCCAAGGCATGTTAAAGAAGTTGGAAGAGAAAGAGGTGTAAGGAAAATGCAAGAGGAGGGGATTGTTAGATATGAGTTCTGAATTTCTCTTCGAAGAATCAGTATGTCAGTATGTTCAATTCTTTGCCTTCTACTTTTAAATTTAACTTCCTCGTAAAGCAACCTTTTCTGATTACCCTCTCCAGCCTGACCCATTCTGATTACCTGCTCATTCTCCACCCTGACTCATTCCAATTTCCTGCTCTGCCATAACCATTTTTCCCGCCAAACCATTCATCCCATCACTCTCTTTAAATTAGCCAATTGGAATTAGTTTAGCCTGTGCAGTCTAACCCTAGCCAATAGGGGAACGACAGATCGGTAGAGGCCACGTGCATCAGGAATAAGTCCCCTTTTCCTCCCTTGTCCAGGTGTGCGCTCACCATTGCTCCATCTGTGAGGGCACACCCTTCTATAGAAGGAAAACTGCCTCGCTGAGAAGAAAAAAAGAAAATTTTGTATTCGAGTGCTGTTTTTTTTTGTGTGGCACTGAAACTTTATTTATAACACATATTTTTCATATTTGAACTACTTCAAGTGGATTAGTATAAGCCTTTTCAAGATCTAGAACCAATTTTCAACACTTTCACTTGGTATCTTTCCCAAAATGATAGCCATGCTTGCAGCTGCATTATCAACTGTCTCATCAGACATTGCTGAATCTGAAGCAATCACAATGTCTTGTAACATTTCAATATTTAAATGTAATGTCTGTTTCTACATAAAAGCCTACATACAACACTATTCCTCCCTGCTTCCCTTCACTCACCAACACACATCTTGAAACCTGTATGACTTCTTAACTGCCCCAATGACTCCTATAGGTCCCCATCTCATAAATCTTTCCCCTGGTAATTTACCTATTAGATTTTATTTAATTTTCAGCACCCCATATTATTTTCTCAAATTAAAAAAATGAACAAACTGAAGCTTAAAGAGGTTACAAGTGTGTATGCAGCCACAATCTCAGTCTAGGATTAAAATTAGGTCTATCTCCTCCAATGCCCCTAATTCTTAACCCTCTCTTATACCACATCCTTAGCTAAACAATTCTTGCATGACGTTTCTGATTCAAAGCCCGGTGCTGCCACATATTAACAGTGTAATCTTAAGGAACCTCAGATGCTGCGTCAATAAAACAGGGGTAAAGTACTTACCTTGAAAATGTGGAAGAAGTAAATGAGAAAACACAAAAAACACATAGCACAGTGCCTAGCACTTAACATAGGAAACACTCAAGAAATGTTATTGTTATTATATTCATCCAAAACACAAGTCAATAATTGTTTTCTGTAAGGGCCAAACAGTAAATATTTTAGGCTTTGCAAGCCAGTCAGTCTCCATTACACCAAAACCAGGGAGCAAGCTGGATTTGGCCCATGGGACATAGTTTGCCAACTTCTATTCTACAGCAGCGTTCTTCAACCTCAGCAGTACTGACATTTGGGGCTGGATAAATCTTTGTTGTGAGGCTGTCATGGGGATTGCAGGATGTTTAGCAGCATCCTTGGTCTCCACCCACTAGATGCCAGTAGCATCTCTCAAGTTGTGACAACTAAAAAATCTTCTGGGGGGCAAAATCACCCCTAGTTGAGAAACACTGACTCAGAGCAATTAAACATATAAAGATGTAGCTTGAATTTTCTAACAAATACCCTCACCAGGTAGAAAAATAATTTAACACACTATAAGTATTTATACTCACTTAGCTAAAATTCCCACACTTAGCAATAACTTTATAACTTCTGTGATACACACGGCTGTGGTTGAAAAGTAGAGTTCTTTGTCTGATGTCCTTGTGTATCTTAAAGCTATGGTATAGACTGCAGCCATCAGGGTCATCACTGCCAAGCAGTATAACTTGAATAATAAAGTGACATTGTCTGGAAAATACGTGCAACAAAGACATTACTTAGTAGACAATATATGTATATATAAGTTAATAAACTAGTTATAGCCTAAAAATACTTTCCAATTCCAAGCACAAAATATTTTCTAAAACTCATGTTTAAAAATTTTTTTCAAAACAATGTTTGCCAATTACATGAGCATGCACACACACACACACACAAACACACACACACACACAAACACACACACACACACCACAGCTGACTTTAAACATCAGCCAATTAGGCATAAGTTTTGTTCCTAGGGAGTGCCCCAATTGCAAGACTATGTAGCGTACTGATTCTAGTTCAGGATGTTATAAATTACATTATACATATATTGGTGGTGGTGGTGGTGGGTTTTTTTGGAGACAAGGTCTCACTCTGTCCCCCAGGTTGGAATACAGTGGCGCGATCTCAGCTCACTGCAACCTCCACCTCCCAGGTTCAAGCGATTCTCGTGCCTCAGCCTCCCGGGACTACAGGCGTGCACTACCACAGCCAGGTAATTTTTTGCATTTTTAGTAGAGATGGGGTTTCCCCATGTTGGCCAGGCTGGTCTCTAACTCCTGACCTCAAGTGATCCGCCCACCTACGCCTCCTGAAGTGCTGGAATTACAGGTGTGAGCCACCGTGCCAGACATATATTTTAGGACAGGGTCTCACTCTGTCACCCAGGCTGGAGTGCAGTGGCATGATCTTGACGTGATCTCAGCTCACTGCAAACTCCACCTCCTGGGTTCAGGCAATTCTCCTGCCTTAGCTTCCTGAGCAGCTGGGATTACAGGCACCCGCCACTACGTAGACCCAGCTAATTTTTGTATTTTTAGTAGGGAAGAGGTTTCACCATGTTGGCCAGGCTGGTATCGAACTCCTGACCTCAGGTGATCCACCCACCTCGGCCTCCCAAAGTGCTGGGATTACAGGCATTAGCCACCACGCCCGGCCCCAGCACATATTTTAAATATTTTTATGATTACAAACTTGTGGATGCAAAGCATGAAACCAACTGCAGCAATGTATATTCTAGATTTAAAGGCAGCAGAAAGAAAATAATTGAGAAATGAGTGGGGCTTAATATAAAACTTTTTCACAATAAGAACTTACAACTAGCCACTCATTTCATTGCATTATACAAAACAATAATTCATAACACAGGAAAAGAATATTAAGAACACACCTCTATAAAACTAGAAACGCAGGAAACATATAAACACTTAATTTAAGAATTGCCTGCAAGTATATCTGAGCAGCAGCCATCTCTCAGGCACCAGAGCCTGTCCAAGACCTTTGGTAAAACCATAAGCAGTGGGTACCAAGTCTCCCTCATACTTCCTTATTCCCAGACCTGCTCGGGTACTGCCATCACCCAAGGATCAAACTATTTCTACTTTCCTTACCCACCTCCCACCTATTGTCCCCCAGTTCCCCTTCACCTCCATTCAAATCTTTAGGCTCAAGGTTAAACAGGGATCAGCAAATTTTTCTGTAAAGGGCCAGAAACAAATATTTTAGGCTTTCCAGAGCCATACTTTGACAACTCCAGGTTAAGAACCAGAAGGACACCAGGTGACTCCAGCCTGCTACTTTAACTACATTATATGCTAAGTAAGATTTTGTTCACTGCTTTGGGAGCCTAATCACAATTCAAAGATGGTTTTCATAGGGAAATAAAACAGGAGTTTCAAACAGATTATCTTTAGATACAGTATGGTTGGAACTTACAAGGAAACAGGTTCTTCAATATAAATATTTTCCCGAGTGCATTAATGAATATTTTCTGAATTGTAGGCAATTTTTAAAAACCATATCAGGTTTTAAATAAAAAGTAAAACAGAAGAAATAGTTTTTAACTGCTTAAACTTTCTTTCCAAAAGATCTGAGGAGCCAAAAATCAGTGTTTATATAAAAGGAAGTGAAGGAGATCACTATAATACTTCCTTTGTTCTAAAACTTTCCTACACAAGGGAAAAAATATGACTTCAAAAATATACAGCAATAACCTTTAATCAGTAGAAGAGAAGGCACTTCCCATCTTCTAGATAAAGGGTGAACAAACTATATATGTCGCCAGTTTACATGAGGCCTGTGAACTCACGATTGTTTTACATTTTTAAATGGTTGATAAAAAATGTAATAACATCTTGTGATACGTGAAAATTGCAGGAAATTCAAATTTTAGTGTCCATGAATAGTTTTATTAGAACATAGCCATGCTCATTTGTTTCTAAATTATCCAGGCTACTTTTTTTTCCCTACAACAGCAGATCTGAGTAGTTATGACAAGAGACTATCCAGCCCTTCACAGGAAAAGTTTGCCATCTCATGTCCTAGATTATCAACACTTTCATAAATAAGAGAAGTTAGGGCTGATAAACTAAAAAGTACTTTATTTTAGCTATTGTACAGGTTCCTGATTCCAAAAACAACAAAGTGAATATTTAAACACTAAACCAAATATTGATAGCCTACAAACATATTCTGACTTATAATATTGTCATTAACTTGAAAAAATACCTTTTTGCATAGTGATTATATGGGAATATATATTATATTCTTGAAAATAACTACTGATCTAAGTGGAAGGGTAATCAAATAAGTTTAGGTATGTGCAAAACAGATTGGGCTTTGACATGGAATACCAGTTTTAAACGTATTTCAACTTTTAAATACTAAATGTTTTTAAGTACGATTTTCTCTGGCAGTTTAACATCAGACCAAACTATTTCTTGCTCACTCCATTCACAAATTCTCCAGTATAAAACTTCAGTTATTAGCAATTTCAATTATTTCAGGGTAACAGCAAAAGTCCATATGTAATCACTTCAAATTGGGCAAATAATTCAAATCACACCCAATGCCAGTAACTATAAACCTAGCCCACAACTCAACTGGCAGCCACATCTTAACCCTGCATTGTTCCCTGCTTCTCACGAAATTCTATTAGCTCCCACATAGTGTTTGTGTGGAAATGTCCCCCAAAAGAAACTTACAGTTTAAAATGTTTTTTTTCGGTTATGTTTTACTATAGTTTATGGGGACATTATTTGTAATACCTAAGAACTTAGAAATTCGGTAAGTCCCAGATAAATCCTTTGTGGATATTCGGAAACTATGGAAACTGTAGTTTTGTTAAGATTACAATCAAGGCTCAACAAATATGTATTGGCAATAAGCCTAAACCTTTACATTGTTGCAGCTATTTCAAGTAATGATTTGACTTCTGTAATTTATAAGGTTTCGTTCGGATCAATTTTGCTATCCCCATTCCATTTTAGTTATCAAAACAATTCTATTTCTTTTTCCTTTATTTCCTGTGTTGCTACAAAAAAAGGCTTTTAAGATTGGACTTATTTGAAATGCAACAGAGAGAAGACAGAAGAGAAGCATATGCAACTAAAGACAATGCCCCTGGGCAGGGCCTGATGATAAACATGGACCCCGCAACAGGGAAAATAACTTGGAACCCACGCAAGAAGATATTCCTTATGTATTCGTTCAATATTTATTCAAGGGTGAAGCCAAGTGCTCTATGGAGGAAGGGTGGAGCAAGAATCCGGGTGTTGCCCAACTTCTCCTAGTTAATGCACCACAGTCAAAGAATCCACCTCTGGTCCCAACTTACACACACTGCTCAGCAAAAAGTGGTGCGGAGTCAATTAGACTCGCCCTCCTTAAATGTCAATTAGTCAACAAATACGCCTTCACCCGAATGTGCCATCCCTCAGGAGGAGGGAGGTGGATCTCAGCTTCCACCCCAAATAGCAGAGTGTTCCTTCTAACTGCATACAGCATTCTCTATAATTACACACAGCATACAGGTGGGAACTGTTAACGACTGTTATCTTCCTTTCGTTACGATTTCAGTGCTGTTTTGACGCCCCAGTGATGTCTTTAGAGGTTGTTGCATGGCCCAGCCGCCGCATGGGATCTGCGCCCGGAGCCTGCCTTTAAGCCTCTGAGCATCCACAGGGCAGGAGGCGCAGAGGAGACCGGAGCCGCGGGGCCAGGGTCAAGAACTGTCCTGCCTCGCTGGGTAATGCGGTCCAGCCCCGGACCCACGCCCTGGCCTCTCTCCGGGTCCGCCGCAGCCCCGGCCTGTCAGAATTCGGTTCCCACCCACTCCCAGCTAGTGGAGGTCAGTGCGGTCTCTGACTGCCGACCTGCCCAGCGCGGAGTCAGCCGCGGAGACTGCAGCCGCAGCGGGAGGCAGGCTGCCCTGACTGCCGGGAGCGGCTCCACGCAAACTCCTGACGCCTCAGCCAGGCCCCAGAGGCACTGGGCAACCAGGGTGCTCCGCTGCCCGACAGGGGCTGACCAGCGCAGATGCTCGCCCGCCGCCGCCCCCCGCGGACTCCCCACTCCCAGCAGACCCAGTTCTCACCTCTTGGGGCAGCCATGGTTCCCCGACGGCCCCGCGCGGAACTGACGCCCGCCCCCTCCGCGCCCCCGCGCAGGACACCGGGGACCGCCCCTTGTGGTCATAGAGACGAAGCCGCTCGGCCTAGAGCGCCTCGCCGGCCTCCCGGTCGGCCACGCGCTAAAACTGGGCTCAGGAATCCAAGCTACACCCCAAAATGGGGAGAACGCGGATCGAAGGGAGGCCTTCCCGGCCGCGTCCTAGGTGACAGGTGTGTGAAATTCGGTTGGGGAGGTAGATCTGTAAACTGCGGCTCCCCGCCGGCTAAGGAAGTTGAGTGAAGGGAGCGTTGCCGTCTGGGAATCGTAGTCCTCACAAAGGCGTGAGTAGGCGGCAAATAAGGATTTGGGTTTAGCCTTGGGGATTCACTCCTGTCAAAGCTGTTAGAGAAGCTCCCAGAACTCGTAAAGTAACAGAAACTACTTGCGGCAACATTTGTAACTTCCATCTAGCTCATTATCTTCCACTGTTACCTTGTGTTCTAGATAAGTTATAATTTATGCTACATATCGTTCAGAAGTCTTGTGCCTGTTCCATATCGTCAGCATTGTCATCGGTTGTATTTACCCAGCCAGGCATTCTAACTAATGATCTTCGCACAACAAAACGGCCTTTAAAAAATCAGATGTATCGGCCGGGCGTGGTGGCTCACGCCTGTAATCCCAGCACTTTGGGAAGTCGAGGCAGATGGATCACCTAAGGTCAGGAGTTCGAGACCAGCCTGGCCAATATGGCGAAACCCCGTCTTTACTAAAAATACAAAAAATCAGCCGGGCGTGGTGGCGCGCACCGGTAATCCCAGCTACTCAGGAGGCCGAAGCGGGAGAATCACTTGAACCCGGGAGATTGCAGTGAGCCGAGATCGCGCCCCTGCACTCCAGCCTGGGCGACACAGCGAGACTTCATCTCAAAAAAACAAAAAAAAATTAGATGTATCAACAGGCATTTTAACCACTATAATCTCCACTTTCACTAGGGGATGTTAATTAGCTATCATAATTGATATTAGAAATAATTCATTGGTGAAATAAATGATGTTCAAGATATGTGGATTGGTTTAAAATAATATGAAAATACCTCAGCACTTACAGGAATAGGGATGCAAGATTCTGAGCTGCCCAGCAGCCCACACCTTCTGCAGCATGTTCTTTCCCCAAAATTGTCCTTTTAGAGGGTTGGTTATATACCATTGTCTTGTTAAATATACATATAGATATATCTGGTCTGTTAACATTGTTGGAACATTTTGCATGCCTTATTAGCATCATATTAATATTGGGAGGGGCTCCCAGGAGACCAGAGTTGACTTTGTAGAGGCAGACATTTGATTAATCTCATTTTGTAATAGTGTTGGACTTTTCCTCTACCTGGTAGTAAGTGTGCTCACTGGTGCTAATCTTCCCTTACTGTAATTTGATACAGTTTCCACTAGTAGAATTATTCAGTTCTCTACTGTGTATGTACTTATGCATACATTTAAACAGAATATTCATATATGTACGTGAAATTAATTTTAAAAATTAAAAATATTATATCATATAGTCCTTCCTTTGTTTTACAGCTACTGCTTTGTATGGTTTATCTTGTCCCATTTTGGACTATCATTATAGTGTCAGCTTACATCAATTAAGTATAATTTCTAAATGCTCAATTTGTTCCAAAAGGCCCTTGTAAGCCTGCCTCTGTTTTCAAGTCTGCACCAGCTGTTTTTACTTTTTTTTTTTTTTTTGTCTTTTTTTCTTCTTGTAGAGATTGTGGGTGGGGGCGTCTCACTTTGTT
This sequence comes from Pan troglodytes, assembly GCF_028858775.2. Taxonomy (NCBI): domain Eukaryota; kingdom Metazoa; phylum Chordata; class Mammalia; order Primates; family Hominidae; genus Pan; species Pan troglodytes. Next base: position 99,465,963 of record NC_072403.2, on the reverse strand, counting down.
GCCCAGGCTAGTTCTCGAACTCTCCACCTAAAACAATCCTCCCACCTCAGCCCCCCAAAGTTCTGGGATTACAGGTGTGAACCACCACACCTGGCCTGCACTAGCTTTTTGAAGCGTTTTAATTTCTGGCAACAAGAGGTTTTGTTTTTTCCTGTCCTAGGTGGTAGAATCAACTAGGAACTATCATTCCTTCTGGTGAGGAAGCGCATTTTACACACACACACATGCACACACACGCACACGCACACACACACACACACACACACAGAGATCTCAATTAAAGTGGTGGGTCAAATGCTGCTGAGCCATTTTTGTGGCATTTCTGGTTCACATAACATCATGCTGTTCAATCCTACTTTTCTTATACATTTTCATTGCCTCAAAAGACTATTATACTTCATTGGCATCAACCTTAACTAGATTTTCATGCCTCTTTGTCCCAACCCAGTTAGCCCAATACCAACAGGACAAACCTGTCAAACTATAGTCTGACAAAGTTGAGCTTACTGATGCCTTCTGATATAAAGTGGGTATTTGTCCCTGCCCAGATCTGATGTTGAATTGTAATCCTCAATGTTGGAGGTGGGGCCTGGTGGGAGCTCTGGATCATGAGGACAGAACCCTCAAGAATGGCTTGGGCCATCGCCTTGGTGATAAGTGAGCTCTTACTCTGAGTTCACAGGTGATCTGGTGTTTTAAAAGTCTCTCTCTCTCTTTCTCTCTCTCTCCTGCTCTGGCCATGTGATGTGCCTGCTCCCACTTCGCCTTCCACCATGAGTAAAAGCTACCTGAGGCCTACCCAGAAGCATATGCCAGCACTGTGTTTCCTGTACAGGCTGCAGAATCATGAGCCAATTAAACCTATTTTCTTATGCATTACTCAGGCTCAGGTATTTCTTTATAGCACTGCAAGAACCACCTAAAACACATTCCAATGAGGGAAACTGAACACCAGAGGTATCTCAGGAAACAAAAAAGATAAATTTATAGAATTTTAGGGAAGGATGGGATTAGGTGAAATTTAAAGGAAGCAGTGTTTGATAAACTCAAAGCAGGACTATATGTATCCAATAGGAACTGTAGAACAGTCTCAGGATCCTGTTTCTTGAAAACTACAAAGTTACCATAGATGTGGAATGTTGTATTCAGGAGCCCCTTAATTGAGGCTGCTTCTTTGTATGAAAATGATGTAGATCCCCCCAAGCAAAAGTAGGGTGTTTCATTCTTACTGATGTAATTTCAAGCAGCAAGTTTTCCTAGAGTATATGATTTTAGAGAATAAAGTTTTTCAGTGAATTAGAAAGCAAACACTCAAAGAAGGGCCTTGCTATTATACTTTATAGTGTCAGCATATACTTAGTTATTTCCCATTAACTTTGCAGCAGGGTTTACCTGGGTTTGTTATCCCAGCTCAATTAATGACCAAGCAGCTATTTACAGTCTTACTCTGAACTAATTTTTACTTTCTCACTCTGAATTATCCTCAGTCTTGGAGGAAAAAAATATTCATTTAATGTCTTTCTTTCATGTGTGCCTAGTTTTCCTTACAACTCTGGTTAGAGAAAGCAGCAGCAATCCTTAACATATGAGATACAAGGCCCTGTGCCTGATAAGATAACCTTACAGTGCTTCAAGCAGCCATTGCTAATGCCACTTGAGTCCCTAATGATTTCTGATTGTCACTAGAAAACTACAGTATTTGCCTCAATCCCCTGCTCTCTTCCATTTCCTGCTCATGTATCAGAGCTACCCTAGTCTCAATGATGTATATAAAAAGAAGCCCAGTACTGTATCCATTGGTAATAAAGTAAAAGTATGAACTTAATTAAATAAAAAGGCTGTGAGGAAGCAAATACCAAAAGGCTTAAGGAGGTTATAATTGAATTCAAATATGGTAGCTATATAATAGATTATTAAATGTGGTAATGTTTAAAGAATAGTAAACAGTTAACCATAAAGAACATATAGATAAGATATAGATACTAAAAGAAAATTATTTCCCTGACAGTTTAAGCATATTTCTTTCATTGTGCTATTAAGCATCCAAAACCTATTTGCTAAGTTATTGTTTTTATTTTATTTATTTTTATTTTTTGAGACAGAGTCTTGCACTGTTGCCTGGGCTGGAGTCTAATGGCACAGTCTTGGCTCACTGCAACCTCCGCCTCCAGGGTTCATGCAGTTCTCCTGCCTCAGCTTCCTGAATAGCTGGGATTACAGGCACACACCACCACACCCAGCTAATTTTTTGTATTTTTAGTAGGGACGGGGTTTCACTATATTGGCCAAACTGGTCTCAAACTCCTGACTTCCTGATCTGCTGCCTCAGCCTCCCAAGTTATTGTTATTTTAAAGCAATTATTTCCTACAGTATAATATGACTAAAAAGCCAATAATTGTCACATTTTATAATTGATAAAAGGATACAGGGAGATAATGTAAAATTCAATGTCTGGACTAGGAATTAAACATGAGTAATAATCATCTGTATCCAGACATTTCATATTTGAGCTTAACTATCCCTTGCCTCTCTTTTCTTTTTTCATTACCGTAATCCCTCTTTCCTTTTTCTGCCAGTCACTGATGGTTTGTACCTATTTCTACCATTTTATGCTTGCTTTGCATCAACGGTATTTCCACTCAAGCCAACTCTATGAAAAGAGAGTTTGACAATTGCCTACTCCACTGATAACTCTAATCCATCATCCTCTTTTGTTATTCACCATTTTTTGAAAGTCATAATGTGCCAAGCATTATTCTAGGCATTAACTGAGGGCTAGAAAACAAAAAGTGCAGAAAAATGGGCAAGGGGGTACAATAGACCTGAAACATTGGAGAATCTCTATTCTCTTAGCTAAGATTGACAAGGCACTTACCAGGTAAGTGCTTTTTATGTGTTAACTTATTTAATCCTTATGACAACCCAATCAATGAATTTGGAACTATTATTATCTCATTTTTATGATACAGAAACTGCAGCAGAGAGGTGTTAAGTGGTACAGCTGGTAAGTAGAAGAGCTAGACTTTTCTTCCATGATCACAGAGCTTACTTTACATCTTTTTTCTATTCTTCTGACTGCTACTCTGTCTTATTTTGTCTTCTCTTCCTCCTCATGTAACCCCTATTCTCATGGGGATGACCTCCCAAATTATCTTTGTGCAGCCCAAATTCCTATCACCTCTGCTTTACTATCCTTGTCATCTCTTAAACTCAAATTTTCTAGTGCTGAACATGTTATCCTTTTTGACCAACCAGCTCCCCTTCTCAGTTATCCTTTATCTCCTAGGGCAGAAAGCCTGAGGTCATACTTTGAATTTTTCTTCCTTTTCCTGAGATATTATATCTTGTCCGCTTAATTTAATCTAGCATTTGCCCCCCAACATCCCCCATCATGCATGCCCCGTTCTTGCAGGAGCTTCCTAGCCATCTCTCCAAAGCGAGTATCCCTCTCCCACAATCGATATTCTACTCAAGAATCTGCCATGATTTTCTAATGTCCTACCACAGGAAGGCAAAATGTTTCTCTGCTTGGCTTTCAAAGTCCTCCAGAAAGTAAACCAACCAACTCTGTTTATTCAACTTTATTTGCCAGTACTTCCTCAAAAATAATCTCCTTTTCCCTCTCTACCATTTTTCTCCCTTTTCTTTTGCAATAACTACTTTATTGCTGAATTCTATTAGCTCCCACCTTGACTATTCAAATAATCACTCAACGAATACCCTGCTTCCAGTTTGCCCTTTCATTCCTTCTTTTTTTAATTCATTCATTTATCCAACAAGATACAAATGCCAGGGGATATCAAGATGACTAATGCATAATTCAAATCTCAAGAAATTCAAATTTAACAGGAGGAATACAGATGCACTACTATCTATACATAAATTTATTTTAAGTGCTATAATAAAAGTAATAATAAAATCCAATGAAAATTCAAAGAAGGAAGCAATCAACTTGCTCACAAGAAATGGGGAAAACTTTCATGGAAAAGATAAAGTCTGATCACACTCTTTGAGGACTGTACCTGTGGACTACATTCCAGGGCAGAGTGTGAAAAGCACAAGTTAAGAGTAGGTGTATAAAAGACCATGACCTATTTGGGCTGGGCGTGGGGGCTCACGCCTGTAATCCCAGCACTTTGGGAGGCCGAGGTGGGCAGATCACTTGAGGTTAGGAGTTCGAGACCAGCCTGGCCAACATGGCAAAACCCCATCTGTACTAAAAATACAAAAATTAGATGGGCGTGGTGGCACATGCTTGTAGTCCCAGCTACTCAGGAGGCTGGGGCATGAGAATCACTTGAACCAGGGAGGCAGAGGTTACAGTGAACCAAGATCACGCCATTGCACTCCAGCCTGGGCAACAGAGCAAGACTCTATCTCAAAAAAATAAAAAAAATAAAGACCATGACCTATTTGAAGAGTTTTGGTTCAATCTGGCTAATGTGTGTCGTGTGTGGAGAGAGTATGGGAAGAGTAGGAGAGGAAACTGGAGGATAAATGGAGATCATATTTTAAAAAGTTTTACATAATACATGAAGGAGGTTTCAGTTCATTCCCTAGGAAGCGGACAAGAGTCTTGGTAACTTTTAAGCAACTGAGGCAAAGGCTGTGGGGAAGAGGAGGCCAGATGACAGGATCAGATTTATGCATGAGAAAACATCCTGATGAACCATATAAAAAAATGGAGAGAGCAGTGACCCAGGCAGTAAGACAAAGTCCTGCTGGGGAGGTGAGAATAGGAAGACATGAATCTCAATGACAATTCAGGTCAAATGAACAGGGCTTGAAGGCTAGTAAAGTGTAGGGGGAGAAAGACAGGAAGTTTTTAACTTATGCTACTGAGTAAGGCAGTGATGCCTTTGAAAATAGAAGAAAATAAAGAGAAAGAAACAAGTTTGGCAGAGAAAGTTATTTTGATCTGTGACCTGCTGAAATGGGGATGACCATCAGACATTAAATTCAGCATATGGTTGGAAATCTTCAGAAGGACAGGGCTTGAATAGATGGTGGAGGTCCAGGGAGAGGATGAGCTTTCCATTGGATGTAGCTCCCTTTATTCTGTTGTACTTACCAGGTGACTGTCTGATATTAGGATTGGGTTTTTAAATTGGATTTGGTATTTTTATTCACTTGGCCATTCTACTTCCAAGCCTTAATTTGATCAGCCCAAATTTCAGGTTACAGCCATTCTTTTCTGTGTTTAGGAATCTTGCAGAATCAAATAAGGGTTAATTGAACAGATAAAATGACATTCCTGAATTTGTAAATTTTAGTATCACCCCACTCCTCCAGGCCCTGCCTTAACAGCCAGCCAATCTATCTTAAACATCATTTGTAAACTACAGGTATGAAAATCACAAAAACTTAGAAGTAGGTTTGTTTGAAGTTTACATGCAGAAAATGGATTTCAAAGCATATTCATAGTATAAATCACATTTAAGTAGCCAGGTGCGGTGGCTCACACCTGTAATCCCAGCACTTTGGGAGGCCAAGGTGGGCAGATCACTTGAGGTCAGGAGTTCAAGACAAGCCTGGCCAACATGGTGAAACCCCATCTCTACTAAAAATACAAAAATTGGCCAGGCGTGGTAGTGCACACCTGTAATCCCAGCTACTTGGGAGGCTGAGGCAGGAGAATCACTTGAACCCAGGAGGCAGAGATTGCAGTGAGCCGAGATCGCGCCACTGCACTCCAGCCTGGGCAACAGAGCAAGACTCCATCTCAAAAACAAATAAACAAAAACATTTAAGCTACACAGAAAGCAAATTATACAAATGCCTTAGTAAAAAGTCACCTGAGCAGAAAAAAATACGCCAAATACAAATGACCTCCTAGCTACTAAAGCAAGATAAACAGCCCTTCCTAGAAGCTTTATTTCCCATGAATTGGTATTAGAAGTATATAAGACAGTAATAAAACCACAGTTATAAAATATAGCTATCAGCAATTCATGGGAGCTTTAAACACAACTGCCTATGCAGTCAGGCAAATAAGGCAAAGCAGTGACGTGGGAGGCCCATAAGGCAGCAGGAACTAGATTAGACAATGGAGGATTGAAAGTGCCTGCCCTATGAATGGGCAAAGCTACTACTTGCAGGAATGCTGGCCAAGTGTTAGCAGATATTCTGATTTCTTCTTTTTTTGAAGGGCCAGAAATACAAATTTTATGTCAAATTTCTACATTTTGAAAAACACCATGTGAGGTGGGCATGGTGGCTTATGCCTATAATCCCATCACTTTGGGAGGCCGAGGCAAAAGGATCTCTTGAGCCCAGGAGTTCCAGACCCGCCAGGGGAATATGGTGAAACTCTGTCTCTACAGAAAATTGTTTTAAAAATTAGTCAGGTGTGGTAACACATGCCTGTGGTCCCAGCTACTCAGGAGGCTAAGGTAGGATTGCTTTAGCCCAGGAGGTCGAGGCTGCAGTGAGCTGTGATTGTACCACTACATTCCAGCCTAGGTGACAGAGCAAAACCCTGTCTCAAAAAAAAAAAAAAAAGAAAGAAAAAAACATCATGTGGACCTTTGCTCCAATTGTTCCAAATTAGTAAGGTTTTGTTACATATCAGTTTAATCCATGTTAACATTTAATAGCTAACAGAGCTGAAAATATTGATTAGGTTTTAAGTTTGCAATGTTTAACATTAAATATGGTTTAGAAATAGACTTCTATTCCAGTAATAATCTTATATTTATATCTAAATGTTATCATAATTTCAATCTTAATGCTGACAAATTTTTCTAACAAATAAAAGATAAATGGACAGTTTTATTTTTCAATTTCAACAGAATGAAAAATGTGTTACAGAAAACAGTTTGATAAAATATGGGAACCCAATAAACAGTCACACAACCAATGAATGTGCCACCCCTACAAAATTAATTTGTATAGATGTTAATATACCTTGAAGTACTTGCTATTGTTCATAATTGAGTAGCATCTATTTTAAAACTTTGTCTGTAATTAGGTTTCATCCACATCTCTAGTTAAGTTCACCTTGACCTCATCGGTGATTTCGCTCTTTCCTCCACGAAGACCAGCCAAGTAAATCTGAGGCCTGGGCACCCCAGTGCTGTCTTCCCTCGTGGACTGGGTGCTAGTGTCCTTTGGAGGGTACACTTGGGAACAATTTTCTCTTCTCAAGTGACTAAGATCAGTTTGTACTGAGTGAGTAACTTTCTGGCGCAAATTAGCCTAAAGAGAAAGAGAATACAGGAATTAACATTTCTCTAAAGAACAAATAACATAAAATATTATCAGATACCAGTTAATATCTGCCTATTTTTGTCTTCAATCCACAAGAAATTAATTCCATAACATAGCATTTTTTCTATAAAACATTGGAAAATCTAGAACATAATAGAAAATTAAATATCCCTTACCAAGACGTAGAAAAATATGTAAAATGTTGAAAATTGACCTCAAAAAACATACAGATTCAAAATTACAGTGAACTCAACCAGTTATTTATTAATATAATCTAATTCCTTCATTATTATACTTTGAGATTCATATAACTTGGATTTTTCCACTAGTTTTCTTTTAACAAAAATATAAGATTTATACAGTATTATCTTTTAAAAATGGACTTCACCCTAGATTTTTAACATAAAAGAGTCTGATGCTTTCCATTTTGTATTTTACAGTATTCTACATTTTGCTTACTCCCTTTATAGATTATTAGTAAACATGAGTTAAACAGATTACTCAGGCTGGGAAGCAAGGAGGAGCTTATAAAAAGAAGAATAAGGTTGCTGCGGTTATAGTAAAAGCCAAGAAAAAACTCAAAAGGCATTATAGCATGTGAGTGAAGAAGGTGACACCTGGAATTAGAGGAAACATTTCAGAGTTTGAGATACTGCAGGTGACTGAGAACCGAAACTACTCCCCAATACCCAGGTTATTGTCCACATTAATATGACTTTACTATTCCATTGTCTTCATTAGCATGATTTTACCATTCCAAGAGACTCTTGCCTAAGCAAATAACTTGATTGCTCATTTCAGTAGTACCTGAGAGATGTGTCAACTCTTCAGTAGTAAGCATCAAAACACAGTTTCAGTCCTAAGAGTCTGCATCCCTTGCCTCAAAAAATCTTCTTGCTATTCCCACCAATGCTGGACTGCTTTTTCATGATCCTTACCCAATCCGATTCAAACCTCCATCCTACCCCCAGTCCACCTCAGTCATTGGAAGACCTGCCTTAGCAAACTTCAAATTCTCAATCAATTCTGTCTTTGCAGTTCCTCTTCTGAGACACTGCCAAAGCACTGTTGAGGTGGTGTCTTCCCTTATGGCTGTAAGCAATAAACTCAGCTTTGTCTTATCCACAGGTTAGGTAGGTGACACTTGGGGAGCTGGCATTCAATATAATACAGTTCTAGGGAATAATAAGGCCCAAGGTGAGAGTCAGAATTAAGTGGAGATTGAGGAATGGGAAGAGAGGGCTCAGTCAGTATGAAGTTCAGACCCCTGAATACCCCATTCTCTTAACATTTCCAGTCCATACCTATGCTGTCACCTCTATCTCTCCTATCCTATCCAGCCATCACTTCCCTCCTCCTCTTTGCCTATTTGTATCTCAAAAGCAACATAAAATATCACCTATGTTAATTTAGTAGAATTTTCATTTCACTTCTGTTACACCACTTACAAGGAGGTACCACTTACAAGGAGGTACTGAAATATTTTTAATGTAACAGTATCACTTGCTAGAACAAAGTAGTGGGATATATATGTTACCCAATAAATCTAATGAACTCAAGTGAGTTTAGTAGATAATAGAAAATAATATGGGGGTTGGGCATTTCATGAACTACAGGAGAGTAACTGATAGGAAGGAATACTAATGGAACAATGATCTGGAAGATAAATGGGGAAACTGATCCTTCCTCATGCCAGGGAACTGAAAAGCTGCCACCAGAGTGAGTAGCAAAGGAAATAATGTGGTCAGTGGGACTGAATATACAAATGGACTGAATATACAAATGGACAAAGGCTAGACCATATATGACAATAGAACTCTTTGACTTGCAACCTGTACATCAACCAGTCAGGGAAGCCAGTCTCAACCTCTATAGCTGTAGCAGTTGACCCAGAATGTTGAAGACTTAGCCAACTTCTCCATTTTTTGGCCCTTTCTGCCCCAACTCAGGACCAACCAGAGAAACCTAGATATGCTCACCAAACCAATCTCATAAAATGCCCTGCTTCTAGTTAGCCTGCTTCCAGCTTTCTCATGTTAACAAACTACAATCAGAGAACATCTGAAGGCTTCCCCCTTTTCTGACTATAAAGCTTTCCCACTCCCCTGCATGCTTTGAGTCTACCAAACACAAGTGACAGTGTCTGACTCCCTTGCTACAGTAAGCTCTAAATAAATAGCCTCGCTTTGTTCTCATTTGGGTAGGCATTGTTTATTTCCACACCTGATTTCAGTTAAAGAGATGGATAAAATATACTAAAAAGGGGCTACAGACATAAAAGATTTTATTTTTTCCATACTATAAATATTTGTTGTTTAAAATGACAAGATACCATAAAGAGGGGATGGTGGGGGGAATTTCACTGAGTTGGACAGGGATGAGAGTTTCAAAGACAGGCTTTAAGGGTAGGTATCTATATTGTAATTAAGGTGACTGAGAATCAGAAGGATGAGAGTGCCCAGGGTCTGGAGATAATATGTTGTTGAGGGGAAAATATCTATGCTTTAATAGAAAAGGTCCAAAAAACAAACAAAAAAGAGAATGGTATACCTTAAGTGATTAAAGGAAGTTGGGAGTGCTTTAAATACTAGCACCAAGTTTTAAAACTGATGATAGACAGATAGATATATAGATATTATCATTGTTCTATATATGCTTAAGATTAGAAGACAATCTTATAATGTAAACCTAGCAAGTTATAAATTATATTTTTGTTAGCAAAGAACTCTGTATAAAACTCATTATTTTATATAAATAATTTAATTTACCAACTCTATGAGTAACAATAGATTAAAATTCCCCAACATATAAATAATTCTAGAAAGTATTGTTACAAACCAATTTTATAGCTTTTCTTCTTAATTCCCATTCATTCCACTCATATGATCTCACAATCGTTGGTGGCAGTATGTGTGTATCCGTCTGTGTGCTACTTTCACATTTTGTAATTGGTTTTATATAATGTTTGTCAGCATCTCTCATCTAAAGAAGTGGAGTTTTGTAGTTAGTGCTTGTAAAAAATAAACCTTATTTACTGATAACTAAAATATTTAGCTAAAACTGACAAAACACTTAAAAAACAATAATTTTTGGACATGGAATATACTTGTAAATACCAGTAAAGAAAATAAACACATAATTAATGAGCTGAATATAATTGTTTTTCTGGGAATTATGGCTTCGTGATTTTGTTAATGTAGGGGGTGTTTTTTTTAACTTTTATTTTAGATTCAAGGGGGCACATGTGCAGGTTTGTTACAAGGGTATATTGCACAATGCTGAGATTCGAGGCAGGATTGAACCCATCACCCAGGTAGTGACCACAGTACCCACTAGTTCATTTTTCAGCCTATGCCCCCCTCCCACTCTTTCCACTGTTGCAGTCTCCAGTGTCTACTGGTCCCATCTTTATGTCCATGTGTACCCAATTTTTAGCTCCCACTTATAAATGATAACATGCAGTGTTTGGTTTTCTGTAGAACATGTATTTTGGAAGGAGAAAACATCCCTCATTCCCAAGTCAAATATCCCTCCCCACTTTGCACAACTGATAACATGAGTAAATACCTGTTGAAAATGGATAGAAATTGAAAATAGCTTTATTAGGTAAAAATCACATCTATTTGAACTATCAAAACCTCTTTAAGACATATGTTGAACTCAAGCTATGCATACATAGCAGGTTATTATCCAAGGTTTTTGCTTTGTTTTTAGTTGAATATACTGATTTTCTTTTGGGGAACCCAATATTAAGAATTCACTAATTCCAGGCTAAACAAGACATGATGGTGCTGGACATGACATTGTTGACGTTGTTGGAGGGAATGGTAGAGGTTTAAGGTACTTAGGTCACAGTAAAAAGGAGGGAGAAGATATTCTTTCCAAACAACAGATAATCACTGAGTGTCTAACATTTGATATAATTTCTGACTATAAAATTATCTTATGATATATTTAGGTAGATTTTAAAAATGCTAAAAAGATAGTTAATAATACTGTACCATACAAGTAAATGGCAAGTAAATTAGACAGTAAGGACTACATGAAAAAGACAGAGATAAAACTCATTTCTGCAGATATTAAAGGTCACTGAAGAACAGATGGGAATTAAATATCCAGAAAGACAGGAAAAAACAAGACCAGGTGTATAGGAAAAAATTATGCTTTAGTGGAAAACAAGGCATTATCCACATACAACATACCTTTCCAGTCGTCTGATTCTAGCCTTTCACTGTCCTTGGGGTATCTTACAACTCTGTAAGTTATAAATGAGTGATAGCAAGACCAAATAATTTCTGTCTGTAGACATGCACAGTATATCCTGTCTGTAGAAGTTCAACTGACTTCCCTTTCCCCATGTGGAAAAATCAGCATTGCCTCCATTTACACATTCATTTGAATATTCCTGATCTATAAATGTGTCTGTTCTTAGGGTTCTCTTTTGAACTGGTTATAACATCTACCTGGTCCCCTCATTGATTAATGAATAGATTACTCTTAACACATGTTCACTTTTATATCTGCTTATCTGCATGACAATAATTTTACCCATTTCTGAAAACTATCTTTTAACAAATAGAAGACTAGAGCATATAGAACAAGTTTTTTAAAACCAGTATATAACTCACAATTTTTCTGACAGAGAGGTCATGGAGGGAATTAGTAGAAATAGAAGGATAAAAAGACATGTATGCCTCGAACACCAGTCCCCAAAATTTGGATTTCATCTTACAGACAAAAAACGGAAGAGTTTTGAATTCAGAGTAAAATGAATGGCATTTTCTAATTTGCAGAAAAATTATTAAAATTTTCTATTGTAAATTTTCCCCTCATAATTTTTCAAAGTAGTTGGCTCCTGCAATCATTTGTTCTAAATTAGAATTTTGTATAACATCTAATTAAGCAAAAAATTACATGTATTAAACTTAAGATAGCAACATTTATAATACTCATCAAATTGAATTATCAGCTCCAGGAACTCTACAATTTGAACAAATTTGAGAACCACTGACTTGGTAAACTTAATTTGGTGGTATTTTTTAATTTTTATGGGTACACAGTAGGTGTACATAATTATCAGGTTACATGAGAGATTTTGATACAGGCATACAATGTGTAATAATCACATCAGGTAAATGGGGTGTCCATCACCTCAAACAGTCATCATGTCTTGTTATGAATATTCCAATTGTACTCTTTCAGTTATTCTGAAATGTACAACAAATTACTGCTGACTGTACTCACCCTGTTATGCTATAAAATACTAGATCTTACGCCTTTTATTTAACTATATTTTTGTACCCATTAACCATCCCCATTTCTCACTCCCCACAACTACCTTTACCAGCCCTCTGGTAACCATCATTCTGCTATCTCCATTTCAATTAGTTTAGTTTTTAGCTCCCACAAAGGAGCGAGGACATATGAAGTTTGTCTTTCTGTGCCTGGCTTATTTCACTGAAAATAATATTCTCCAGTTCCATCCATGTTTTTGCAAATGACAGGATCTCCTTTTTTATAGCTGAATAGTACTCTATTATGTATATGTACCACATTTTCTTTATCCAGTTGTCTTTGATGGATACGTGGGTTGCTTCCAAATCTTGGCTACTGTGGATAGTGCTGTAATAAATATGGGAGTGCAGATATCTCTTTGATATACTGATTTCCTTTCTTTTGGGTATATACCTAGCAGTGGGATTGCAGGATCACATGGTATTTCTATATAGTTTTTTTAGGAACTTCTATACTGTTCTCCATAGTGGCTTACTAATTTACATTCCCACCAACAGTGTACTAGGGTTCCCTTTCTCCATATCCTCACCAGCATTCGTTATTGCCTGCCTTTTTGATATAAGCCATTTTAACTGGGGTGGGATGATATCTCATTATAGTTTTGATTTGCATTTCCCTGATGATCAGTGATGTTGAGCACCTTTTCATATATCTATTTGCCATTTGTATATCTTCTTTTGAGAAATGTCTATCCAGATCTTTTGCCCATTTTTCAGTTGGATTACTAGATTCTTTCGTAATTGAGTTGTTTGAGCTCCTTATATATTCTGGTTATTAGTCCCTTATCAGATGGATAGTTTGCAAATATTTTCTCCCATTCTGTGAGTTGTCTCTTCACTTTGTTGTTTTCTTTGCTGTGCAGAAGCTTTTTAACTTGATGTGATCACATTTGTCCATTTTTGCTTTGGTTGTCTGTGCTGGTGGGGAATGACCCAAGAAATCTTTGCCCAGTCCAATATCCTGGAGAGTTTCCCCAGTGTTTTCCTGTAGTATTAATGGTTTCATAGTTTGAGGTCTCAGATTTAAGTCTTTAATCCACTTTGATTTGATTCTTGTATATGGCGAGAGATAGGGTCTAGTTTCATTCTTCTGCACATGGATATCCAGTTTTCCCAGCACCATTTATTGAAGAGACTGTCCTTTCCCCAACGTATATTCTTGGCACCTTTGTTTAAAATAAGTTCACAGTAGATGTGTGGATTTATTTCTGGGTTATCTATTCTGTTCCATTGGTCTATGTGTCTTGTTTTTATGCCAGTACCATGCTATTTTGCTTACTATAGCTCTGTAGTATAATTTGAAGTTAGGTAATGTGATTCCTCCAGTTTTGTTCTTTTTGCTTAGGATGGCTTTGGCTATTCAGGGTCTTTTGTGGTTCCATATAAGTTGTAAGGTTATTTTTTCTATTTCTTACAGAATGTCATTGGTATTTTGATGAGGATTGCATTGAATCTGTAGATGCTTGAGTAGTATGAACATTTTAACAATATTAATTTTTCCAATCCATTAACATGTTGCTTTGTGTCCTCTTCAATTTCTTTTTTTTTTTTTTTTTTTTTTTTTGAGATGTTGTCTCACTCTGTCGCCCAGGCTGGAGTGCAGTGGCACAATCTCAGCTCACTGCAAGCTCCGCCTCCTGGGTTCATGCCATTCTCCTGCCTCAGCCTCCTGAGTAGCTGGGACAACAGGCGCCCGCCACCACGCGTGGCTAATTTTTTTGTATTTTTAGTAGAGACGGGGTTTCACTGTGTTAGCCAGGATGGTTTCGATCTTCTGACCTTGTGATCCATCTGCCTCAGCCTCCCAAAGTGCTGGGATTACAGGTGTGAGCCACTGCGTTCAGCCAACCTCAGTTTCTTTCATCAATGTTTTATAGTTATCTTCATAGAGATCTTTCACTTCTTTGGTTAAGTTTATTCCTAGGTTTTTAATTTTATTTGTAGCTATTGAAAATGGGATTACTTTCTTGATTTCTTTCAGATTCTTTGCTTTTAGCATACAGAAATGCTACTGATTTTTGTATGTTGATTTCATATTCTGCAACTTTACTGTATTTGTTTATCAGTTGTATTAGTTTTTTGGTGGAGTCTTAAGATTTTTCCAAATGTAAGATCATATCATCTGCAAACAAGCATAATTTAACTTCTTCCTTTCCGAGGTGGATGCCTTCATTTCTATTGTCTGATTGCTCTAGCTAGGAATTCCAGTACTATGTTAAATAACAGTGTTAAAAGTGGGCATATTTGTCTTGTTCCAGATCTCAGAGGAAAGGCTTTCATTTTTCCCGTTCGGTATGATACTACCTCTGGGTCTGCTGTATATGGCTTTTATTGTGTTGAGGTATATTCCTTCTATACCCAGTTTTTTTGAGGTTTTTTAATCATAGAATGATGTTGAATTTTATCAAATGCTTTTTCAGCATTTGATAAAGCATATGACCAATTAAAATGGTCATATGGTTTTTGTCCTTCATTCTGCTGACATGATGTATCACATTGATTTGCATATGTTGAACTATCCTTGCATCTATGGGATGAATCCCACTTGGTCATAATGAAAGACCTTTTTAATGTGTTGTTGAATTCAGTTTGTTAGTATTTTGTTAAGGATTTCACATCAATGTTCACCAGCAATACTGACCTCTAGTTTTCCTTTTTTGATGTGTCTTTGTCTGGTTTTGGTATCAGCATAATACTTGCCTTGTAGAATGAGTTTGGAAGTATTCCCTCTTCCTCTACTTTTTGAAAGAGTTTGCGTAGGACTGATATTCATCCTTCTTTAAATGTTTGGTAAAATTCAGCAGTGAAGCCACTGGGTCCCTGGCTTTTCTTTGCTGGGAGACCTTTTATTAAGGGTTTCATCTCCTTACTTGTTATTGATCTATTCAGGTTTTGTATTTCTTCATGGTTCAATCTTGGTAGGTTTGATGTGTCTGTGAATTTATTTCTTCTGGGTTTTCCAATTGATTGGCATGTAGTTGCTAATAGTAGCCTCTAGTGGTCCTTTGAATTTTTGTGATATCAGTTGTAATGTCTCCTTTTTTATCTTTGATTTTCTTTGGGTCTTCTCTCATGTTTTCCCAGCCTGGCTAAAGTGTAACTATTGACTAACAATTTGTCTATTTTGTTTATCTTTTCTTAAAAAAAGTACCTTTTCATTTTATTGATCTTTTATATTTTTTTCATTTCAATTTCATTTATTTCTGCTCTGATCTTTATTATTTCTTTTCATCTACTAATTTTGGGTGTGGTTTGCTCTTGCTTTTCTAGTTTTTTAAGATGCATGCTTGGGTTCTTTATTTGATGTCTTTCTACTGTTTTCATGTAGATAGTTATTGCTATAAGCTTCTCTCTTAGTACTGCTTTTGTGTTTCCACTTTTATTGTTTCAAGAAATTTTAAAATTTCCTTCTTAATTCCTCCGTTGACCCACTGGTCATTAAGGAGCGTATTGTTTAATTTCCATGTGTTTATATGGTTTCCAAAGTTCCAGTCTGGGTGTGGTGGCTCACACCTGTAATCCCAGCACTTTGGGAGGCCAAAGTGGGTGGATCACTTGAGGTCAGGAGTTCAAGTCCAGCCCGGCCAACATGGTGAAACCCAGTCTCTACAAAAATACAAAAATTAGCTGAGCATGGTGGTGTATGCCTGTAATCCCAGCTACTTGGGAGGCTGAGGCAGGAGAATCACTTGAACCCGGGAGGCAGAGGTTACAGTGAGCAGGGATCATGCCACTAAAGTCCAGGCTGGGCGACAGAGGGAGACTCCATAAAAAAAAAAATAAAAAATAAAAAAATAAAATAATAAAGTTCCTCTTGTTATTGATTTTTAGGGTTTTTTGTTGTTTTGTTTTGTTTTGTTTTGTTTTGTTTTGTTTTGAGACAGAGTCTCACTCTGTCACCCAGGCTGGAGTGCAGTGGCGCAATCTCAGCTCACTGCAGCCTCTGCCTCCCGGGTTCAAGCAATTCTCCTGCCTCAGCCTCCTGAGTAGCTAGGATGACAGGCATGCACCGCCACACCTGGATGTTTTTATATTTTTTTAGTAGAGACAGGGTTTCACCATGTTGGCCAGGCTGATCTCAAACTCCTGACCTCATGATCTGCCTGCCTCGGCCTCCCAAAGTGCTGGGATTACAGCATGAGCCACCACACCCAGCCAATTTCTAGTTTTATTCCATTATGATTAGAGAAGCTACTGATATGATTTCAATTTTTTGATATTTTTAAGATTTCTTTTGTGGCCTAACATATGGTCTTATCCTTGAGACTGATCCATGTGCTAAGGAAAAGAATATGTATTCTGTCGCCTTTGAACAAAATGTACTGTAAGTATTTGGTCAATTTGGCCTACAGTGCAGATTAAGTCTGATGTTTCTTTGCTGGTTTTCTGTCCAGAAGATATATCCAATGCTGAAAGTGGGATGTTGAAGTCTCCAGCTATTATTGTATTGGGGTCTATTTCGCTCTTTAGCTCTAATATTTGTTTTATATGTCTGGATACTCCAGTGTTGGGTGCATATATATTAATAACTATTACATCCTCTTGCTGAATTGATACTTTTATCATATAATGATCTTCTCTGTGTCTTTTTATAGTTTTTGTCTTAAAATCTATTTTATCTGATACAAGTATGGCCACTCCTGCTCTTTTTTGGTTTTCATTTGCATGGAATAACTTTTTTCATCCCTTCATTTTCAGTCTATGTTTGTCTTTATAGGTGAAGTGCATTTCTTGTAGGCAACAGATCATTGGGTCTTGTTTTTTTAAATCCATTCAGCTACTGTGTCTTTTGATTGGAGAATTGTTTAGTCCATTTAATTCAGTGTTATTATTGATAAGTATGGGTTTATTATTGCCATTTTGTGATTTGCTTTCTGGTTGTTTTGTGGTCTTCTCTTTCTTCCTTCCTTCCTGTCTTCCTTTTTGTGAAAGTGATTTTCTTTGGTGGTATGTTTCAATTTCTTACTTTATATTTTTGTGTATCTATTGTAGGTTTTTAAATTCGAGGTTACCAAGAGGCTTGCAAGTAACATCTTATAACCCATTATTTTAAACTGATGAAAACTTAACTCTGATTGCAAAAACAAGCGAAGAAAAAACTGATAAAAACTCTACACTTTTTCATCCCCCAGCCAGCCACTGCCGCTTCTTAACTTTTTGTTGTTTCTATTTAAATCTTATTATACTATGTCTTTAAAAGTTGTTATAGTTACTATTTTTGATAGGTTATTCTTTTAGTCTTCCTACTCGAGATATGAATAGTTTACACACAACAATTACAGTGTTATAACATTTTGTATGTGTGTACTTACTATTAATGAGTTTTGTGCCTTCAGATGATTTGTTATTGCTTGTTAATATCCTTTTCTTTCAGATTGAAGAACTCCCTTTAACTTTTCTTGCAGAACAGGTCTGGTGATGAAATCCCCCAGCTTTTGTTTGTCTGGGAAAGTCTTTATTTCTCCTTCATGTTTGAAGGATATTTTCATCAGATATATACTATTCTAGGATAAAAATTTTTTTTTTCCTTCAGCACTTTAAGTATGTCGTGCCATTCTCTCCTGGCCTATAAAGTTTCCACAGAGAAATCTGCTGCCAGATGTATTGGAGTTCCCTTCTGGCCCAGGGTGGGTCTAGAAATGTCATCTACAAACTATGGTCTGGAATTGGGGCTTCAGGACTCTGCTTGGAGCTTTATTTTACTGTGGCTGAGCTGGTATCCAAATTGCAAGACAAAGTCCTCTGTACTCTTCCCTTTCCTCCCAGAACTCCAAGCTGCACTGCCTGGAGTTGGGAAAGGGGTAATGCAAGCACTCCCTTGTCTACCGTAGCTGGTGTCTCACTGGGTCGCATGCACCCAAGTCCACTGGTTCTGAGCACAGCATGGCACCAGGACTTGCCCAGGAACTGTAGTCTGTGTGGCCTAGACTGCCTTTCAAGTTTATCAGGACCCTAGTACACTATAGCCCATGATACTGGGGCTAGCCAGAACTCAGGTTCCAACTGCTGAGATGGACAATTCCCTTCTGGCTAGGACTGGTCTAAATGCTCCTGCCATGGGCACTGTACTGCTTTATGCTATG
The DNA here is from genome assembly GCF_028858775.2 of Pan troglodytes. NCBI lineage: Eukaryota > Metazoa > Chordata > Mammalia > Primates > Hominidae > Pan > Pan troglodytes. The sequence continues at coordinate 99,447,376 of NC_072403.2, read as the reverse complement.
ACAGGGCAGCACTGAATTCCAATGCAAAGTCCTAACAATCACTTTGCTCTCCCTCCACCAAGTACACAGATTCTCTATCTGTGTCACGTGGCTGCTACTGGGGCATGCGGGGAGGGGTAGTATAGGCAATTAAAGACTGTCTTTCCTACCCTGTTCAGTACCTCTTTCCTTGGTATGATGTTTAAAAAAGGTACTGTGATTGCTCTCCTGATTTTTAATTCTTTTATGAAGGTACTTTCTTGTGTAGATGCTTGTTTGATTTGATGTTCCTGTGGGGGGATGATCACTGGAGGGTTCTATTCTGCCATCTTGCTCTGCCTCTCAATCTGGTGGTAATTTGAAGGGTGAAACATACCTTTTTTTTTTTTTTTGCCATAAGTAGCTTTGAGACTTTTTGTGGTAAGTGGCTATATCATAGCTCCAAAATTACACACACACACACACATTTTCATTTATTCAAAGGAAATATATACACACATTTATAAAGAAATGGTACATTAAAAAGTCACATCATACTACCCAAAGTGATCCACAAATTCAACGCAATCCCTATCATAATACCAATGACATTCTTCAAGAAATAGAAAAACAATCCTAAAATTCATATGGAACCGCAAAAGAGCCAGACTAGTCAAGCAATCCTGAGCAAAGAGAACAAACCTGGAGGCATCACACTACCTGACTTCAAAATATGCTACAAAGCTATAGTAACCAAAAGAGCATGGTATTGGCATAAAAACACAGAGACTAATAGAATAGAATACAGAACCCAGAAATAAATCCACACATTTACAGCCAACTGATTTTCAACAAAGGTGCCAAAAGGACACACTGGAGAAAGGACAGTCTCCTCAATAAATGGTACTTGGAAAACTGGATATCCACATGCAGAAGAATGAAACTAGACCTCTATCTCTCACCATATGTAAAAATTGACTCAAAATGAAGACTTAAATATAAGAACCAAAATTATGAAACTACTGGAAGAAACTACTGGAAGAATGTTTCAGGGCATTGGTCTGGGCAAAGATCTTTTGGATAAGACCTCAAAAGCCCAGGCAACAAAAGCAAAAATAGACAAATGGGATTATATCAAACTAAAAAGCTTCTGCACAGCAAAAGAAACAATCAACAGAGAAAAGAGACAACCTACAGAATGGGAGAAAATATTTGCAAACTATCCATTAAGGGATGAATATCCAGAACTTACAAGGAACTCAGCTCAGCAAAAACAAAACAAAAACAACAAATAATCCAATTTTAAAATGGGCAAATGATCTGAGAGACATTTCTTAGAATAAAATATACAAATGGCCAACAGGTATGTAAGAAAATGCTCAATGTCACTAATCATCAGGGAAATGCACAATCAGCTATCATCTCATTCCAGTTAAAATGCCTATTATAAAAAAGACAGAAAACAACAAATGCTGGTGAGGACGTAGAGAAAGGGAACTCATTTTTTTTTTTTTTTTTTTTTTTGAGACAGAGTCTCACTCTGTCACCCAGGCTGGAGTGCAGTGGTGCGATCTTGGCTCACTGCAAGCTCCGCCTCCTGGGTTCATGCCATTCTCCTGCCTCAGCCTCCCAAGTAGCTGGGACTACAGGCACCTGCCACCACACCTGGCTAATTTTTTGTATTTTTTAGTAGAGACGGGGTTTCACCATGTTAGCCAGGATGGTCTCAATCTCCTGACCTCATAATCTGCCCACCTCGGCCTCCCAAAGTGTTGGGATTACAGGTGTGAGCCACCGCGCCCGGCCCAGGAAAGGGAACTCATACACTTTTTATGGAAATGCAAGTTTGATGGGAATGCAAGCCATTATGGAAAATAGTATGAAGGCTCCTCAAAAAGACTAAAAATAGAAATACCATATGATCCAGTAATCCCACTGCTGGGCATATATCCAAAGGAAAGGAAATTAGTATGTCAAAGAGATATCTGCACTCCTATGTTTATCACAGTACTACTCACAGTAGTCAAGATATGGAAACAACCTAAGTGTCCACCAACAGGAGAATAAAGAAAATATGGTATATTTACACAATAGAATATCATTCAACCATAAAAAAGAATGAAATCCTGTCATTTACAGCAACATGGATTGAACTGGAGGACATTATCTTAAATGAAATAAGCAAGGCACGGAAAGACAAATATCACATGTTTCACTCATGTAGGAGCTAAAAAAGTTGATCCCATAGATCATGCCCATATAAGTAGGGAGTAGAATAGTGGTTACCAGAGGCTGGGAAGGGAAGTGGATGGGGAGAGGTTAGCTAATGGGGACAAAATTACAGTTAGATAGGAGGAATAAGTTCTAGTGTTCTAGGGCACAGTAGGGCAACTATAGTTAACAAAAATTTATTTTATATTTCAAAATAGCCAGAGGAGAGGATTCTGAATGTTCCCAACACAAAGAAGTAGTAAACATTTGAGGTGATGGATATGCCAATTACCCTGATTTGATCATAATACATTGTATACATGTATCAAAATATTACATGTACCCCACAAATATATACATTTATTATGTATCAATAAAAATCTTTAAAAATTAAGGGCACATGAAAACTCAAGTTAAAAAGAGATTCTAAAGCCAGGCACAGTGGCGTGTGGCTGTAGTCCCAGCTAATTGGGAGGCCAAGGCAGGAGGATTGCTTGAAGCAGGAGTTTGAGGCTGCAGTGGGCTATGATCACACAAAACCAAACATCGCATGATCTCACTCATAAGTGGGAGTTGAATAATGAAAACACATGGACACAGGGAGGGGAACATCACATGCTGGTGCCTGTCAGGGGTTGGTGGACTAGGGGAGGGATAGCCTTAGGAGAAACACATAATGTAGATAACAGATTGATAGGTGCAGCAAACCACCATGGCACATGTATTCCTATTTAACAAACCTGCACGTTCTGCACATGTATCCCAGAACTTAAAGTATAATAATAATAATAATAATAATAATAAAGAAAATCTAGAAGAAATGGATAAATTCCTAGACACATACACCCTCCCAAGACTGAACCAGGAAGAAGTTGGATCCTGAATAGACTAATAACGAGTTCTGAAATTGAGGCAGTTATAAATAGCCTACAAACCAAAAAAAGCCCAGGACCAGACAGATTTCCAGCTGAATTCTACCAGAGGTACAAGGAGAAACCGGTACCATTTCTTCTGATATTCTTCCAAACAATGGAAAAGGAAAGACTGCTCCCTAACTCATTTTTTGAGGCCAGTATCATACTGATACCAAAACCTGGCAGAGATACAACAACAAAAAACAACTGCAGGCCAATATCCCTGATGAACATTGATGCAAAAATCCTCAATGCAATCCTGATGCAAACTGAATCCAGCAGCTCATCAAAAAGCTTATCCACCATGATCAAGTCGGCTTCATCCCCAGGATTCAAGGCTGGTTCAGTATACGCAAATCGATAAACGTAATTCATCACATAAACAGAACAAACGACAAAAACCACATGATTATCTCAATATTGAATTCCGTAGAATTCAACATCTCTTCATGTTAAAAACTCTCAATAAACTAGGTATTGATGGAAGATACCTCAAAATAATAAGAGCCATTTATGACAAACCCACAGCCAATATACTGAATGGGCAAAAGCTAGAAGCATTCCCCTTGAAAACCAGCACAAGACAAGGATGCCCTCTCTCACCACTCCTATTCAACACGGTACTGGAAGTTCTGGACAGGGCAGTCAGGCAAGAGAAAGAAATAAAGGATATTCAAATAGAGAAGAAGTAAAACTGTCTGTTTCCAGATGACATGATCCTCTATCTAGAAAACCCCACTGTCTTAGCCCAAAAGCTTCTCAAGGTAATAAGCAACTTCAGCAAAGTCTCAGGATACAAAATCAATGTGCAAAAATCACAGGCATTCCTATACACCAACGACAGGCAAGCAGAGAGCCAAACCATGATATGAACTTCCATTCACAATTACCACAAAGAGAATAAAATACCTAGAAATACAGCTAACAAGGGAAGTGAAGGACCTCTTCAAGGAGAACTATAAACCACTGCTCAAGGAAATCAGAGAAGACACAAACGAATGGAAAAACATTCCATTCTCATGAATAGGAAGAATCAATATTGTGAAAATGGCCATACTGCCCATAGTAACTTATACCTTCAATGGCATTCCCATTAAACCACCATTGACATACTTCACAGATTAGAAAAACTACTTTAAAATTCATATGGAGCCAAAAAAGAGCCCATATAGTCAAGACAATCCTAAGCAAAAAGAACAGAGCGGGAGGCATCCCAATTTCAAACTATACTGCAGCCTACAGTAACCAAAACAGCATGGTACTGGTACAAAAACAGACACATAGACCGATGGAACAGAATAGAGAACTCAGAAATAAAACTGCACACCTACAACCATATGATCTTTGACAACCAATGGGGAAAGGATGCCCTATTTAATAAATGGTGCTGGAAGAACTGGCTAGCCATATGCAGAAAATTGAAACTGGACCCCTTCCTTACACCTTATACAAAAATTAACTTAAGATGGATTAAAGACTTAAATGTAAAACCCAAAACTATAAAACTATAAAAACCCTAAAGGAAAATCTAGGCAATACCATTCAGGATATACACATGGGCAAAGATTTCATGACAAAAATGTCAAAAGCAACAGCAACAAAAGCAAAAACTGATGAATGGGATCTAATTAAACTAAAGAGCTTCTGCGCAGCAAAAGAAACTATCATCAGAGTGAACAGAGAGCCTACAGAATGGGAGAAAATTTTTACAATCTATCCATCTGATAAAGGTCTGATATCTAGAATCTATAAGGAACTTAAACAAATTTGCAAGAGAAAAACAACTCCATTAAAAAGTGGGCAAAGGACATGAACAGACACTTATCAAAAGAAGACATTCATGCAACCAACAAACATATGAAAAAAAGCTCAATATCATTGATTAGAGAAACGCAAGTCAAAACCACAATGAGGTATCATCTCATGCCTGTCAGAATGGCGATTATTAAAAAGTGAAGAAACAACAGATGCTGGTGAGGCTGTGAAGAAATAGCAATGCTTTTATAGTTAGTGGGAGTATAAATTAGTTCAACCATTGTGGAAGATAGTGTGGTGATTCCTCAAAGACTTAGAACCAGAAATACCATTTGACTCAGCAATCCTATTACTGGGTATATACCCAAAGGAATATAAATTATTCTGTTATAAAGATACATGCATGTGTATGTTCACTGCAGCACTATTCACAATAGCAAAGACATGGAATCAACCTAAGTGCCCATCAATGGTTAACTGGATAAAGAAAATGTGGTACATATACACCATGGAATAATAAGCAGCTATAAAAAGGAATGAGATCATGTCCTTTGCGGGGACATGGATGGGGCTGGAAGGCATTATCCTCAACAAACTAACGCAGGAACAGCAAACCAAACACCACGTGTTCTCACTTATGAGTGGGAGCTGAACAATGAGAAAACATGGACACAGAGAGGAACAACACACAGTGGGGCTTGCTGGAGGGGCAAGGAGAAGGAGAGCATCAGGAAAAATAGCTAATGCATGCTGGGCTTAATACTTAGGTGATGGGTTGATGGGGCAGCAAACCACCTCAGCACACATTTACCTGTGTAATAAACCTGCATGTCCTGCACATGTATCCTGGAACTTAAAATTTAAAACGTAATAATAAAACAAATTTTAAAAATAAAAAAGAAAGGGGAGATGAAAATGCAGATATAACAGATGATGGATTATGCAAATGATAAGAAAGTGGCTGCCACTGAAGCCCTAAATGATGGTGAACCGTAGAAAGCCATTGACTTATTCACAGATGCCTTCAAGCTGAATCCTCTCTTGACCATTCTACATGCCAAAGAGAGCCAGTGTCTTCAACGAATTACAGAAGCCAAATGCTGCCATCTGATATTGTAACAGAGCCATTGAAATAAATCCTGATTCAGCCCAGGCTTACAAGTGGTGAGCCTTACAAGTGCTTTTCACACACAGACTTCTGGGCCACTGGGAAGAAGCAGCCCATGATCTTGCCCCTTGTCTGTAAATTGGATTACAAAGATGCTAGCACAATGCTGAAAGAAGTTCAACCTAGGGCCTAGAAAATTGCAGAACATCAGAGAAAGTATGAGCAAAACCATGAAGAGTGAGCGATCAAAGAAAAAATAGTTAAAAAGGCTCAGAAAAGAGCATGAGAGAGCCCAGAGGGATCAGGAACTCAGTAGGCTCTCTTTTCCAGCTGGCTTTCCTGTGGGAAGGCCTGTTAATGTTCACGAAGGAATGCCTGGAATGGCAGGAATGCCTGAACTCAATGACATTCTTAGTGATCCAGAGGTTCTTGCAGCCATACAGGGTCCAGAAGTTATGGTGGCCTTCTAGGATGTGGCCTACAACCCAGCAAGTATGTCAAAATACCAGTACAATGGAAAGGTTATGAATCTCATTAGTAAATTGTCAGCCAAATTTGTAGGTCAAGCGTAATGCCCTTCTGATAAATAATGCCCTTGGTGAAGGAAACGCAACCTGGACCACCTAATGCATTGTTGCAACAATACAAACCAGTGTACCTCTGACCTTCTCATCAAGAGAACTGGGGTGCTTTGAGAATAATCCCCACCCCTCTACCCCAAATGCAGCTGAAGCATTTTACAGTGGTTTGCCATTAGCGTATCCATTCAGATAATGTTTTCCTACTAGGAATTACAAACTTTAAACACTTTTTAAACCTTAAAAATATTCAAAACAAATTTTAAAAGTCTCTTGATTCTTTTTAAAAATTAGATATCAATAATAGCTTTGCATTGCAAAATGGAAACTCTTTGTGAGTAAACTAACAGACATAAATAACCTATAATCTAAAGAAGAAATGCTAAAGAGAATTAGAAAACATTCAGAACTGAACTATGATGAAAATAGCTATGTTTAAAAGTATGCCGCAGAAACATGGATGGAGCTGGAGGCCATTATCCTGAACAAATTAATGCAGGAACAGAAAACCAAATACCACATGTTCTCACTCATAAGTAGGAGCTAAACACTGGGTACTCATGGACATCAAGATGGCAACAACAGATACTGGGGGCTACTAGAGTGGGGAGAGAGAGAGGAGGGCAAGGGCTGAAAAACTGTTGGGTACTATGCTCACTACCTGGGTGACAAGATCAGTCATACCCCAAACCTCGGCTTCATGCAATATACCCATGTAACAAACCTGCACTTTTGCACCCTGAATCTAAAATAAAGGTTGTAATCATTTTTTAAAAACTTATGTGACATACAACTCTCATAGTATAGTAAAAAGGAAATTTATTGCATTAAGTTAAAAAGAAAGGCTAAAAACTAATGAGCTAAGCATCTATCTTTAAAAGTTAGAAAACAGAATAAAATGAAGGAACTAGATAAAGGAAAATAATAAAGATCAGAAAAGAAAATATAAAATGAAAGCAGTCATGAAATAGGGTCAATAAAGTCAAATGCTGATTCTTTAAAAAGACTGAGAAACTAGTGCTCTGGCAAGATTAATCAAAATAAAAAGAGAGAAGACTCAAATAAACAATATCTGGAGTTTAAAAGACAGCATAAGATAATGTAGAGTTTAAACAAATAGTAAAAGGATATTGTGAAATCTTCATAAGTTAAAAAACTTAGATGATTTGAATAAATTCCTAGAAAAATGCAACTTATTGAATCTGATACAAAAGAAACAAACTACCTGGAAAAAATTCCTGTAATCACAAAAGTAGTTAAACTTATAGTTTAATTTAGCATAGTTATAATGTTTCCAACCAAAGAAACCCAGAGAGCTTTATCAGCATACATTACCAGATAATTCCAATTATACATAAATTCTTTCAGAGAAAAGAAAATATAAAACATTCATACTCATTTATAAGACATGTATAACTTTCACATCAAAACAACGGACAGTAAAAGAAAGGAAATGCATAGGTTAATTGCACTGAGGAATATAAATGTAAAACTTCTAAAGAAAAATTAAAAAGCTGAATTCAAGAATGTATTTTTTAAATAAATAAAATAAACTATACCAAGTTGGATTGATCCCAGGAATGCAAAGTTGGCTTAATCTTAGAAATAATATAATTCACCACATTAGCAGATTAAAGGATAAAGGCCAAACGATCATCTCAAAAGACACAGAAATAGTATTTGATACAATTCAATAACTATTCATATAAAAAACTCTCAGCAAATGAGATTAGAGAGGAAACCCTTAACCTAATAAAACAAAATCCACAAAAAACTACAATGAACACTGCAATTATGAAATATCAGAAATATTATTTGGGGGGATAAGAAGACAAAGTTGCCTAATTTCGCTACCTCTATTTGATACTATACTAGAGTTGCTTGTCAATGTAGTAAGATAAGACAAAAGTAAAGAGTATAATGACATCTACAGTCCTCCACAGTACGTACTGCAACATTAGCTAGTGCTCACTCTACTCTCTAATGGTGAAACAACAGACTACAGGAGACTGAACTGTATCTGCCTCTATTTCCTGTCTCAAATTCAACTTTTACTTACCAAAAAAAGAAAGAAAGAAAAAGCCAGGAAGAGTTTTTAATCCTTAAAAAATATCAATATAAAATTATAGCAAAAAAGGAACCAGAATGTAACACATCCTGAACAATTTGCAGCAGCAGCAGAAAAAGAAAAAGGTATTTCATTTAGTTGATTTGCTGTAGTTGTTGATTGTTCTCTAGTCTCATGATGATGGAAGTTGCACAGTTTTTCAATGGGACCTAGAAGCTGCTGGAGGTCCTCCTGGCAGCAACCCGATGCAAACCAAAAATCTGGAAGTCTTTTCACCACTCCAAGATCTGAGGGTGACATATTTTGGAAGGATCTGCAATGTTCCATCGTAAGTGTGACAAAAACTGACAATCAGGAAGTTTATGTACTCAGTGACAGTAGCATGTTTATCTCCAAGAGACATTTTATTTGGAAGACATATGGGACCAACTTTTGCTGAAAGCACTGGTTCCCCTGTTGAAGTTTGCTAGGGATGACATCGGATTTGGCTCAATGAAAAGCTTCTCTTATTCGCCTGAAATTTCATGAAGCCTTCTCACCAAGTGTGCCCACACCAGAATTTCTAGGAAGAAACAGTTTCTTAATGTAATTTTCCCAAGTGGAACAACATATTGTATGGAATGTGTGAATTCTGACTGTTGGTACTTGTATATACTTTGGATTTCCCAGAGAATCTGGCAAGCAAACAGATTAAACCCTGGAAATTCTGATAGTGAGCTTGACCAAGCAGTTATGAGTCAGTCCTACATGAATGATGGCATCACTACAAAGGATGTCACTCATGAGAGTGGAAATAGTGACCTAATACTAGGTTCTGCCACACTGTTAAATCCTTGTGGGTATTTAATCAATGGAATGAAATCGGATGGAATTTACCAGACTATTCACATCACTCCAGAAACAGAATTTTTTACGTTGGCTTCAAAACCACCTTAAGTCAGACCTTCTGTGATGACCTGATTGGGAAAGTTGTAGAAGTCTTTCATGCAGGAAAAGTTTTTACCACTTTGCTTGTAAATCATAGTTTTAAATGTCACTCACTACTTTCTTTGCCCCTAGAATATGGAAGATTTTAAATGTCCTGATTGCTAGAGTACTATGTTCAATGATTACAATTTTGTTTTTACCAGTTTTGCTAAGAAGCAGCCAACAGCAGAGCTGATTAAGAAAAATGAAAAATGAGAACACACATAGAAGGGTGGTGGTTGCTTTCTAGAGATTGATACCCCAGGGCCATGCTTTCTGTAACCACCACCTTGCCATTGTAAAAAGCTCCACATGTACTATAGTTTAATCATTTTGAATTTTATGCATTAGTATATCAAAGAACTACATACTATATCTTCCATGAATACTCTTCCTTGTTTAAGTATTCTGTACCACTCTTGCTGTGAAAATGGAGTGCTTGTAGAAAAAACAAACAAACCTTTTACTATATGATACTTCTTAACACTTGTGAAAGCAATTCAGCTTGGTTTACGCATAGTGTAATATTTCTCCAAGTACCACCCAAAATTCCCTACAGAACTTTCATCCTCATTAGATGCTGGCCTCAGCCTTACCACTGGGGACATTACATTGCTGCCAGAATTTTACATCTAATTTACCTCCATTTTCTAGATATTCTCTACTTATGTTATCAAAACCAGTTTCTACTTCATACAGATGCTTTCTGCATTAGCAATTAAAATTTTTCATCTGTGAGTTGAGTCTTAAGAAAATGATTGCAATTGTTCATTTTGCATATTACGATTTTAACATTATCGCTCCCTGCATTTGCAGTCCTCTGATTTATTTCTTCACCATGATGCCCTCGCTCCCCACAACAACACTCACCTCCTATAATAAAGCAATATCGCGTTAAAAAAAATACAAAGTCTAGGGGAAGGAATTATCATTTGCATATATTGTGATGGCCCACATTAAGAAAAAAAAACTAACAGACTCTAAATATCAATAGACTCTCAAATATCAATTATTAGAATTAGTAAGGGAGTTTATTAAGGTTGCTGAATATAAAATCAATATGCAGAAATTAAACTGCATTTCCATAATATAAGCAATAATGAACTAAAATTCAATCCTAAGCATCAACAGCATTTAAAATAGCAACAAAAAATATAAAGTCCCTACAAATAAATCTAACCAAAAAATGTGCAATTCTTTGATAGGAAATATTATAAAACTACATTGATGCTTTGGATAGGGAGACTCAATGTTGTAAAAATGTCTATTCTTATCATACTAACCTACATATACAAGGCAATTTCAATCAGTATTCCTTCAAGGGTTTTTAATGGAACTTCATTATGTACTTCTCAAATTTATAAAAGTAAAGATTCTAGTACAGACAAGACTTTTCGGAGAAGAAAGAATGTGAAAACTTACTCTACCAGATATCAAGACTTATAAAGCTATTGAAGATATCAGTATAGGAATTTTTTTTAAATTGAATAACTGAACATAATAGAGAGTGCAAAAATAAGCCTGTGGTTATTGATAAGACACTGTAGATCAGTGAGGAAAGGAGAGACTATTAAACAAATGGTCTACGACAATTTCACTACAAATGGGAAAAAAATAAAATTGGATCTTTACCTCCCACCACAAACAAAAATAAAATCCAAGTGGACTAAAGGCGCTACATAATAGACAAAACATATTTCTTTTAAAAAAAGGTAAGAATATTTTCGTGATCTCAAAATACATAAGAACTTCTTAAACAAGACATGAAGAAAAAATAACGACAAATTACACATTAAAATGAAAGACTTATTCATCAAGAGACACCACAAAAAGAATGAAAACATAAGCTACAAACTAAGAAAACATATCTTCAAAACATATATTTAACAAAGAATTCATACCCAAAATATAATTTTGAAAAAACACTTCCTGCAAATCACTAAGATAAAGAGAAATCAACTAACAGAAAATTGGGCAAAATGAGGTCATTTCACAGAAATATATTATTTAGGAATACATACATGAATGGCAAAAACTCAACTACTATTTTAGAAATAGGTAGAGAATAAAATATAACTAAATCCATCAAGTTTTATGAAGGCATAATTAATGAAACTACCATAGGAAAAAACACTATGCAAATGGTATTTTTATTGATGGGACAATCCAATATAATAAATATGTAAGTTCCCCCACAAATTATTTCATTAGTTTAATGCAATTCCAGTTAAAATTCCAGTAAGATTTTTTGGGGAAACTTAGCAAATTCATTAAGAAACTTACATGGAAAATTTTGAAAACTAAAAGGCAAAGAAGAGAGCTTCCTTATCAGATAATAAAATACATTTCAAAGCAATAGTAATTAAAGCAGTGTGGTATTAGGATAGAGATGATAAAAGACCAATGCAACAGAATAGAAGGCCTAGAAACAAACCTATTTCATATGAAAGTTGTTAATACAATAGAGGTGCACTGTATTTTGTGGGAAATACATTTACATTATTTAGTAAATCGTGTTAGGAAAACTGGCTTACTACATGAAGAAAAATAAAATTAGAATCCTTTATTATATCCAAATAGACTAAAGATCTCAATGTAAAAAATAAATTGTGTGAAAGTTGTCAGAATAAAAATGTTGTCACTTGTGTTAAAAACTCTGACAAATAGAGCCAGGGACGGCCATGAAGGAAGGGCTCTTGTGGCAAATCGGCCATGAAGGAAGGGCTCTCGTGGCAAATCCCCAATAAAAATTATCACAAAAGACTCTCCAAAAAACACAATCCTGCACAAAGGCCACCACAACTTTACACAGAAAAAATATTTCTGTGATGACATCTGCCCAGCAACTGCCTGTCCAACTAAGCCAAGAATAATGATCTTTTTTTTTTTTTTTTTTTTTTTTTTTTTTTTTTTTTTTTTTTTTTTTTTTTTTGAGACAAGAGTCTCACTCTGTTGCCAGGCTGGAGTGGAGTGATGCGATCTCAGCTCACTGCAACCTCTGACTCCCTGGTTCAAGCGATTCTCCTGCCTCAGCCTCCCGAGTAGCTGGGAATACAGGCATGTGCCAAGACACCCAGCTAATTTTTGTATTTTTAGTAGAGACAGATTTTCACCATGTTGGCCAGGATGGTCTCGAACTCCTGACCTTGTGATCCACTCGCCTCAGCCTCCCAAAGTGCTGGGATTACAGGCGTGAGCCACCACGACTGGTCAGGATAATTATCTTAAACAATTATGTAATCCTAATTTTTCCCTTAACAGACTTTGTCTTTCTTTACCTCTCTTAATACACACATGGTTTACTATGGCAAGTGTATTCCCATTGCAGTGCCTGGTCCTGAACAAATATCATTTCCTTTTAGAGAGTATCTGTTATATAGATTGACAATTTAAAAAGAAGAAAATGGGCTGGATGTGGTGGCTCACACATTTAATCCCAGCACTTTGGGAGGTTGAGGCAAGAGGATTGCTTGAGCCTAGGAGTTCAAGACCAGCCTGAGCAACAAAGTGAGGCACCGTCTCTAGAAAAACTAAAACTAAAAAAAAAAAAAAAAAAAAATTAGCCAGGCATGGTTGATGCATGCCTGTGTGGTCTCAGCTACACAAAAGCTCAAGGCAAGAGGATTGCTTGAACCCAGGAGGTCAACACTAGTGAGCCATGTTCATGTCATTGCACTCCAGCCTGGGCTACAGAGTGAGCCTCTGTCTCAAAAAAATAAAAATAAAATAAAAATAAAATGTAAAAGAATAATCTTAGGACAGAGGAGAATTTCTAAAATAAGATTTTTAAAAAGCACAATCTGTAAAGGAAAAAATTAATAGATATGACTACATTAAAATTAAAGATGTGTCTTCAATGAAGGATTCAACTTACAAAGTTAACAGAGGTGTCAGGCTGGGAAAAGACATTTGCAACTTTTATAACTTATAAAGGATTAATATTTAGAATAGACAAGGAACTGCCAATCAACAACTTAAACACAGAAACAGCAAATGGAAAAAAAAACCGGCAAAAGTTATAAATACGCAATGTACAGAAGGGGAAACCTGAACAGATAAATAAGAAGAAATGTTAAACATCACTATCAGAAAAATGCACAATAAAGCAGTAATAAGGGCCTGGTGCAGTGGCTCACACCTGTAATCCCAGCACTTTGGGAGGCCAAGGCAGGTGGATCACAAGGTCAGGAGTTCAAGACAAGCTGGACCAAGATGGTGAAACCCCGTCTCTACTAAAAATACAAAAATTAGCCAGGCATGTTGGCAGACGCCTGTAATCCCAGCTACTCAGAAGGCTGAGGCAGAGAATTGCTTGAACCCGGGAGGTGGAGGTTGCAGTGAGCTGATATCACGCCACTGCACTCCAGCCTGGGCAACAGAGCAAGACTCCGTCTCAGAAAAAAAAACAAACAATAATAAGTACCATTTTAAATTCATCAAATTGGCAAATATTACAAACTGAGGTATTAACACGTCCTCGAAGGATTATGGGTAACTGACAAGCCTTATAATGAAGTTAAATTAGTACATTTTCAGAGTAACTTTTTAGTGGAAACAAAAATTGTAGGCCTACCTACTATTTGGCTCACATACAGAAAGGCACTGTAGACGAGACCAATCTCTCATCACAACAGTAGGAACCTAGGACTCTGCAGAATAGCTTCATTGGAAAGGGGAGCTGGAGTGCTACATCAACGATGTCATCACGATGTCAGAATAACACAATGTCAGAACACAGCACATCACGATGTCAGAATAGCAGCACCAACTGAGCTGTCCATGGTCCTGACTACCATACTTCCCCCCACCCTCCTCAGATGACTTAGTCCCTAGCTTGTTTCTGGTCTTCCTGCCTGTGAGTTCAGACCATCCTCTGTGCTCCTCTGTCACCAGCCCAACAGTCCTCTCACTAATTACTGCTTGGATCTCTGCTGGCCAGGTCAATGGCACAAAGCCCACCTGCTTTAGAGTTAAAATGTTGATAAAAATAGCAAACAAGTCCGGGCGTGGTGGCTCACACCTGTAATCCCAGCACTTTGGGAGGCCAAGGTGGGTGGATCACCTGAGGTCAGGAGTTTGAGACCAGCCTTGCCAACATGGTGAAACCGTATCTCTACTAAAAATACAAAAATTAGCCAGGCGTGATGGCGTCCGCCTATAGTTCCAGCTACTCAGAAAGTTGAGACAGGAGAATTGCTTGAACCTGGGAGGTGGAAGTTGCAGTGAGCTGAGATCACACCACTGCACTCCAGCCTGGGCAACAGAGCAAGACTTGGTTAAAAAAAAAAAAAAAAAAAAAGGAAACAACAGACATTTTAAACCATGTATTTCAAAATGTTTTCATTTTAGTGAGTTTAAAAGAGAGGAATTCAACAAGAGAGAGGAGAGAAAGAAAGACCACTTAAGAGATGAACAACAGTCTTGGCATGGTGGCTCGTGCCTATAATCCCAACACTTTGGGATGCCAAGGCGGGAGGATAACTTGAAGCCACAAGTTTGAGACCAGCCCGGGCAACATGGCGAGACCCCATCTCTACAAAAAAGTTTTTTTAAAAAATTAGCCAGGCATGGTGGCACCTGCCTGTAGTCCCAGCTACTTGGGAGACTGAGGCAAGACGATCCCTTGAACCCAGGAGTTGGAAGGTACAGTAAGCTATGATTGTGCCAGTGCTCTCCATCCTGGGTGACAGAGTGAGACCTTGCCTCTAAAAAGAACAAAAAAAGAGATGAACAACGAAAATGAGAGACAGAGGAAGAACATGAGAATATACGGCATTCAAATGTGAGTTCCAAACCGGTAGAGATTTTTATCTGTTTTGTTTCATGAAATCCCTTATGCCAAGAATAATTACTGACACACAATAAGTGGCTTACTAAATAAGATGAATGAATTAATAGGCACAGACATACAAGAAACCCACCTTGAGATCCATTCTGTGGCCTTTCAGACTACTACAATTTAAACCTGTTAAATTGTTTTGCAGCTCTGAGTATAAGTTACTATCTGTGTTATCTGTGTTGAGCTCCTCCAATTTCAGATACAGAAATATACTGCAGCTTCAATTATTTATAAGTCAATGAAGTTGTTCTGATTCAGATTTTCCCCATTTCCTAATTCATCAATTTGACTCCATATCCTGTTTTCATTATTCTTTGATTCAATTAGTTTTCATCTTCAGATATGAATCCCTTTCAGACCACCTGTAAAGACCCTCATCTGACTCTCTCTGTCTGGACTTGGGAAGCATTCTACAACAAAATACAACTTTTAAATTAACTATATTTTTAAATGTCATAAATTCATAAAATATTGACCCTGCTTACCTGAGAATATGGAATAAATGTTTCAAACTGTTGATGAAGTTCCAATAGCTGAATTAACTCTGTATTTTTTTTGGCCTTTTCTCTAACTATGTCAATATAATGTTCAGGATTTTCTGCAAATGAATATGCAGCATCTTTACTATTGAATGTGTAATATTTTTCTTTATATTTTAAAATTCCAATTGCTGGATTTCCTGAAAATAAAAAAAGAATTAGATATGAAATGTCTTGATCACTTATGAAATATTGTTATTCTGGACGGGCATGGT
This sequence comes from Pan troglodytes, assembly GCF_028858775.2. Taxonomy (NCBI): domain Eukaryota; kingdom Metazoa; phylum Chordata; class Mammalia; order Primates; family Hominidae; genus Pan; species Pan troglodytes. The sequence goes on along the minus strand of NC_072403.2, from coordinate 99,431,225 downwards.
GGCTCACGCCTGTAATTCCAGCACTTTGGGAGGCCAAAGCAGGCAGAACACCTGAGGTCAGGAGTTCAAGACCAGCCTGACCAACATGGTGAAACCCCGTCTCTACTAAAAATACTAAAATTAGATGGGCGTGGTGGTGTGCACCTGTAATCCCAGCTACTCAGGGGGCTGAGGTAGGAGAATAGCTTGAACCTGGGAGGCGGAGGTTGCAGTGAGCTGAGATCGTGCCATTGCACTCTAGCCTAAGTGACAGAGCAAGACTGTCTCAAAAAAAAAAGAAAAAGAAATATTGTTACTCTGTGTTTGTAACATACCATAGAACCATTCCTCATCCACTCCATTTTTTTTTTTTTTTTTGAGACTGTGTCTCAAAAGATAAGTTGATAAGACTGCGTCTTATCAACCTGGCTGGAGTGCAGTGGCGCAGTCTCAGCTCACTGCAGCATCAACATCCCGGGCTCAAGAGATCCTCCTGCCTTACCCTCCCAGGTAGCTGGGACTACAGGCATGTGTCTCCCAACCTAGCTAACCTTTTTTGTAGAGATGGGATTTCACCACATCACCCAGGCTGGTCTCGAACTCGTGGACTCAAGCGATCTGCTCACTTCGGCCTCCCAAAGTGCTGAGATTACAGGCATGAGCCACTGTTCCTGGCCCTTCCACTCCTTTTTTTTTTTTTGAGACAAAGTCTTGCTCTGTCACCCAGGCTGGAGTCCAGTGGTGTGATCTCAGCTCACTACAACCTCTGCCTCCTGGATTCAAGCAATTCTCCTGTCTCAGCCTCCTGAGTAGCTGGGATTACAGGTGTGCACCACCACACCCAGCTAATTTTTGTATTTTTAATAGAGACGGGGTTTCATCAAATTGGTCAGGCTGGTCTTCAACCCCTGACCTCAGGTGATCCACCCACCTTGGCCTCCCAAAGTGCTGGGATTACAAGCATGAGCCACCACGCCCAGCCCCTTCCACTCCATTTTTAACATATCAGTTATGCTTTTATTTTGCTAAAATGTTATAATTATCATTTTAATTTATACATTTTTAAATGATATGTGAAATCCATACTAATTATATTTTTATGTTAAAGTATGATTTTAAACTGTATTTTATGTAAAAATACTTTCCACTATTCAGATATAAAAATTTTAAAAATCTTTTATGAAAAGCCACTTACTCATCTGGTAGATTTTTCAAAGCTACTTCAACTAACTACTGCAAGGACTATGTTTAAAATAACCCAGTAAGAACTACAAAAATGGGACATCTTTTCCAAAACGCAAATTTGCATATTAGCAAATATTTTTCACTGTAAAAAGATACTACATAGACTATAGATAATTAAATATCCACATAGTTTGTGGAAGTTGTATTAGAAAGAGCAACACTGTCTTATTCATTTATTCTTTCATTTATCCAACAAATAGTTATTGACCATGTTCATGGTGCTAAGGCTATAGAAGATAACAAATTCCCTGCTCTCAAAAAATCACAAATATATCATAGGTCACAGAGTGACATGTGCTACGTGAAAAAAATAATAAAGCAGGTTAAATACATAGTAAAAGGAAGAAGTGTGCAATTGATATTTTTAATTGAGTGATTAGGGAAGGCTGAATAAAATGAGGCAGCAAGGCGATTAGCAACCTGGGAGGCAGAGTTTTTCCAAGAGTGCAAAGGCTCTGAGGTGAAAGTGGGCTTCAACTATTCAACAACAGCAAGAAAGCCAGTGCCACTGGAGTGGATCAAACGAGGCAAAGCGTGGTAGGCAATGAAGTCAATGAAGTCATCGGAAAAGGATTCTGACTGGTAAGCGCCAGTGTTACCCTGGGATTTAAGGCATGTGGTCTCCACTCCTGAATGGAAGAAGGGAAGTTCTACAGAATTCATCTGAGGTAATGCAGGTTGCTGCTGCCCAGAAAATAATGAAGTAGAAATAATGTAGTAAGCAGAAATCGTCAGAATTCACTTATCCAGAGAGGAATATGAAACTCATGGCCCCAAAAGCTCTTCTACTTTTCTACTTCACCCTCTTTCTTCTTAGACCCAGAGTTGGGAGACCCTGGAAGGGACCATACAGACCTCCTGGTTGATCCTTTTCATTTTCTTGAGGAGAAACTGAGGTCCACAGAAGGTGTGAGATTTCATAAAGGTTACCTAGTTCACTAAGGACACAGACCAGGCTCTTCTGAACCCTAGCCCATAGCTTTTCCAACCATATCATGCTTCCTCTGCCATCACCCCACATCCGTGTTTCTCCTTTCCCTTCTTATTTGTGTGAAACAGGGAAGGAAGGAAGGAATGGAGAGGGGGAGGCAGGAGGGGAGGGAGAGAGGGAGGGAGGAGAAAGAAAAGGAAACTATCTACATTCCATTGCATTTTACTTCTGCATGGCTCTTGATTGTTTTCTCCCCAGTATCAGTGACCCTCACTGGGCCTCAGAATATTACTTTCAACTTCCCACAGTAAATATCTTGTTATTCCCATTATCAAAAATGTAATAACATTTTTTAAATGAGCCAATTGTGTGTTCTCTCTAGCCTGTATACCCACAATCCCAATAGTTATTTTTAATGAAAAAATACCCAATTGTGAAACATAACAAAAGAAATAAAGAAAAAAATAATGAAGAAAGAAGAAAAATAAGGTTAATGGCGTAAAGTAAATTAAGACACAATCTTGTCACACTGTTTTCATTCTAGCCCTGGCAGGCTTTTTCTTATTCACAATTCACACAGCACTTTTTGGATGATAATTTCTTTCATCTCTAACTCTGATTTATTCTTTATTTTGGAGAAGCTCTAATAATATATACATCACAGAGAAATTTTACTTGATATTAGCCATTTCCTTATAGGCGTCTAACAGAGAAATCCTATCTATGCCAGTGAAATATAACTGCAAAGTAACAAAGAATATTTTTTAACAAACATGTCAGTCAAATAAGTGTTGCTCTTTCAGTAATTACTTTGGAAGATATATTTTTAGTAATGTTGTGTAACATTTCTTTTGTTTTATTTTTGAGACAGTCTCACTTTGTTGCCCAGCTGAAGTGCAGTGGAGTTATCTCAGCTCGCTGCAATCTCTGCCTCCCGGGTTCAAGTGATTCTCCTGCCTCAGCCTCCCAAGTAGCTGGGACTACAGGCGTGTGCCACCATGCCTGGCTAATTTTTGTATTTTTAGTAAAGACAGGGTTTCGACATGTTGGCCAGGCTGATCTCCAACTCCTGACCTCAAGTGATCCACCCGCCCTGACCTCCCGAAGTGCTGGGATTATAGGCGTGAGCCACTGCATGCAGCCAATGTCGTGTAACATTTCTAGAATTCTTCATTGGCCATATGAGTCATCCCCTTTCAATGGTACTGCAGCATCCATATTGCATAACACATATACACTTTCCATTACTAATCACTTATAATTTCTTGCTTATGTCAGTCTACCAGAGCACCTCCAAAATGAAGACTTTGTCTGGATCATCTTTGTAGATCCTTTGTTAGTTCACCATTAGATTCCATAAAGTTTTTAAAGTGAATATTCAAGTGACAATGACAGAACTCCATATAAAGAAAAAATCGGGGAAAGGAGAGCAGTCTCATTTCCAATGATATACCTGGAAGGAGAAGACCATCTGTTGCAGCAAACGTGTAAGCACAAAATCCCCGATATTGAATTAACAGTTTATCAAAATTTGCTGTTGTTTCTGGGAAAAGCCATTCTAGTTTTCTGAAATCTGCCACATTTACTCTATCTTCTAAAATGAAGGAGAAGAAGAAAAGCTTTAATTCAGTGAGAAAGTTAAATTTCCAAAATAAATCAGCAGTAGCTCATTCTAAACATTACCTTTTTATTGCTTTGTACTTTTCCCGATGGGCAAAAACTTGATATTCACAAAACCAGATTTATGAGGACGTCTATTCAAGCAAAGAAATACAAATGACCTCAGTGACATATAACGTCACGTAAGTTTCTGGGGCAAACTTGGAGGTAGGATTTTGCTCCAGAATGAAGAACAGAAAGGAGAGGCCATTTCTGACAAGCATGCTCTGCTGCTGAGAGAAAAGCTGACTGGGGCACTTCCGAAAGTGTGTGGTGCTTCCTGCTGCTGCAGAGTAAATAACCCAAGGAGTTGAGCAGAATAGACTGGCTGCTATGTGACCCAGAAAGAGATATATTGACCTCATTCAATATAGTGTTGTTCTTAATAATATGCTAGGTGGCAAAATATGTTTAATATGATGCTTATAAACTAGGACTATTGCTTCTTGAAACAACAGAGAAGGTTCTGAGCAGAAAGTCAAGAAAATGTTACCTGATTTTGATAACAAGGTGTGTAATTTTTGTTCTTTATATTTTTAAAAATTCTTCCTACTGTTGGTTAGCTTACCTATTTACATTTGATAAGCAAACTGAATAAATTTTTACACAAATAATACCACGTATTTATAAAACATTGTTCCCGAAGTTTCTTAGCTTTCACAATCTCACGTACACTTCTGTGCCTGGTTCTAAACCCAAAAAGCAGGCACCACAAACGATCTTGTGGCTACCACTAAAAGTAAAATGCATAATTTAGAGAAAATAAATCCTCTCTCTTTTTTCCTGATATGCCTGAAAGCCTCTAACAATGACAATATGTGGCAGGTGTAAATGAAATTCTTTTAGAACAACACTGGCTTGACCAATTCAATGGAGTGGTAATTTAATAGTGTTCTAGTGAATAAAAAGTTCTGACGTATGGTAGAAAATGACACACCTAAATCTAAGAAGTTGCAGGTAAACAGTCTTGCCAATATGGTTAGCTTAATATACACTGTTGGAGATACTTTAACTTTTCAATTTCATTTAATATTTGCTTACATATGCTGCTTTAATGAAATGAAATGAGTAAAAAAAAACTTGAACTGAAAGGATATTTTTTAGTTCCTGATTTAGTTTTCAGTTTTTATGTATTCTAATAGTTTGGGAAATGACTGCTATATTTTTATTTTTCATCTTTAAAAAATAGAATTTGAAAAGAAAATTCATAGAGTAAATTATTAATTTCATTTTCTGAAAAAACTCTCTTTTTATGCAACATCAACATCTCAAGTCCCAAGCTCTTTTTTGGCATTCCTCATAAATGTTAAAGTGTCTTTAGCTAAGATAGAAGGGTCTAAAATGGTTAAAAGTTTATTGATAAAGATTGTTTTTCTGTAAGAATCAATGCATCTTCTAAAGGACCTAAATAAGCTCAATTAATTTTACAGGGATAACATTTATTGGTTTGTAAATTCCCAACTTGAATCTGAGGTAGATATATAACAAATAACATTCTAAAGAAATGGAGCTTTATTTGCAACAAAATAGCAATGATTAATATTCTTTTCTCCAACAAATCAATAATAAAATTACTAGGACTGCAGTAGAAACACATCTGCACAAAAAATGATTGTTAACCAAAACATGAACGATAACACTAAGAATGGTTATTGCTGGACAGTAAGTTATTCAGTTTACATTTTTTCTGTTTTCCACATCTCCTCTCATAAACATTAGTGCTTTTTTTTTTTTTTTTCTTTTTGAGATGGAGTCTCACTCTGTCACCCAGGCTAGAGTGCAATGGCACAATCTTGGCTCACTGCAACCTCTGACCCGCTAGGTTCAAGTGATTCTCCTGCCTTAGCCTCCCCAGTAGCTGGGATTACAGGCGCCCACCACCATGCCCGGCTAATTTTTGTATTTTTAGTAGAGACGGAGTTTTGCCATGTCGAACTCCTGGCCTCAGGTGATCCACCCGCCTCGGCCCCCCAAAGTGCTGGGATTACAGGCGTGAGCCACCACACCCGGCCCTCATTAGTACTTTATAAACAAGAAAAATGTTTAATGCTTTATAAGAAAGATATGAAATTTTTAGAACAAAAGAGTGACTTTATTCTAGAGGTAATTTTAAAAAGAAGAGGAAATAATGGATGATTTTCATTACCCATGTGTTCTTTCATTCTACACACATCAGTTTTCACAGTCGCTCCACTAAGATGACATTGCATCACTCTCTCAGGAAAGTATAGTTCGTGAGCACCCAAGAATGGCTGAATGTGAGTGAATAAATTACTGAGGACACCAACCACAATAGTTTCGTCTTGCAAGCTGGTCCACAGAGTAGAAAGTGCAATGAAGATAGGCTGAGGAAGAGAAAAAAAATATTCAAAATGCAACTGTGTAATAAAATTATAAATCACTGTACTCTTTAAGATAAATACAATTGTCATTTGTAAAGAAGTTAATTCTCCCTAAGCAAAAGTCTTACGAACTTAGACAGTAGACTTTAGATAGAAATTTAACTCATAAATTATGAGAAAATAAACTTGCATTTTATTTCAAAGCATTTTATTTTAGTACGATTATTATAAAGTTAGTTTACTTTAAAAAGCCAAAAACATGTGATCACCTAAGAAAGATTTATGGACTCTTCACCTCAAAAAACCAAGGGAAAAATGTCTTAAGAAAAAAAAAAAATACGGCCAGGCACAGTAGCTCACACCTGTAATCCCAGCATTTTGGGAGGCCAAGGTGGGCGGATCACCTGAGGTCCGGAGTTCAAGACCAGCCTGGCCAACATGGCGAAACCCCGTCTCTACTAAAAATACAAAAATTAGCCGGGCGTGGTGGTGGGCACCTACAATCCCAGCTACTCGGGAGGCTGAGGCAGGAGACTCGCTTGAACCCAGGAGGCGGGGGTTGCAGTGAGTTGAGATCAGGCCATTGCACTCCAGCCTGGGCAAAAAGAGCAAAACTACTTCTCAAAAAAAAAAAAAAAAAAGGAGGGTGGAGCAAGGTGGCAAAATAGAAAGTTCCCCCCACGCACCGTGCAAGGACACCAAGTTAACACCTATTTATACAGAAAAAAACACCTTCATAAGTACCAAAAATCAGATGCTGAAGATGTGTTTAGAGGAGAATGAACACAAAAGTGTCACTGAAGACCATTTTTTGTTTGTTTTCCTGACTGATCATCTAATAAAATATAACAATATTAAGAAAGTAAAAAATAAATTAAAAAGCTAAATATGACTCATTATAATTAGATTTTTTCTGGCCAAATCATTGCAAAAGAACCTGGAAAGTATAGAGATATATCTTGGGCCATGTTTTGTGAGCTGCAAGTTAAAGATTTGAGGCCAGTGAGATGTTTCTTATTCCTATTAAAGGTCACTGACTTATAGAACAAATGAAAAAATCAATAAGGCCCCACATCTAAGTTAAACAATTTAGCCTTTTGTTTCTTGGTTTTTAAACCAAATACTGGGGATGACTGCAGAAAGTTATTACAGCCTCATATCCTCTATAATAATACTACATATAGGCTGGGCGCAGTGGCTCATGCCTGTAATCCCAGAACTTTGGGAGGCCGAGGCGGGCAGATCACGAGGTCAGGAGATCAAGACCATCCTGGCTAACACAGTGAAATCCTGTCCCTAATAAAAATGCAAAAAAAAATTAGCTGGGCTTGGTGGCGGGCGCCTGTAGTCCCAGCTACTCGGGAGGCTGAGCTAGGAGAATGGCGTGAACCCAGGAGGCGGAGCTTGCAGTGAGCCGAGATTGCACCACTGCACTCCAGCCTGGGTGACAAAGCGAGATTCCGTCTTGAAGTAAATAAATAAATAAATAAATAAATAAATAAATAAATAAATAAAAATAATACTGCACATACATTTTATACCTCCTTATCCAGATAAGGTTTGCCAGGTTTGTCCATAAAATGGTGCAGATAATCAGAAACTCAATGTAAGTGCAGTCCTGGTAAACAAAGTGATTATTATCTGTCTTTTCAGAAAGGTCACAAGTTACATCATCTCTGTACTGGAGGCAATTTCTGACCAGCTACTATGAATACATTTTCAACCACAGTACAATGATTATTTCTGTTGTCACAGCCAATACTGATATGGTTATCATACTATACAGTTGCAGTTCCTTTAGTAGCAGTTGCTTATGTGGGGGAATTCTCTCATCCAACTTATAGCACACTATTACGGCAAAGTAACCATAAAGAACAGGATCAATTTATACAAAACATTATATTTTTAGAAATTAAATACAATTATAATGACTTGCGATCCAATATTATAGGGCTCAAAAGGAAATTCACCTTAAGGTCAAAGTTTATGACAAATACTTACAAAGACTTGTGATGTTGGGACCGCTATCTTTGATTTTATGGTCATTTTTAGTTGTTCCAGATGGGCTCCTAACTGTTTTGTCATCATTTCCACTTCTTGAGCACCAGTAATTATATCTGACTGTGAAAACAACATAATTTGCATTAATATTTTTATAATTCTACTATAAAAATCATATGTGTTTCAGACCATACCTGCTCCCCACATCCTCTGAAAGTAGGCTCAATGACAGCAGGAAGTCTGTTCTCCGCAAGATCCTCAACACCTAGAACAGTACCAGCATATGTATGGGGCTCCCAAGATATTTGTGAGATGGATGAATCTTTTGAAATACAATAGATATAATTTTTCTTAAATGTATACAGGTATTCTTAGATTTAAATATAATTGCATTCTTGAGAAATGGATCCTCAAGAATCCGTTTTTGTATAGCTGTTATTTTCCTATTCCTCAATGATAAAATTAATTAGGGGTTCCTCTGAAAATTATGTTGATAACAAGATTTAATAAAATCACATTGAGAAAAACCTGTTAGGAGTGAGCCAGCAGGGCACTGCAGGTTGGCAAGCTAGTGAGATCTCACCTGTGATGTATGCCATATGGTTTAGGGGATGCCAGAATCCTTGTACTGAGCAGGGGATATTCTTGAAGACCCTGTCATAGAGTTCATCATTGAAATGACTCACAAGGCAATGTGAATTGGAAGACGAGGTTGAGTACAAGTTTACAATATTGTTTTCTTGATTTGAAGGGACCTAAGGAAGTTTGCTAGGGTTAAAGACTTGATTACTATGAATGCAGAACTGAAATGAACTGGAAAACCATTTGACGAAGTAAACTATGGATCTTGACACCTTTTGTACTTTCTGAAACTTCATTATCGTCTGGGGGAAGTACATATATTAACTGTATATTTTCTATAGTAAGGTCCTGATAGATATCAAGCCATGTAACTGAAAGATGGAGAAACACAAAGTTTTCAGTTTTTATTTTCATGCCTTCAATTTTACGGTGATCCTTGCGCCTTTAATCGCCTCTCTTTACATAATAAGCATACTTGAAATACTTCTTGGGTTTCAATGATCACACATAATAAGTTAAAGTACCTTGTAAACCATTTATTTCTTTCTGACTTTTGACTATCTAAAGGATGAAGTAGTATTTATATGTTAGCTATATTTGTGCCATTGTAAGCTATACTGTAGCTATTTATTATGCAAGATCTAAAAGATATATTTGACTTTATGATAACTAAGACATGCTTCATGTATCCTAAAGTTTTTGGACAACAGTAAACTGAAAGGTTATTAAAGGTAGTGAACTGGTTTGTGATCCTTCTAAGGAGATGATATATAAAAATACGGTTCTTTGTAAGAATTTTTATCTGTCTTAAAAGAAAATTTGTCTTAATATTCTTTTCTTCATATAACAAGAGTGGTTATTTTTCAAGAAACTAAAAGTTTCACGTGAATGCTTGTTGGAAGGCATTTTTGATTTAAAACCTTCTGAGGCTTATAAAATACTATCTGTTAAGTTTTAGGAGAATTCATTTTCCCATATCAGATTAAATCTTCTCAGAATAAATGCTTTCAGTAGCAAGAACAGTTTTAAAAGTTGATGACAGGATAAGCATTTGGGATAGTATTCTATTAACATATTTCTAAGTACTTGTTCACTGTGGAAATGTGTACTTGATTAAAACATATATGGCTATGGAAACTGCTTTTGCAGTTCAGGATATACAGGTTTGTGTGTATTTAGCTTATTGTAAAGCCCTTACCTTAAAATAAGGATTAAAATTACATTTAAATAGATCACTGAATGTTACTCTTTGTGAAACTGAACTTTTTGTGTGACACAAACATTATAAATCAATACTTGGGAAACTTTAACTTTCTTAATCTATTGATACAAGGAATAAAGTATGAAAAATTAAACAGAAAAAAGTTGCATTGAAGAATGCAGAAAATCTTAAAAGTCACAGCATTGAAAGAAAAACAATATATTTGATACAACAATCATGGTCTGAAAATAAGTTGCTAAACACTGAATTTGAAATAATTATATTTGGCCAGGCACGGTGGCTCACGCCTGTAATCCCAGCACTTTGGGAGGCTGAGGTAGGCGGATCATGAGGTCAGGAGATCGAGACCATCCTGGCTAACACGGTGAAACCCCATCTCCACTAAAAATAAAAAAATTAGCTGGGCGTGGTGGCACCTGCCTGTAGTCCCACCTACTCAGGAGGCTGAGGCAGGAGAATCACTTGAACTCGGGAGGCGGAGGTTGCAGTGAGCCAAGATCGAGCCACTGCACTCCAGCTTGGGCAACAGAGCGAGACTCCGCCTCAAAAAAATTAAAAAAAAAAATGATTATATTTATTCTTACTATGTGCTAAGCACCACATTAAATACTTACAAATACAAAAAGGGATGAGTACAAATGAGAAAATCAAAGAATAGTAAGGTAAGTAAATTGTCTAAGTATATGCAGCTAATAAGGGGTAGCAATCTTGGTGGATCCCAAACCATCTGAGCCCACAGCCCAGCTCTTAACCATTATACTGTGTTGCCCAAGATGTCACCAGAAATGGTTGTGGTGTGGGTTTATCAGTATAGCATAAAAGAATGACATCTATTTGAAGAGAAAAAGGTGCATCTGAATTCTCAGACATCTGTATGTAGCCTAATTATATGCTTTCTAGACTCTTTTAAATGACAAAAATAATTACTTCATGAGTACTATCAACTATTATCATTGTATTACAACTAACAAATTTTTATTCATAAATGTAACGTGTATCCTGTTTTAATTTTACCCATACTGCTGTTTAAGCTTTACTCCTCCTCCTGCTTTATTCTTACACTATTATCTATTATATCAAATAGGTCTCTTGTCTACCCTCATAGAGTTTTTTCCCCCTTGCTTGTTAAGTTTTGTTTTAGGAATCAATACGAAAATGCAGTCTTTAAAGTCTTTTAAGATTTATGCAACAGCAACAAGAAACAGGAATACATTTGCATACGTTCTCCAAAATAAAAGTTGCATTTGACATGCAATACTTATTAAAACCTACAATTAAAAATATCCTAAGGCTAGGCCGGGCGCGGTGGCTCACGCCTGTAATCCCAGCACTTTGGGAGGCGGAGGCGGGTGGATCACGAGGTCAAGAGATAAGAGACCTTCCTGGCTAACACGGTGAAACCCCATCTCTACTAAAAGTACAAAAAATTAGCCGGGCGTGGTGGCGGGCGCCTGTAGTCCCAGCTACTCGAGAGGCTGAGGCAGGAGAATGGCGTGAACCTGGGAGGCGGAGCTTGCAGTGAGCGGAGATCACGCCACTGCACCCCAGCCTGGGCGACAGAGCGAGACTGCGTCTCAAAAAAAAAAAAAAGAAAAAAGAAAAATAAAAAAATATTCTAAGGCTGGGCGCAGTGGCTCACACCTGTAATCCCAGCACTTTGGGAGGCTGAGGCAGGTTGATCACTTGAGGCCAGGAGTTCGAGACCAGGCTGGCCAAGATGGTGAAACCCCGTCTCTACTAAAAATACAAAAAAATTAGCCAGGCGTGGTGGCGCGTGTCTGTAGTCCCAGCTACCAAGAAGGCTGAGGTAGAAGAATCGCTTGAACCCTGGAGACAGAGGTAAACCGAGATTGCACCACCGCACTCCAGCCTGGGTGACAGAGCGAGACCCTGTCTGAAAAAGAAAAAAAGAAAATACTCTAGACCCCTCCCCCAAGCTGTATTTGCAGGATCCATTCAGAGTAGGCACACTGAGCTTCTTGCTTTTTTTCTAATAATGTCCTAGAAATTACTCTACTTACATTTTACTAAAAAGAATTTATTCACAATCATCTGGAGTTGTTTTTTTTTTTTTTTTTTTTTTTTTTTTTGAGACAGAGTCTCACTCTGTGGCCCAGGCTAGAGTGCAGTGGTGCAATCTCAGCTCACTGCAGCCTCCACCCTCTGCGTTCAAGCGATTCTCCTGCCTCAGCCTCCCAAGTAGCTGGGATTACAGGTGCCTGCCACTGCACCGGGCTAATTTTTTGTATTTTTAGTAGAGACGGGGTTTCACCATCTTGGTCAGGCTGGTCTTGAACTCCTGACCTCATGATCAACCTGCCTCGGCCTCCCAAAGTGCTGGGATTACAGGCGTGAGCCACTGCACCCGGCCTTTTTTTTTTTTTTTCGAGATGGAGTTTCGCTCTCGTTGTCCAAGCTGGAGTGCAATGGTGTGATCTCGGCTCACTGCAACCTCTGCCTCCCGGATTCAAGAAATTCTCCTGCCTCAGCCTCTCGAGTAGCTGGGATTACAGGCTCGCACCACCATGCCTGGCTAATTTTTTGTACTTTTAGTAGAAATGGGGTTTCACCATGTTAGCCAGGCTGGTCTTGAACTCCTGACCTCAGGTGATCCGCCTGCCTCGGCCTCCCAAAGTGCTGGGATTACAGGCGTGAGCCACCACGCCCGGCCCATCTAGAGTTTTTAATTATAATATTAGTCCTCTAAAAATGCTATCACTTAAAAAAATTTTATCATAACATTCAAATGTTTGGCAAAAGCATGTGATCCCAGCATGTTTCTTTGTCTTCTTCCCCTTCCCTCTACCTTTTAAACACTTTTTATAAGTTCCTCATACTTTCTTCCACAGACAATTTTCAACAAGTCTAGTCAAACTTATAGAAGCAGAAATTAGAATGGAATCTCTGATGTTTAATGTTCTTATTACAACAGAAATAAAATATAATAAAACAAGCACAAATTCCACCTGATTTTTTTACTTGCCTTATCAAGAAAAATCAAGAAGCCCTGTGTTGTGTGTCTGTGAATGGGCCCTGCAAAAATAGCTTGGGGGGAAATAACTCTACAAAAATCTTGACTTACAGGTTTTAACAAATGTGCTGTCAAACGCAACTCTTACTTGCACAATAACATGCAGCTTTCCCTCTTTGGTGTCTGCCTTGCACTTTAAAAGCCCATGGAAGATGGAATTTTATTCTCTCAGTTAAGAGTCAACAAAACTACGATCATCACTCCCTTTTCTTTTCTAGAATATTTCAATGTGTTCACTGCAGAAGATAAAGGCCTGATTAAAACAAAATAATTCACTATCTTACCCAGGCTATATATTGGATTTTTTTTTTTTTTTTTTTTTTTGAGACAGTGTCTCACTCTGTCGCCCAGGCTGGAATGCAGTGGCACGATCTCGGCTCACTGCAACCTCTGTCTCCTGGGTTCAAGCGATTCTCCTGCCTCAGTCTCCTGAATAGCTGGGATTACAGGCACCCACCACTATGCCCGGCTAATTTTTGTATTTTTAGTAGAGACGGGGTTTCACCATGTTGGCCAGGCTGGTCTCGAACTTCTGACCTCAGGTGATCTGCCTGCCTCAGCCTCCCAAAGTGCTGGGATTATAGGCGTGAACCACCACGCTCGGCCTATATTGGATTTTTAAAATGTTCACATAAACTGAAACTTTGATGAGAGAATTTTTAAAAATCAAAATTGCTACTTAAAAATTTTTAATTAGTTCAAATAATGTGACTTTAAAACGAATATTCATAGATTTTAATATAGGAAAAATCTTGGCTAATTTTAAATTGATGCAGTTTATAATCTAGAGATAATACTGATTAAACCAATATCCATTTCATAATAATCAACCTTAATTGTCACTAAGACTGATGGGGAAGGACTGAATAGTTTAAAAACAAAACAAAACAAAACAAAAAAAGACTGTTTGAGCAGAGAATCAGAAAGTTAAGAAAACTCATCCTGATCCTGACTAAAGTCAGTACAAAACAGCCATAAAGAGTGCTTGGATAAGAAAATTAACTTTCTCAACAACGTGAGCAGCAAGGAGCTTGGAAATGAGATACTGTATGGAAAAATAAAAGCTCTTCAGCTTGTTCCACTAGACAAATGAAATCACAGCTGTTCAGCTAAGGCCCTAACAATGATGATGATGATAATCATAAACAACATCATCATCACTTTATTGAGCCGTTGCACCAGGCACTATGCTGCCTTATTTACACGGTGAAGACTATGAATAACCCCATTTTACAGATACGGAAACCAAGGCACAGGGAAGTTAAGCAGCTTCCTTACGGACACAGATTTAGTAAGTGGCAAAGTCATGATTAGAATTCATGTAGTCTGGTTGCAAAACCCACACTCATCATTTCTACATTTTACTCACTGTCCTCTCCAGCTGTGAGAAGTAGAACGCCAATGAGAATTTAAGACTTAGTTGGTGGATTCATGATTGAAAGCTATGAGAAGATTCTATACAATGAATGACATCTTCTGCAACATCCTTACAGTTGTGTGACAGTTTCTCAAGGTTCTTTCTTATAATATCACCTCTGAATACAGGTGACAAATGTGAATGTGAAGTTCTACTCCTGTGGACTCACATGCACTTCAAAATAAATTGATTACAAAATCCCCTTAGTAGCTGACTAGTTAACATAAGGCTGATAGCCACAAGGTAATGTAAAGGGAAATATCCACCCCAAGAGTGTGACTTGGTTTTTATTATTATTTATTTATTTATTCTTTTTAGAGATGGGGTCTTCCTTGGCTACCCAAGCTGGAGTGCAGTGGCATAGCCAAAGCTTACTGTATCCTCAAGCTCCTGGGCTCAAGCAATTCTCCTACCTTAGCCTCCCAAGTAGCTGGGATTACAGGTTAGTACCACCATGCTTGGCTAATTTTATTTTTTGTAGAGACAGGGTCTTGTAATGTTGCCCAGGCTGGTCTTGAATTCCTGGCCTCAAGCAGTTCTCTAACCTCAGCCTCCCAGCTAGGATCCTTCCTCCTGAAGACAATTAGATAGGCTAGTTGTGAGGACAACCCCTAGTTTGAATGAAGTCATGTCATCAGGACAGCTAGGTAAGGAGAGAGGACAGACCAAGTGCATCCAATAGAAGGACCAAGTCATTACAATGCAAGTTAAAAAGAAGAGGTGGTCAGAATACATCCTATTCTATCCCTCAAGAAATTAGCATTCACTCATACAAAAGACAGTTCCACTAACCGAGAGTCTCATAGTTACTGGAAAACAGAGGTTGTGTAAAAGTAAACAGTGACAAGTGAGAACATAACCTGCCATCATGCAGTAATTAACAGACTGTGTTTCTTACAACCCTAGAGTGTCAAGGGGATATCCCTTAGTGAAAAGGTCCTCCAGTCCCTTTATGTAGATATCTGTTTTATATTTGTAAGATTCTGAGTAAGTTTCTATCTGACAGAAAGGGCACTGCTACTTTTTAAAAAGTTTATAACCACCACTTTACCATATTTTTCAACTCTCTAGGGATACTGTTTGGCTTGTTCATTAGATCTAAAAACACCAGATATAAAAATCTTATCTGGCTAGGTATGGTGGCTTACGCCTGTTACCCCAGCACTTTGGGAAGCTGAGGCAGGAGGATTGCTTGAGGCCAGATGTTCAAGACCAGCCTGGACAACATAGCAAGACCCCAATCTATATTTAAAAAAAAAACAAAAAAAAAAAGTTTTTTTGAGTCAGGGTCAGGGTCTCCCTCTGTCACCTATGCCAGAGTGCAGTGGTGTGATCTTGGCTCACTGCAACCTCTGCCTCCTGGGCTCAAGTGATCCTCCCACCTCAGCCTCTTGAGTAGCTGGGAATACAGGCACATGTCACTGTGCCCGGCTAAGTTTTGTACTTTTTGTAGAGATGGGGTTTTGCCATGTTGGCCAGGCTGATTTTGAACTCTTGGGCTCAAGCGATCTGTCCACCTTTGCCTCCCAAAGTGCTAGGATTACAGACATGAGCCACTCTGCCTGGCCTACAAAAAACCTTTAAAAAAAAATTTTGTACCAGTTGTTACAGTGAGAACAAATAATTACACAAAAATTATTTGAAAGGCAACTACCTGCCAAACAATGTTACATACTTGCTCTGAACTAAAATAAACATAGTATTACTTACATATACACCACTGTTTAACTACAGCATGCTAACAATCATATTATCAAGTACCAATGAAAAAATACAAATTCAATTTCTACCAAAATATTTTCATTAAAATCAAAACCCAACTTTTCTGTTTCTATTTTGATTCCTAACCCTACCAAAGCAATATAAACCGAGCAGTTACTGAGGTTGTCTCGTTCATTAGTGACCTGGTTCTACCTGATGTGGCCTTATATAAAGAGATTGCATTATATAGAAAACGTCAGATCTTATGAACTTAACTCACCAAAATGATCTGAAGGAAGACCTCATATTGTCGTATATTATATAGCGCTTCTTTTAACATATATGGCTGAAGTTCAGCCCTCATGAGTGGGTCGTTGGCTGCCTTCTCAAGGATGGCTGTGTAGCGGTATACCTGGCTCCGGGCAGTCTCAAGCTGGTAATCAATATGCTGCATGGTGGCTGGGATTGCTACATGGAGAACAGCTGGCACTGTTTGTAAGAGTATGAAAAGGCAGCCATAAAGGAGACTAAAAACAATTAAGGAGAAGAAGCCTAGAAAGTAGTTACATTTTAAACATTAAGTTAGGGTTTTTTTCCCCAATCAAATTAGTAATAATGAGGTATGTGTTTCATGGGTCCCACAACATAAAGAAAATCTAGGCCGGGGGTGGTGGCTCACACCTGTAATCCTAGCACTTTGGGAGGCCAAGGCGGGCGGATCACGAGGTCAAGAGATTGAGACCATCCTGGCCAACATGGTGAAACCCCGTCTCTACTAAAAACACAAAAATTAGCTGAGCGTGGTGGCGCATGCCTGTAATCCCAGCACAGGAGAATCACTTGAACCCGGGAGGCGGAGGTTGCAGTAAGCCGAGATCGCGCCACTGCACTCCAATCTGGGCGACAAGAACGAAACTCCATCTCAAAAAAAAAAAAAAAAAAAAGAATCTAAAACAAGTTCAAACAAAAGATATTATCAGAATGATAACCCAGTTATAGTAGGTCAGCTTTTGCCACTAAATATAGAAGAGTTCAGAGAATAGGCAGAGTTTGGTATTATGTGTTGTTAACCATGTGCTTCCAGAAAAGCCACTGACCCTTCCTTTTGTATATCTTCTTTTCTAGTTATTAAAAAAAAAAAAAAGGAACGTTTGTTAAGAAACTCATCTGGATGGTGAAAAATGACAGAATAGTCTAGCAAGGAAGGGTCATTTATGAAAATGGAAATTTGACTTTTTAGAACAGTTTTTAAAATAGAAAAAATTACCCTTTTATACTAGATTAGTGATTTGGTGAAAGACACTAACACCTTATCAGTGGGCCTACAGGAGTACCAAATTTCATAAGGAAGTTACTTCTACTGGTAGGTACTTCATTAAATATTTCATAAGTACTTTCAAACTTATAAAGAATGCATTAAGTATATAACCACAAAGTAAATGCCCCCGAATTTAGAGATTTGAAATATCTCCTCGTGGATCTTTTCATTCCATTAACTGCACCAGGAACTGTTTTCAGGAAGATTTTTATTTTTTAAATAACTAAATTGTACTCCCTTTTGGTTACGGACTTGCAGTAATGAACACAAAGCCCCGCTGAACTGGGAGGTTGGCTTTGAGCAGGACCCTTCATTGCTTTCACTGATTCACTTTCTCCTACTAGCTTCATGGTACATAAAATGTAAAGTCTTGCCCCAGCAAAAGTAAAAATCACTACACATTATAAACAGTAGTTATTCTTAAGGAAACAGTAAAAAATGCAAATCTTAAATTTAAGAATGCCAGTGGTGTGTTGTTTATTATTTTCCTCACTGTGCAAGTTAAATTTTAAACATACATAACCTTTAGAATTAACCTAATGATATACCTACAATCATCAATGCCTTCTCCTCCTTTTCCACAGTCTCTGTTAAATAAACGAATTCCAGTAACAATCATGGTGAGTTCTTTCAGCTGGCGTTCTTTGTCCTTCTTAGAAAGAGTTAGAAATGTCCCAAGCTCTGCCTGAGGAAAAACACTCTGTAGAGCAGCTAAAATAAACCAGAAAAAAAAAAAAGGAAAACAAAATGATAGAATAAAGATATCAGACGTTAAATAAGGTTTTTCTTTAGCAGCAAGTTAAGGGTCTGAGTTACTTATATGATTCTTTAAATTACTGATACCTGATTATAGGATACATAATAAAACTTATCACACATCAAAGCTGGATTACTGAGAGTTATGCCATTGCCTCATGTCCATTTTTAATAATTAAGCATCCAGCAGTAACTTTTTGGCAATGGGCATGAAAACAAGCTTTCTAATTAGGAATCTGAGCCAAAAAATGGATGCTTTAAAATAATTATGGAAGAAAGCCATAGGAGAGCTAGACATTTTTCCTATTCCTCATTTTAAAGGATGAAAGAGGGCAAAGATTTCCTAAGGATAAAATGGTGCCCCTTTCCATCACCCATTTTAAATGACAGACTCAATTTCTTTCATCAATATGAAATATCCGTTTTCAGCTTTTCCATTTACTCAATCAGCCTGGTACCCTCAATCCTACTATCAATGTTTCTCTAATGGGGTGTAATAGGTGCCTAGATATGTACAGCTCTAGGAAAATTAGCAATATTTCACTTTCTAGAGGTGCTACTTGAGTTTTAGAATGGATACACAGTGTAAAAGGAGACTGGGTACATTTTAACTCATTTGTGCTGATTTTTTTTTTTTCAGATAAAAAGGGAACTTCAATCTTTAACACTTCTAATTTAACATGTTTTATAAAATGCAATGACCATATATTTTCACTTATGAAATGGAAATTGGTTATACTTTTTACCTGTTACCTCTCTGACAGTCTTGATGTCTGTAGGGGATCCAAGGCCAGAGCGGAGTAACACATAGCTGATAATCTTCCGGTAGAGGCTTTCCAACTCTTCTTTAGCACATGCTCTGTTATCTGTAATTTCTCGGGTAACAGAGCCTAATCTAGACTCTAGGACCCGGTGATGTTCTTCGAGAAATTCCACTAAAATTGCCAAATAACAATGTTCTATATATTTAATTTTTAGAATTCTTCTTACGTAAGAACTAGAGAAAAACTGGATTGGATATGGCAATTCTACTTCAGGAAAACAAGTAATTTCTTAAGCTGTAATAATGAAATAAAAAACAGTGGCCAGCATGTAGCCTCAAGACAAAAATCCAGGAGGGAAGATTTATTACAGTGACTTAAATGGAATACTTTGTCAAAACACCTAAGACTTTAAACAGCCAAACTAAACAGAAGATATCAGAAAAGGCTAAAACCTCCCAATTAAGCAGAAAATAAAGAAGACCATTTCTACAACATATATATTATATATTTTAATTTTAATACTATATGAAAAAATAAATATATACATATTATATATTTATGCTATATGTAAGCACATGTAGTATACTATACATAAGCATATATAGTAGCAGAAATATATATGTAGTATATATGTTCCTTTCGGTTACGTGTATTTTTATTTCAGTTCTAGATAAATTTCCTCTGAAAAGCATTATTGATAATATGATGTTGCATCGAGAACTGTATCCCTCCTCATTCCTCCTGTGATATGCTGAGGGACAGGCTTCACTTTGGCAGGACACTATGTTCCCTGAGTTGTTGCAAGTACAATTCTGCAATGACTCTATAAGACAACCCATATTACTATTACAAGGTCAATAATTAACATATCCACCACTCACAGTTTATACCTATACCCTTGCCACAAAATCAACTGAGAACTTTTTGCAAATTAAAAATTTGTTTAAATAACAAATTTAAAAATCTATAGGTTAAATTTTATCAATTATATGACTATTTCTTGCTTTAAAATTTCACTATTAAGCAAAAACGCAAGATATATACTTTTACATAGGTAGCATAACTGAAACTAACAAAGAGAAAAATCACCAAATTGTTAATAATGATTGTACTATACAGTAGAGGTAGAGGTAGTCCATAGAGAAATAGACTTGTTTTACATAGCAGGTGCAGAGGCAGTCCATAGAGAATTACATTTTCCTTTTTCTTTTGTTTCCAACTTGTCTTTGATGTATGCATTAAATTACTTACATAATGAGCCAGGCATGGTGGCTCACACTGATAATCCCAGCACTTTGGGAGTCTAAGGCGTAGACAGATCGCTTGAAGCCTGGATTTCGACACCAGCCTGGGCAACATGGCGAAATCCCGTCTCTACTAAGAATACAAAAATTAGCTGGGCATGGTGGCACACACCTATAGTCCCAGCTACTCGGGTGGCTGAGGTGGGAGAATTGCTTCAACATGGGAGTCAGAGGTTGCAGTGATCTGTGGATCGTGCCACTGCACTCCTGCCTGGGTGACAGAGCAAGACTCTGTCTCAAAAAAAATTTACATATTGAAACGTTTTCTAAACTTAAACTCCCCTTCGTTCATTTTTGAATAGTTACATAATTTAGGTAATTATAATGAGATAATAACATAAACCAGGAACAAGAAAATCTATAAATTAAAAACTTTTAACTTCAATGGGCTGAATTCCTAATTATTATGTATTAGTGCCACTGGAAACAATAATTATGAGCACAATAATTGGAATTCACTTTTAACACTCACAAAGGCCAATGGTTTTTTTTCATTTAGCATTTCTAACATTGTTGTATTCCTCAAAGTTGATTGCCAAAAATTAAATTGTTAAATTGATTAAACAATTAAGTTCATTGTCAACCAAATGAAGCCCTTCTTAGCTGAAATACAGTATGAAATTTTTTAAGTATAAAAATAGGTAGTATACATTACCTCGATTCGTATAATTCATATCGAAGTAGACTTGCATCTTAATAGTGTCCAGGGATGGATTTTTAGTATCCAATAGCCGAGTCATACAAAGCTAGAAAAGAATGTCCCATGAATACTTCCAGTTATAGTTTTTGAGACAGTCAAGTATTTCCTAAAGTTATTTTCAAAAATAAAGGGAAAAGCAGTGGTTCCTGATATTGATTCACCAATAACCCCTTTTATTTTTTTTTTCTCCTTGAGGACTTCAGGCTTTATAGTTTATTTAACCAATAACTTTTTTTATTTTTATAGATTTAGGGGGTACAAGTGTCATTTTGTTACATGGATATATTGCGTGTAGTGGTGAAGCCTGGGCTTTTAGGGTAGCTAACACCTGAATAGTGGACATTGTACCCATTAAGTGATTTCTTATCCCTCGCTCCCCTCTCACCCTCCCAAGTCTTCAATGTCTACTGTTCCACTCT
Organism: Pan troglodytes; assembly: GCF_028858775.2. Lineage (NCBI taxonomy): Eukaryota > Metazoa > Chordata > Mammalia > Primates > Hominidae > Pan > Pan troglodytes. The sequence goes on along the minus strand of NC_072403.2, from coordinate 99,409,854 downwards.
CTATGTCCCTGGGTACATATTATTGAGCTCCCACTTATAAGTGAGAACATGTGGTATTTTACTTTCTGAGTTATTTCACTTAAGATAGTAGCCTCCAGTTCCATCCATGTTGCCACAAGACATGATTTCATTATTTTTTATGGCTCAATAGAACTCCATTGTGTGTATGTGTGTATACATTTTCTTTATCCAATCATCTGTTGATGGACACTTAGGTTGATTCCATATCTTTACTACCAATAACATTTGTTAAGTAATAAGTTATTTCCCTTGAGTTAACCAATAATCATCATGCCAGGTGGCTAGTAGTCTAGTTGAAGGCAAGAAACCTGATGTTTTGGTTAGTTTGAGCAGTCTAAATGTGGGTAAATGTTCCACAAAGCTTATATTCCAGTCTAAAACTCTTCTAGAGTTCCTCATTACTATTTATTTGTGCCTTGAACAACACTCCTCATTTTATTTTATAAAAAGCTGCTGCAGCTGGTGCAGTGGCTCACACCCGTAATCCCAGCATTTTGGGAGGCAGAGGTGGGCAGATCACCCGATGTCAGGAGTTCGAGACCAGCCTGGTCAACATGGTGAAACCCGTCTCTACTAAAAATACAACAATTAGCCAGGCATGGTGGCACACACCTGTAGTCCCAGCTACTCGGGAGGCTGAGACAGGAGAATCGCTTGAGAACCCGGGAGGTGGACATGGCAATGAGCCAAGATCATGCCACCACACCCCAGCTTGGGGGACAGAGCGAGACTCTGTCTCAAAAAATAAAATATAATTAAATTAAATTAAATTAAAATTAAAAAGCTGCTGCAACCACCCCCCTCTCTTCACAAAATTTCTCTGGTTCTACCCTTGATATTTCTTCTCCTGGTCTGTTTTCTCCTATGAGCCCCCACATAGATGGCTCATTCCCCTTCTCTGCCTTGCCTCTTTATATTGAATATCAACCTCAGTTTTTCTTTCCTTCTCTCATCTCTACTCGTCACCTCCCTCCCCCACTTCCTTCACTGCTCACTCTGTAGGCTGAATATACTGCAGCTGGCAGGCACTTGGCAGCATCACTCTCAACCCATCTCCCTGAGCACCAGCCCTGCTTTCCTGGGAGGAGGGAGGGGAGAATGCAAGACTGAGGATTGGACACTGTGTCTTTGCAGAAGCCTGTGCACCTGGATCCCTCCACATAGAGAAGTACTGTCCTAAAATGCACACTTAAAAAAATAGCTCATCCACATGATTTTTAGTTGAGAAAAAAATTGTCACTTGAATATAACATACGTTGTTAGTTTATGTACCTGTCGTACTAAAAGTATATTGGCTTGATTCTTTCCAACTTAGTTGAGTTGGGGAATTGGGGGGAATGGAAAACTCTTCTTGGGTCATGACAAGGAGAACAACTTATTTTCTGCCCCTCCTTGATTCTCTTCCACGGCTTTCCAATAAAATTTCTGACTGCCACAATCACTTCCCCTATTGCTAAGAACAAGCTTTATACCATCTTTTCTCTGCATCCTCACCAATATCTGTTATGTTTTTACTTTTTAAAGATATTCTAACTGGTGTAAGATTGTATCTCATTGTCAGAATAGAAAATCCAGACACAAAGCCACATACCTGCAGTCAGGTGATCTTTGACAAAGTCAACAGAAACATACACTGGAGAAATGACATCCTATTCAATAAATGGTGCTGGGAAAATTGGATTACCATATGCAGAAGAATGAAACCCATCCCAATGTCTCACCATATACAAAAATTAACAACTCAAGATTGATTAAAGACTTAAATGTAAGACCTGAAACTATAAAAATAACAGAAAAAAACCTAGGGCTGGGCATTGGCCTACGCAAAGAATTCATGACTTAAAAGTAAATGCAACAGAAATAGAGAAATTGGATTTAAATAAATTAAAAAGCTTCTACACATCAAAATGAATAATCAACAGAGTGAAAAGACAGCCTGCAGAATGGGAGAAAATATGTACAAACTATGCATCTGACAAAGGACTAATATTCAGGATCTACGAGGAACTCAAACTCGACAACAACAAATAACCCCATTATAAAGTGGGCAAAGGCCATGAATAGATATTTTTCAAAAGAAGACATACAAATCGCCAAAAAGCATGAAAAAAATGCTCAACATCACTCAGCATTAGAGAAATGCAAATTAACTTAGTTCTATTTAACTTCACAGTATATGACAAACTAGTTAATGCTTGCAATGTAAGACATTAGTAACAAGGTTTCACTAAAATACTGTAGCAGATGCTGCTACCTGCCCAATTTCCCTGCCCTTCCTTCCTTACTAACAGAGCCTCAATTTGGATTGGGGCAAGGATTTATTCATCTAAGAAAGAAAAAAGAAGTGAATGTCCCTGGATCACTTACAATATCATTCTGGTCAATAAATGTTAAGTAGATGGGAGGGATTCTGGGAAAATTATTATTTTCTGGATAGAAGGTGATAGACCCAATTGGCACACATATTTTGCCCTTTGTCTTTCCCCCTTCTTTCTGCCTAGAGGCAGGGTAGCTATCTTTTGACCACCAGATGACCATATTGCAAGGATGGTGTGCCCCAGGAAGCCAGGAAGAATGGTCTATGTCTCTCCAGATTTTGTGTTATGAGAAAAATACCTCGTGTATACTACTATTTTGTGGGCTTTTGTTTCATGCAGCTGAAGGCAATAATGACTAATACAAATATTGTATTTACAACTGAGAATACGTAATTGCAAATTTGAGGACTGTTGGGTAATCACCTTAACAAGATTCTGCACATCACTTTTCATGAGGGTTCTATCCATGTTAAAGCCATTACTTGGATCCAGGACAACAGCTTTCACCTAGAAAAAAGTAGGAACGAGTCCATTAACTAGGAAAGAATCCATTAAGCAATTTTATTTCATATTATTAGCTTAATATGTTTCCATTTTTAAAACAACTACCTCTTGATTACGTTGGGGTTGGTTTTCCAACTATTCTTCTTATTACTGAACTCATCAGTACCCTTGTTAGAGGTTGAAGAAAGGAAGCAACAAACATCAAACTTGAATATGGTGCTAGAAAAGTTATATGGGGAAATAAGTTGAAAGCAATGGCTAGGTTTTCAATTGGGAAACTATGGCATATTTTATTGTATTTTTATTGTGTATTGTTAACCAAAAGCAAGAACAGAGAAACCACAGCAATGAGTAATTTTTAACAACGGCAAACAAAAATACACGTCAAAAAATTCCCACACAGGAGAACATTATTGATGTTTCCAAAACTCATCAAGGTCTTCTAAATGTCTCTATAAATCTAGAACTCACATGCTCTATAAACTTTTTAAAAATGTTTTCACAAATTTGTCCAATTATCTCGTTATGCTTCAACTGAAAAACATTTATGAAAGCCTCACAGAATTTAAAGGGGAAAATGGACACCACATCTTAAAAAACCTCTTAATAAAATAGTAATCACAAAAATATTTCTTCTTACCATAAAAGCAATCAGAGTTTCAGAAACAATCTCTCCATGGGCTGCACATTCTTGTCCTATTTCTCGTATAATACTCCTTATAACACTTTCGGCCTGAGTTGGAGGCATTCTGGCTAAATAAAACAACAATTTTTTTTAAAAAAACTGTGGTTTTATGCAAATTTATTTTTTTCCTCTTTTGATTTCTGCAATATTGTATTTGTAAACAGTCATAATATCATCTATTAGCTTATTAGCATTTTTATTAGTATCTAGGCCTCTCCTGTTTTTCATTATTTTTAAAAATGAAGGACTTTATTGAAGACAGACAACGATTGGGATTTCAAATAATTGAAACATTTGATAAATAACATTTTCAATTATTTAAATTATGGTCACTAAACATATATTCCTATCATGATATTCTTAATTAAAAAAAAAAAAAGGCTAAGCAGGCTGGGCGCGATGGCTCACGCCTGTAATCCCAGCACTTTGGGAGGCCAAGGCAGGCAGATCACCTGAGGTCGGGAGTTCGAGACCAGCCTGACCAACTCAGAGAAACCCCGTCTCTACTAAAAATACAAAATTAGCCGGGAGTGGTGGCACACGCCTGTAATCCCAGCTACTTGGGAGGCTGAGGCAGGAGAATCGTTTGAACCCGGGAGGCGGAGGTTGCGGTGCCATTGCACTCCAGCCTGGGCAACAAGAGCGAAACTGTGTCTCAGAAAAAAAAAAAAAAAAAAAAAAAAAAAGGCTAAGCAGTATTTGTAGGGGAGGGAGGTAAAATTAATGAGAAACCCAAGAGTACAGCTTTAAAAGGAGAAATGCTTATTCCACCACATTCATTAAATGACCCTTCGTAACTGTACTAGAATCTTGGAAAACAATTCTTGCTCAGATCATTAAAATGATCTTTTCCGCACATCTAAAATAGAGTTCAGACTCTCGATAAAAAACATAAAAGCATTTACTATAAGGAAAAAGTGGTAGGTTTTGATCGAGTTTTCTGATTTTCCTGAATATCAGTAACTAAGCACAATGGAAGTTGGCATGTAGAGTATAACAAAGGCAATATCAAGTAGATAAAGCCAACTCCTCAGCATTATTAGCTTTCCAATGGATGAGTACGAAGCACTAGGCATTTTGTCCAGTGAAACCAGATTGCCTGGATTCCATGGTGACCCGACCACTGTCCAGCTGTGAGACCTCGGGCACTTGCTTCACTTCTTTCCAGAGGTGTGAGGACTAAATTAGTCCTATGTTTTTAGTGGTTACAACAGTGCGCGGCTTAAGGGAATCGCTTAAAACAGCTTAGAATCAGTACTCCAAGATCACAGGCAGCGCATGCGCAAGTGCCAGTCAGTGGGAGAGTCCGTCGCGCTCCGGGTCTGTGTGCGCATGCGCGCCGCTGCCGGGTCGCTAGGGACGCGGCTCAGCACCTTCCCCGCACCCACCCTCCAATTACTAAGTCTCCCGAGGTCCGGCTTCTGGGGTAGCCAGTGGAGCGGAACAGAAGCGGGAGGCCTCAGGCACCCGCGCAAAGGCTAGAGGGCAGCCCTGCAGCCCTGGGGTGGCGCCTCCGGCAGGAATGGACCGCTGTTCCAGCTCTGCGGCGGCGCAGCCTAAAAAAGGATCGAGACTGAGAGCTAAGTCTCGACGAGGCAGGACGCTGTCCTCCAGCCGCCCGAGCTCCGCCAGCCGCCCCAAGCTCGCCGCCTGGCGGGGTGCGCCTCCGGGTCAAGGGCGCGGAGCCCCGAGTAGGCTGACCTGGATCGGAATCGACAGCAGGAGCCGTGTCTGTCTGTTTCTGTCCTGGGGCCCTCACCGCGACAGTCAGAGCAGTTGGGCGCTCGCAGCCACCGCCGCGTAACCATGGAGATGGAAGGCTCCGGACCAGAGGGGGCGGGGCCAGGTGGGGGTGGGGCGGGGTCCCACTTTGAGGGTCTTTCCCCCAAAAGATGGGCTGGAAAAACTTTAAAAACAAAGCAATTTCAGGCAGAGACACCTTAACCTCCGTGGTTAAGACTGTGAAACACAAGTTCTCGTAAATAAGGATATTAACTTGCTAGCGTGGGAATGATGAGGCGGCTTTGAAAGCGGGGTGGGGGAGAGGGAGGAGCCAGTTGGAGAGGCTGGGAAAACGGAAGGGCTGTATCCTGGGCAAATAGAGTTCTTGTAAAAGTATCTAGTTTTAAAAAACAAAAGTAAAAAGTATCGAGGTTTTATTTCATGTCCCGTTGTTCAAAGGAAGTCTGTAGCAGAACGCTCCAAGATGCCCGAAGAGAAAACTGCTCATTCAAGAAGCACATGATAAGAACACATTAGTGTCCGAGTCAAAATAATGAGGTTTTATCCCTTAACGATAATATCGTTAGGCCCACCTTCAGACGTGAAAGTGTGAAAAAGGATTAAATACTCATTAGAAGGACAGCATCAAACAACAAGGTTTTATTTTTAAACTAATTTTTCTCAAACTGAAAACAAATATGCAGAATATGCTTTGCTTAAGGACATTCCCTGATTACTAGGAAATGAATCAACACAAAAACTCAAGAATACACATCATAATATAACACAATTTTATTTCCGCCTTCTAGAAAATGTTCCCGGAATGTGGAAGAAGCTTGTGTAAAAATAGATGTTCAGAGTAACAAGATTTATAATAGCACAGCCTTAGAAATCTAAACACGTTATTTAAGTAAAATATCAGGCAGGTATTTAAAATTATGTTAACAAAAACCTTGTGTTTGTCTTATATTTGTTAAAAGCCAAATGCGAAATTTTTATATAATATGACTTAAACTATATTGACATACATATAATGCACAAAAAGTGTACGTCAGTTTTTCATAATCACAGCAAGCAATTAGATCTAAGGATGGAATTATAGGTAAATTACTTTTATTTCTTTATACTTTTGTTTTTTCTAGATTTTTCCATAATGAGTATATATTATGATCTATAAAACAAAATTTAAAAATACAAGGGAGATGAGACTGGCTATTTGTAGAGAATGAACCCAATTTAGATATACAAATATACTGTCTGTATACAAGGTAAAGCAACTAAAGGACGGTGAGATAGCAAAATTTTAACAGTGGTTGTAACTTTGTAATGGCTTATGGCTGATTTGTCTTCTTTATACTTTAAGATAGCCAGCAAAATGTCTTCCATGAGCATATATTATATATTAGAATATTAAATATCTTTTAAGATGGTAAGAATAATACCATCATATTAAGTATAGTTTTAAACTAATGGGCAAATCCTGGCACAAATACTCCCTGAGTATGTTTGATACTGTTAATTCCTACTTAATGTCAATGTTTTCTTCTCTTTCTGTTACTAATTTAACCCTGTGTTGGGAATGACAGTGTTCTCTTTTAAAAAAAAAAAAAATCTCTCAACCTCTTTCTCAGTGAGAGTGGCCTAGCCAATGAGATGTAAGTGTAATCACTGGATGAGGTGTCAGGGAAAGCACTTCCATTTTATGTCTATTGCCTTTCCTTTTCTTTCTACTTGAAATGAGAATATGCTGGCTGAAGCTCCAGCAGCCTTGCTGTGAACATAAACATGAGGGTCACATCTTAAGGATGGTGGAACAAAAATGAAAAAGGAACCTGAGTTCCTGGTAACGTCATGGAACAGCCCTGTCAGCTTCTTGACTGGCTATCTCCAGACTTTGCATGAGAGAAGATAAACCCCTATTTTATTAAGCTACTATTATTTGGGTTTTTTGCTACATTCAGCCAAACTGAATCCCTGACTGCTACAATGGGTATGACTTTGGAAGTATTATTTAGCGTTTTGTGCTACATTGAATTATTCTCCCTAATCCTTCATGCCTCTTAGCATCCACACCTTTGCCATGGACTTTGGTGGAGTATACTTCCCCAATCCTTGATTTTGAATTTAGCCATGTGACTTGCTTTGGCCAATGGGTTGTGGTGAAGCAACGGTGTGCCAAATCAGATCCAAGATCTTAAAGAGACCCCATATTTCTGCTTTCTCTCTTGTGCCTGTATCATTGCCATGAGAAGTACATACAAAGCAAGCTCTTTGGTCCCAGAATCACATGCATATGGCACAGAATTGCCTGAACCGATCTTTTAGTAAGATGCAGAGATGCCCAACTGGGGCCCAGCCTAGATCAGCCAAACTCCAGTCAACCTGCAGATGTGTGATAATGAATGAGTATTGTTTTAAACCGCTGAGTTTTTGAGTGGCTTATTATACAGTATAAGTGTGGAAAGAGTTCATTTATAAACCTTTCAGTGATCTAAATTTCTCATTTATAAAACAAAACAATGGTATCTATCTCGTGGAGTTGTGAGAGTAAAATGAGATAGCCGTCATGAAGCAGTTAGCACAGCATCTGACATAGATAAAAGGATTCATAAATTTTAGATACTAGTATTTTATGACCTTTATCATGGTTATTATTGACAACATCAACTATGACAATATATTTTATACTCCCATGGTTTATTGGACTTCTAGTCTTTGTAGAACTATTTGTTCCTAGTTTTAACACGGCAGCAATGGCATTTAATTAAAAAACACGGAGGAACCAGAGTGCATCCAGAGAATGATAAGAAAAATTTTGTCAGAATAAGATAGAGAGAACTGGATATATTTACCTTGAGAAAAAGAAGGCATGAGAACTCTTCTCAGTTTTGTTAAAAGAGAAACCAAGCTTTATGTTGTTTCAAAACACCAGATTACAAATCTACATAAAACAGTCTTAAAATAGAATTGTGATGGAAGTCATCCTAGAAGAAGTGAAACCCATTTTATCAAATGTTTTTTATCTAAAAGCTAAAAGATTGCCTTTAAGAATATTGTAGAATTAATTTCTTCTGATTAAGTATCTTTAATATGTCACAAACTGTTCAACATTTAAAGAGAGAATTATATATTTTTCCTTTTCCTCAGGCTTTAAGAAGTTTTAAGCTCAAATGAGTTGAGCTTCTTAGCATGTTTAATAATTCTTTATTGAGCCGGGCACGGTGGCTCACGCCTGTAATCCCAGCACTTCGGGAGGCCAAGGTGGGTGGATCGCCTGAGGTCAGGAGTTTGAGACCAACCTGGCCAACATAGTGAAACGCCGTCTCCACTAAAAATACAAAAAATTAGCTGGGCACGGTGGCGGGCGCCTGTAATCCCAGCTGCTCGGGAGGCTGAGGCAGGAGAATTGCTTGAAGCTGGGAGGCGGAGGTTACAGTGAGCCGAGAGATCGCTCCATTGCACTCCAGCTTGGGCAACAAGAGCGAAACTCCGTCTCAAAAACAAACAACAACAACAACAAATAATAATAATTTTTTATTGAATACTGGACGTTGTGAATTGCATCCTTGTTCAGTGTCTGAATTGTCCCCCTTTAGGAAGGGTTGTGCTGTTTTTTTCAGCCAGTTATTTGTGGATGAGTTTGATTCATTTGTGGACTGTTTTTAAGCTTTATTAGGGTAGGTCTAGAGTAGTCTTCATTCCAGAAATAATTTGGCCTTACTACTAATTAATAACTGCTCAGAGGTCTTCAATGAATTCCTTGGTTTTCACTGAGGACTCTTCACTCTGGCTGGTCAGAGCTCAAATGTCTTCTCATCCTCTGTGAGCTCTAAGAATTATTTAGCTTATACTCCCTGGTCATTCTGTGCTTGACTGTGTGGATTGTCAATCCATACATGAACAGCCAAGTACTTAGCAAAGTCTCAGATTTATGAATTCTATTTATTTATTTGTATAGCTTCATCCCTTCCAAAACTTTGCCCTTCAATTTCCACATCTGTGAACTCTGATCTCTGTCTCCTCAACTCAATAAAGTCCCTAGACAGTGGGTTTACCTTTCTATGCCCAGGATCTGGAAACTGCCTCCAGGCAGAAATTTGGGGGCAATAATAGCAAACAGTTGTTTTATATATTTTGCCCAGTTTTCTAGTTGTTTGTGGTAGGAAGTTAAGTCCAGTCCTTGTTATTCCATCATGGTCAGAAGTGGAACCTCGGGTAACCTTGGAGAGAGGCTAATAGGAAATAACCATCTGGGAGGGTAGAAGAGTGGGCTTACTAGAAACTTTCAGTAACTTTCAGTAATTACTGAGAAGTAATGAATGTGCATCTGAGTGTCAGGATCATGAATTTAAAGTGAAAGCATTTTGCCATGTTAAGTGATTTTCTTTGGAAATTATTCAGCAGCTCATGAGCAAGCATGATTTTGAAGAATGGTTGGCTTGACCAGGAACTAGCGTATTGCCAGACTAGCATTATCATGCTAGACCATGCATTTAAACCAATGTAGAGCAACAAAAGCAATTTACTAGTTTTTTTGTTTGTTTGTTTGTTGTGAGACAGAGTCTCACTCTGTCACCCAGGCTAGCGTGCAGTGGCACAATCTCAGCTCACTGCAACCTCCGCCTCCTAGGTTCAAGTGATTCTCTTGCCTCAGCCTCCCGAGTAGCTGGGACTAAAGGCATGTGCCACCATGCCCAGCTAATTTTTGTATTTTTTGTAGAGACAGGGTTTCACCATGTTGGCCAGGCTGGTCTTGAACTCCTAACCTCAAGTGATCTGCCCGCCTTGGCCTCCCAAAGTGCTGGGATTACAGGCATGAGCCACCGGCCCAGCCAGCAGTTCTTTAGATATTGTGAAGATCTAAGCTAAATTTTTCAGTTGCTAACAAAGATAGATAATTAACATTTGAAAGAGTACTTTGGAGCTTACAAAGCTATTTCACAGATAGATAACTCATCTGTTCCTTAAAACAGCCTCATGAGAGTGAACATTATTATTTCATTTTACAGATATAGAAATCAATATTCAGAGAGCAAGAGACTAGTCTAAGACTGCAAAGCTACTAAGTTACGGAGCCATCTTAAGTCTTATTGCTCTTATAAGTACTTAAAATGAGGGGAATTCTTTTAAGCTTCTGAAAATTCTAGACTCTTTTTCCCAAAAAATTCATAGAGCCCCTAATTTTATATATAATTTCAGATAATATACAGATTCCCTGAAGTTCATGCAAGTGGCAGTGTACTCTTGGTTTAAAATTTCTAATTTTTTCAGCACTGTAAGACAAGGTGGGAAAAAAAAAATTTCTAGTTTTTAACTTGCATCTAGATAGTAGTTACATGGCTATTCACTTTATAATTTTTTAACTGTATAGATATATACATATATACACATATACACATACATATATGTACATACACATACACGTATGTATATGTACATATATACACATATACACACATGTATATGTACACATATACGTACATATACATGTATTTATACACATATGTATATATGTATATATAAATATATATGTTACACTGACTTTTCTGTATATGTTTTATAATAAAAAATAAAGGCTCAATAATATAGAACTTCTCTACTTTTAGTTGTGCTTTGTGGATGTTAAGCATTAAAACAGAGCTGTATTCCTAAAAAATCCTCAAAAGTTAAAAAAATATATATTGTGTTATTCACTTTGTTTTCATTGTCTTTCTCCATTATTATCCATGTGCTTCACAACAGCTCTCCTTTTTTAAAAAAAACACAACCTGTATATTACATGTAGGGCATCGATTTTGAAACTGTGAAAGTCAGAGTCCTGGAATTAGCTGACAATCTCCTTTTCCAGTTTATCTTTCCTTCTCCACAAAAAGGCTTGATAACGGAGAGGGAAGTTGAGATTTCAGGTCAATAATGAGAAAGAAATTATGGAACAAATAAGACAATGCAAGTCACCCTTATTTCCGTTTCTCTTAGGATAAGCATGAGCTATTTTCATGTACTTTCCCATATCCTTTTAGTCAGGAGGATCACAAGATTATTCCTTAACCATCTTCTTCATGGAGATTCTTTTTCAAATGTTATTTACATGGGCACAGATACAAAAAGGCAGAAAAAAAAGCAGATAGTTTCGTTTCCTGATACAAACATAGCATAGCTTCTTGAGTTCAAGGGTCCTGTCTAACCCTTAAAAATCTACTTTTCTTTGTAATTATCAAGAATATTTTGGCCGGGAGCTGTGGCTCACGCCTGTAATCCCAGCACTTCGGGAGGCTGAGGCGGGCGGATCACGAGGTCAGGAGATCGAGACCATCCTGGCTAACACGGTGAAACCCCGCCTCTACTAAAAATACAAAAAATTAGCTGGGCGTGGTGGCAGGCACCTGTAGTCCCAGCTACTCGGGAGGCTGAGGCAGAAGAATGGCGTGAACCCGGGAGGCGGAGCTTGCAGTGAGCCGAGATCGCGCCACTGCAGTCCAGCCTGGGCGAAAGAGCCAGACTCTGTCTCAAAAAAAAAAAAGAATCCTTTTCTTTTTTTCTTCTCTTTTTTAAGAGACAGATTCTTTCTCTGTTGCCCAGGCTGGAATGCAGTGGTGTGATCATAGCTCACTGCAGCCTTGAACTCCTGGGCTCAAGGGATCCCCCTGCCTCAGCCTCCTGAGTAGCTGGGACTACATGTATGCACCACCACACCTGGTGAATTTTTAAATTTTTTTGTAGAGACAAAGTCTTGCTACATTGCTCAGGCTGATCTCCAACTCCTCGGCTCAAATGATCCTCCCACCTTGACCTCTCAAAGTGCTGGGGATTATAGGCATGAGCCACAGCACCTGGCCAAGAATCTTTAAAGGTAAGATGAATGACGAAAGAAAGCCTTAATTCTTCATTTTCCATCTCTTTCTCCATCGCATGAATCAGTCAGTGGAGAAATAAGGGACCTTAGCGTCAGATATTCACCACTTAAATCAGGGAGGGTAATTGAGGCATTTAAGGAAGATAAACAAGCATAGGGCTTTTTTATATATTACAAAAGAAATCAAAATTATAAGAGCACAAAAATGAAAAAAAAAAGAATCAGTGAATTCTGTTATAATCATCAAGCTTCTATAAAAAGTGGGGGCAATAGTGGTTCTTCTTTCTTAGAATTATAAACCAGGTGCAACTTCATACACATACCACATGGTCTTAATTAGGAAAACAGGATTCAAAGCATCAAAATCTTTGCTACTGTAGCATGTGTGGCAATGATTCTCAACTCTAGAGAGTGAAGGACAGCATATCAGCAATGCATTGGCAGCCCACCATGAGCAACTCTGATATGTGCTACTGATCTATTTTGTATATGTGGAAAATGTCGCTGTGTAGCTTTTCTTAAAGGTGAATATCTCCCTGTCTTTTGCTCACCCACCCTCGCACCCATCTACCCAATCCTTAACTAATGACCAAGTCTTTATTAACTTCTCTTGAACCAATTTGCTTTCTCCATTCCCACTTCTCCCACATTCATTAAAGCAACTGTCTTTGCTTGCTTAGATGACTGCAATGAACAACTAATTGAGCTCCCTGCCTCTCCAGTTTTGTACTCCCCCAATTATTTGCCTATACTTATCTTTCAAAAATAGAAATCTGATCGTGTCATTCCCTGCTCAACACCTTGTAAAGGTTTCTCAATGGTCTTTGGGTAACTCCAGACTCCTTGGCATGGTATACGAAGCCGTTAATGTCAACCTCAGCTTTCACAACTGCCTCTCCTCTCCTGACAGACTGCACTGTTGCCATTCTCTGGCCATGTTGCATTAACTTCCATTTTTTTCTGGGCTCCAGACCTTTGCCTAGAGGTTACTCCCTCTATCTCTGAATGTCCCCTTTCCTCTTCATCTGATTAATTCCTCCATGTCTTCAGAAGCCATCTCTCCTATGAAACTTTCTCTGACCGGCGATACTGGGTTTAGGGTCCTAAACCTTCACCTCTAACTAGTTCCAAAACATTTCCACCACTGCAAAAAGAAACTTCATACTTATCAAGCAGTAACTCCCCATTTCTCCATTCCCCCACTGCTTACACCTGACAAAGCTCTCAATACTCTATGGAAGTCTATTTTCCTGTCTGTCTCTCCCACTAGACCATAGCTCTTTGAAGACAAGGAGCATACCTTGTTGAGTTCCCCACACCTAAGAAGAGAGCCTGGGATGTAATAGTCACAGTTGACCATCTGGGTTAAAGAGGTGAGTATAGAAGTGAGTAGGTTAAAAAAGAGGGTGGGGGGAGATTTTTAAACATCTTTAAATTAATGTCTTTACTAAAGGGTTAGAATGATTTCAGAAGGAAATTACAATTTTGAAGGGAAAGGAAAATACATTGAAATTACAGGTTTCAGAAGAAGAGCTTCCTCTGACTCCAGCTTTGGCTCTCCTGCCTTGGGATCCCCAACCTACCCCCAAGCACCCTTGTATGCATTCCTCAGGAAGAGGGATGTTGTTCTCAGTGTTTTCCTCTTCCCTCCGTGCCTCAAACTAGGCAGCTTCCAATGGTGCCCTGGGCTTCAGAAGGTGGCCACTGAGCTGACCTCTAGGCTTGCAGGCTTCCTAGGAGAGCAGGTAGTGGAGGTGGGTATGGGGGATGGTGACTGGGCTCCAGTTTGAATTTCATCTTTATGATTCCCTCCCACTATAGGAAGCATTACGGCATGAATCCCAACGACGAAGTTTAATTTGGGACAGTCTAAACCCTTATTAAAGTCATACTATTTTCTCAATCATCAAGAAAACTGCCTTTCTCTGTAGTCCATAAGTCCTCAATTTTGTGAGGAGGAATTTTTTTTTTTTTTTTGAAACAGAGTCTCACTCTGTTGCCCAGGCTGGAGTGGAGTGGTACAATCTCACTGCAACCTCCACCTCCCAGGTTACAGTGATTCTTGTGTCTCAGCCTCCCAAGTAGCTGGGATTACAGGCACATGCCACCATGCCCGGCTAATTGTTGTATTTTCAGTAGAGACAGGGTTTCACCATATTGCCCAGGCTGGTCTCAAACTCCTGGCCTCAAGTGATCCCCCACCTCGCCCTCCCAAAGTGCTGAGATTATAGGCATGAGCCACCATGCACAGCTAAGAAGGAATTTTTTGGATCTCCTTCCACCTTTGCTGAAATTCTAAAAAAGCTGCATTCCACTTTTAGCAGCTGTTTTCTTATGGCTGAATAAATGCCAGAGATGCCATCAGATTACTTTAATTCAATTGTCTCTCAGTTGAGGAGGGCTGAACTGTCAGTTTCCTCTTGGCACAATGCAAGCAGAAAGATAGTAATAAGTGGCTGGGAGCAGTGGCTCATGCCTGTAATCCCAGCACTTTGGGAGGCCTAGGTGGGTGGATCACGTGAGGTCAGGAGTTCAAGACCAACCCGGCCAATGTACAGAAACCCCATCTCTACTAAAAATACAAAAATTAGCCAGGCATGGTGGCACTTGCCTGTAATCCCAGCTATTCAGGAGGCTGAGGCAGGAGAATCACTTGAACCTGGGAAGCGGAGGTTGGGGTGAGCCAAGATCACGCCATTGCACTCCAGCCTGGGAGACAGAGTGCAAGACTCCATCTCAAAAAAAAAAAAAGAAAAGAAAAAGAAAGATAGTAATAACTCACCTGAATTTCTCGTCAGCACTTCAGGATCATGATCTCTAACACTCATCTTCTCTCTGTCACACTCAGGGTTGGGGTGCAGCCCCAGCTGAGGTCTGAGGACAGTGGGTGGATGTGGGGCAGGGAGCTGGAAGAACACTGGAGAGACAGCAGGTAAATGAGACATGGCTTTATTCAGCAGCCCCTTCACAGGGTCAGTGTTACATTTATACACTACACAAACACTAGTGGCTGAGAGCCAGGTGGGGAGCTGCTCTATGTTATGCCTACCTGGCTGTGACTATATAAGACACAGGACTGTGCACTTGCACCCCAATCCTGCTGAGATATCTAGGCTGTTTACCTCGGCCTATTCCTGCTACCCTATGCCTGCTTGGCTACAGCACAGCCATGTTCCTTACACTCTCCAAACCTGTCCCACTCTCTGCATTCTTTATGGGATGAATTGGCATTGATTTAATAGCTGGCTCAAACCTGATCCCACTTCCCCCACTCCCTCTCCCCTCACACTCAGACCTGTCACTAAGCCTGTCCAGCCCTTCTCAGCAAGTCTCACATCCATTTCCTTCCCTAATTACTAATGCTCTCACTCAGGCAGGTTATGGGAATCTCCTAACTGTATTATCTGCTTCCAGGCTGGGGCACTCCCACAGGCAAAGCTGATAATATTACTGCCTGTGTACAGCCCTTTCTGCAGACCACAGAAGGCCCTGCAGAAGAAAATTCAGTCCTCCTCAATGGGATGCAAGACCCTCCTGCAACTGGCCTCTATTTATCTCTAAACCTGCACTGTTCAATATGGTAGCCACTAACTGATGAAACTATTTAAATTTAAATTAGCTAGAATTAAATGAAAGTTAATATTCAATTCTTCAGTTGTACTGGCCAAATGTGGCTAGAGGCTACCGTATTGGACAGTGACAAAATAGAACATTTCCATCATTGTAGAAAATTCTGTTGGATACTTACCTTACCCCTACTGCACCTGAACTCAAATTTTCAAATGATCCGCACCTTTGAGCATACTGTGCTTTAGCTGAGGCAACCTCCTTTAATTGGATTACTTACCTTGCCAACGATGCCCTTCAAAACACAGATCAAATGTCATCCTATTCAGAGAAGCCTTTCCAGCCAAGCCTCCCACTCTTGTGCAAGTGATCACTTCATTTGGACGCCCATTGCACTCTCTGCAGACTTCTACCATAGCGCCCCTAACACTCCATGTCACCTAGTGTTCATGTCTGTTTCCCTTTACTACAGTGTGAGCCTGGGCTGGGGTCAGGAACCCAATCTTATTCATTTTTCTAGCCCCAGCTCTAGACTAATGCCTGACATATAGGATATGCTAAGAACTAATTTTGTGAATGAATAAATATTACCAATAAATATTCTAAGGTCAAGATTTTATCAGACTTCAGAAACAAGAGAATGCCCCAATTTAAATGCCTCACTGACAGGTAAAAACTTTGAAGAGGAAATATATTTTCAGAATGATCATCGAAATACTGGATATGCTCTTTTAAGTCGCAATGTCATGCTAGAGTTGTGTTCCATTCACAACTAACCCACGAGAGGCATGACAATTGGAGTGGATAATTGAGATGGTTTGACAGGTATAGCGAGGTGTGGCTGACTGCACACGAAGGAAATTCCAGCTTCAGCAATTATGAGATACACACCTACGACATTAAAAGCATGAAGATTTGGCTAGTCAATTCAAATATTAAGTGTCTAGGCTTAAAAATAGTTTATTGGGACATTTTCCATTATAAAAATAACACATGCTCTTTATGAAAATTTGGGAGTACAAATCGGCCACCCATAGATTCATTAACAAAGGATTAATGTTGTTAACATGTTCATGTAATGACTCACCTTATCTACATTCTTACCATATCTTATGTTACTCCTTTACAGTCAACATTACAACACAGACATTTTTATATCTTATTATGGGCTGTATTTTTAATAGCTGTATAATATGCAATTGAATGGATGTGTCATAATTTACTGAAGTATTCCCACTATTATGTAGTATATTTTCAAGTTTTCACCATTATAAATAACACGGGAGTTATTTGAGTATAAGAATTTTTTGTATCGCATGTAATTGATTCAGATTCCCAGATGTGAAATATCTGAGTTTTTAAATATCTGCTTCATTTGCTACTTTATTCCTAGTACCTAGAACAATGCCTATCCCATGGTAGGTATTTTATTAATAATTGTTTAATGAATATGAGATGTTAATTAAGTGGAAAAAAGCTGGCTTGATATGTAGACACCAAAAGCATGTCATAGGCATGTCTTGTGACAGGTTCCAGGGAAGACTTTGTCCCCACTTTTAAAAAAAATAAATTTTATTTTTTAGAGCAATTTTAGGTTCACAGCAGTATTGAGTAGAAAGTACAAAGTTCCCATCTATCCCTATCCCCACACACCTAACCTCCCCGGCTACTGACATCCTGCACCACGGTGGCACATGTTATAATTGATGAACCCATCATTATCACCTGAAGTCCATAGTTTAGGATTCACTCTTGGTGCCGTGGAATCTATGGGTTGGGACAAATGTATAAGGACAGGTATCCACCATTACAGTATCATACAGAATAGTTTTACTGTTATAAAAATGCTCTGTGCTCTATCATCCCTCCCTTCCCCCAACCCCTGGCAATCACTGATCTTTTTACTGCAGTACAATTGTTGAATCACATGGTAAGACTATGTTTAGTTTTGTAAGAAACTGCCAAACTGCTTTCCAAAGTGGCTATACCATTCTGCATTCCCACGTGTCAGCAGAGAAAAGAATTCCAATTTCTTCACGTCCTTGGCAGCATTTGTTGTTGTAAATGTATTGTTTTGGCCATCCTAATAGGTGTGTAGTAGTATGTTATTGTTATTTTAATTTGCAATTCCCTAATGACATATGATGTTGAACACCTTTTCATATGCTTAATTGCCATCTATATATCTCCTTTAGTGAGATATCTGTTGAAATTTTTTGCTCATTTTAAAAGTTGGGTTGTTTGTTTCATATTGTTTAGTTTTAAGGGTTCTTTGTATGATGTGGTTAACAGTCCTTTATCACATATGTGTTTTGCAAAAATGTTATCCAAGTCTGTGGCTTGTGTTTTCATTCCCTTAACAAGGTATTTTGCAGTGCAGAAGTTTTCAATTTTCGTGAAGCCCAACCTATCCATTTTTTCTTTTATGGATGATGCTTTTGGTATTCTATTAAAAAATCATCATCAAATTCAAGGTCATCTAGTTTTTTTCTGTTATATCCTATAGGTTTTATAATTTTGTGTTTTACATTTAGGTCTGTTATCATTTTGAGTTAATTTTTGTGAAGGGTATAGAGTCTGTGTCTACATTTTTTTTTCTTTTTTTCTTTTTTGCTTCTGGATGTCCTGTTGTGCCAGCACCTTTTGTTGAAAATATTATCTTTTCTCCTTTGGATTGCCTTTGCACCTTTTTCAAAAGAATTGACTATGTCTGTGTGGGTCTATTTCTGGACTCCTTATTCTGTTCCACTGATCTATTTATTTATTCTTTGGCTTATACCACACTGTCTGGTAGCTTTTTAGTAAGCCTTGAAGTCAGGTAGTATCAGTCAGTACATTTACTTTTCATGTCTTTTCCCTCTTTTACTGTTCTAATTAAAACTTCCAGTTCAATTTTGAATAGTAGCAGTAGTAATACTCAGTTCCACTAGCTTAAAATAAATGCTTGCATTACCCCTTTAAGTATGATGTTTGCTGAAAATGAAAAAATAAATATCATTTTTCTGGTTAAGGACATCCCTTGCTCTTTCTTTCTTTCTTTCTTTCTTTCTTTTTTTTTTGAGACAGAATCTCACTTTGTTGCCAGGCTGGAGTGCAGTGGCATGATCTCGGCTCACTGCAACCTCTGCCTCCCGGGTTCAAGCAATTCTCCTGCCTCAGCCTCCCAAGTAGCTGGGACTAAAGGCATGTGCCACCACACCTGGCTAATTTTTTGTATTTTTAGTAGAGATGGGGTTTCATCGTGTTAGCCAGGATGCTCTCATCTCCTGACCTCGTGATCCGCCCACCTCAGCCTCCCAAAGTGCTGGGATTACAGGCATGAGGTACCACGCCCAGCCGAAAATTTTCATTTTAACAAGCATTCCAGGTTATTCTAGTTCAGGTGGTCCAGGGGTACACACTTTGCAAAAGTAGCTAATCTAAAATACCATGTGCAGCAAGCACTTTTCCATTTTTCAATATTATGTACAAATTCTGTCTTTGATTCTGATGGACAATGATACATGTGTGCATTAGGCATTTAAAAAAATAGGTTATCCCTGTCAGCAACTTAGTAATAAAAATGACTTGAAGTACCAAAAATGAGAGCATAGTTTATTGATACTTATAAAATTTGTAATCAATATCAGTGTTGCAGACTAATTTTTATGATCTGATTATAATTTAGTTACATGTGACTGAAATCTGCAGTGGCCCAGATTTGCTCTATTTGTAGACTTTCTCCCACAGTACCCCAGAACAGAGGATTCTAGCAAACCTCAGATCGATAAGGAGTAACAGGATGGGACAATGGGTCGAACTGGCCAGAATGGAGCTGAGATTACCAGCTGTAGAATTTAAGCAGGTCCACTTGACGGAAAAAGAGAGACTAACTGGAGCTACTACTTATTTCTGATATTGAATGAAATGAAGCTGATGTCTGTGGAGTCTAAATATCAAGGAATGGTAAAATGAAAAGGTTCCTGGTGGGTTATCCATGCCATTACTAAAGTTCTAGCATAATTTTGTAGTAGTTAGAAGCCCAGATTGTGATGTCTATAGCATGTATGAACGAGGTACTGTTAAAGCTGAATGCCAATCTTTATGAGAGAAGTTGAGGGAACATGTACTGCCAAGGATCTGACCTTCACTCCCAGAAAAATAATCAGATTGTCATCCTCAAGAGGTAAGCATAGTTCCTAAGAAGGAAGAAAGTTCCTTCTGCTGCATTAATGTCATCTTTCATACAAAAATCAATGTGAAGAACTGCCTCCATGTTCAGCCTCAATGACATACAGTATGTGACAATTACTCAAGTGACTTAAATGATTTCCTATACAGACCACAGTGCCACTTTTCTTACATATATGTAAGGGAGCCACCTACTGTCAAAACAGGATATTACAGCTACAAATTCTCCCACTGCCCCACCCCCAACTATACAACTGCATAAACTTAGCTGCAATAATTTAGATGAGAATTTTGCAGAATTCAAGAAACTGACGTAAAATAATTTTGGGGGTGGGAAGGAATAATCCACACTTCCCTGTGTCCTTTACAAGTTGGAAAATATTCATTAAGCACTTACCTGTTACGTATTGCAAGTCTCAAAGAGAATCCTGGTATGCTGGAATTAGTAAGGCAGTTTGTAGTAACAAATGCCCCTGCCAATTTCCTTCTTAGTATTTTTGGTAATGCTATTTCTTCCTGAACGTGTCTTTGCCTGTCTCAAGCTTACCTAGCCTGCAAACTCAGTTAAGTCTTACCTCCCCCATGAAGACTCTGCATATCTCCAGCCTGTTGCAGCCTCTCCTGCTTGGATCTCTGTTGCTTTGCTTCATCCCGGAGGCACACTCCTGTGGGCACTTCCTCATACATACACTGCTTCATGGTGATAGATAGCAATAGTTAGCATTTACCATATGTCAACACTGTTGGACCATTTTCCTTCTATTCACTTATTTAATTATCATATTAACTCAATGAGGTGATTACTGTTATAATCCCCATTTTTAAAAAGAAGAAACTGAGGCCTAGAGAGATTTAAAAAAAACTTGCTCAAGGTCCTTAAGGTTATTAAACAGTAGTGTCAAGATTTAAACCCATGTATCTGCATTTCCAACTTATTTGTAAGCACTTGGTGGACAAGAACTATGTTCTAAAATTCTTTTGAAGTTCCCACATTGCCTAGCCTAGTGCTATGATCTTAGGGACTGATGTTCATAGTTTTACTACAGTTTACTAATTTTCCAGGAAATCAGAAGACCCAAGGAAGAAGGTAGTTTTCCCCCCATTAATCAGGCTGATAAAAAAGAAGTTTGGCAAGATACTATAGCAATAATAGGGAACTTGTGTTAACCATGTACTATAAGCCTGGCACCGTGCTAAGCATTTTTATATATTATTTAATTCTTACAATAAGCCTTTTCAGAGAAGTACTATTATATATATCTTATAGATGAGAACGCTAAACACAGAGAGGTGAAGTAACTTGCCTAAGGTCCCACAGATTCTAGTCTATGTCTAACCTATATGCTATCATCTTGCACCTACTGTGTAAGAATACTTATTTACAGCCGGGCACGGTGGCTCACGCCTGTAATCCCAGCACTTTGGGAGGCCGAGGTGGGCAGATCACCTGAGGTCATGAGTTCGAGACCAGCCTGACCAACATGGAGAAACCCAGTCTTTACTAAAAATACAAAATTAGCCAGGCGTGGTGGCGCATGCCTGTAATCCCAAGTACTCAGGAGGCTGAGGCAGGAGAATCACCTGAAGCCGGGAGGTGGAGGTTGCGGTGAGCTGAGATCGCGCCATTGCACTCCAGCCTGGGCAACAAGAACAAAAGTCCGTCACAAACAAACAAACAAACAAACAGCTTATTTACAAGGGGATTTAGAAATTGCAGTGAATACACCATGAGGAAGATGGCCTTCTCTCATAGAACAATGACTCCTAATTTTGTAGGATTGGTACAGGAGGGCGAAGGTTCACAGAAGGATTGCATATTCTCAACTATTGATGTCTCTTTCCCTTGGGGATCTCATGAGTTACTGCTGCCATCACAGAACTGACCTCATGGGGGCAATGCTCCCAAACCCACAGCAACCCTGAGGCAAGGCTGGAACATTTACTAAAGTCCAGGGTAATAGGACAAGTACATAACATAGAGCACCACAATCTGGTTACAAGATGTGGCTCGCTCTCCAAGGCTTGAACAAAATAAATATTTTTGACCCTCCTTCCTGCAGTGGCTCCATTCTTATGTTTGTGACAGAAGAGCAATCACCTGGCACCTTTCTCTTCAAAGTCAAGCCCCTAGAGAGCCAGGTGCAGGAGGAGGTGGAAGTTTCCAGTGGTGTGAGAATTTCTATTTCCTTTATCAAGGCCTGGAACTTGTACATATGATGGACATTGTAGATGACCACTCTCTTGGGTAGATGCCTTCCCCTTCAGCTACTAGCTCCAGGAATGAGACCTGCTCCTAAGCCTTGCTCCTTGCTATGGTCTGAATGTTTGCGTCTTCCCAAAATGCACATGTTGAAACCTAATCCCCAAGGTGATGGTTTTAGGAAGTAGGGTCTTTGGGAGATGATTAGGTCAGGACGGCTGAGCCTTCATGAATGGGATTGGTACCCTTATAAAAGAGACCCCAGGCTGGGCACAGTGGCTCACACTTGTAATCCCAGCACTTTGGGAGGCTGAGGCAGGGGGATCACTTGAGGTCAGGAGTTCAAGACCAGCCTGGCCAACATGGTGAAACCCTGTCTCTACTAAAAAATACAAAAATTAGCTGGACGTGGTGGTGGTTGCCTGTAGTCCCAGCTACTTGGGAGGCTGAGGCAGGAGAATCCCTTGAACCCGGGGGGTAGAGGTTGCAGTGAGCCGAGATCATGCCACTGCACTCCAGCCTGGGTGACAGAGTGAGACTCCATCTCCAAATAAATAAATAAAAGAGGCCCCAGAGAGCTGTCTTGCCCCTTCTACCATGTGAAGACACAGCAAGAAGAAGCCATCTATGAATCAGAAAGTGGGCCCTCATCAGACACCAAATCGGTGCCTCGATCTTAAACTTCTCCAGAACTGTAAGAAATACATTTCTGTTCTTTATAAGCTACTCAGTTTATGTTACTTTGTTATAGCAGCTGAAACAGATTAAGACATACCTCAAATGGACACCATAATGTCTAACTAGTCCATATAACATATTTACATGTACAATAATAGGTACAAGTAATAGCTGTCCGCAAACCAACTCCTTTGGTCAGGGTATCAAGAGATGAAAGGAATCATTGCACCCAGATGTCTAACAGTTCAAGAGAAGCCAATAAGATGAAGGGGCTCTCACTAGGAGCTCATCCTGACAATGCCATATGCATGTGCACATGGGCCTGTGAGTGTGGATGAGAAAGGTGGTACACGCATTTTTGTTTCAAGATACTGCCTTTTGGGGTGCTAGTGACTGGGAGATCACTGGGAAGACTGCATGTGGAGACAAAGTGGAGGACAGTGCCTTCGGGATCACTTCTGCTGGTGCTGCCTCCAAACCTGTCTGCCTACTGGTGCCAAGAGCCTGACTACCTTGCGGAGACCCAGACCCATGCTTGTAGGAGCTCAAAGGCTATTCACTGATTTTTATTAAGTGCTTGATGGATGTTTTTATTTTTATTTAAAAAAATAAACTATTTCTTTATCAGGCAACAATGCTTTACCTAGAAATTTCTTTTCTGGAGCTTGCCTTGGGTATCAGTTTGGTCTTTGCCCTCTACTGAACCCTCAGCTCAGCTAGCCTTAAAATATAAAGATTCTTACATGCTCCAGCAATTTCTTCTGATATGGCACACACCAAAAGTATAAGACATTGTAGGGTCAGTGGTCATTGGTGAGAAGAGATGAAACAGTTTGTTCCACTTGAAAAATATTTCCTTCCTGATCACTTAAATGTGCCAATCATAAACATGGATATCAGTGGTATCTCCAAATAGAGTAACATTCCATAAACCAGCCCCTGCCTGTTTCTGTATGTCTTGCAAGCTAAGGATGATTTTTTAAAACTATTAAATAGTTAAACAAAATTGAAAGAACAATAATATTTTATGAAATGTGAAAGTTACATGAAATCCAAATTTCAAAATCTATAATAAAGTTTTATTGGAAGACAGTCATGCTCCTTCCTGTATGTATCATCTCAGGCTGCCTTTGCTCTATAATGGCAGAATTGAGTAGTTTTGACAAAGACTGTATGGCCCACAAACCCTAAAATACTTCCTATTTGCCGACCCCTGACATAGTGTAACAGACTCTCTTATGTTGATGCATATTCCATGTCTTTATCCTTTTCTCAAATGATCTCAGTGGTCTTATTTTACAGATGTAGAAATGAAAAGCTCAAAAAGGGTATAAATAGTCTGAATGATACAGAGCCTGAACTGAAGCCCTTGGCCAGATTACTTCAGCTCACTTAGCTTTAGCTACATCACTTATCAAAAAAAAAAAAAAAAAAAAATAGTGTTGATCTCATACAGTTGTGGTAGAGATGAAAAGAAATAAGACTAAGGGGCTTAGTGCTGTGTATGGCATGCCATAAGTGCTCACTAAACATAGCTATTTTTATTAACTAATAATATTATTACTATTAAAACTCAGATCTTCTGTTTCAGCCCAGTACCCTTTTCACTACACTAAATAGCACACCTCTTTCCCACACTGAAGTAAAAAAACAGGAACAGGTTATAGAATCACTGATTTTAAAATATTATTGGTGTTTTAACAAGACTAAACGTAGTTTTCACTCACTCCCCAGACATCTGATCCACTCAGATCCTCAAGTTTCTACCAAGATGACATCAAAATGGCCACAGATGATCCTTTCGGAGATGGATATCCCTCACTTAGGAAGGCCTTATAGCCATTTTATCTCTTCTGCTCTGTAAAATGAAGATAAGAATGTTCATCCTGTGTAACTGGAAGCTCAAATAAGATGACAGATATGAAGGCTCTTTAAAAGTGAAGTGACACCGGGCACGGTGGCTCACGCCTGTAATCCCAGCACTTTGGGAGGCCGAGGCGGTTGGATCATGAGGTCAGGAGATGGAGACCATCCTGGCTAACACAGTAAAACCCCGTCTCTACTGAAAATACAAAAAATTAGCCAGGAGTGGTAGCGGGCACCTGTAGTCCCAGCTACTCGGGAGGCTGAGGCAGGAGAATGGTGTGAACCTGGGAGGCGGAGCTTGCAGTGAGCCGAGATTGCACCACTGCACTCTAGCCTGGGCAACAGAGTGAGACTCTGTCTCAAAAAAAATAATAAATAAAATAAAAATATAAAAAATAAAAGTGAAGTGTCCTTGCAGTAAAATTATATATGTAGAAAGCCTTTTGCAAAAGTAGATAATTCCTAAGATCATTATTCGTTCATAGGCTGTTAAGATTCACATCACCATGTGAATCACAGACTAAATAAAACCTTTAGGTTCTCTTTATTCTACGAATCCTTGCTTTGTAGAGGAGCAAGCAGTATTCAGCTCAAAACGGTAGAGAATGTGCCAGTGATGGAATATGGGAGAAAGCTGTCAGAGAGGGAAGTGAACAAATGAGAAACCTTGGGAAGCTTCCTGCTAGCTGTATGCCTGAGCATTGCCACCCCCATGTCTCTCTCCTATGAGGCCTCTCTGCGGCCCTCCAGCTGCCTTCCTTTCTTGCCCATTTCCCTTTTTCCTTTTGTCTTTCCTATTTCCTTCTTCCGTCTTCCTGCCCTCACTGCACCCTTCTTTTCCTCCCTCACTTTGGCCTGAAGAATATTACAAGTTGAGCATCCTTATGCCAAAAGTCAAAGCAAAGGCCCACTACATAGTTTATTCAGCATCCCCAAAGGAAAAAAGACCTTCCCAGCCACCTTCAGCTGCAATATATCTTTTCTGTGCATACCAGATATGTAAGTCATATTTTTACTAAGTAGTTATGTATAAATAAGTATATGAAAATGACTATCAGCAGCGTATAATTTTTTTTTTTTTTGAGACAGAATCTCACTCTGTCGCCCAGGCTGGAGTGCAATGGTGTGATCTCCACTCACTGCAACCTCTGCCTCCTGTGTTCAAGCAATTCCCCTGCCTCAGCCTCTCATCGTAGCTGGGATTACAGGTGTGCACCACCGGACCCGGCTAATTTTTATAATTTTAGTAGAGATGGGGTTTTGCTATGTTGGCTTCAAACTCCTGGTCTCAAGCAATCCACCTGCCTTGGCCTCCCAAAGTGCTGGATTATAGGCATGAGCCACCGTGCCCGGCCTGAGCATATAATTTCAGAGTCAGAAATGATGGTGATGCCAAACAACCACAGGTTGTCCAATGGTTGGCTGAGATAGTGATGCTTTTCCTTTCTGATGGCTCAATGTATACAAACTTTGTTTCATGCACAAAATTATTTAAAATATTGACAAAATTACCTTCAGCCTATGTGTATAAGGTATATATGAAACATAAATAAATTTTGTGTTTAGACTTGGGTCCCATCCCCAAGATATCTCATTATTATATGCAAATATTCCAAAAGCCAAAAAAATCTGAAATCTGAAACACTTCTTTGGATAAGGTATATTCAACCTGAATTTATTATAGTTTCTATATAGATAAAACATTTCTGTTCCATGTCCTTAATGTCATATTATTCTTCTACTCATGTAAATTGTTTCATGTTACTTGAGAAGAAATAATTTAAAAAGGACTATTATTTGCAAAGCTTTTTCATATATTATTTCATTAATCTTTCAGTTCTCTCAAACATTTGAAAACAGTTCCAAATTACAATAATGGACAAAATAACAAAAAGCTTTCATTCTCCCCACCCCCTGCTTTTTTTTCTTAATAGGCAAGTATCTCTTCACTGAACAAAGAGCTTCCTGCATTGTGGATGTGCAGTATCACTTGGTTGATTTAGTTCTCTATTTCTGATTTTACTGTGGACATCTCTCTGGTCCATTTTGAAGGTGTTCGTGATCATGTTGCCTGGCAAATAAATTCCTAATTCTTTGTTTGTTTGTTTGTTTGTTTGTTTTTAAGAGACAGGGTCTGGCTCTGTCCTCCAGGCTGGAGTGCAGTGGCTAGACCATGGCTCACTGCAGCCTTGAGCTCCTGGGCTCAAGCGATCTTTCCACTTTGGCTTCCCAAGTTGCTGGGATTACAAGCACGAACCACAGTGCTAGGCCTGTTTCCTAATTCTCTGGCATGGTATTGGAGAGCCTCCATGATTAACCCCTGACCTCTCTTTCCAGTTTTATTTCTCATGGCCCCCTTTTATGTATCATTCTAAATTACATTTTCCTAACTGTACACTTCCTCACATATTTCTCTCTGCCTAGATTACCCCCATCTTCTCACCAAATCTGTCTGTTGAAACTGGACTGGTCCTTCAAGTCCCAGGTCAAAACTAGCCATTATGTTTCTCTGAACTCACACAGTCCTTTGTTAATACCTCTATTGGGGCATTCCCCAATTTGGCATTGTGCTGTTATTATTATTTTTTTTTAATTTTCTAGTAAGTGCTTTTATTTGCCACCACACATAATGCTACAGTGGGCATCCTGTATGCATACTTTCATGTGTCCTTGCTAGTATTGTACAAAACAGATTCCTAGATGTGGAATTGTTAAGTCAAGAGACAGGTTAAGATTTTTTTTTTCTCTGTTCTTTTTTTTTTTTACTTTGCTTTAAGTTCTGGGATACATGTGCAGAACGTGCAGGTTTGTTACAGAGGTATACATGTGCCATGGTGCTGTTATTGTTATTGTTTATGAACCTATCATCTCCTACTACTGTCTGATATGTCTCTGTAGGCCCCATGACCCTAGCAAAATGACTACACATAGTAGGTTTTTCCATGAATGCTTAAGAGATGACTGAGCCTACTGTCTCCAGCCTAACTTCCCTATTTAAGAGCTGAACAAATCAGATTTTTTAAAAGTTTCATTCCATTTAAGAGTTAAACCATTTTTCTTATTTAGTGCCAGATTTTACCTTAGCATATATGACATGATGTTGGATACACCACAGTTCCATTTCTTTACCTACAAATCATAGTTCTGGGAAAATGAGAAATGTCTGCTGTAGGCACTTATTCAAGTACTGCAGTCATGTGCAAACATGACTAGGCAAACATGACTCGGAATCTGACGCTGACCTAGGACAGCTTCAGGCTTTACATGACCTAACACACGACCTTAAGGCTGGCTTTCCATTTAAATGCCAGTAGTCCAAAAACACTTTAAACTATTTATTTCTCTGCAGTGGGTCATAAAACCTGACATTAATGTTATAGAAAAAAATTACATTTGAATCCATTTGTAGCTGAAAGAGAATATGGTTGGTGGTATTTTTAGGAAGAGCTCTTCTCTCAAAGAAAATAGGAATAGGTTATATAATCATTGATTTTAAAATGTTTTTGTTATTGGTGCTAAGATGCCTTAGATCGAGACATCTCATCGATTAGTGTTGCCAAGTGACATCACACGGGCCACTCTTGGTCCTTCAGGAGATAGGTATCACTCAGGGAAAAAAAGCGGTATATTTTCAGCTCATATTTTTTAGCAACATACGAAGTTAATTTTGTTAAAATTCAAAAGCCATTTCCCCTTATGGCTACTGTTTCTTCCTTTTTCAGGTTCAGACAATTTCCCCCAAACTCAGGCTTTTTCATATTCCTGTTAAAGATTGTTATAACCTCTCCTTATGACCTTTTATAAAATTGCAATCCTTCATTCCTCGGATAGGACTTTTTATATTTAAATGGAAAGAAATTTATCTGGTAGCCAAAATGCTAAATGGAATTTATGTAAAAGAGAGATCAGCGAAGCAAGCCAAGTGTGGCCTTGGCCCTGGGATTACATGTGCAGATGTGTCCATGGTTGAGGAGAATAGCTTTGTCATCTTTCCTATCTACTCAATCACCTTTCCCTCTGCAGGGAAGCTCAAAGTGTCCTGATAGTACTCCTGGTGCTATATAAGCACAAATGCAAGTGTGATAGTTGTTAGAATCAAAATGGAATTGCTAAAGTTAAGAAAACCATGACAAATAGAGCCGGGAAGGCCACAAAGAGAGGGTTCTCATCCGTGTATGTCTGGTAACAAAAACTGTCACAAAAAACTGCAAAACCCACAACCTTGCACAAAGGCCATTGCCACCTTATATAAAAAGTACCTCTGCAAGGACACCTGTCCCACTACTGCCTGTCCAACCTCAGGCTGGCATCACCCCTATTGTTGATCTTTGTAGCCACGGATAATTATTTCAAAACAACGATGTAATCTTCCTCATTTTTTCCCTTTAAAAACCTTTGTCTTTATCTCCCTGAACACACACATAGTTTACTATGGCATGCATACTGACATTGCAATGCTCTATCTTTAAATAAATATCCTTTCTTTTAGAGAGTCTGTCTCTGGTTGTTATTTAGGCTGACACAGTATTCCTAAAATAGGGTCCCTGATCCTATCCTTTTAAGTAAAAATGAGGGTAAGTTTTCAATAAATATTCCTCAAGCTGAGTTCCTGGTTTTTCAGGAGGGATGAAGCATAGGTTAAATCTCAGAAGTACCACCTGTGAGTAAAATAGATTGATTGACTATTCATTAAAAACCATGCCTGAGGTCTTCCTTTTCTTCAGTTGCAGCCTTTCAACACCCATCGCTCTACCTGATCCCTCTCAACTCTTGCCCTCCCTTTGCATAGGTAAATAGCCAGATGCACATTTAAGTTTTATCACAGCATGAGGGGCATTTTTGATGAAAATCATATGTTTGAAATAATTTAGAAGCTCACCTAATAGAGTTTGCTGGAGATTTTTAGAGCTGTAACACCAAACTATTCCTTCCAGGTGCTCCATATCATCACTCACTGTTTTTATCAATGAATAGTTTTAGGTTTTCAAGGCCAGTCAGTTTCTCTGAGGCACTCTGTCTGTAATTCTTGCAGTTGCACACCAGAGTAGTGGAGCCTGACAGAGAACACCGGTTTGTATAGTTTTTTTCTTTTTTTTCTTGAGATAGAGTCTCACTCTTGTTGCCCAGGCTGGAGTGCAGTGGCACAATCTTGGCTCACTGCAACCTCCGCCTCCCGGGTTCAAGCCATTCTCCTGCCTCAGCCTACTGGGGAGCTGGGACTGTAGGCGCCCGCCACCACGTCTGGCTAATTTTTGTATTTTTAGTAGAGATGGGGTTTTGCCATGTTGGCCAGGCTGGTCTCGAACTCCTGACCTCCAGTGATCCGCCCTTGTTGGCCTCCCAAAGTGCTGGGATTACCACCGTGAGCCACCGTGCCCAGCCTCGTATAGATTTCTTATTCTTATTACAGAGATTCTTAAACTTTCTTGGTTCCCAGCATCTTTAGTGTTTCAGTAGTTTTTTTCATGGAAACTCTAGGCCAAAAGAAGTACCTAATTGTTCTGAACCTAGGCCAAAGCAAGTGCCTAATGGGTCTAAACAATTTAATAACGGCAGTTTGCATGGTAGCTGGCAAATGTCACTGTGTTTCCCTTGAAATTTAAAAATGTCCGGCTGCCTCCCTGTGAGTTCACTACAGTGCCCTGGGGCAACTGGTGTAGCGTTCAGGAGCACCATCTTTATGTTTTAGGGCAGTTAGCAAACATTCCTATTCTAATTCATATATGATGTCCTTATGAAAAATAAAAATTGCTATGATTTCACGTCTCTCTAGAAAATAAAACGGTGACATATGTCAACATGGATAGATCAAAATGCAATGTTAGGTAAAAAAAAAAAAAGGCAAGTTGCAGAATAACGTGTAGAAAAGAATAGCTTTTATTTAAAATTTATATCTTATTTATGCTAGAAGGTTGCACACTCTCTCTAGGAGAGTGGTTATCTCTATGGAGGAGAAAGAATGGGACTGGAAGAATAAAGAAGACCTACATTTTATCTGCACCATTTTAGATGTGTTATTAAAATATGCAAGGCAAACATGAACAAATGTTGATATTTGTTAATTCTGGGTGGTGAGCCATAGGTGTTTCTCATACTAGTCTTTGGACTTTCCTATATTAAAAAAATTTTTAACCCAGAAAGTATTGAGCAAGAGCTAAAATGGTAGATCAAGTATTGGTTTTCTTTTCTACATATGATCAACCCTTATAGATATTTAATTTAGTTTGGGGTCATAAAATAATTCTGAATTTTTTTCTGGGGTCAGAAATAGCCAGATAATGAACTACACACTATGTGTTCAAAAACCCCAGCTGCTGTGTTTTACAAAACCAGCTGCTTGCTAATCCTAATAAGGTGTAACTTTTGCAACTAATTAGTTCTAAAAGGCCGATTTAGATTTACATTCAGATTCAACACATTATCATGTTGAAGAAGAGACATCGTGTAGGTTTTTTAAAAATTTCAGTACAGGTGGGTGCAGTGGCTCACGCCTGTAATACCAGCACATTGGGAGGCTGAGGTGGGCAGATCACCTGAGGTCAGGAGTTCAAGACCACCCTGGCCAACATGGTGAAACCCCGTCTCTACTAAAAATACAAAAATTAGCTGGGTGTGGTGGCACGCGCCTGTAATCCCAGCTACTTGGGAGTCTGAGGCAGGAGAATCGCTTGAACCCGGGGGGTTGAAGTTGCAGTGAGCCAAGATCGTGCCTTTGTACTCCAGCCTGGGTGATAGAGCGAGACTCCATTTAAAAAAAAAAATTCAGTATCTTATATGTGGTAGGTATTCAGTGAATACCTTTGGAATTAGTAAAATTAATTTATCTTTACTTAGCATTTTCTGAAAAATTAATAATAAAAAACCATTAAGCCACAGCTTTGTGGCAGCTTTATAATGTGGCTTGTAATTTTTATTATTTTTTAAATGTTATTTTAATTTTAAACTATCATATGTTCATATGGTTCAAAATTAAAAGGTTTAAATTGATATGCCATGAAAAATAAGACTCCATTTAACCCTCAATCTCCAGCCACTCAGTTCTCTGAGAGGTAACCAAAGTGACCAGTTTTTGTGCCTATGTTTAGAAAAGAGGCATTATATATACATATACCTATACATATATTTTATATATATTATATATACGCACATTAATATATATACATAAACAAATACACAAATTTGTTTTTCAAATAGTAAATACACGTCATATTCACGGCTCTAAATACCATCTACGGATGATGTTGATTAGACAATCATTTGGATGTCTAATAAATATTTCAAATTTTATTTGAAACAAACATATTTCAAATAAGCTCCACCTGTAGCTTGCGCATTCAGTTGATAGCAACCCCGGCCTTCGGGTTGTTCAGGCGCCCTTGACTCCTGTCTTTCTTTCACGCTAACATCTAGTCTGTCAGGAAAGTCTGTTGATGACTTTGAAACATTTCCAGAATCTGACCACTGCTCACCACCTCCTCTCCTGTCACCTAGTCCTGGCCACCAGCATCTCTCACAGGGACCACTGCCTCAGCACACTCTCTACTTCCACCTTGTCTCTCACAGTCTGTTCTCCACCAAGCAGAGAGATCCTTTTAAATTGTAAGTCATAAATGCCACTCCTCTCAAAACCCTACAATAGGCCCAGTGCAGTGGCTCACACCTGTAATCCTAGCACTTTGGGAGGCCGAGGCAGGTGGAACGCTTGAGCCCAGGAGTTAGAGACCAGCCTGGGCAACATGGCGAAACCGTCTCTACAAAAAATACAAAAATTAGCCGGGCATGATGGCGCCTGCCTATAGTCCCTGCTTAGGTGGGAGGATGCCTTAAGCCTGGGAGGTGGAAGTTGCAGTGAGCCGAGATCGCACCACTGCACACCAGCCTGGGCGGCAGGGCAAGACCCTGCTTCAAAAACAAAAAGTAGGCCGGGCACAGTGGCTCACGCCTGTAATCCCAGCACTTTGGGAGGCCGAGGTTGGTGGATCGCTTGAGCCTGGGAGTTTAAGACCAGCCCAGCCAACATGGCAAAACCCTGTCTCTACTAAAAATACAAAAAATTAGCCTGGTGTGGTGGTGTGTGCCTGTAGTCCCAGCTACTCGGGAGGCTGAGGCACGAGAATCGCTTGAGCCCGAGAGGCGGAGGTTGCAGTAAGCCAAGATGGCACCACTGCACTCCAGCCTGGTGAGGTGACAGAGCGAAACTCTGTCTCAAAAACAAACAAACAAACAAAACAAGCAAAACCCTATAATTGTTTGCTTTTACTCAGAATACACTTCAAAGTCCTGCACTGATGAAGTCCTGCATGTAGGCCCTGCATTGATCTGCCTGCTTTATCTTCCTTACCTTCATGCTCTCTTTCTGGCTCACTCTGCTCTGCTTTGCTGGCCTCTTCTGTTCCCTGCATTCACCAGACACACTCTTGCCTTAGGACCTTTTCTAGCTCTCTCTGCCTGCAACTCTCTTCTCCCAGATCCTCTTTTGGCTAACTCTCTCATCTCCTTCAAGTCTTTGTTCAAATCTTGCCTTCTGAGGCCCAACCTGACCACACTTTTTTTTTTTTTTTTGAAACGGAATCTTGCCCTGTCACCAGGCTGGAGTGCAGTGGGGCAATCTCAGCTCACTGCAACATCCGCCTCCCGGGTTCAAGTGATTCACCTGCCTCAGCCTCCCGAGTAGCTGGGACTACAGGCGCATGCCACCATGCCCAGCTAATTTTTGTATTTTTAGTAGAGACGGGGTTTCACCATGTTGGCCAGGATGGTCTCGATCTCTTTACCTTATGATCTGCCTGCCTTGGCCTCCCAAAGTGCTGGCATTACAGGCGTGAGCCACCACACCCGGCCGACCACAATATTTAATAGTGTCTTTTCCCCACAGGCAGCCCCTGGATCTCCCATGGCCTGCTCTACTTTTTCTTTTAATCATAGAACTTACCAGTTTCCAATATACTATATATTGTGCATGTTTGTTGTTTATTGACCATCTCCCTTAACAAAGTGTAAGCTCCACTATGGTTGAGACCTTTGACTACTTTACTTATAGATTTATCCCAAGTGTCTAGTGTGATGCTTGACACATAGCAGATGCTCAAAAGTATTTGTTGGATATGTGAATAAATAAATTATACTCTGCATATTGTTTTGTGTCTTGTTTTCACTTAATGATATATTTACTCACATGAGGTATCTTGAAAATCTTGGAAATTTCTTATTAGCACATTGTCTTCGTCTATTTAGTGCTGCTATAACAGACTACCTGAGGCTGGGTAATTTATTTTAAAAAAGAGGTTCCTTTGGCTTACAATTGTGGTAGCTGGAAAGTTCAAGATTGGGCAGCTGCATCTGGTGAGGGCCTCGTGCTGCTTCAACTTGTGGCAGAAAGTGGAAGAAGAGTGGGCATGGGCAAAGAGATCGCATGGTGAGAGAGGAAGCAGAAGACAGAAACCAAACTGAGGAAGCCAGACTTGTAACAACCTGCTCTCTCTGGTATTAATCAATTCCCGGGAGAGGAAGAGCTCACTCATTCCCATGGGAGGGTATTAATCTATTTTTGGGAGTCCTTCCCCATGACCCAAATACCTCCTACTAGTCCCTGCCCCTCAACACCCTCACACTGGGGATCAAATTTTTTCTTTCTCTTTCTCTCTCTTTCTTTCTTTCCTTTCTTTCTTTCTCTCTCTCTCTCTCTCTCTTTCTCTATCTCTCTCTCTCTCTTTTCAAGGTCTGGCTCTGCTGGAAGTGCACTGGCATGATCTTGGCTGCCTGCAACCTCCGTCTTCCAGGCTTAAGCCATCCTCCCAACTCAGCCTCCCAAGTAGATGGGACTACAGGCACGTGCCACCACCCCAGCTAATTTTTGTATTTTTTTGTAGAGATGGGGTTTCGCCATGTTGCCCAGGCTGTTCTCAAACACCTGAGCTCAAGTGATCCGCCTGCCTCGGCCTCCCAAAGTGTTAGGGCTACGGATCTGAGCCACCGTGCCCGGCCTGGGGATCAAATTTCAATATGAATGTTGAAGGGGACAAACCACATCCAAACCATAGTACACATACTTTTTTTTCTTTCTTTTTTTTTTTTTGTAGAGACAGGATATCCCTATGTTAGTCAGGCTGGTCTTCTCAAAGTCCTGGGCTCAAGCAATCCTCCCAGCCTTCCAAAGTGCTGGGATCATAGGCATGAGCCATTGTACCCAGCCCATTCTCTTTTTTTAATAGAAGCTTATTATTCCACTGGAAAGCTGTATCATAATTTATGTAACCAGTTATATTTAGATTGTTTGGTCCTTTTTTTTTTTGACAGATAATACCATAATGACAATCTAGTCCATATGTTATTCTGCATGTACAAGAATATCTGTAGGATAAATTCCTGGAAGTGGAATTTCTGGGGCAAAAGATATATATATGCCAAAGATATTGCCAAATTGAATTCCATACTTACAACAACACAGTTTTATAATTTTATTATTTTTGCCAGTTTCATAGATTTTAAAAAGTCTTCTCAGTGTAGTTTTAATTTGCATTTATTTTGAGTGATTGAAAAATCTTTCCTATATTTCAATGATGTTTAGTTATTTTTATATTTTCTATGTAAAATTTTAATCTACTTTCCTATAGTGTTGTTAATCTATTTCTTATTGATGCTTAAGAGTTCCTTATATAGTCAAGAAATAAGTCCTTTGTCTATGATAGGAGACGCAAATATTTTTCTCAGGTTTGTGGTTTATCTTTTGACCTTGCCTGTAGCTTTTCTTTCTTTTTTCTGTTTTTAAAAAATTTCTTTTACAGCAATATTCCACCGAAGCCTATGATTTTTGACCTAGAAGCTTTAAACAAATTTTTATGAAGTTGAAGTCATCAATTTTTTATTAATACTGTTTCACCCCTGGGTTTTGTGTTAAAAATAGAAGGTCTTCCTCAATCTGATTTATGTAAAAATTCTTACATGACTTCTTTTCATACTTTTGCAGTTTTATTTTTACTTGTAAACTTTGATCTACTTGGAATATATTTTGATGTATTATGAGAGAGGATTCAATAATATTTCACCTCAATAACTCTCCAGTTGCCTTCAAACCATTAACTGAATGTCATGTTTTTTTCCACTACTTTGAAATGCCATTATATTAGTTTGTTTTCTGTTGCTTATAACAGAATACCTGAAACTGGGTAATTTATAAAGGAAAGGAATTTATGTCTTACAGTTTGGGAGGCTGAGAAGTCCAAGGTTGAGGGGCCACAGCAGGTGAGAGCCTTCTTGCGGGTGGTGGGGGGGTTCTCTACAGATCCCAGGTGGTACAGGGCTTCACAATAGGAAGTGGGCTGAATGTGCTGAGTATGCTAGCTCAGATCATTCTTCCTGTCCTTTTTTTTTTTTTTTTTTGAGATGGAGTGTCATTCTGTCACCCAGACTGGAGTGCAGTGGGGCGATCTCAGCTCACTGCAACCTCCACCTCCTCAGTTCAAGCGATTCTCCTGCCTCAGCCTCCCAAGTAGCTGGGATTACAGGTGTGGTCACCATGCCCAGTTAATTTTTGTATTTTTAGTAGAGACGGGGTTTCTCTATGTTGGCCAGGCTGATATCAAACTTCTGACCTCAAGTGATCCACCTGCCTCAGCCTCTCAAAGTTCTGGTATTACAAATGTGAGTCACCGTGCCCAGCCCCAATCTCCTCTTAAAGGCCTCACCCTTCAATGCTATCACATTGGGGATTAAGTTGCCAACACACGAAATCTGAGGGACACATACAAACCACAGCAGCGATCTTTGTCATATACTAAATTAACAAATGCATAAGTGCATTGGTATCTGTTTCTGGAAATTCTATTCTGTGCCACTGATTCTTGTGTCTGTATATTCATGCCCCACAACTACTGCTTCCATTTCTATTGGTCTATAGTGAAAAGGCTAGTGCTCTATCATTGCATTTACTGTCAGAATGTCTCCAGATATCCTTGCTGCTTGTTTTTTAACCTGAAATTTATAATGAGCTAGTTTAGTACCTTGCAAACAATAATATCTATACCAAAACCAAGATAGAGACAAAGACTAAGACCAACGACAGCAACAACCACAGTGCTGTGGTATTTTGTGGGCTACTATTATATTCATACTCTTCAGCTGCAATCTTAGCTATTGCTTTTAGCATATTTTAATCACGAGAAACAAGGTCTATTTCTGTTTTGTCTCTGAATCAATCCCTTCCTTCCTTCCTGACTCCTTCCCTCCCTCCCTTTCTTTCTTTTTTTCTTTCTCCCAGGCTGGAATGCAGTGGCAGTCTCGGCTCACTGCAACCTCCACATCCTGGGTTCAAGTGATTTGCCTGTCTCAGCCTCCCAAGTAGCAGGGATTACAGGCCCGGGCCACCATGCCCAGCTAAGTTTTGTATTTTTAGTAGAGATGGGGTTTCGCCATGTTGGCCAGGCTGGTCTTGAACTCCTGTCCTCAAGCAATCCACCTGCATTGGCCTCCCAAAGTGCTGGGATTACAGGTGTGAGCCACCATGCCCAGCCAATTCTTCCTTTCTTTCTTGAGACAGTGTCTCGCTCTGTCCCCCAAACTGGAGTTCAGTGGCAGGACCTCAGCTCACTGCAACCTCCCCTGCCTGAACTCAAGCCATCCTCCCACCTCAGCCTCCCCAGTAGCTGGGACTACAGGCGCTTGCCACCACAGGCTAGTTTTTTTTTTATTTTTGGTAGAATCAGGGTTTTGTCATGTTGCTCAGGCTGGTCTCAAACTCCTAGGCTCAGGCAATCCAGCTGCCTTAGCCTCCCAAAGTGCTGGGATTACAGGTATAAATGACCACAACCCAGCCCGAATTAATTCTTTCTGAATCAACTTCTGGTTGTGGCTGCTATCTTAGTTTCACCTCCATCATTGGTTTGGACTGTTGTTCTGGGTTCTGTGCTTCAGCAATCCTGATATCCTTCTATTCACTTTTTTCCTTCTCAGTTCATGCTATAGCATAATTTAAAGCAGTTTGTTCAAAATCGTAATTATAAAGGACTTACCAGAATATACCTTTCATTCACTTCTTTTAGATAGAATTCTTATATTCTTGAAACAATCTTTCAGTCATTTCAATTCAAACTGTAGTTTGTGATTCTAACCTTTACATTTTAAAGTATGCTTTCCACTTGAGTTCTTTAAGATTTGGACAAACGACTGGTTTCTATGCAACCACGCAGGTGAAGGGCATGTTCTATCTTGCAGCTTTCCATTCCTTAGCAATGTGCTTCCATCTGTAGTCAATAAATATACTCCACAGGGAAGAAGAGAAAAACATGAATTGAGTAAAAGAATTCTTACATGAAATGTCAGCAGGCATTTTATAAGATTAATTTTTAAGCTAAAATAAAATTTCTACCCACCATTGACTAAATATATTTTAAAGCCTACAAGCATAGATAGACTATAATTCACAGACATCTACATGAATATATTAAAGACTGAAGAAACCAAATATGATAAAATTGGCACATTAAAAATTAGAATAAAGGCCTGTAGAATCTGCATGAGAAATGCAGAACTATATCTGTCTTGTGGGGATGAAAAATAATAACCAACAGTTGGTGTACAGATGCTCCTTGACTTATGGTGGGATCAAGTCCTGATAAATTCATTATAAGTTGAAATTATTGTAAGTTAAAAATGCATTTAATACCTAATCCACTGAACATCACAGCTCAGCCTAGCCTACCTTGAATGTGCTCAGAACACTTCCATTAGCCTGCAGTTGGGCAAAATCTTCTAACACAAAGCCTATTTTGTAATAAAGTAATTTTTTGAATTAGTTTATTGAATATTTATTGAATATTTTACTGAAAGTGAAGAACAAAATGGTTGTATGAGTTCTATGGAATGCATATTGCCTTTTCACCATTGTAAAGTTTAAAAATCTTAGTGTGAACAACTGTTAAGTCAGGTACACTGCTGAGCTTTCTATTGAATCCATGTCATGACCCTGTGGACCAGGTGCAATTATTATCCTCATTTTGTAAGTGAAGAAACCTGAGGCTTAATAAGCAATTTGTTGAAAGCCAGCCACTTACCAACTGGTAGACCAAGATTCACATGTAAGCAGCCCAATCCCAGGCCACTATACTGCTACTATGCAGAAATGAAGAGCTAAAATGGGAGTGTATGAAGGATTTCTTCCTGTATGGTGCAATTATGAATTTTTTTTTTCTTTTGAGATGGAGTTTCACTCGTCACCCAGGCTGGAGTGCAATGGCACGATCTTGGCTCACTGTAACCTCCACTTCCCAGGTTCAAGCTATTCTCCCACCCCAGTCTCCAGAGTAGCTGATATTACAAGCATGTACCACCACACCCGGCTAACTTTTGTATTTTTAGTAAAGACGGGGTTTCACCATGTTGGCCAGGCTGGTCTTGAACTCCTGACCTCAGGTGATCCACCCACCTCAGCCTCCCAAAGTGCTGGGATTACAGGTGTGAGCCAGCACTTCCAGCCTATGAATGATTTTTTGAAATCAGCTTTATTAGGTTTAATAGACATAAAATTCACCAATATTGAGTACACAATTAGATGCATCTCAAAAGTATACAGTAGTGTAATCATCACTGAAGTCATAATATAGAACATTTCCGTCATCCCAGAAGATTCCCATGCCCCTTCACAGTCGGCTTCTCTCCCATACTCTCTGACTCTTGGCAACCACTCATTGATCTCCTTTCTGTCATGAGAGTTTTGCATCTTTTAAATTTTTATATAAATTGAGTTATATGGTAGTAGTTTTTTGAGGATGAATTTTTTAATTTACATAATGCTTTTGAGGTTTATGATGTTGTCACATGTATGTTATTGACTTTTAAAAAAGAGACAGGGTCTTGCTCTGTTGCCCAGGTTGCAGTGCAGTGGCACAATCATAGCTCTTACTGCAGCCTCAAACTCCTGGGCTCAAGCAATTCTCCTGCCTCAGCCTCCCAAGTAGCTAGGACTACAGGCATGCACCACCATATCTGGCTAATTTGTAGAAATTATTTTTTTTTAGTAGAGATAGGGTCTCACTCTATTGCCAAGGCTGGTCATAACTCCTGGCCACAAGCAATCCTCCAGACTCGGCCTGTTATTCTTTTTTATTGTTGAGTAATATTCCATTCCATGGGCGTGCCACAATTTATTCACCAACTGATGAACATCTGGGCTGTTTCCAATTTGGGACAATTATAAATAAGGCTGCTATGAACATTTGTATACAAGTCCTTGTATGGACATATATTTTAATTTCTCTTGAGTAAAATCATACTAGAAATATGACTTCTAGATTATATGACAAGCAATAGAAAATGACTTTGTAGGTGAACATGAGGATGGTATGCAAATAATTGCCTTTTGTTAACTGATCCCATGGGCCTACAAAACCATATTAATATAAAAGGATATCTTTTATTTCAGTTAATTATTTCAATGATCACCTTTTTTATTTCTTTCATTTATTTGTAATTAAAGGATACTAAATTATTTTTTAATTATCCAGAAATCAAGGGATAAAAATGCAAAACAAAATGTCAAATTTCTTTTTTTTTTTTTTTTGAGACGGAGACTCACTCTGTCGCCCAGGCTGGAGTGCAGTGGCACGATCTCGGCTCACTGCAAGCTCTGCCTCCTGGGTTCATGCCATTCTCCTGCCTCAGCCTCCTGAGTAGCTGGGACTACAGGTGCCCACCACCACGCCTGGCTAATTTTTTGTGTTTTTAGTAGAGACGGGTTTTTACTGTGTTAGCCAGGATGGTCCCAATCTCCTGACCTTGTGATCTGCCTGCCTCGGCCTCCCAAAGTGCTGGAATTACAGGCATGAGCCACCGTGCCTCACCAAAATGTCAAATTTCTGGGTAGACCTTGACCCTCTTGAGATCCCTGGAACTGGTGACCACAACTTTAGGATTTTTTTATTTATATCTCCCAAGGCCCTTCCCAAAGAGTCTGGAGTTGTCTTTGCACTCCAAAGAACCCAGAGACAGTATTTTGTCAGGTACAAACCTATTGTCCTGAACCAATAGAGGAAACAACCATTATCCTGACCATCTGAAATCTTGAGAAGAACAAACATGTGAGAACTAGGAAAATTTGTCTTTGACACTGTAGAATACACTTTGTATGCTGAAATCAAATTTTCAATCAAGCCATTCCTTCACTAATGTGGAGAGGACTTAGCACTAAGCAAGAATATCAGTTAGGCTAGAAGGCCACTGATTCTAAGTGTTGACACCCACCAGTATAGTATAATATCAATTATTAAGTGGTGCTACATGTCCATTATTGTTTTTTCTCCAGCCCTCAAACATAATGATATGGTTTGGCTCTGTGTTCCCACCCAAATATCACCTTGAACTGTAAAAATCCCCACATGGTCGTAGGAGGGACCCAGTGGTAGATAACTGAATCGTGGGGGCAGATTTTTCCCATGCTGTTCTTATGATAGTGAATAAGTCTCATAAGATCTGATAGTTTTATGAAGGAGAGTTCCCCTGCACATGCCCTTTTTTCTGCCATCATGTAAAGACATGCCTTTGCTTCTCCTTTGCCTTCCACTATGATTGTGAGGCCTCCTCAGCCATGTGGAACTGTGAGTCCAGTAAACCTCTTTCCTTTATAAATTACCCAGTCTCAGGTATGTCTTTATTAGCAGTGTGAGAACAGACTAATACTCATAACAAGTGTGTTCACTGTCTTTCTATCCACTTCACTGAGTTCTCTAACTGTAAGGGCTACTCCTTATTTTATGTACCATGAACACAAGCATCTTCACCTGACATATGGTAGTTTGCTTCTTGATGCATGTTGAATAAACAAAATCAATAATTAATCTCATACATCTAATTAAAAGCTGCAACATAAAATTAAAAACTATAATTTAATTAAGAATGACATGTATAGAATTACCTAATTCTATTATGTAACTAAATAATAGTCTTTAAAATAGACAAATGATACAAATAGCACCACTTGGGGACACT
Organism: Pan troglodytes; assembly: GCF_028858775.2. Taxonomy (NCBI): domain Eukaryota; kingdom Metazoa; phylum Chordata; class Mammalia; order Primates; family Hominidae; genus Pan; species Pan troglodytes. The sequence goes on along the minus strand of NC_072403.2, from coordinate 99,368,293 downwards.
GAGTTGGGGTGAGGGGATGAGGTATACCTGTGCAGCATACAGTGGTATATCAAGAATACTGTCTGGCCTTGGGGTTCAGTTTCGGTCCTCAGCAGAGGAAGTCCTTTGTGGTCTTAAAGTCCAAAAAGTAGGTAAGATGGAAAGTTCCTAAGGTAAATAAGAAATATCACATATGGTTAAGAGTAAGGCAGACAGATGGGCTTGAATTCTGACTTTGCTACTTCCCAGCTTACTGAGCTTAGGGAAAACCATTTAGCCTCTTTGTTCCTTAGTTTCTTTATCTGTTCAACGGGGGTTATAATTGTACTCATGCCATACAGTTGTTGCAAGGATTAAATGAGTTAATATAGTATATGATAAATACCTAGAGTGCTTTGTCCATGTAAGTACAGAATACATGTTAGCTTTTACAATATATACAGAATAATATAGAGCTAGAAGTACAGTAGGATATTTGGGGATGGTATCCATCATTTTCCAGCTGTGTGACCCTAGGTAAGTTAATCTTGATAAACTTTAATTTCCTCCTGTATAAAGTGAGAATAATTAATTCTTACCTCTGAGGATTGTTGACAGAATTGCAGACAATGTGTATAAAGCCAGTGCCTGATGTGAAGCATTCAACAAATAGGAGCTATATTGTTCCCTTTTTTATCCCTAAGAATGTAAAATTTAAGACCTAACATGCAGTTGCTCTATATTAAGGGATACTTTTAACTTTATTCAACTCAATATAAAAGTGTTTCTATTTAGAACTAACTAGAGAAAAAAGAATAATTTTCAATCCTGCAATTTAAACTCAGTTGGAAATAGTTGGTTCTGCAATTTTCAAACAGAGTGGCAGAAAATGGAACCAGGCAGAATACTACCCTCAAGTGCCTGAATGCCTTTATTTGGTGGCTGTGATGCAGAGGTTGAATAATGCAGGTGGAGCATTCACATGCTGTCTAGCTTACTATTAGCAGACAACAAATGGCAGTGCTTTTTTTTCCTTCCTTTTCTAAGTGATCCCAGCCAAGCACAAATAAAATTTTATTAGAAGTAGCAGAGTGTCTAAATCCTCAATCTGTAAATGAACCTAATTTTTGCCAAATAGTGTCTACATGATGTCAGTGGAAATAAGGCCCCTAAAGTTAAAATATGCAAGCTTTATTTCTATTTTTTTGAGACAGCGTCTCATTCTGTTGCTGGTGTGATTTGGCTGTGTCCCCACCCAAATCTCATCTTGAATTGTAGTTCCCATTAATTCCCACATGTTGTGGGAGGGATAATTGAATCATGGGGGCCGTTTCCCCCATACTATTCTCATGGTAGTGAATAAGTCTCACAAGATCTGAGGGTTTTATAAGGGAAACCCCTTTTACTTGGTTCTCAATTCTCTCTTGTCTGCTGCCATGTAAGATGTGCTTTTTGCCTTTCACCTTCCACCATGATTGTGAGGTCTCCCAGCTAGGTGGAACTGTGAGTCAATTAAATCTCTTTTTCTTTATAAATTATCATCTCAGGTAAGTCTTTATCAACAGCATGAAAATGGACTAATACAGTATATTGGTACTAGGTACTGGGGTACTGCTGTAAAGATACCCAAAAATATGGAAGCAACTTTGGAACTGGGGAACAGGGAGAGGTTGGAACAGTTTGGAGGGCTCAGAGGAAGATAGGAAAATGTGGGAATGTTTGGAACTTCCTAGACAGTTGTTGAATGGCTTTAATCAAAATGCTGATAATGATATGGACAATGAAATCCAGGGTGAGATGGTCTCAAATAGAGATAAGGAACTTGTTGGGAACTGGAGTAAAACTATGTTTTAGCAAAGAGACTGGTGGCATTGTGCCCCTGCCCTAGAGATCTGTGGAACTTTGAACTTGAGGGAGATGATTTAGGGTATCTGGTGGAATTTCTAAGCAGCAAAGCATTAAAGAGGTGACTTGGGTGCTGTTAAAAGCATTCAGTTTTAAAAGGGAAATACAGCATAAAAGCCTGGAAAATTTGCAGCCTGACAATGAGATAGAAAAGAAAACCCATTTTCTGAGAAGAAATTCAAGCCTGCTGCAGAAATTTGCATAAATAACAAGGAATCAAATGTTAATCTCCAAGACAATGGGGAAAATGCCTGCAGGGCATGTCTCCAGAGATCTTTGTGGAGCCCCTCCCATCACAGGCCCGGAGTTCTAGGAGGAATAAATGATTTTATGGTCTGGGCCCAGGGATCCCCCTGCTTTGTGCAGCCTAGGGCCTTGGTGCCCTGCTTCCCAGCCACTCCAGCCATGGCTAAAAGGCGCCAAGGTATACCTTAGGGCATGGCTTCAGAGGATGCAAGCCCCAAGCCCTGGCAGGTTTCACATGGTGTTGAGTCTGCAGGTACACAGAAATCAAGAATTGAGGTTTGGGAACCTTCACCTAGATTTCAGAGGATGTATGGAAACGCCTGGATGTCCAGGCAGAAGTTTGCTGCAGGGGCAGGGCCCTCATGGAGAACCTCTGCTAGGGCAGTGCAGAAGGGAAATGTGGAGTTGAAGCCCCCATACACAGAGTCCCCACTGGGGCACTGCCCAGTGGAGCTGTGAGAAGAGGGCCACATCCTCCAGACCCCAGAATGGTAAATCCACAGACAGCTTGCACTGTGAACCTGGAAAAGCTGCAGACACTCAACATCAGCCTATGAAAGCAGCCAGGAGGGGGGCTATACCCTGCAAAGCCACAGGGGCTGAACTGCCGAAGGCCATGGGAGCTCACCTCTTATATCAGTGTGACCTGGATGTGAGACATGGAGTCAAAGATGATTTTGGAGCTTTAAGATTTGACTGCCCTGCTGGATTATGGACTTGCATGGAGCCTAAGGCCCCTTTATTTTGGCCAATTTCTCCCATTTGGAATGGCTGTATTTACCCAATGCCTGTACCCCCACTGTATCTAGGAATTAACTAACTTGCTTCTGATTTTATGGGCTCATAGGCAGAACGGACTTGCCTTGTCTCAGATGAGACTTTGGACTGTGGACTTTTGAGTTAATGCTGAAATAAGACTTTGGGGGACTGTTGGGAAGGCATGATTGGTTTTGAAATGTGAGGACATGACATTTGGGAGGGGCCAGGGGCAGAATGATACGGTTTGGCTGGGTCCCCACCCAAGTCTCATCTTGAATTGTAGCTCCCATAATTCCCACATATTGTGGGAGGAACTTGGTGGGAGATAATTGAACCATGGGGGCGGTTTCCCCTATACTGTTCTCGTGGTAGTGAATAAGTCTCATGAGATCTGATCGTTTTATAAGGGAAACCCCTTTTACTTGGTTCCCAATTCTTTCTTATCTGCTGCCATATAAGATGTGCCTTTTGCCTTCCGCTATGATTGTAAGGCCTCCCCAGCCACGTGGAACTGTGAGTACATGAAACCTCTTTTTCTTTATAAATTACCCACTCTTTGGTATGTCTTTATCAGCAGTGTGAAAACAGACTAATACAGTTGTCCAAGCTGGAGTGCAGTGGCAGGATCATGGCTCACCGCAGCCTCAACCTCCCAGGCTCAATCAATCTTCCCACCTCAGCCTCTTGAGTAGCTGGGACTACAGGTGCACACCACCACACTCAGCTAGTTTTTGTACTTTTTGTAAAGATGAGGTTTCACCATGTTGCCCAGGCTAGTCTTGAACTCCTGGGCTCAAGCGATCTGCCCACCTCAGCCTCCTAAAGCACTGGGATTACAGGCGTGAGCCACCATGCCTGGCCTAAAACACACAAGCTTTAAATAAATCAGATGAAATCAGAGTTGGAGAAAGAAACCATCAGAGTGACTTCTTGGTAACATAAAAGTCCAGTGATTACTAAACTGCCCAACTCCTTGTGCTTTGTGACTAGGATGGAGGCTTCTCCATCTGTCCGAGTGATGCTATACATCTGTTTCGTAGTGCACAAGTTCCTTTACTCCAAAAAGTTCATGTCTTGGTAGCATAAATTCCAGAAAATTAAACTGCAATAATTTCTTAGAGTCCTCAGTCTTAGAGGCCTTCCCAGATGGCCTCCAGGAGTTAACACAGCTTCCTAATTACCAGAAACCATGTGAACTGCATGCATTCTTACTGTACAGGTAGCATCTAAGACAACTAAGAAAAATGGACTTAAGTTCTCTTTAAAGTAACTCTCTAAAATGCTTACAACTTTAATAATTTATATGGGACATAGTATCTAAGATCTATAAAGGCCTCTCTAGGTATTGTACTCAAAGGAAACAGTATCCGGAGAGTTACTGTTCTCTTCTCAAATTATGCTAAAAATTGGTTCACTCAGGGAATCTTTTAAAAAATAGTCTGACTTAATCTCTGTCTCAGTCAAGTTTCAGTAGAAAACCAGGCATGAGGGTCCCAATGAGATTTCAAAAACATAACTCACTTTCAATTTTCACTTGACTTTGCTATTCTCATCTTGCCACAGGCAATTAGTCTCTCTCCAGAACCCTGAGGGCAAATCTGTCCTTCCTGACATTAGGATGGTGGGAGGGAGCTACAGAGTGTACCCCTCCACACATTCACCCGTGGGGCTTGACATCAGGAGAGTACATCCAGTATGTTCAGAGAAGGGCATCCAGTTCTGCTCCCCATCATTCTTGGCTCCCTGCCCATGTTTGCTGGAAGGATTAGGGTTCTGAAACCACTTTTGCAAAACTTATGACAGTGAGAGAAATCTAACATAGCAGACTCCATCTTGCTTCTAACCTCACAAGCTTATTGCCCTTGCTCATTCCTGAGTGCAGGCCAAGCTAACCATGGGAGGAATTTATTGTTTAACATTAAAGCAAAGAAGATAACAGCCCCTTCCCAAAACTACCCTCCTCCTAGTTCAGGGACTAAAACCACCTTTGTAAAATGAATGAAAGGCCAAAAGGTTAGAATTATGGGAGGAGCCTGAATTCTGCTAAGACCTATGCATAGTTCAGTGATAACCAGCCATGTTCCCTAGCTTGCTTACTACTCAGGAGTCATGTAGCCAGAGGTCACAAGAGTTGTAACTTTCCCAATTGTCCCTACAGATAACATCACTATTGTAAAACCTAAGATTGTTCTTTGAGATATTTTTCAGATGTTTGCATCCTGATGAACTGACACTACTTGGACCCATGACTCATCCCAAGGAAATAAATCAACTGGTCCTGTAACTCCCACCCAGAAGCTGACTCGGCATGCGAAGATAGTTCCAACACTCCTGTGATTTCATCTCCAACCAATCAGTAGCACCCATTCCCCAGCCCCCTGCCTGCCAAATTATCCTTTAAAAACCCTAGCCTCTGAGTTCTGAGAGAGGTGGATTTGAGAAATATCTCCCATCTTTTTTTCTTTTACAACTGGCAAATATAGGTGAGTCTGTAGCCATACCAGACCCATGTGGCCCAACTTTCACGTAACAAAGTAGTACAGTGTTTTTCAGTTGCCATGGACCCTCAGGTCATGTAATCTGAGCATGCCCAGATGGACCAAGTGTTCAACCACAGAGGGAACGTGATTGCTCTGACTCAGGAGTGGGAACTGAATTAAGAAGTGGACACTGCATGGCAGGATCCAGAATCCAACTGGATTGAGCTTTGGCATCACCCCATGGCAGGATCCAGTTAGATCATGCCTCCTGACATCCCCTCATTGCAAGACCCAATCAGATCATGCCTCATTACCCTATGTTTATAAAACCTGACCCAGCCCCCAGCTCAGGCAGACACTGCTTTGGGGACTATCCCTGGTGTTCTCCTTACTCCTTATAAGTAATAAAATCCCCTTGCTAAATCTTCTTTGGTTGTGATCATTGAGTTGACACCCACCAAGTGACTGAACCTGCCTGTTGTGTGGGTAGCAAGTCCTTCCTGAATTACTTTATATGGGAGTCCCAGAATTTAAATTTTATCCTACTGAATTTGAGAGAAATTGCTTTTTTAAATTCACAATGCTACTGCATTCACCAAATGATAATCTCTCTACTGGAACTTAGCACACCTGCCCAAAACAGGAACAACCTAAGAACACTTTCCTTTACTTGTTTTCTATGGCAATAAATGCTGAAATAATTAATTATATGTCTGATGTAGAAATGAATAAAGACAGATACAGAAGTGTGTTTAGGCTTCATCCAAGAAACCTTTCCCGTCTTAATCAGTTTGCTCCCTCTCACTATTTTTTCTTCTCAGACTTGGCTCAATATAATCTGGAATGTGCTTTTTAATATTTTGGTTTTCCATGAAAATTCTTATAGCCCAATAGTACCCTGCACAAGGCTGGGGAATCAATACATGGTTTTTGAGTACATTTATTTAGTCTGGAATGATGTCTTTTGTAGTGAAATTCCAACTGAAGACTTCTAATCAAGAGTTGTTTTGTTCTCCTTAATAACAAGATTAGAAGGTGTTTTCTTTCTTTCTGGCAGAATAAAATCTGCATGTCCTGGTGAAAGCTTAGGAAAGGTATAATTGATGTATTTTTGAAATGCCATCCTGGTTTCCTGTAATTCCTCCTCTAGGAAATCTTTCCAATTTGTCATGATTCCCAGTTGTTTTGCTATAGACAGCAGCTCCCCCTGGGTGTTAGCCAGTTTATCCATCATATTGCCAAGAGTGGCCTGATGTGTTTTCTCTGCTTCTTGAAGCACTTCCTGTACCTCTTCTTGCCTCTGCCTCTGAGCTATGCCATAGAGGATGTTCATTTCATGTTCTTTTTCCCTCATCAGTCGGGCCACACTGGTCTTCTCATCCTTAATAACTGTGACACCAGTATTCACAATTTCCTCCACGGCTTTGCTACAAAAGATAATATGGATTTATAATTTAGATGGATTGGCCACTAAAAACAAAATAATTTCATCTTTAAACGCAGATGAATGAGCAATTGTTGAGATGAGCCACCAGCCTGAGACAGGCTGATATGGATGAGCTTTTGGATTGCATTAGCTGTTATCAAACAAAACACATTTTCAGAGCAGGGAGGCTTCCTATGTACTTCCCTGCTGTGGGCTAGGGTGAGGCCACTAGTCTAACATCTAACGGCAACTTTAGGAACCTGAGATCACCTTTTTCAGGAAAATATACATGCATTGTGCTTAAAAATGAGGAGATAAGGGTCAGAGTTCCAAACTCTGTAGAGAAAGTATTTCTTTGTATTAATCCAGCTGCTGACCTTTAGCCAGAGATGAAAAATCCTTATACTCACAGGATAGATTTAGCTTTAATCTTGATTTTATCTGAGCAATACTCTATGACAGTCACCTCAAGCTTTTTGGTCTCGGGAGCTCTTTACAGTCTCAAAATTATCGAGGAAGCCAAAGAGCTTTTGTTTATATGAGTTATAGGCATTGACATTAACAGTTATATAAACTAAAAGGGAGACATTTTTAAAATATTAAAAATCTCTTATGAAAAACATTTTCCCAAACAATGAAATATTTCATGAGAAGAATGGTATAATTTAACTTTTTTTTTTGAGACAGTGTCTTGCCGTCACCCAGGCTAGAGTGCAATGGCCTGACCCTGGCTTACTGCAACCTCCAGCTCCCAGGTTCAAGTGATTCACATGCCTCAGCCTCCAGAGTAGCTGGGATTACAGGTGTGCACCACTACACCCAGCTAATTTTTGTATTTTTTAGTAGAGATGGGATTTTACCATGTTGGCCAGGCTGATCTCAAACTCTTGACCTCAAGTGATCCACCCGCCTTGGCCTCCCAAAGTGCTGGGATTACAGGTATGAGCCACTGCACCCAGCCTAATTTTTTTTTTTGCACAACTCTTTAATCTCTGGCTTATTAGTAAAAAGCTGAATTTTCATACTGTTTCAATTTATTGTGATATTACACATCACAAAACCCCTGGAGAACACCATTTTATATTCATAGGAGACTAAGAGTGAAAAAGGCAAATAAAGTCTTAGTGTTATGCTGCTATAAAGACACATGCACACGTATGTTTATTGCGGCACTATTCACAATAGCAAAGACTTGGAACCAACCCAAATGTCCAACAATGATAGATTGGATTAAGAAAATGTGGCACATATACACCATGGAATACTATGCAGCCATAAAAAAGGATGAGTTCATGTCTTTGTAGGGACATGGATGAAATTGGAAATCATCATTCTCAGTAAACTATTGCAAGAACAAAAAACCAAACACTGCATATTCTCACTCATAGGTGGGAATTGAACAATGAGAACACATGGACACAGGAAGGGGAACATCACACTCTGGGGACTGTTGTGGGGTGCGGGGAGCGGGAAGGGATAGCTTTAGGAGATATACCTAATGCTAAATGATGAGTTAATGGGTGCAGCACACCAGCATGGCACATGTATACATATGTAACAAACCTGCACATTGTGCACATGTACCCTAAAACTTTAAGTATAATAATAATTTTAAAAAATTTTTGGAAAAAAAAAAAGAAAATAGTTTTAATGTCATGGACTGCCTCTTTAAAGAGTCTCAGGGACCTTGAAGGGTCTCTGGACCACATATTCAGAAGCACTGCTAAATGATTAATATACTTCTGGCTATAATGTAGGGTATTATATAAAATTCATAGCAGCCAACCATGTTGACCTCTTACCATGTCCAAGCAGGTTAATGAGCATTCTATGCATACATTAATTCAATGAATCCTCAAAAACAATTCTGTAGTGTGGTTCCATCACTGTGCTCTTTTTATGAAGAAGACACTGGGCTCAGGGAGGTTAAGTAATTGGACTAAGTTTGTTTAATAAGTTAAAGAGGCAAAATCTGCAACACAACTCAGGCAGTCTGAGACCAGGGCAAAAGCTCTTAGCCACTGTGATACATTTCCAGTGGATTTCTGCAGTTAACATAGTTTGAGCAGAACCTCAAAGATTTGAGGTTTTAAGATCTCAAATGTATGGCTGTTAATAAAAATCATCCCCCTCTGCCTCCCAGTCTAATACAGGCTTTCCAAGATTTACCACTGGCCCTATCTCCTAAATTCCATCCTCCAAGATGCAATTCTCTCATCTTCTCTGAGTCTTTCCACTTGACTTTCAAACCTGACAGACTTCCCTAGTCTTGAAGTAAATCACATCTTTCTTTAGCCTCCGTAGCCACTATACTATTTCTCTTCTTCCTTTTCCCACCAACTAAGCTATTTCCAATATTAATAACAGGGGTAATGATTATTGAGTACTTACTGTATTGCAGGAACTGTGGTAAGCATTTTACATGCACGATATCTCATTTAATTTTCACAATAACCCATTGAAGCTGATACTTTATTTACTTATTTACAGATGAATCTTGCTCTGTTGTCCAGGCTGGAGTGCAGTGGCACCATCTTGGCTCACTGCAACCTCCGCCTCCCAGGTTCAAGTGATCCTTCTACCTCAGCCTCCCAAGTATCTGGGATTACAAGTGTGCACCACCACACATGGCTAATTTTTGTATTTTTAGTAGAGGCAGGGTTTCACTATGTTGGCCAGGCTGGTCTTGAACTCCTAACGTTAAGTGATCCACCCGCCTTGGTCTCCCAAATTGCTGGGATTACAGGTGTGAGCCACCGTGCCTGACCTATTTTTACTTATAACCTGTGACTATTCCCTTGTAACAGGTGAGAAATGGAGGCTTAGAGAAGAGTGAGTTGTTGTTCAATGTCACACAACTGAGCAGGCTGGGGAGTTCCTGCCCTTAATCATTACCTGCTTCAAGCTCATGAGTGGGCACTATACATTTTTCGTCAGGAGGGTAGCACAGTAAAAATAACATTTTAGACTTGTTATTCAGGTAACAGTGAGTGAACTGAATCTTAGTGGGGTGAGCTAGAGAGACCAATTGTATCATTTCATAATATCCTTGAGGTGCAATAATGAGGGTCTGAACTAATGACAAAAGAGAGGGTTGGGAAGAGGGAGAGAATGGGTTAAGCCTAGGAAATATTAAAAAGTCATAGCTGCCAGAATCTGTGACTGCAAGCATATGGGGGAAGTGGGAAAAAGAGGAATCAAAACCAACTTGCTGATTTTCAACCTGGGTCACAGGAGAATGGAGGTTCCATTAATAGAAGTGATGCTGTGTATAGAGTGGGCAGTGTGCATCGACACACATTCTTAGGATTTAGTCTGATGTCTGATAACATCCTCAGGCTGTTGATGAGACTGTCAGGGTGATGACCAGGGACCAATCTCCAAGGAGGAAGCTGTGCTCCCTGTGTCCTCTGACATAAGCAGGCATGAGTTTCCTGCCAGGTGGGGCTGACTTTCCTCTCACCCAAATGGGAGGTTTCATTTATGGGCTAACTGGAAGGCTCTACCAGAATTGAGCTCAGGTAAAAGTGATCCAATAATGTATACCTTGGATGACGTCAGCTCCCACCCTCAATGACAGTCCCTTTCAGACTCCCTGATATCAAAATCTCTTACTGCTAACAGAATCTGGTACTTTAAAAAATCTTTCCAGCTTTTCTTTCTTTTTTTTGGTTTTAAACAGGGTCCCACTCTGTTGCGCAGGCTGGAGTGCAGCAGCACCATCTTGGCTCATGCAAACTCTGCCTCCTGGGCTCAAGCAATCCTCCCACCTCAGCCTCTGGAATAGCTGAGACTACAGGCATGTGCGACCATGCCCAGCTAATTTTTGTATTTTTTGTAGAGACAGGGTTTTGCCATGTTGGCCAGGCTGGACTCAAGTGATCCTCCTACCTCAGCCTCCCAAAGTGCTGGGATTACAAGCATGAGCCACTGCGCCTAGCCCCACTTTTCCCAGCCTGCCTTAGTGCTTGAATATTTGATCCTTTCATTCTGATGAGTTCCCTGAAGTTGTGGAATTGAAGCCAAGAGTGGGGTGGGGTGCAGTGCGTTGAGGGTGTGACCTGCAATGCCCATTTATCTTTGTATCTCCCCTGCCTAGTGTGGTGCCCGTTGTGGATACAACAGGCAATCAATATATGTATGAATGAATAAGTGGGTAATACAGACGAAGCTCTCTCTAATACATGTTGTGCTGAATAACACTAAAGTTTAAAGCAGCTATATTGGAACATTACAAAAGCTTAAAAGAATTAATGAGGCTGGGCGTGGTGGCTCACACCTGTAATCCCAGGACTTTGGGAGGCAGAAGCAAGTGGATCACTTGAAGTCAGGAGTTCAAGACCAGCTTGGCCAACATGGAGACGCCCCATCTCTACTAAAAATACAAAAATTAGCTGGGCATGGTGGTGAGTACCTGCAATCCCAGCTACCCGGGAGGCTGAGGCAGGAAAATTGCTTGAACCTGGAAGGTGGAGGCTGCAGTGAGCAGAAATCGCATCACTGCACTCCAGCCTAGGCAACAAAGCAAGACTCTCTCAAAAAAAAAAAAAAAAAATTCATGCTTAAAAAGGATTCTTAACATAAGCGAAATATTTGCCATAGGAAAATAGCCAATTCTTGGGATATGTGTAAAATGTTTTTCAATGTACATAAATTAGTCTACCTGTATTTTTTTATCGAAAGAGGGCCTAGAAAGCTTATCATATGAGAAAGAACTGTGAAAGAACTAGGTATTAGTACTTTTTGGTTTTTCCTTCCCTTCTTCAAATTAAATCTTGGACATAATCTCTCTCCTCAAACATTTGAAGGATCACCACGCACAGAGGAGGAGCAGGGCCAGAAGCCAAGGGTAAAGGTAAGGCCCAGAGTTTTTGGATCCACATTAGGAAGAACATGACAAGTAGAGGTGTTCAGCATTTGGACCAACCACCTCAACCAGTGACATCAAGGAGGCTCACCGATGACTGGCTGGCATCTGGCAGAAGGAATGACACGTCCAGTTCCATAACCCCCAATGCCCATTCTGATGTGAAGTGAATGTCTATGCTTTCTGTGAGCAGTGAGGTTCTTCTGGCATCTCTATCTTTATGAGGCTGTACACTTGTAATTTTGAAATACACACCGTATTTCAGGGTGGCACTGGCCAGAAAAGTAACTATTTTCAAAATAGTTGTAGTGTGTGTCCCAATTTATAGGATTCAGTCTGATATTTTATAAAACAGACTCTTGGAGAATGAAAACAACTTACTAAATAAAAACATAATCTGATATCTAACAACTCAATCTTAACTAATAGGGAAAAAATAAACTACGGAAAATCCATAGTAGCAATTGATCCTTTGCCTGGTTAGTCTGTAAATAAGCTATTAATCTACTTTTCATTAGAACTATAGGACTGTTAGCACTATTTCAATCAGGTACAACCACTGTGTTTACCCATGACCTATGTTCTGATTTTCCACCTGGGACATGGGGAACCCCTGGCTCTCTGGTCTGGCAGGAGACTGCAGGCATTTCAGAAGTTAGGCAGGTGAGGGACATCTCCAGATGCCAGCATTCAGCAGTGCATTTCTATCCCCGGGTTGTTAACACTCTTGAACCTCCCCTTGGCTCTGCCTCATTATACATCATACTTTCTCCTTCCATGGCTTTGCGCATTCGGTTCTCATTCGTTTGCCTCTCTCACAAGTGGGACCTCTTACCTTCTCTCTATGGCCCAACCCACGACTAACTTCCTCCAAAAAACCTACCTCACTACATACCCCACCCATACTGCTTGATCTTTCCAGGACTTTGAACTCTTGCAGCACCTATGTGCTATTTGTACCAGTCCATCCAGCCTTGCTTGTTGGGGGCAGCCATGCTCTAGTGATTTTACACAATGTTGAGGAAGGGCCCTTAATTTGTGCCACATCCACAGAAGGTACTTGATGAGCTCTGGTGAAGTGAACAAACCCTCTAGAAAACTCACATAGCTTCTCTACCTGTAAAGCAGGTAACATAATGGAAGGTCATAAGCTTTGGCATCATAAAGGCCAGGGTTCAAATCAGGCCCTGTCACCTCTTTCCTCTGTGACCTTTGGCAGTTTGCTTAGTTTCCCTTTAAGGCCTTAACCCTCCAGGGTCTTTGCCTGAAGATATGTAGGATGATACAATCTCCTAGGAAGGGACACCCAGATGCAAGGAGTATACAAAAGGCCTTGCATGTGCTGGGAATTGAATAAGGGAAGCTGTCAGTAGGAATTACAGCCATGACCACAAAAAATCCTGAGTGGTCACTTCATTCATGCCTTGCCTTGGGCTAGAAAACAATTAGAACCTTTACAAACAGAGATTTTTTTTTTTTTTTTTTTGAGACAAGTCTCGCTCTGTCGCCCAGGCTGGAGTGCAGTGGCATGATCTCGGCTCACTGCAAGCTCCGCCTCCCAGGTTCACGCCATTCTTCTGCCTCAGTCTCCCGAGTAGCTGAGACTGCAGGCGCCCGCCACCATGCCTGGCTAATTTTTTGTATTTTTAGTAGAGACGGCGTTTCACCTTGTTAGCCAGGATGGTCTCGATCTCCTGACCTCGTGATCCGCCTGCCTTAGCCTCCCAAAATGCTGGGATTACAGGCGTGAACCACCGCCCCTGGCCTTTTTTTTTTTTTTAACTTTAAGAGAAAGAGTCCAGTGTCTCCTGGGCAATCTGTTTAGAATCTAATCACCTCAATCCACAAAATGGTTTTCTGTATAGTTAACAAATTTCTCATGATATATAAATGTTCTGAATCCTTAAGTCTTGATGAAAGTTTATAGTAAAATAAAAAATCTGCATAGAATTCTCAACAGTGGTCTCTCTCCATATATTAGTTTCTGCAAATTCTCTAAAGAACAGAGGAATCTAGTATTTTCTAGAAATAAGATCAGGTGTGCTGAAGAGTGGCTTCGACTAATTGGAAGAAATTTAAACCATTTGTTCAATAAATATTTCAAGAATGCCTACCATGTGCCAGACTTTCTTCCAGGCACTTGGGAAACATCAATAAATAAAATGGGCATTCTAGCTGGATATATTTTAACAGTACACATGGCAGTTCCTTAATCCTAGTCTACAGATTCAATAAAAGGCAGACATCGAAAACCTTCCATCAAACCTCACAGAGGAAAGGGCTGGAGGGGGTGCAAAAACAATCTAGCAAGAGAGGGAGGAGACCCTCACGCAAGTGTGTGTGAGGAGGGGACCCAGAGGCTCCCACAGGTGAGACAGAGCTCCTGCAGATGGCTGGCAGGAGAGAAAAGAAAAGAGGATCCACCTTCCAGTGCATTGGGCCATGACTCATTCCCTAACCCCCTCCTGGTATTCCCTCTCATCTTCCTCTTCTACCTCCACAATGACCTGCAGTCTATGCAGGAAGAGAGGTACCAGTTAAACTGTCACAGCTGCAGCTCTCATTCTCATTTATCTGTACCTCTTCCAGGATCTTACCTGTGTCCCTGTTCTAAAGAGTTCTAATGAAAAAGATTTTACCCATTAATTACATAGAAATGGATCTGTTTGTTAACTCAAGCAGCAAAGCAAAAGGGGCCAGTCACAGACTAGGAGGCCAAATAGGGAGGTCTCAGTCTCAGCTCTGCTGCTATAAATCAGTGATCATGGGCAGGTAAATGACCTGGTAAAAAAAATCTGGAAATTATGGTTTTTCTCTTGCACCTGACAATCCCTGAGCTCCTAACTGCTGTCCTGTTCCAGCAAAGAATCATTACATATATAGAAATAGTTACCTTGGTTTTCTTAAAATATATATATGTATGATCTGATCTGTGATTATGCACATACATATGGCTGTAAACACATCAAAAGGGCATGGAAGGATATAGACTCTATTGATTAAAATAACTGTCTCTGGGAGGCAGGGAGGGTGTAGGGGAAGCAATGCATCAGGACTTGCAATTTTTGCTCTATATATTTCCATAATGTCAACTTCTTTTGCAACATATATTACTTGCATAATAAGAAAAAGACCAAAAAGTAACACAAACACAATAGTGTATGATCTAGGCTAGAGAATGTGAAGATTGATTTTAATGATGTGTTTATGGGAAACTGTTTCTTGATTCCTGTCCTTGGCTTCTTAAAACTGGTGATACAGAATGAAAAATACCATATTTAGAGAGTAGCTATCTTTCAAGCAGGGACAGGAAGAAGATATGATTGAGGAAGAACACACGAGAACTTTAGAAAACAGCAATTTTCAATCCCTTAAGCTGGGTGGTAGGTTTTTGAGTATTTATGTTATTATTTTTCTTTAAACCACACACATACTCTACAATATAAATTGTTCCCTATGTTTGGTATTTTCCATAATAAAAATGTAAAAACACAAAAACTGGGCAATATCTACCTACGTACTGTAATCTTATCTGTTTCTCCAGGTTGATTTTGATAAAGTTACTAATTTGTAAATGAGTTCTCTGGAATACCTTTTCTGGGCCTGGATTGCTTCCTGGGCAATGTGTCTTTCTTCAGCCCTGGCTTTCTCCACAGCTTCGACCTTCTCTCTGTGGCATTCCATCATAATCCTTTGGATTCTGTGGACCATGCGCTGTTCTGCAGCCAAGTGCTCTCTCTTCATTTCGTCATCCATGTTTTGATACATCTCTGTCTTAGTTTTAGCTGTCACTTCCTGAAGCAATGGCAAAACTAGGTTTAGCTATTACAGACTTGATGTTTAAAACTGCACATTAGGAGGCTATTTAAACCATAGTTTTATCTATCTGCTAGCAAGTGTACCTGTTAACACTGATGATTTAAAAGAAGAGTGTGTATGATATGGAAAACTTTTATTTATATGATGTTAGGTGAACCAAAAATGTACAAACTATGTAGCATAAATATCTACGTAGATAATATTGAAAGGGAATATGGAAAAAAGAAAATAGTTGGGTTAGAGGGGTAGGGTTAAAGGTCTTTTTTCTTGATTGTCTAAATATTCTAGTATCATATTATCATTATATATAATTACATAATGCAATTCTGCTTTAGTAAGCCAGTCCTGGAAAATGGCAGAAATAATTACTATGCCTCGTGTCTCCTGGGTAGGAGGGAACCTAAGGAGAGGAACCACTAGTCAAACCAAGACCTGTGGAAAACAGAGCCACAAATTGTGCTCAAGGAAAACCCTGTCACCATTTTGGAAATCCACAGTGTGCCTGGCAGTCCGAGGCCCAGAAGCTACATATACAAGAAGGTGGGGATCTTAGTCCTCAAGGGATTCACTGTCTAGTGAAGGAGGCCAACAAACTAACTGTGCAATACAGTTACAGAAATATAACAATATGTAGAAATATAACATTATAAAGAGGAGGAGCAATTCATTCTGTCCAGGTATTTTAAAACTTTCATTTAAAGGTAACTGTTTTTTTTTGAGACAGGTTCTCATTCTGTTGCCCAGGCTGGGGTGCAATGGCACAATCACAGCTCACTTCAGCCTCCACCTCCCAGGCTCAGGCAGTCCTCCCACCTCAGCCTCCCATGTAGCTGAGACGACAGACACTTGCCACCATGCCTGGCTAATTTTTGTATTTTTTGTCGAAATAGGGTTTCACCATGTTGCCTAGGCTTGTCTTCAATTTCTGGGCTCAAGTGATCTGCCCACCTTGACCTCCCAAAGTGCTGGAATTACAGGCATGAGCCACCATGCCCGGCCCAAAGGTAAATGTTTATCTCTATTTGGGAAGACATCAAAAGAACATAGAGAAATTAAGTTATTTCATATAGCACATCAATGGAAGAACTAGGGATAGAAGCCAGGATTGCTGACTGCCAGTTTCTCACTTCATTCCTGGCTGTGATGCTGGAGTCTTTCAAGAGATTCATCAATTGTACAGTCTTGTAAGATATAGTACAGTGGGTTTTCTTTCTTTTTCAATAGCTGCAGAATCCCTTCTTTAAATGAAATCTTACCCAGAATAGAAAGGAATAAAACCAGTAAGAGTTCTCCTGGCTGAAGATTGCTCAACTCCCTTTAGCACCATTTCTATGGGAGCCCCTGAGAGAGCCAGCTCTGTTTACAGCGTCCAGAGAGAATCCTCAGCTGAAGCTGAGAGAAAGTCAAGAGAACTCTAAATTATAAGGGAAACTGAAATTGCTTCAGCTTCTTAGAAGATTATTTCAACAATTAAAATATTTGTTAAGACAAACCTTTCAGCTTTTTCATGAGAAAAAGTTCTCAACTTCTCACTTTGGCTACTTCAAGGGTGAAAAGTTAAAAAATGAAACAGACACCAGAAATCGACTTTAAGAATCTCTCCAAGTGGCCTCAGTTCATGTATTTAGAAAATCTTTTTAGGAAAACATTGGCCATTTAGAAATGCTAGCTGGGTTTCCTACACTGCAGAAGGCTTTGTCTCTTAAATCACTAAAATTTTTTTGACAAAAGAATATTTTGAATGGAAATGTTTCTAAATGTCTTTAACACCATAAAAAGAACATTTTGAAACAATCTAACACTTTCTTAATGATCCAGGCTTGGTAGACAAAGATGAATGATTGTACTGGGCCAAAAACTTCATGTGGCATTTAATAATTGTTGAAGTTCATAGAGCCACTTGTATCTGTCATAAATGACTCCAGATTACTTTGCTTTTTGAAATTTAATCTTTGCTCTTTGTAGGTATCAAATCAAATTTCTTCTTTTCTTCAAAGAACAAGAAAATTACTTGCCATCAGGCTGAGGATGCTGCTGTAGCTTCTATCTGTGAGCCCCTTTTTGTTATTTTTACTTTCCAATATTTAATCTATTTCCAAATTGAAAAATCAAGCAACCCTGCTGGGTGTGGTGGCTCATGCCTATAATCCCAGCACTTTGGGAGGTTGAGGAGGGCAGATGATTTGAGGCCAGGAGTTCGAGACCAGCCTGGCTGCCAGGCCAACATGGCAAAACCCTGTCTCTATTAAAAATACAAAATTAACTGGGTGTGGTGGTGCACACTTGTAATCCCAGCTACTTGGGAGGCTGAGGCAGGAGAATCACTTGAACTCAGGAGGCAGAGGTTGCAATGAGCCAAGATCACACCACTGCACTCCTGCCTGGGCTACAGAGAGACTCCATTTCAAAAGAAAAGAAAACAAAATAAAAATCAAGCATCTAAGTCTGTTGGGTTTAGGTTGCCAAATAAGCATAATGACATCTGAGTGGGGGTGAAGAGGTTCTGCTGTGTGTAATAAGCCTGAGTTATTCTCTTGTAGTCAGAGGCCTTTATTTAACTCCTTAGGGGGATATTTTAACTTACTTCTGGGTTTTCAAGTACATTCTCAGTAATTCAGACTGCTGGGTGGTGGTTAAGACAGGTGAAGTACTACCATAATATATTCCTATATGAATCAATATTTTTTTTCAGAATGAAATGTATTTAATGGAACTCTTGCAAACATCTATTGAAGAAGGAAAAAAAGCCAGTGTCAATAGGGTGGTGTAAGACTGTTGTATGCCTGAATTTTTTTGGCACAAAGTGATTGTGTTGTTTTTTTTTTTAATTTTCAATTTTTGTGGTGCATGAGGTATTTTGATATAGGCATACAATGTGTAATAATCACACAAGGGTAAATGGAATATCCCTCACCTCAAGAATTTATCCTT
Organism: Pan troglodytes; assembly: GCF_028858775.2. NCBI lineage: Eukaryota > Metazoa > Chordata > Mammalia > Primates > Hominidae > Pan > Pan troglodytes. Next base: position 99,349,902 of record NC_072403.2, on the reverse strand, counting down.
TCTTTGTGTTACAAACAATCCAATTACACTCTTTCAGTCATTTTTAAATGTACAATAAATTATTGAATCATAGAATTTAAAAATGACATTCCAGCCCTTTATTTTGGCTGGGTTGTGAAGTAGGTATTCAGATAATTAGAAATTATCTGATTCCTAATTACTAACTAGGAATTCAGATAATTGAACTCAGTCCCTCTTTTATGTAATGATTTAATAAAACCAAAATTCATTTACTGCCTCACATAGCATGTGGAATACATATTTAAAGCTCCAAAAATAATTAAGTAACCTGCTGTTTGTCAATGTTCTTATTTAATGTAAGGAGACCTTACATTGAAATAAATTGCTTTTACTGAAATGCATCTTGAGTGAGTCACCCCACATTTTGAGATATTGTAAGAAACAGATTCATGGACTCCATCATGTTAACTGTACAGATGTTTGACAGGCATTTTTACATAATGTCCCCCTCAGGAGATATTGCTCTGAGGTTTCATAACTAGGAATATCTGAGCCTCTCAAGTGCCTAATTTGCCTGTACCTTACGGGCATGGTGAGTCACAACATTTCCCTCTTTGCATTGGCTGCCAGAAAGCTCAAGGCCCAATCAGTGATAATTGCACAGGGCATCATGGCATATATACATTTTTAAGTTTTAAATTTACCTATGACTTTACTATATTTTCTACTCTAGTTTTTCATTTATTTTTTCTTTAGCTTTCATCTTCTCATTTACTTTTTGATATTATTGTCTTTCAATAATATAAACACCTTTTCAAAAGATTACCTATCCATCAAACAAGATCTAGAAATTTTATCTAACAGCATGCATTTGAGACACACCAAACTCTTAACATCACGTAAGAGTAATACCTGGTGGTCTTGACACATCAGAATTTAATATTTGGTTCTAGAGGAACTTGGTTTTCTGCTATACATTGGTAATCTCAAACTTTAATATGTGTGAGAATCACTTGGGATGCTGATGGAGTCTGCAGGTCAGAATGAGGCCCAGGAATCTGTATGTCAGGACCCCAAGTGAATAGATTCTGATGCAAGTGGTTCACAGACAAGCCCTGAGAAGTAGTACTGATGTCTGTATCTTGGTATCCTACAGATATAACAGGTTGAAATAACCCCACACACTACTCTTAGACAAATCATTCCTTCATAAATAAAAAATATCTGAAATGGTGGTATAAATGTAAATTCTCAACCCCCGGACAAATATTTCAGGAAGGTCGATCCCCCTTTAACTATTTACCTTTAAATAGGGCTTCTTTCTACTGATGCACTAAGTACCTCAACTCCACTCAAAGGCTGCGTGGGGTACAATAACATTATTTAAAGAAAGACTAGCATGTGAACCTTGAAACAGGAATCACATCTTCCTTATGTCTTTACAACCTAATGCCAGGAAGGACATTCAAAATGTGTATCAACCAGCACAGTAGGGCCCACCTATCTGAATGGCCTCTGGCTGCAGCATTATAGCAGGGAACTAGAGCCCCTTGCCAAGCCATGAGTTATCCTTTTAAATTGCTGGATTGGGAGAGGTCCAGGAGTCTGCTGGGGAAGCAACCAGGGTGACCAAGGTGATAGAGGGCTTAGCGGGTAACTATTTATCAACTGATAGAGAAGTATTTTAATACTTTAATTGCCAGTATGGCCATACTTGTACATAGCAGCTGAAGAGCAGGCCTGCCTAAGACATGCTATAAATGCTCTTCACATTTTGAACTGAAATGGGGAATGGGCAATGGGCCACCACAGCCAACCCCTCAGACACCATACCAACCCTGGCTGAGGTAGGCCACTGGAGCGAAGCAGGGAGCATCCTGCTAGCCTTCAGGACCCATGGGGAGGAGCTCCCCTTCCTAACAGCAAGTCCTCTCTGGGTAAAGACAGTTGATTTTATCTCACCTGGTACAGATCTAATATACGGTAGGTGCTCATTGTTGCAACAACGAATAAATTGGCCTGCAGTCCCTGAACTGCTCATTACTGTTCCTAAGTTAGGCCAAACCTGGGTCCGGACCTCTGTCACTTTCCTCCAGCTTCTGCCCGTGTATTGTCATACCTGTACCTTATCCTGTCCTGTCCCTCCCTTGACCAAAATGTGAAAATAGTTCTGTAACATTTTCCTTTGAGCAGATTTTGTAATCAAGGTACTGAACTAACAATGAATCCTAGGGTCTCCACCTGAAAGTTTGTAAGTTACCTAGAGTCATGTACTTGAACAGGCTACAGGTTAGTAACCTTCATCTGTGACATCTGGCCCTGCATTAAATTATTGAGGGACAGCTCAGATGTCCCTCTTGGCAGTACAGTAAATGCAAAATTTAGAAAAAAGGATGCAATCAGAGAAGGAGGAGAACAGCCTGCTTCACTTGTTCAACTATTTGAGCACCTACTAAGTCAGGGAATTGTGCTGGGCACCAGGGCTAGTCCAGTGATGAGACAGACACCCCTGCTGAAAGCTGCAGTCATGTGGGGGAGTCAGACACTCAACAACTAACCACACAATCATTTATTTAATTACAATGGTGAAGACTGCTATGAAAAAGATCAGGGTGTCATGGACAGTGTGTGGGTGGCAAGGCAAGGTTGGTCAGGCAAAGCTTCCCTTGGGAAGTAAGCTATGGAGTTCTTCTTCACTTATTCATCACTGCTCTAGAGAGCTCAGCATCTCTTCTGAGAACCTCCCAGGGGATCCCAGCTAATGGCCATGAAACACCAGTCTAGATTTCCTTATTATTTTTTTCTCATTCCCTTGCCAACTTTTCTTTTTACTAATGTAATTACTTTTAAAAGACAACAAATAAGCCACTATAAAAACCTGTAAATCTTTCTGATGTTCCTCTTTCAAAATCTGAATTTCAATTTTGTGTCTGTCATTTGCTTCTTCAAGTGCTTTCTCCACTGCTTGTTTTTGACGTTCATTAGCCTTTGAAAGAAAGAGTCCATTTATCTATTAATGTATCAGAATAAGCACAAGGAAACTTGGCTTATTTAGGATGTTGGTAAATCAGGTTTTCAAGTTTACTGAAAATTAGCAACAACCATGGAGTCCCTAATTTCTTGCCCCATTCCCATCTCAAACCTCCCATAGCAAACTGTCTGCCTTAGCCAGAGATGCTCTAATGCATCCCAATCCAGAGCTAGCCTTGCTGTTTTTGGAATCGCTAAAGGCAAGGCAGCTTTACTGTATGTAGGCTGCTGGGTTGCCTTTTCTCTTTGGCACTTTATTTCTTGCTTGATTGACTCTCAAAGTAACATATGTGCATTGTGGAAAATCTGGAAAACACAGTGAAATGAAAAGACGCACAAAGCTAGAAGGAGCTGAGTAAAGAGGCAGAGTACCATCCAGGTCCCCCGCATTCAGTCTTCAGAAAGAACTTTAACTCTATTTGAAAAGAATACACAGAACACTAGACCAACTTACTTTCAAATTGTAGACTATTTACAAAAGCATCACCTTGTATTAGGATGTATAATTGATGGTTCACAATCAGTTTGAATTTTACCACTAATAAAAATAGATGACTACAAAGATTTTGAGATAAATCAAAATCTGGGGTATACAGAACTGGAGTATTCATGAAGAACTGGAGCATTATGTATGTTCAAAATATTTTCATAGCAAGCTTTTGCTGGCATGAATACTGAGCAATGCTATTTGCTATAATGTCTATTTTATAAACAAACTGACAAACATTTTTCTAAGCACTGTGGTTCTGCTCTCAAGGAGCTGTAATTCTTTTATGGGAAGTTATTGATGTCATTCTATGATTGGAAGAAGTAGGGCTACAGGACTGAGGCTTTGCTTCAGTTTGATGCCTTGGATCCCACTGTGAGCCCCGATATTCAAATTGCCCTTATAGTGCTCAGCAGTCATATCGACGAGGTATCAAGGATTTGGGAGAGAGGGGAGGAAAAGGGGAGTAGGCCATAATGAAGCATTTGAGGAAACAGGAGTGTTACATGCTCCACAAATGGATGGTCTATACATTAAATGTTAGGCCATAAGAAACAACTATCAACAAGGAGTTTTCTTAGACATTTTTTTTTTCTTTTTAGTTTTGGTTTCAATCAAATCAAAATAAAGGGAGCAGGAGTCCTCCATACAGAGAGGGCAGCTGAGAAGGAAGGAAGCTCCTGATGATGCCGGCTTCTTACTAAGCACCTACTGTGTGCCAGGCATATTATTTCACTGAACCCTCCCAACTATCCCACAGAATGGGTACTATTATTACTTTTTTACAATGAAGAAACCAAGACTACAGAGGTTGTACAACTTGCCCAATGTCCCACAGCTAGCCAGGATTCAGTCAGTTCTGACTACTACACTATACAATTGTTTCAGACAAATCCAAAATGTGAAAGAACGGTAAAGATGGACTTTAGGTTGACATGTAACTACTTTTACCTGAGCCCATACTTCAGCTTCTGCTTTCGCAATGTGTTCTCTGAGTATATCTTCTTGAAACTGCTCTTCTTTTTTCAGAATATTTGCCCCAATATCTGTGTATTTGAAGAGCAATGGTCACAAACCTCCACTGACGGCTTCCTGGCTTTCCTTTCCACCATTATCTAGTTATTTATGAGGGCTATTTAGGTGACACGTCCTTTTAGGAGATGCCAGTATATATATTTCAAAGATACCCATTGAAAGACTAAGATTTTCTCTGATTAGGAGGGAATTCACAGCACTGTCAGGCCTGGATAGAGTTGGTCATTCCCCTCATCACACCCAGTCCACACAGCAGACAACGGGGGAGGTGAAATAAATGCCCTGAAGAAAGGGACATATTTTGTACACCCAAAGTAGAATGATGAGTGAATATTCAAGAGGTCTTAGCACATTATACAGCTCTCTCTCTCCCTGTTCCTATTTGGGTGCTGGGGCTAGCATCAGGAGAAGGGAAGTGGAGTGCCTTCAACACATTACATGCCTTTCTTTAGCGTGTGATTCTTTGTGGGTTTAACTGCTTCAGTATGGAGTGAGCTAAGGGGTAGAAGTTTACTATTTTTCTGTCAATGATCTAATTTGATTTCCAAATAATAACATTCCCATAATAATATCCTCTCTACCCAGACAAGGTAATAAAAGTCCAGAGAGGTTAGAGGACCACGCAATATCAGACAGCCAGGTCTTTTTCCACTGGGATTTCTCTTTTTTTTTTGAGAGGGAGTCTTGCTTTGTAGCCCAGCCTGCAGTGCAGTGTCGCCATTTCGGCTCACTGCAACCTCCGCCTCCCGTTTCAAGTGATTCTCCTGCCTCAGCCTCCCGAGTAGCTGGAATTACAGGCGCCCACCACCATGCCTGACTAATTTTTGTATTTTTAGTAGAAACAGGCTTTCATCATGTTGGTCAGGCTGGTCTCAAACTCCTGACCTCAAGTGATCTGCCCACTTTGGCCTCCCAAAGTGCTAGGATTACAGGCGTGAGCCACCATGCCTGGTCTTCCTCTGGGATTTCTAAGCTGAAGGTAATAGATTCTTAGAGCTATCTGGATCCACATTCCTCCTTTCCCAGCTGCCGGAGTAAGTCTAGCTGCAGCAGTAAACCATTAAGCCAACTCACTAAAAGGGTAAGCATGGACAGATTGAAAGCCTTGATGCCAGATTTCCCTTGGGTTTCTCTGTTAAAAGAGTCAAGAAATTCCATTTCATGCAGTCTATTCTGAGTTATGTTTCTGTCACTAGCAATTAAAAGTATATGTTTGGCGGCACAGAGTCTCCTACTAGTTCATCAGCGAATCTTAAAAACACAGGGCAGCATATATTACGGTGGAGATGGACACATACTGCAAAAGCCCAACATTGTGTAGAAATAATTAGAAAAGATTTTCTAGGACAAAATGTGACTAAGCATGGACCATCAACGTATTGAACTTCATAAGAATGTGATACAAGTGTAGGCTACCACTATCCTCTTTTATGTTTAAATCCCATTGGTTTTATTAGTTGTTCTCAACCGTGATTGTACAACAGGATCCCTGCAAAGCTTTTTTTAAAAATGCACGTACTGTAAAAGGAACAAACTATTGATAAACAACTTGGATGAATCTCAAGGGCATTGTGCTGAGTGAAGAAAGCCAATCTCAATGGGTTACATAATCTATGATTCTTTAGATAGCATTCTCAGTGATAAAATTATAGTGATAGAGAACAGATTAGTGGTTGTCAGGGGTTCAAGTTTGGGGAGAAGAGAGTGACAGCTAAGGGGTAACACGAGGGAGTTCCTTTGTGGTGATGGAACAGCTCCATGTTGTGATTGTGGTGATGGTACATTAATATACACACATGATAAATTTCATAAAACTATATGCCGGGGGAAAAAAGTGTACATAAGGTCTGTACCTGAGTTAATAGTATTGTTTCAATGCCAGTGTTCCGGCTTTGACAAAGTGCCAGGATTATGTAAGATATCAATGGAAGCTGGATGAAGGGTACAGGGGAACTCTGATCTATTTTGCAACTTGTGAGTCTTAAACTATCTTGAAATAAAAAAGGTTATTTAAACGTGAAGGAAAAAATACACATGCTTAGTCCTGACCGTAGAGGTCCTAATTTAGTGGCTCTGTGTTAGATTAGTATTAAATCCAGTGGGTCTGTGTTTGGATATCTGTATTAATATTTTTTTTCAAAGTTCTATATAGTGCACTGCCAGGATTGAGAACTATCGTCCTATGAAATACTCACTAGCTCTTCCACGGACATTTCAAAATGCTTATAAAGAACAGAGAATTTCGACTTTCTTTTTTTTTTTAACTTAAAACAGTTCAATGACAAAGGTCACTGAATAGAAAAGATTAATTTCTAACAATAGATTTAACTTATCCACTTAAGGTTTGGGTTAGATATTCCATAAGGCATAAGGAATCAATCATTAAGGTATATCTAAGAATGGAGATAGACTGTCCTGGGTATGAAAAGTCACTTTAGAGATAATAATGAATCATTCATACTAAGCACTTACTAAATGCTAAGAAACAATTTTGGAATTGATGTTTTTAGAAGATGATTCCAATTTGATCTCCCCCTACATTTTAGTTTTTTTTTCCAAACACCTCTGCTCTCCAGCTTCTTATATTTTCAAATATCAGGAGTGAAATGAAATCACCCTTAGTTTACCATTTTAAAGGAAGAGAGGATCAGAGAAGTATTGTGAGAGTTCTTAGGAAAATACCTACAAGGCTCAAGGTCAGACTGAAAACTCTTATGGGGATAAAAGAGAGATGGAAACCTATAGTACAATTTGATTTGCTTATTATATATACATACATATGTACAGTAAACGTCCTCATGTTATCTATATGTATCTACTTTTATGCCACCAGCTACTATTTAAAGGTTATATAGTTTCTTTTACCCATTTATTAGGGTACTTTAAAATTTTTTTTTTTTTTTTTTTTTTTGAGGCAGAGTCTCGCTCTGTCACCCAGGCTAGAGTGCAGTAGCACGATCTCAGCTCACTGCAACCTCCACCTCCTGGGTTCAAGCAATTTTCTTACCTCAGCCTCCCGAGTAGCTGGGATTACAGGCGCATGCCACCATGCCTGCTTAAATTTTTTTAGTAGAGACGGGGTTTTGCCATGTTGGCCAGGCTGGTCTTGAACTCTTGGCCTCAAGTGATCTGCCCACCTCGACCACCCAAAGTGCTGGGATTACAGGTGTGAGCCACTGTGCCCATCCAATTAGGGTATTATTTAGAGATAATATTTCCTCTCCTACACATACTGAAAGGTGCTCAAGTATGGCCAAGGGCAAAATGAACTCACATTTACTATTATGTGCCAGGATTTATAACAGATACAAATACTTCATTAAAGTCTCATAACAACCAGTAAGATAGGTATTAGTATATTTATTTCCACATAAGGAAACAGATTGAGAGGCTAAATACCCTGCCCAATACATACAACTGTAAGTGGAGAAGCTGTATTCCAACCCATATTCTCCTCAAATATCCCTGTAGGGACAAGCAACTCTGAAGAGAAAAAAGCTGATAAAAGTCAATGTAACAGAAAGAATGACACATAAGGCTATGAAGCATTAGAACAAAGGAAAACGATAAAGTCACTTACCTAGAATGTCTTTGTGAGTGTAAAAGCGTGTCTTAAGTGGCTTGTATTCATGGATCCGTTTGAAGGTTTTTCCAAAAGGGGCTGCTGGAATTATTTTATTACAAACAGCACAGCAAACAAAGTTTTTGTAATCTGAATTTCTGATCATAGTTAAATTTCAGATGTCTTCTCCTATTTACAGTTAAAATAATCTTAGAATCAGAAAAAGTCGTTTCAAGAAAAGCTGAAAGTTTAAGAAAGCTGGAAGAGGTTCAGGTTTTAGGATAATGCTAGAGGCTGGTAAGGATTAAATGGTTCACATGATTAGGTAGTGGTTATGTGTCTAACATTAAAGAATGGTGCTAAAAGCCCCTGCCACAGAAGGTATGGGCACCAGATTTGGGAAGATTTAAGCAGTTGCTCCTTCCCAGACTCTAGCATTAAGTTGTTAACTTACTTGGCAACTGTTGCTAGGTAAGACAAGCTTTGCTCATAAAAGCAACTTCAAATAATGACAAAAGGGAGCATGATACAGCCATTCATTTTCCTGATACTTTCTATATTAGTTTCCTATTGTTGCTGTCTTACTCTGTTTTCTGTTGCTTATAATAGAATACCTGAAACTGGATAGCTTATAAAGAAAATGAAATTATTTCTTACAGTTTATGGAGGCTGAGAAGTCCAAGGTGCAGGAGTTGCATCAGGTAAGAATCTTCTTGATGGTGGGAACTCGCTGAAGATTCCTGAGGTGGTATAGGGTATGACATGGCCAGGGGCTGAGCTCACATGCTAGCCTCTCTTCCTCTTCTTATAAAACCACCAGTTCTCCTCCCATGATAATCCATCAATCCCTTAACCCATGAATGAATTCACTCACCCCTTAAAGGCCCCACTTCTCAATACTACCACATTGGGGATTAAAGTTCAACATGAGTTTTGCAGGGGACAAATATTCAAACCATAGCACCACTGTGACAAACTACACAAACTTCATAGCTTAAATGTAACACAAATTTATCCTCTTGCATTTCTGGAGATCAGAAGTCTAAAATGAGTCTTAGGGGCTAAAATCAAGTTGTTAGAAGGGCTGGTTCCTTCTGCAGGCTTGAGAGGAGAATGTGTTTGCTTGCCTTTTCTAGCTTCTAAAGGCCATCCATATTCCTTGGGGTCATGGCCTTGCATCATATAGCCTTTTCCCCCAGTGCTTCCATAGTGACATTGTCTCTTCCTCTGATCTTCTGCCGTGCTTTAAGGACCTTGGTGATTACACCAGCCCCATCTAGATAATCCAGGATAATCTCCCCATCTCAAAATCCTAAACTTACCCATATCTGTAAAGTCCCTTTTGCCATATAAAGTAACATATTTACAGGTTCCAGAGATTAGGATCTGGACATTTTTGCAGGGAAGGAGAGCATTAGTCAGCCTACCACACTTTGTTTTAAATTGGTTTTTAAAGAATTAATTTCTTTTAAGGCCAGCAATGGAGGTAGCTTAATTTCTTTTAGGTTTTTAATAAACGTGATGTGTTGGTGCCATGGTAATAAAACTGGGAAATATCATGGTATCTTGAAGAAGAAATTACTTTCATTAAGTCAGCATTCAAAATTACTAAGCCTGGTTTTAAAAATCACATGGTTAACTAATTTGTTCCTATAATTTTAGATAAACAGCCATAGAAATTCCACCTATCACAAAAATCTGTGCAACTGATTATACCAAGTAACTGAATTTTTAAAAATTGCCTGACAATGTCATATGCTGCATCTACTTGGCAGGACTATTTTATAATAAGTGAATGCCATCAGTGAAATTAATTTCAACAACAGGACGCCCATAGGGCCCTGAGCTAAGTGTACCACAAGTTACTCTATAATTTATATTAACACATACGGCCTGATAACTGGCTGATGACCTTAAGTAACTACCAAATTGTGCCAGATTTGACTTCAAGAAAAGGGTTAACTGGGACTTGGAGAGGAATTAAAAACAAAGAGATGAATTAGTATGAAGAATGGGGATTACTGCATCCACACAGTTAATTATCTGGATTGAGAACTGAGGCTACTTGTGCCAATGACTTTCCTATCTGTTACTAGAAATTCTTGCCCAGATGGAAGGATAACTAACTGGCCTTGATTTGCCTGGGACTGTCCCTGTTTTAAAACTGAAAGTCCTGAACTTCCTTAGTGTCTGGCAAATTGGAAGAGTTGGGCCTCCTATGGAAGATAAGGCTGTAAAACCAATAAATACTTTCAGTGTTTGCCTTAGGAAATCCTTGAAAAACAATTTATCAATTGGACAGCTTGCTGATCTAGGCAAACAGCTCTTCCATCAGAATATTAGACTACTCCCCTGGGCAAAGAGTTCACTTAACATTTATTGAACAACAGTTTACTAATCAAGACTTGCTTCAAGATCTAATCTGTTACGTCAGGTACCTTGCCCATTCTCATCCAGATTCCTGCATTGAAAGACCCTTCTTTAATCACTTGAACTCAGACTTCCAAAACACTTTAACATCTTCCCCTGACCATCCCATTCTTAAATACAGCTAACTTTGTAAAAGTGGTATTTCCCCTTAGTGCAGTAGATTTAATAAGCTTAGTTTTGTTTGATCATCAGGTTGTTCTGATGGTCTTGTGAGGGAGCTGGCAGTTAACAGTCCTTTACATAATTCTGTTTTAAAGTACAGGAGTGTTTCTCTACTTAAGATCTAAACTTCTTATTTTTAAGGGCTAATGTGGCTGCTTTATTATTATGTGCACATTTACACATAGAAGGTGGTATAGTATGGTGAAAAGATCCCTAGACTTTAGAGCAAGAAGATACAGGTTCTACTCCTGACTGAGAATTTCCATGATCTTTGGTAAATCTCTTAGCCATTCTCAGCCTATTGTCTTAACCATAAACTGACAGGATTGGATCAGGTGAAGTTCAATGTTCAGAATCTTTGGACTATTTGAAAGGTATTTTATTTTTGATGGTTATACCCTCATTCAACAAAGAAAGGATGAAAACATCAACACATAGCCAGGCAGCTGTTGACACTCAGCACACACAAAGACTGTCCTACAACTTGTAGCCACTCTGTAAAAGTATCATAGTCAGGTACTTGTTCCTAAAATTCAGTATGATTCTTTCCACACACTACTTTTCACAGCTTTGTGCTTGACTGACTCTAGTTACTTTGGTTCATTCACATAGATCTTACATGACTCAAGTCTGCACCTTGTACAGTTTCTGTTGCCCTCCTGCACTGCAATCTCTTGACAGTTCACACAACTAATAACTCCTCTGCCACCAAACATCAGCTTATTCTGTTGAATAGTAAAAAAATTCTAAAAGATGGCAATGTGTCATTAAATGCATAAGTTAAAAACAGAAGAACCCTAGTTTTGTGATAGCCAAAATACACAGGGAAAACAAAAACAAAAGAGTCTTTAAAAGGGATTTTGTATCACTGAAGTGCATTTTAAACTATATGAAGTACATTATACAGACAGGCATAGCAAATAAATATTTGGGGCTCAGTAGTAAAGATTTTATTTAGTTCCATGTAAATTCAATTAGCTAAGTTCTTTAATACCTACAAATCACACATAATTACATTTTCATGTACCTTACAAAACCATAATAAAGTATGACAAATTAAAAATAACATTATGATAAACTCTGCCTGTGCTGTTATTATTACTTGGTAATATTAATAGCGACTGAAGCAAGACTTCAGAGGTGAGATTTACTACTGAGGCCCAATGACAATGATTTGGAGAATTAGGTATATATCTAGAAATGAAACAGGTCCAGAACCCTTGTAAGAAAGATTTGAATTCTATAAGGCAGAATCTGGCCAGACACAGGGGCCTAGCCTTGACCTCTGTCCTAGGCCCCTGGGCCAGGTGCCAGGACAACCAAGGCCATTCTGCTTCTCACCTCCAGTGGGTGCTGACCGTAGGGCTGGGCTTTGTTTACACTCATTTTTACCCCCATTTCTGTACCCACTTCCATAAAAGACACTTCAAAATGCTGATGCTTCAGAGAATAAGAAACATTCTGAAAAGGAAAAAAACAAAAAGGCCTGCTGGCATATAAACTTCAAAAGAAAAAAAGGTACAATAAGGAGACCTTATCTATTCCTTATCCATTGAGTAGTTGTAGTTTTTAAATAACTATAAGAACACTTGGCCTTATGTTTATAACATTACAGTAACATTAATTAACATAAATTAACATAAACAAAATTAATTAACATTAATTAACATAAACACTAAAATAGATAACATTTAGTTGTAGTCAAAATCATCATACCTCAGTAAAACATACTTTTTTTTTTTTTCAAGAAAAACTCCAATTACTCTGGGATATTCTTAATCCTTATTTTAGTAGCTGAGTGGAAGGATCTTTTCCATTAAAATAAAATTCTGTCCCAAAAATAGCTAAAATGGAAACTGAAATATATGAACCATTTGTGACATTATAAAAACTACTTGTCAGAGCCAACTCAGTTTCTCATATCTCATATTTTTAATATTGACTTCAGGCCTTAAAATTTCTATTTATCTTTCTTTAAAAATACAGGTTCTATGCCAGGGAGAACATGAACATTTCCTTTGCAAGTAGCAAAACAGAAGTAAACTTTCACGACAGCTGCACCGGCATAATTCATCTTAAAATATTTAAAACATCATGCAAATTTAACAGCATGGGTACTTTTATTATACAGAATTTAATAATTAACAAAAACAACTTCCATTCTCATGGCACTTTTATAAGAGGTAAGGAAAGAAAAATATTATGACGCTCACTCTGTGGAAAAAGAATGAGATAATGGCTGCAGCTGTGAAAGGACAAAATTTACGACAGTTGTCTGGTTGCAACTGCTATCTTCTCTCTTCATTAGCATGTTCTAGAACAAGAAACACGATACTGTACACTCACAAGGTCTTTCATTTGAAGATTTCAGAACCTTTAATAAAGGTCCATCTGCACTAACCAGCACTACTAATCCCATTTGGATGTTTTCCGCCTCATATAACTGTGCCCCTCACTATCAATAGCTTCATAGAGGTCCTTTTTATTCTCTTGTGTTGCATGTAGATAACCAATATATGCCACGCAAAGTGAAAGAGTTACCAATCCGAAAGCCATTACAGGTTTGTTCTGTCAAAGAAAAAAAAATTATAAAGCTTTAGTAAGACTAACAATTTGAGGAGACCCAAATATCGGTTGCACTTTCCTCCTGACATGCCACATCTTTATTACAACACTAGCATTACCATGGCAATATTTCAATTAAAATCATTTATTCAGTTCTTTATTCAATTAGCTAAGCTACTGATTATCTAGAGATTATAGAAGACTCTTGCTTCTCCTCTCCAGGCTTTCTCCCATCTACACCCTGGACATCTCAGACCTCTACTCTCAGGAAAGTGACAGCTGGGAAAGGAGTGGGGCAGGAAAACTGGTCGGCACCCGGAGTTTTCAATGTTATCTGTGTGAAGTGGAGGAGCTGCTTAACTTCCTGGGTCCTGGGCCCAAGTCTCTCCATTTGCAAACCTCAAATCAGTTCATTTTATTAGGAAGTGAGGAATGACCTAGACATGCTATTCTTCTTGCCCAAGTCATGAATAACTGGCAAAAAACCTTTTATATATTAGGCACAGAAATGATGATGATGTATACACTCTTCGCTGGGAAACTACTCCATTACCTCAAGAAATTTAGTGATGGGAACAGCTATTATGCTTTTAACCTTGATTTACTCTTGGACAATCCAAGACCCTAAGAGGCAAAGTGATGCTTTCAGGTTAAAACACACACACACACGCTGTGTTTTGTTGTTAAGAGGTTAAGAGACAGGATTTCACACACACACACACACACTGTGTTTTGTTGTTGTTAAGAGGTTAAGAGACAGGATTTCACACACACACACACACACGCTGTGTTTTGTTGTTGTTGTTAAGAGACAGGATTTCATTCTGTTGCCCAGGCTGGAGTGCAGTGGTGCAATCATAGCTCACTGCAGTCTCAAACTCCTGGGCTCAAGCGATTTTCCTGCCTCAGCCTCCCAAGCTGGGACTACAGTTGTGCACACCATGCTTGGCTAATTTTTTTGTATTTTTAATAAATACAGGGTTTCACCATGTTGGCCAGCTGGTTTCAAACTCCTGACTTCAAGTGATCCGCCCACCTCGGCGTGAGCCACTGTGGCCAGACTAATTTTAAATTTTTTTGTAGAGACAGAGTCTCAGTATGTTGAACTCCTGGCCTCAAGAGATCCCTCTACCTCAGCCTCCCAAAGTACTGGGATTGCAGACATGAGTCATGATGCCCAGTCAAAAAAAAAAAAAAAAAAAAAAAAGCTTTTAAATACAGGAAAGATGTTCACAACTCCAGAAAAGTATTTTGTCTATTAACTTTGTTACTCCTGAAACTGTACCTCAGACCCTTTTCTTTGCATGTTCACACTCAACGAGTTGGTCTTTCTTAGGTCAATGTAAATGCACAGTAGTGATACAAATAACAGTTTCTGCTTCTGTCACCATACCTGCTGTACCACTACTGAGAAATAAAAGAAACTCTTTAACTGTGGAATGTGAGCCCCCTTTAAATTATCAGGCCCAGAGAGGCATTGGAATGAGACAGTAGTCATGTCTTGAGCTAAGTAATAATTTTGAAGCCCTTGTTATGTGGGCTCTGGACTGACACAACCAATAGCTATATATTAACCTTACAATGCCCTCCACTAGACATTATAACTCATACTCTGTAGTTCAACAATGTACAATTACTAATCAATGTCATTTCTGCAAACCAATGAAAATTACTGAAAAGCAACTTTTGTACTTGCCCCCTCTCCTGATTCATCTTTTTTCTTAAAAACTCCAGCCTCTCTTTTGCTCTCCAGAGTGCTTCCCAAGGTTACTCTGAAGTGTTTCCCAGGCTGCAGTCCTCAACCTTGGCCCAAATAAACTCCCTACCTATATTAATTTGCCTCAGTTTCTTCCTTTAGGTGACATTTCTATTTCAAAATAAGGGTCAAACTTTTTCACTTAGACGAACACCTAAGAAAGGACACAGACTCAGAGCAGTTTAAATTTACAATTCTTGAAATGCTTTTAGCAATTAAAACAACACATTAGTTCAAAGCTTTTAAAATATTTTACCTTGATTTAATGATCTGACTAAGTTGATCTATTTAACTTTAAAAGTTTACATTGATAACTATGTTACTAAAATTCTAATCAGATTCAACACACTTAAATATTTATCATATTTTATTTTAATTTGATTTTACATTTATTTTAAAATAGAATCTACATTTATTTAAAAATAAACTCAGCCAGGCGTGGTGGCTCATGCCTGTAATCCCAACAATTTGGGAGGCTGAGGTGGGAGAATCGCTTAAGGCCAGGAGTTCAAAACCAGTTTGGGCAATATACTGACACACCATCTCTACAAAAAATTTTAAAAATGAGCCAGGCATAAAGGCGTGCACCTGTAGTCCCAGCCACTCAGGAGGCTGAGGTACAAGGATCCCTTGAGCCCAGGGGTTTGAAGCTGCAGTGAGCTGACTGTACCACTGCACTACAGCCTAGGTGACAGAACCTCTAATAAATAAATGAATATCATCAAATCAAATGTTTTGGAATTTTTCACAAAGTATCTGTAATATTGCTTAGATAAAAATATGACCTACAGGGTAGAATTGCAGTATGTTAAGAATGGTCAGATTTTCATTTTGGTTTCCTTGCTTAAACGGAAGGTCTTATTTACCTAATAGTACCTGATCAAACAACAAAAGTTGTCTTCAAATTAATGCAACTATTAAAATAGTACTTTAGATAGTTTGAGAAGCCAATCCATTAAAGGGCAACCATTTTTCATTATAACTCTCAAATGCCCTTAAAATATTTACTTTTATATGTGTATTTATATGTGAAACAGCATTTACAATCGTCCTTCCACCTGCTTTTATTCACAGAGAGGTCTTACTTGTCAACATAAAATTTCCATGATAAAATCAAATACAAGAAAATTAGAACTTTCTGACAGTCTGGCTGGATTAAACACAAAGTCTTATCCTGGATGTATTTCTTACAGGTTTAATGAAGAGCTCTGGATTCACAGCACGAAATAAGGTTGTTGTGCGCACCCCTCTGAGCCCTGGGCTTTGAAACTCTTTCTCTTTGAGTGGTTCCTTTTTGAATGTTGGAGGCTCAGGTGCTGAAGACATCTTGATCAATGATGATTTATTATCTAAAAACAAAATAATATATTTTTTCCCTCATAATTGTGCTTCTCTGATAAATTTCTTTAAAAAGTAATTCTTAAATTCCTTCTTTGAATTCCAACCCAGATACATACCAAATGTGATTGTCAGTTATCTTATTACTTTGTATAATGTACTTTGTAAATGGTGCTTTAACTTTAATTTGGTAATTTTGTTCATTATTTTAATTTTCATCTCAAAATAAAAGTGGTGGGCAAAGGTTGTTTTCCTGCTTTTATAGAAGACTGGAGAATTGTTTGTTGGTCTGAGTCACGTCGTATCATATGCAACCAAGACTACGAGTAGGTGAGGCCAGTAGGTTATCCGTTCCTTTCTTTAGTTCCTTGCTTTCACTCCTCCTCACCTTTCAACAGCCCCTCCATAACACCAACCTGAGAGAATGACCAGCATTCCTTTGCTCATTATCTTCTCCTACAGATTCACTCCTGGCCAGTTTCCCCCACTGCTCCTCTGTCTTCCTCCACTAGCCCACACACGAACTCATTTTCCCAAGCAGTAAGGATAAGGAGCTGTTTGTACTTACTCCTCCATTGCCAATCAGCAACTTTCTGGGTAGGATATGCCCTGCTATCTCCTTAATCTGAATATCCTTTTTTATCTTAGCTACTGTAAATCTATCCTATTAAATCCAAGTGTGTCTTTTGTCTTCTTGTTTTCCTAGCTGAAATGTCAGCACTTTGGGAGTATTTTTCTCTTCTAGGTATTACTAGGCAAAAGCTTATTTTATCATCTCTGCCATCTAATGCTGGGATGGGAGGTGAGGGTTGAAAGAGGGGAGGTAGAGAAAGAAAGCTTCCAAAGATGGACATAAATGACAATATAGTAAAATTATTGGGGGGAAATGCTGCAATCACTGTACAGTAAATGTTATAAAATAAAAGTTAAGAGCCAAACATTCATACTTAAACACACATTGGGGCTTTGTTTGCACAAGTATTTTTTTTTTGAGACAGAGTCTTCTTACTCGATTGCCTAGACTGGAATGCACATGCAGTGGCGTGATCATAGCTATCATGATTATCATTGTTGCCTTCTTCATTGTTATCACCACGGCTTTCTGGTTCAATTTTTACATCAGTTAGCACTCCTGTAGCAACTTCAGGATTTGGTAACTTGGGAAATAGTTAAATTGCTATCTGTAGCCACACAGTCTTCAAAATCAAACGGGTTTGAGACATCAATGACAGCAGCAGTTGAGTGCTAGATTGGTTCAAATACCACATTTAGTTGCAGTCTTCTTACAGGAGGACCTCAGGGGATTCCACAGGAATCATGCCTGTGTTTTGCTAACATTTCATGATTACAGATAACTTTATAGATCACCAAGTCTCTGCAATCATGTCAATGGCTTACTCATGTTGCTTTTCTCCATTTTTCTCTTCATGCTCTACATTTAGAAAGAGTTGTTCCAACTGCTTTCAGAAGTGAGCTGTCACTGTGCCAACTGTACCCTGATCCAATGGCTGCAGAATGGCTGTGTAGTTCAATGGGAAAAACTCAACCCCTACATGATCCAAGTGTGGGAGTATGTTGTGGGCAGACCAATTGTCTACTGGCAAGAGCATACTGTGTATTGCTCCTTACATTTCCTTGTCAATCTTTATCAGCCATTCTGTAACACATCTCTCATTATTCAGGCATGTGTATTGGCTTGGTAATCACGGAGGAACATTTCTGAAGCACTGAGAGTTAGCTGACTTGCCAAAGACAATTGTTCCAAAATGCATTACAGTAGAAACACCAATCATCAATCTGTTTATTTCCTTTGCAAAGTCTACCTTTGGCATGAAGCATATGATAAGGTAACAAGAACACCTGTTTCATCAGCACTTAAAACACCATTCAGGCTGGGCGGGGTGGCTCACACCTGTAATCCCACTATTTTGGGAGGAAGAGGTAGAAGGACTGCTTGAACCCAGGAGTCTGAGACCAGCCTGGGCAACAGGCTGTATCCTGTTTGGATACAGCTGGACCCTGTATCCAAAAACAAACAAACAAACAAATAAACAAGCCACTGAAGCTGTAACCAGCAATTTTTGTTCTTGTTTTTAAATTTCTCCTGCATGTAAGTTAATAATTTTCTCTACTGAAACAGTGTTTTCTTCACTACAGGCAACTTGTGAAACAATTCCAGAATATGCCCAAAGTTTGTTCGGGCAGCCCGCACTTGCTTGAAACTCACCATGCCTGATAAGCTCTGGATGTTTGTCCCCTCTAAATCTCAAGCTGAATTGTAATCCCCAGTGTTGAAGGTGGAGCCTGGTGGGAGGCATTTGGATCATGGCAGCAGATCCCTCATGAATGGCTTGGTGCCATCCTTGTAGTAATGAGCGAGTTCTTACTCTATGAGTTCATGTGAGATCTGGTTGTTTAAGTGTGACACTTCTTCCCCTCCCTCTTGCTTCCTGTCTCACCATGTGACATGCCTGCTTCCACTTAATCTTCCACCACAACTGAAAGCTTCCTGAAGCCCTCACCAGGGGCAGATGCTGGCACCATGCTTCCTGTACAGCCTGCTGAACCGTGAGCCAATTAAACCTCTTTGCTTTATAAATTACCCAGCATCAGGTACTTCTTTATAATGACGCAAGAAGAGACTAACGCAATTCCTAAGGTTGGCAAAAATCCAATGCTTTCTACAGCACAGTTACATGCCCATTTCTTGCATGAACCTGATATCATGCAAAAACAGTGATAAAAGGGACCTCACATTCACTTTTGCTTTAGTCCCAGAATCCCTTTTTAAACTTTCTCTTCAATCTTGGCTCAATCTTTCAAAAACGTGAACAATGTTGGGGTAGTGGTGTTAAATTCCTTTGCTATTTCTCCTTTGTTGTGGCAGCAATCTACTGCTTCCACTACTACCATTTTTTTCTTCTAATGAGAACTGCTGGTGTTTCATTTTTCTTCTCTTAGCCACGATGGTGTTTATAAAGGTATTTAGAATTTAAGTAACAAATGTTGGCCACCAGGTGCCTATAACAGGTGTCAGTGATGTTTCTCCCTGTGCTAAAAACTTGTTTGACTAATAAATGTGGGTGCTATAGTTTGGGTATTTGTCTCCCAAACCTCACGTTGAAATCTGACCTCCAATGTCGGAGGTGAGGCCTAGTGGGAGGTGTTTGGGTCATGGGGGTGGATCCCTCATGAATAGATTAATACCCTTCCTCGGGGAGCGTGGGGAGCAAGTGAGTTCTCACTCTATTAGTCCCCTGGAGAGCTGGTTGTTAAAAAGAGCCTAGCACCTCCCCTCTCTTTCTTGCTTCCTCTCTTACCATGTGATCTCTGCACATGCCAGATCACCATCACCTTCCACCATGAGTGGAGGCAACCTGAGCCCCTCACCAGAAACAGAGGCTGACACCATGCTTCCTGTACAGCCTGCAGAACCATGAACCAAATAAACTTCTTTTCTTCATAAATTGCCCAGCCTCAGTATTCCTTTATAGCAACACAAATGGGCTAAGATAGGAAAAGAAAATGCAAAATGAAGCAGTCATTAAAGTGGAAGCAGTATTATAGTCTGTCAACAGCCAAACCTATAAGGAACATTAGGAAGAAAATAGCCCATGGCCATGTTATTAGGGCTGAATCTCAGCCTCAGAGTGTGCCACTACATGAAACTGAGGCATTAGATAAAAATACTACAAAGGCCTGAAAAAGCAAATATACAAAGGTAAAAGTCATTGTAACCAGAAACTGACATAAACAGCATTTTTCCATTTATTATTGGAAAACAGCTGTGTATTTAAAACAAAGATAGCCTATAGAAAACAGATTAAAGTTGTTCATTGGGAAGAAAAACAAGGTGATGGAAAAGATGGGTATAGAAGTTCATACTGCAGAGCACAGAAGGGTCTTCAGAGCATAGTTTATTACATATACTTTGTGTGGATGATAATGTGCCAGGAATTGAGGATGATGAACTCACTCCACACCTGATGTCCAAAATTATGTTACATATAATTATATATTAATTATAATATATGTAATTTATTAACATAATAAATTATATATTAAACAATAATGTAATATACAATTTACATTATATATTATAATTACTCCACTCCTGGGGTACATAAAATTATATACTGTATATAATTTTGGACTTCAGGTGTGGAGTGAGTTAATCATCCCCTCAGGGAGGGCATTAATCTATTCAGAAGGGATCTGCTGTCATTTATATATATATATATATGGGGGGGAGGAGAGGAGGAGAAAGAGAAAGAGAGAGACTAGTTACAACTAACAAAAATGTCAGTATTTTAAAATTAAATGGATGCAGTGATGCTGAGTGTTATGAAATTCAACCTATATGAAATATGTCTGTAAAAAACTATATAGTTATATAGCATTCTAACACTAATTGTGATGACTTAATTTTATTTGTAAGATTGCTTGATCTCCTTTTTTCCTTAGCAGAACCTATATTTCCTTTATAATGAATCAATAAAATAATCAGGGTAGTATTTGTTATATTGCAACTCCCAGACACTCACATTTACCTTAATAATTCACTGTTTATGTTAAACTCTGCTAGAAATGACAGAATATTTTGACTGGAAACTCACATGTATATTTTTAAAAGATTTAATATACCACAATTTCCACTGTTACTGACACTTTCTGGAAAGTATGAGAGTAACATTTTCTATTATTTATCATTCTTTTATTAGAAGTGGGATAAAACAGCTCAGTTTTATTGCTGCTTCTCCTTTATGAGCCACAGTCACTGATGATACAACAGTTCTCCCAAAATTCCATGAACTTATTTACACCATCTATCAAACTAAGACTTTTTAACAACCATCTATACTTTGTTAAAAAAAATTCAGATTACTGAGACCAGAAAGGGTCTTAGCAGCCAAGAATTTGTTATATATAACTATTTTAAAAACAACAACAAAAACAAAAACAAAATCTTTTCTACATACGAGAAAATTCTTCTGTATTTGTTCACATGCCAGCCCACAGAGCTGTACAAGTATGGCTGAAGAATAAATTCAAGATGTGCCAGTTGAATAAATAAAACAGGTAGAATGCAAAACCTTAGTCATTTCTTCACACATGTATAAATTGTTTTGGGGAAAACAAATCTGTATTTTAACAAGTAAACTTTTAATCCTGAAGTTTAAGTTGACTAGCTATTTTCAAGTACAAAACTAATACAAGTTCCAATTTTAAAAGCTGCAGAACTAATCATAAAGTCAAGGCATGGCAATAACTTACTCTGACATTACCACTCACCTAAGACAAAACCAGTTAATGTCTAGCACACTTCCATCAGAACTTTCTTAGTCTTCCCACTAGTTTCTCCACCTTCTTCTCTTACTTTTTGTTTCCACTGCAGCTGTCACTCATTTACTTACATATGATATTGACCAATCTCTAGTTATTATCACCTTGAGGATCTATTTATTTTTAAGCTGCATTTAAAAACCTCATTTACTGTGTTAAAACAGTAATGACATAAAACATACATACACATAGATTAGCAAGGATGCTGGGAACCTGGCATTACACTGCTCTTGGCTAAGTAATTTTGTGATTAATTTGTGTGCGGGCCTACCTGCAAAATAATTAATCAGGCACCCCTGGCTGTGCAATCTGCCCCACTCTTATTTCTTCTTCATTTTTCCATCACCCACTTCTTGTTCCCTTTTCCATGCATGATTAAGAAACTGTTATTTATCTTTTCTTAAAAAAAAAATAGAGGAGAGTAGAACATTTCACAGGTGCCTGTAAAAAAGGTCTAAACTAAGGGGTATTTGCTTCATTTGTTTCTCTCTGGTAAAATGTTCTTTACCTTTTTCTTCTGTCCATCCTCCTGTGACGGAAGCGTGCAATGGAAAAAGGAAGAAGCAAAGATAAAGGACTGCCCATTTACCCAACTCCATGAGAGTCATTTACATCTCAAAGTGTAAGAATAGTAAGCCCCTGAAATTAATAACACACAATGTGAGAGGCTGTACAGATGGTCCTACACCGAGAGTCAGGACTAGTCATTTTTGAATGATTTTCCCTTCTTTAGCAAAATTCTTGCTCAGGGAGTTATTCCAGAATACTTGACTACCTATTAATATATTGTACATGCAAATTAGACTAAGATATAAAGAATATAAGAATTACTTTAAGGGAAACACTTAATCTTCAAACATACATTTTAGAAATAAGCACCTCAATAGAAGACAAAACAAAATGACCAGAATCATAAAATGTTAATGAGCAGGAACCTTATTAATAATGAAAGCATTTCCTTTAAAAAACAGAGAATTATAAAATGGGCAAAATATTTTAATGAAAGTATAATACACTTTTTTATAGTTTCACATGCCACATTATCTTAATACTTAAGAAACTAACTTGAAGTTTGGGGCAGAAAACCTTAAAAATAATTTAAATTAGTTTAAACAAGTTTGGGATAGAATCAGAGGACTTCATGGCTTGAGGGGAAACATAGCATAACCTCAAATTCTCACTTTACTACTTATAAGCTGTGTGTCTTTAAGTGACAACTCTGATTCTCAGTTTCTACCTTTATAAAAGGAGCAATACTATCTATTGCATAGATAGGTACTAAATGTGTGCATTAATTAAGATGACACATTTTAAAAGATGCAGATGTTCACTGAATGGTAGCTACTTTCATACTCACCATTTAGTCTAACTCCCCCTTCTAAACCCCTTTCTGAGAAACCCAGACCCAAGGAGATGTCTTTACCAGGAGGGTGCAATCACCTAGGTCTCCCAATTACCAGCCCACCAATATTTCACCACCTCACCCCATCTTACTCTTGAATTGATAAAAGGCCTTTGCATGTATATTACAATATTTAAGAAACAAAATTATAATCACTTAAGTTTTAAAAATTGATTATATATATGTTGTTTTTAAGGTAAAACATACTTTCTAAAAAAGTATCTTTCCTGCCGGGCAGGGTGGCTCACGCCTGCAATCCCAGCACTCTGGGAGGCTGAAGCGGGTAGATTGCTTGAGGTCAGGATCACTTGAGGTCAGGAGTTTGAAACTAGCGTGGCCAATATGGTGAAACCCCGTCTCTACTAAAAATACAAAAACTAGCTGGGTGTGGTGGCGCGGGCCTGTAATCCCAGCTCCTTGGGAGGCTGAGGCAGAATAATCGCCTGAACCCAGGAGGTGAAGGTTGCAGTGAGCCAAGATCGTGCCACTGCACTCCAGCCTGGGCGACAGAGCGAAACTCTGTCTAAAAACAAAACAAGAGGGGAGGAGCTAAGATGGCTGAATAGGAACAGCTCTGGTCTACAGCTCCCAGCATGAGCAACGCAGAAGATGGGTGATTTCTGCATTTCCATCCAAGGTACCGGGTTCATCTCACTAGGGAGTGCCAGACAGTGGGCGCAGGTCAGTGGGTGCGCGCACCATGTGAGAGCCGAAGCAGGGCAAGGCATTGCCTCACTCGGGAAGCGCAAGCGGTCAGGGAGTTCCCTCTCCTAGTCAAAGAAAAGGGTGACAGACGGCACATGGAAAATCGGGTCACTCCCACCCGAATACTGCGCTTTTCCGACGGGCTTAAAAAATGGCGCACCAGGAGATTATATCCCGCACGTGGCTCAGAGGGTCCTACGCCCACGGAGTCTGGCTGATTGCTAGCACAGCAGTCTGAGATCAAACTGCAAGGCGGCAGTGAGGCTGGGGGAGGGGCGCCCGCCATTGCCCAGGCTTGATTAGGTAAACAAAGCAGCTGGGAAGCTCGAACTGGGTGGAGCCCACCACAGCTCAAGGAGGCCTGCCTGCCTCTGTAGGCTCCACCTCTGGGGGCAGGGCGCAGACAAACAAAAAGACAGCAGTATCCTCTGCAGACTTAAATGTCCCTGTCTGACAACTTTGAAGAGAGCAGTGGTTCTCCCAGCACGCAGCTGGAGATCTGAGAACGGGCAGACTGCCTCCTCAAGTGGGTCCCTGACCCCTGACTCCCGAGCAGCCTAACTGGGAGGCAGCCTCCAGCAGGGGCAGACTGACACCTCACACGGCCGGGTACTCCAACAGACCTGCAGCTTAGGGTCCTGTCTGTTAGAAGGAAAACTAACAAACAGAAAGGACATCCACACCAAAAACCCATCTGTACATCACCATCATCAAAGACAAAAAGTAGATAAAACCACAAAGATGGGGAAAAAACAGAGCAGAAAAACTGCAATCTCTAAAAAGCAGAGCACCTCTCCTCCTCCAAAGGAACGCAGTTCCTCACCAGCAACGGAACAAAGTTGGACGGAGAATGACTTTGACGAGCTGAGAGAAGAAGGCTTCACACAATCAAATTATTCCGAGCTACGGGAGGAAATTCAAACCAAAGGCAAAGAAGTTGAAAACTTTGAAAAAAGTTTAGAAGAATGTATAACTAGAATAACCAATACTGAGAAGTGCTTAAAGGAGCTGATGGAGCTGAAAACCAAGGCTCAAGAACTACGTGAAGAATGCAGAAGCCTCAGGAGCCGATGCGATCAACTGGAAGAAAGGGTATCAGTGATGGAAGATAAAGTGAATGAAATGAGGCGAGAAGGGAAGTTTAGAGAAAAAAGAATAAAAAGAAACGAGCAAAGCCTCCAAGAAATATGGGACTGTGTGAAAAGACCAAATCTACGTCTGATTGGTGTACCTGAAAGTGACGGGGAGAATGGAACCAAGTTGGAAAACACTCTGCAGGATATTATCAAGGAGAACTTCCCCAATCTAGCAAGGCAGGCCAACATTCAGATTCAGGAAATACAGAGAACGCCACAAAGATACTCCTCGAGAAGAGCAACTCCAAGACACATAATTGTCAGATTCACCAAAGTTGAAATGAAGGAAAAAATGTTAAGGGCAGCCAGAGAGAAAGGTCGGGTTACCGACAAAGGGAAGCCCATCAGACTAACAGCGGATCTCTTGGCAGAAACTCTACAAGCCAGAAGAGAGGGGGGCCAATATTCAACATTCTTAAAGAAAAGAATTTTCAACCCAGAATTTCATATCCAGCCAAATTAAGCTTCATAAGTGAAGGAGAAATAAAATACTTTACTGACAAGCAAATGCTGAGAGATTTTGTGACCAGCAGGCCTGCCCTAAAAGAGCTCCTGAAGGAAGCACTAAATATGGAAAGGAACAACCGGTACCAGACACTGCAAAATCATGCCAAAATGTAAAGACCATTGAGACTAGGAAGAAACTGCATGAACTAACGAGCAAAATAACGAGCTAACATCATAATGACAGGATCAAATTCACACATAACAATATTAACTTTAAATGTAAATGGACTAAATGCTCCAATTAAAAGACACAGACTGGCAAATTGGATAAAGAGTCAAGATCCATCAGTGTGCTGTATTCAGGAAACCCATCTCACGTGCAGAGACACACATAGGCTCAAAATAAAAGGATGGAGGAACATCTACCAAGCAAATGGAAAACAAAAAAAAAAGCAGGGGTTGCAATCCTAGTCTCTGATAAAACAGACTTTTAACCAACAAAGATCAAAAGAGACAAAGAAGGCCATTACATAATGGTAAAGGGATCAATTCAACAAGAAGAGCTAACTATCCTAAATATATATGCACCCAATACAGGAGCACCCAGATTCATAAAGCAAGTCCTGAGTGACCCACAAAGAGACTCAGACTCCCACAAATTAATAATGGGAGACTTTAACATCCCACTGTCAACATTAGACAGATCAATGAGACAGAAAGTCAACAAGGATACCCAGGAATTGAACTCAGCTCTGCACCAAGTGGACCTAATAGACATCTACAGAACTCTCCACCCCAAATCAACAGAATATACATTTTTTCAGCACCACACCACACCTATTCCAAAATTGACCACATACTTGGAAGTAAAGCTCTCCTCAGCAAATGTAAAAGAACAGAAATTATAACAAACTATCTCTCAGACCACAGTGCAATCAAACTAGAACTCAGGATTAAGAATCTCACTCAAAACCACTCAACTACATGGAAATTGAACAACCTGCTCCTGAATGACTACTGGGTACATAACGAAATGAAGGCAGAAATAAAGATGTTCTTTGAAACCAATGAGAACAAAGACACAAAATACCAGAATCTCTGGGACGCATTCAAAGCAGCGTGTAGAGGGAAATTTATAGCACTAAATGCCCACAAGAGAAAGCAGGAAAGATCCAAAATTGACACCCTAACATCACAATTAAAAGAACTATAAAAGCAAGAGCAAACACATTCGAAAGCTAGCAGAAGGCAAGAAATAACCAAAATCAGAGCAGAACTGAAGGAAATAGAGACATTAAAAACCCTTCAAAAAATTAATGAATACAGGAGCTGGTTTTTTGAAAGGATCAACGAAATTGATAGACCGCTAGCAAGACTAATAAAGAAAAGAGAGAAGAATCAAATAGACACAATAAAAAATGATAAAAGGGATATCACCACCGATCCCACAGAAATACAAACTACCATCAGAGAATACTACAAACAGCTCTATGCAAATAAACTAGAAAATCTAGAAGAAATGGATAAGTTCCTCGACACATACACTCTCCCAAGACTAAACTAGGAATAAGTTGAATCTCTTAATAGACCAATAACAGGAGCTGAAATTGTGGCAATAATCAATAGCTTACCAACCAAAAAGAGTCCAGGAGCAGATGGATTCACAGCCGAATTCTACCAGAGGTACAAGGAGGAACTGGTACCATTCCTTCTGAAACTATTCCATTCAATAGAAAAAGAGGGAATCCTCCCTAACTCATTTTATGAGGCCAGCATCATCCTGATACAAAAGCCGGGCAGAGACACAACAAAAAAAGAGAATTTTAGACCAATATCCTTGATGAACATTGATGCAAAAATCCTCAATAAAATACTGGCAAACGGAATCCAGCAGCACATCAAAAAGCTTATCCACCATGATCAAGTGGGCTTCATCCCTGGGATGCAAGGCTGGTTCAATATATGCAAATCAATAAATGTAATCCAGCATATAAACAGAACCAAAGAAAAAAACCACATGATTATCTCAATAGATGCAGAACAGGCCTTTGACAAAATTCAATAACCCTTCATGCTAAAAACTCTCAATAAATTAGGTATTGATGGGACATATCTCAAAATAATAAGAGCTATCTATGACAAACCCACAGCCAATATCATACTGAATGGGCAAAAACTGGAAGCATTCCCTTTGAAAACTGGCACAAGACAGGGATGCCCTCTCTCACCACTCCTATTCAACATAGTGTTGGAAGTTCTGGCCAGGGCAATGAGGCAGGAGAAGGAAATAAAGGGTATTCAATTAGGAAAAGAGGAAGTCAAATTGTCCGTGTTTGCAGACGACATGACTGTATACCTAGAAAACCCCATTGTCTCAGCCCAACATCTTCTTAAGCTGATAAGCAACTTCAGCAAAGTCTCAGGATACAAAATCAATGTACAAAAATCACAAGCATTCTTATACACCAGCAACAAACAGAGAGCCAAATCATGAGTGAACTCCCATTCACAATTGCTTCACAGAGAATAAAATACCTAGGAATCCAACTTACAAGGGATGTGAAGGACCTCTTCAAGGAGAACTACAAACCACTGCTCAAGGAAATAAAAGAGGATACAAACAAATGGAAGAACATTCCATGCTCATGGGTAGGAAGAATCAACATTGTGAAAATGGCCATACTGCCCAAGGTAATTTACAGATTCAATGCCATCCCCATCAAGCTACCAATGTCTTTCTTCATAGAATTGGAAAAAGCTACTTTAAAGTTCATATGGAACCAAAAAAGAGCCCGCATCGCCAAGTCAATCCTAAGCCAAAAGAACAAAGCTGGAGGTATCACACTACCTGACTTCAAACTATACTACAAGGCTACAGTAACCAAAACAGCATGGTACTGGTACCAAAACAGAGATATAGATCAATGGAACAGAACAGAGCCCTCAGAAATAACGCCGCATACCTACAACTATCTGATCTTTGACAAACCTGAGAAAAACAAGCAATGGGGAAAGGATTCCCTATTTAATAAATGGTGCTGGGAAAACTGGCTAGCCATATGTAGCAAGCTGAAACTGGATCCCTTCCTTACACCTTATACAAAAATCAATTCAAGATGGATTAAAGACTTAAACGTTAGACCTAAAACCATAAAAACCCTAGAAGAAAACCTAGGCATTACCATTCAGGACATAGGCATGGGCAAGGACTTCATGTCTAAAACACCAAAAGCAATAGCAACCAAAGCCAAAATTGACAAATAGGATCTAATTAAAGAGCTTCTGCACAGCAAAAGAAACTACCATCAGAGTGAACAGGCAACCTACAAAATGGGAGAAAATTTTCACAACCTACTCATCTGACAAAGGGCTAATATCCAGAATCTACAATGAACTCAAGCAAATTTACAAAACAAAAACAAAGAACCCCATCAAAAAGTGGGCGAAGGACATGAACAGACACTTCTCAAAAGAAGACATTTATGCAGCCAAAAAACACATGAAAAAATGCTCACCATCACTGGCCATCAAAGAAATGCAAATCAAAACCACAATGAGATACCATCTCACACCAGTTAGAATGGCAATCATTAAAAAGTGAGGAAACAACAGGTGCTGGAGAGGCTGTGGAGAAATAGGAACACTTTTACACTGTTGGTGGAACTGTAAACTAGTTCAACCATTGTGGAAGTCAGTGTGGCGATTCCTCAGGGATCTAGAACTAGAAATACCATTTGACCCAGCCATCCCATTACTGGGTATATACCCAAAGGACTATAAATCATGCTGCTATAAAGACACATGCACACGTATGTTTATTGCGGCATTATTCACAATAGCAAAGACCTGGAACCAACCCAAATGTCCAACAATGATAGACTGGATTAAGAAAATGTGGCACATATACACCATGTAATACTATGCAGCCATAAAAAATGATGAGTTCATGTCCTTTGTAGGGACATGGATGAAATTGGAAATCATCATTCTCAGTAAACTATCGCAAGAACAAAAAAGCAAACACCACATATTCTCACTCATAGGTGGGAATTGAACAATGGGAACACATGGACACAGGAAGGGGAACATCACACTCTGGGGTCTGTTGTGGGGTGGGGGGAGGGTGGAGGGATAGCATTGGGAGGTATACCTAATGCTAGATGTCCAGTTGGTGGGTGCATCGTACCAGCATGGCACATGTATACATATGTAACTAACCTGCACATTGTGCACATGTACCCTAAAACTTATAGTATAATAATAACAAATAAATAAATAAACAAAACAAAAGTATCTTTCCACCTCTTGGATGTAGTACTGTCCCTGAAAAAAGGGGAAAGGCTTTGCTGGCGACAGCCTGAGGACTGACAACCTGAGTCTCATCTGGCTTCCCCCAATGTCATGGACTACTGTTCGGTGCCGAAGGCTTACTCAAAGACAGACGCATTGGAAGCCTCCAAAAGAAAACTTCATTCAGTTAAGTTCCACACATTGTGTTGCAGGGCTGAAAAAGCACGAGTGTCCGCACTATGACAAAAGAAAAGCGGCGTCTCCTCAAAACACCACCATGTTCCCCTATGAGTCTGGTGAGCCAAGACACTAAGAAACTGCAGGAAACGAGAGAGTTCTCGGGGTGGGGGTGTCCATGGATGAAGCACCGAACAAACTGGAGCCCGCAAAGTGAGTACGGGAAATGGGCTCTGTGGGGCCAGAGAGCTCCACCGACTTGGGGTGCGGGTACAGGGAGTCCACGGAGAGGCAAAGATTTGGGCTACCCGAGAGGACGCTCCCTCCCTGGGAGGGAGGCCGGCAGGGCAGCTGGGAAGGGCAGAGACGGGAGCGTGATGGTGCGGCCGCCCTGTCCCCTCCAGGCCGGCGCCCAGCCACTCAACACCACCGAAGCCGCCGCTTACCTTTCGCGGGGTCACCTCCTCTCCTCGCCCGAGACGCCCCGCCCCGCTTCGCCGCCCCGCCTGCTAGAGAGAGCGGCGGAGCGCGCCCGGCCCGGCGCCACAGCGTCCCCTGTCTTCCGGAGGCTGCGGCGCAGCGGCGCGGGGCTGCGGGGACCCATCCAGCGCTAGCCTTTCCGGTTCTGAGGACCTCGCGCCCCTCCTTGGGGTCTGCGGGCTGAAGTGTGCAAGGGACGTTTTTGCTTTCTTCCCTTTTTGACCTTTAGTTTTCCACCTCCCAACTTCAAATTACGTTCCAGTTCGGTGTGTATGTTTGTATAAAAGGAGACATCTCCTAGAAGTATGTTTATTTCATGAAAGTGAAAAGCATTCTGATTTGGGAAAGAAAGCTAGATCTGATCTCTTCCTACCCCTACTTTAGGGGAACAGTCATTTAAGTGTAGAGTTAATACTCTGCCATTACGTTAGGGCCTTGAGAGTCCAAGATGCAGGATGTATGCAGGTGCAGTTGAGACAAGAATAGATATAGGGATGCTGGTTTGCACATACTTTGCTGATGTTTAAGTTTGTTGGGATACACGTGAAAACTGATGTGGTTTGGCTCTGTGTCCCCACCCAAATCTCATATGGAATAATAGCCCCCTTGTGTTGAAGGAGGGGCCTGGTGAGAGGTCACTGAATCATGGGGCCGACTTCCCCCTTGCCATTCCCGTGATGGAGTTCTCAGAAGATGTTTGTTTATAAGAGTGTAGCACTTCCCCCTTCACACTCTCTCTCTTTCTCTCTCTCTCCTGCACCATGGTAAGACGTGCTTGTTTCCTCTTCCACCATGATTGTAAGTTTCCTGAGGCCTCTGGAGCCATACCTCCTGTACAGCCTGTGGAACTGTGAGCTCATGAAACCTCTTTTCTTTATAAGTTACCCAGCCTCGGGTGGTTCTTTCTAGCAGTGTGAGAAGAGACTAATACAAAAACCAAAAATAAAATTCTAAGCACCACCATCACCAACCCACCCCCGAAAGGAATGGACCTCTGTCTTGGCCAAGGTAATCTCAAAAAAACCCTGAAAAATGAGTTCAGGCCCTGATGGGAAGGGGTGGGCGGTTGGATATGCCTCATTATACCTTCCTCCCGTTGGAGGTTAGACACAACTGACCAGCATTAACATTAAAACGGAGATCGTAAGACTGGTAAAATATACTGTAGCAATAAGAAAATTCCAACCTGACTCTGGAATAACATCACGTGACACATAGTCGGACCTGAAAGAAATAAAAATATGTTACCCCAAAATATATTTATTTGACATATTTTGAAATGTCCTCGCAAAGCTGTCTCTTGTTGGGGAAAACTTACATTCTATAGAGAATCTCTTTCCCTTACTAGATCTTTTTTTTTTTTTTTTTTTTGAGATGGAGTGTCAGAGTGTCACTCTGTCACCCAGGCTGGAGTGCAGTGGCATGATCTCGGCTCACTGCAACCTCCACCTCCTTGGTCCAAGCAATTCTCCTGCCTCATCCTCCTGAGTAGCTGGGACTACAGGTGTATGCCACCACGCCTAGCTAATTGTTGTATTTTTGGTAGAGACAGAGTTTCACCATATTGGTCAGGCTGGTCTCGAACTCCTGACCTTAGGCAATCCACCCACCTCGGCCTCCCAAAGTGCTGGGATTACAGGCGTGAGCCACTGTGCCTGGCCCCTTACTAGGTCTTTTCCAGAGAGTCTGACATCTTTTAAGGTCTGATAAGAGACATTCACATCTATTCTTTGAAGCCAGCTACCTGGAGGCTTTATCTACATAACGAGAACCTTGGCTGCCACAACACCCCCACTTACCTTAACTCCAGCTGGCTTCACATCTTCAGGCAGAGCTTAACTCTTTCAACTAATTGAAAATGTGAAAAATCTTTGAATTCATCTTTGACCTGGAAGCCCACCCCCACGCTGCTTTGAGATGGGCCAAACCAATGTATACCTTACATGTATTGATATATGTCTTTGCCTGTAACTTCCATTTCTCTAAAATGTATAAAATCAAGCTGTAGCCCGACCACCTTGGGCACATGTTCTCAGGACTGCCTGAGGCTGTGTCACAGGCCATGGTCCTTAACATTGGTGAAATAAACCTCTAAAATTGATTGAGACCTATCTCATAGACTTTCTGGTTTACACAATTTATATTAAAATGAACAGAATAGTTGGAATAGAAGGTACCAATATTTTGGCATGGGTTTATGTAAAGCTTTGGTAAATACGTTTCGAATTTAAAACTTTTTCTCCCAAGCCAAATTAACTTCACATTTGATTTGAGGTTTAATTTTTAAAAATTTTTAATATTTATGTGTATGTATTTATGGGGTACATGAGATATTTTGGTACAAGCATACAATGAATAATAATCACATCAGGGTAAATGGGGTATCCACCACATCGAGGATTTATCATTTATGTTACAAACATTCCAATTATACCCTTAGTTATTTTTAAATGTGCAATCAACTATTGCTGACTGTAGTCACCATGTTGTGCTATCAAATACTAGATCTTATTCATTTTATCTGACTATACTTTTGTACCCACTAAAAATCCCCATTTCCCACTCCCCCCACCCCCACTACCCTTCCCAGCCTCTGGTAACCATCATTCTACTCTATTTTCATGAGTTCTTTTGTTTTAATTTGTATCTCCCCCAAATAAGTGAGAACATGCAAAGTTTGTCTTCCTGTGCCTGGCTTATTTCACTGAAAATAATGTCCTCCAGTTCCATCTATGTTGTTGCAAATTGTTTTTTATGGCTGAATAGTACTCTGCTGTGTATACGTACCACATTTTCTTTATCCATTTATCTGTCGATGGACACTTAGATTGCATCTAAATTGGGTTATTGTGAATAGTGCTTCAGTAAACATGGGAGAGCAGATATCTTTTTGATGTGTTGATTTCCTTTGTTTTAGGTATATACCTGGCTTGAGGTTTAATTTTTAAAAGTTCATTGACAACTGGTATTACAAGGCAATCTTCTGACAAAATAAGTTAAATTTTAATTAAAAAGCTGTTACTGCAGTAGCTAAAAACAATTGGAAGGCTATAAAATATTATTATGTTGCATCCTAAGCAGACTCAAAACTTTTTTCTTATCCCTTAGGGTTCTCAGTGATCTGTAACATGTCAAATATCACTATGGAAACAAAGTACTTTTACTGTCATGATCAATAGAAAGTGATCAGATGAAAGAGTACAAGAAACATAAGCATGTGTAAGAAAAGAGCACAAGCTGTAGGTAAAGATAACAGAGAAAAGCCTGAAGGCCTTGCCCATTTCATGGATATGAATACAATGTGAATGATAGGATGTGTTTAGTCATTTTTGTTTATAATTCATTCCATTTTATGATGCTTTTAAGAAATTACTTTGAAGAGTGATGCCAATCTGATTCGGCTTTTGTAATCTTCATTTTGAGCAGGGCCATCAATATTTAATAATATTTCCAGGAGATTTTGTATTTGATAGGATTGCATAAAGCAAAGATTAATCTGTATGAAAACACATTCAAAGGGACCAATGATATCTATTTTAATCTGCGGTTCCCAAAGTGTGCTCTGGGAACAACACTGGTGGTCTGGGAGCCTTCTCAAGGGACCACTGATGCCACTAGCGCTTTTTAAAATTCAGGCAAGAATAGTTGATTGACAATATTTAATAAAAATCATACATTACTGGTATTTTGTCAAAGGCAGGTCTTTTTTTAAAAAATAATAACATAAATGCTGGCACTTATTTCTTTTCCTAGCAGAAAGCCAAGCCAAAGTAGTTGATATGATCAATGTGAGCCAAGGATATCTGACTCCCTTGAATGAATTATTAGCTGACAAATGAAAAAATTACACGTTTTGGTAATTTGAAAAAATCTTCCTAATTCTTCACCCCTCCCTGTGTCCCCACCTTTATCCATGCTCTCCCACTTGACTCTGGGGGGTCACCCTTGTGATTTATTTTTGCTAATATGATATTAGCAAATGTGACACAAAATAAGCTGGAAAAACACCTGAACTGGTAAACATACTCCAGCTAGTCTGCTGGAGATGAAAAACATACAGAGCAAAGCCAAGTCATCCTAGTCATTCCAACTGAAGCCACTCTAGATTGACCAGACAGGTGTGCAAGCCTTGAGTGAGGTCAGTCAAGCCTGCCCAGATCAGCTGAACTCTGCAGATTCATGAACTTAAATATGTGTATTTTTGTTTGCCACATTGTGGTTCAGTTCGTTGTTGTGTGGAATTATGGTGCCAATAGAAACTGATAATATGCCCTCCATTGTAAATTCCTTGGAATCAAAGAGTATTTGCCTGATAGCTTAAGGAGCAGTCTGTTTTCTAGTGGTGCTTGTAAGAAGGACAAACATCTTGCTATTTTTGAAAACTGTATAGCTGTCTGGCATCACAGGAATGTCTGACCTGGGAAGAAAATGAAATCTATCAAATGGTGTGATATATAAATTAGTAAAAAAAAAAAAAATAGAATGGGGAACTGATATTATTAGAGGATCACAATTCATTACTCTTTTTCTTCCATATAATTTTAGCAGAACTGTTTTTAATGCTTTTCATGTCAGGTCATTTTGTATTTACTTCTCTCACATTTTGAAATATTAGAAATAATAATAATTTATTCTATATTATTTAAAGTCTTAAAGTACCTTAAAAGTGATATGAGATGAAAACATTTTAATTCTAACTGTTCTTCTTTTGAAAAAAGCATAAGTTTATTATCAGTGTAGTTAGGCTCAGGTTAGCAGGAAAATTTTTGGTGCATTTAGTGTGCCACATGCTTTCCTGGGCACCAGGAATTCAAAGATGATTAAGACATAATCTTTGCCCTTAAAACTCTTAAAGATTAGTGAGGGAGGCTGGCCACCGTGGCTCACGCCTGTAATCCCAGCACTTTGGGAGGCTGAGGCGGGCAGATCACCTGAGGTTAGGAGTTCACGACCAGCCTGGCTAAAATGATGAAACCTCATTTCTACTAAAAATACAAAAAATTAACTGGGCATGGTGGCGCATGCCCGTAATCCCAGCTACTTGGGAGGCTGAGGCAGGAGAATTGCTTGAACCCGGGAGGCGGAGGTTGCAGTGAGCTGAGATCACGCCATTGCACTCCAGCTTGGGCAACAAGAGCGAAACTCCGTCTCAAAAAAAAAAAAAAAAAAGGAAAAGATTAAAGATTAGTGAGGGAGACAAATTAAAACAGATAATTTCTTGTTGTTTGTTTGTTTGAGACAGGGTCTTACTTTGTCGCCCAGGCTAGAGTACAGTGCCGCAATCTCAACTCACTGCAATCTCTGCCTCCCAGGCTCAAGCAATTCTTGTACCTCAGCCTCCTGAGTATCTGGAATTATAGGCGTGTGCCATCATGCCTGGCTATTTTTTTTTTTTTTTGTATTTTTAGTAGAGACAGGGTCTCACCCTGTTGGCCAGGCTGATCTTGAACTCCTGATCTAAACTGATCCATCCACCTCAG
Organism: Pan troglodytes; assembly: GCF_028858775.2. Taxonomy (NCBI): domain Eukaryota; kingdom Metazoa; phylum Chordata; class Mammalia; order Primates; family Hominidae; genus Pan; species Pan troglodytes. The sequence goes on along the minus strand of NC_072403.2, from coordinate 99,314,116 downwards.
CCTCCCAAAGTGCTGAGATTACAGGCATGAGCCACCACGCCCAGCCAGATACTTTCAATATAAAGTGATTTGCACAAGATTCTATGGAAGCACAGAGAATTATGTGTTGTTTGGCCTGGATATACCACAGAGGATGGTATGTGGCTGATGACTGAGCCCAGAATCACAATCAAAGTGATAAGCAAGGCAAAGAAGTTAGAAAGGATGTTTCAGGTCAGAGGAGACAGAATGAACACAAACCTCAAAGCATGAAGCCATATAGTGTGGTGTGGTGTGTTTCTTATTGCTAAAGAATGGATAATAAAATGGAACATGAGAGAAAATGACACTGGAGAAACAGATGGGGCCAGTCCAGGAAGGCTCAGATGCATCCACGTTTAGGGAATGAGTACAGCAGGAGAGCACAAAAGGGTTTGAGAAGAAATGGTCAAAACAGAGTGAGGAAGATCAAAAGCGGAGTGTTTTGAAAGCCAAAGGAGTCAAGATGATTAAGAAGATTAATGCCCCAGTGGCTTTGCCACCAGCCAAGCTCCCCTACAAGCTGTTGTCCTCCTTTCTAAAATATACATCTAATCATGTCACTCTTCGGCTTCACACTTCCTGATGGAACACTCTTTCCTACACCTGCCCTTTGCCTCACTCCTACTTATCCTTCACAAGGATAATCAGGGGAGGCATCACTCCCATAGCTCAGCCCTGCTTGGTGTGTAGGAATTGTATTCTCTGGGAGCTGACTTTTGGAGAAGAACTGGAGCTATGCAAAAAAAAGAAAAGGCTAAGAAACAGAAATAATTTTATGAGGAGGGGACTAGAGCAGGACAATCCTGAGCTCTTGCAGAGATTGGGCACATGGATCCAGCAACTTCTACCCCCACCCATTCAAAATATCTAGTGACTAGCATAGGAGTTGATAGGAAAGGCGATCATTTCTTTCTTGGTTAAGTGGGAGGGAAGATATTTGCGCATCAGCTCATGTATACAGAAGAAATTGAGAACAGCAAGTTTTCTTGTTCCTTGGCCAACTGAAAACAAATCTGATCCCCTAAAGGGATGGTGATCAGAAAGAAGCTGAAGAGAGAATTTGTTGAATATAGGGTCTTGAAGACTCAGCACACACCTGTTATTTCAGTTGCAAATGACAGAAACTTGACTGAAACTAACTCAAGTTCAAAAGGAGTTATGTTACCGTTTGTAATGGGAAGTCTATGGAGGGAACAGATTTCAGCAGTGAGATATGGGACATCCAAACATGTCAACAGGAATGTCTTATCTCATGTCTCCATTCTGTTTCTTTCTTTCTTTTTTTTTTTTTTGAGATAGAGTCTTACTCTGCTGCCCAGGCTAGAATGCAGTGGTGTGATCTTGGCTCACTGCAACCTCCACCTCCCAGGTTCCAGTGATTCTCATGCCTCAGCCTCCCAAGCAATAGTAACTACAGGCACACCCCACCATGCCCTGCTAATTTTTTTTGGTATGTTTAGTAGAGATGGGGTTTTGCCATGTTGGCCAGGCTGGTCTTGAACTCCTGACCTCAGGTGATCCACCCGCCTTGGCCACCCAACGTTCTGGGATTACAGGTGTGAGCCACCGTACCTGGCCTCTATTCTGTTTCTTAAATACATTCATTTCATATATTGGGCACATCCCTGCTGGCAGCTCCAGGTTTCTATCCTGTTAAAATACATCCAAGTGGAAAGGAAGCCTTCCCTATCACCCATATATCAAATCTCATAGAACAACTCTTTTGGCCTTGTTTGGGTTTGTGCCCTTTTTCAGGACAAATTGCTTTGGACAGGAGGAAAGATATCATTGCTGGACAGGCCAGGGTTAAGGTCACATTATCATAATTGTGGAGGTGCAGTTCCCCACCAGTTGGGTTGGGAAACAGATGCTAGGAAGATGAAATCAGCAGACGCCCACTTCACACAAGGGGTCGGCGGGGAATATGCTCCTGAAAAGCAGCATCCAGAAAACAACTCTTTTCCACTGAGTGGTGCTTTTGCCACATTTTTGTGGAAAAGAGATGCTTTCTTCCAATGGTGGCTAATTAAATGAGGGGGCCAGAGTGGAAAGATAGCTGGGCCTATCTTTGCTCTGAGTACACATGAGAGAGCTATCATCTCTGAGTGCACAAGAGAGATTCCTGAGTTACTTAAAAAAAGTTTATCATTTCCTGACATCATATGATTTATTTCTTTATTGTTTCTCTTCTCCATTAGAATGTCAGTTCTGTGAAGGCGTGGATGCCCCAGGAAAGCTCCATGGAGCCCCATGCAAGCTCCATTCCTAAATGCGTTAAGTTTTGCTTACAGCTGGATTCCCAGATATATTAAAGAGTTCCAGAAATATTAATTGAAAGAATGTTGAGTAGACTAGGGAGATGTTAAGTAAGGAGGTGGGGTGCCATGGTGAAGTGAAGTAACAAATGCATTGCTTTGAATCCATAGACCCTGAGGGGCCACTTGCCCAGAATGAAGGTGGGAGTGAGATAATGTCAAAGAGGGCTAAGTGGAAGAGAGTGGAACTGGTCAGGATGGGCCTACAGCCTCTATCCATGTCCTAAAAAATTCCGTAGCTTCTTCCCACAGCACCCAGGGTTACAGAAACAACTTGTCTTAAGGCGCTGAGGCACAGGTCTCTTATTTCTTCATAAACTTCATCCCATAACTGAAATAAAAACACAAAGAAACCCCTAAACTCACCCTTCTTCTTACTTTTCTACCCTTGCCCAAACCTACTTCCCAGAAAGGAGGGAAAAAAGGGGAGCCCTCTGAGATAGAGAGGGGCCCGTGTGAGGCTTTGTTGCAGATCTTTTGTAACTAGCCACACCCTTGGGTAGGGAGGGCTAAGGTCCTAAAGTTTGCAGGGAGAAGCAAATAAGTCAGTGAAATGCCAGTATCAATGTTCTAATGGCCTTATATTTACCCAGATACTAGAAAAGCATGGAAACATTTAGGTTGTACTAGAAATTGCTGCTTACCATACAGTGCCTGTGAAATAAAACAACTTTAATGTAGATATAAAAAGCAGTACCTTATGAAATGTATAGCTATTTAGGGGAGATGTCCCAGAGCTTAACAGATGAACTCACAAGATTTCTTAGTGCTTCTGAAGACTTGTCAATTGGTCCAAAACATCCACATCCCCTCAGCATTATCCTGCATGAGGAGTTCTCAAACTTGAGCATGCATTAGAATCACCTGGAGGATCTTGTTAAAACACAGATTACAAGATCCCATTCTCAGAGCCTCTGATTCTGTAGTCTGGAGTGGGCCTGGGAATTTCTGTTTTTAAAAAGTTCTGAGGTGCTGCTGCTGCTCCTCAAACCCCACTTTCAGAAACGCTGACCTACATGATAAGGTGATTTCTTTCCTTTTCCATTTGCCAAATAAGTCATAATTGCTTTTTATTACATAGTTTCTACTTTGGGGAGAGAGACGTGTGATATTTTAACTCAAAAGAATTCTCTGAAGATTTAAATTTCTGACCTAGTGAAGCCTCCAACACAACAGACATAACAACCATTTCAGATGGTTGAGATTTGAATATGATTGGAATTAATAATAAATCTTTATGGATTAGGAATGGGGCAATTTTATTTGAATACAGTGACATTTATCCTGAGAAGGTACTTCACAAGACTTACAAGAAATACAGAGATTTTGGGAAGATTAAAACTCTATTTTTAACTCCATCCTTTTAGGGCATAAAGCAAATAATTGAGTTACTTACATGCATTAGCTATAATAAAGTCCTTTACTGTAATAGTCCTAAAAGGGTGTCCCATAATGCCTCAAATAAAACTGAAAAGTCTTAAGTTCAATAAGTAGTAGGAAGAATTCCTTCTCTTTTATTTTTGTCTATCTTTTTATCCCCTTTCTTCTCCTGTTCCTTGATACATTTGAAAACTTGTGAGGTTTTCCTCAAATCACTTAGAAGTTGTTATACAATAGATGACACACAGGCAGGATTATTTGTAGATTACAGTCATTGTTTTATTCACAGCAGAGCTGTGAATGTGCCAAATTAAGATAACCCAGTGACAAGCTAAGTGCTTTTCTTGATTAATGATAGAAGTTGTTTAAAACGCACAGTGAAAAGACTGAAATCTCCAGGAGAGGACAGTCTCACATGGTAACAGGACTTTTGGGTTTTTCTAATCTGAACAAGATGCTCACCTTATTTCTGTTTCAGATCACTAAACCTCTACCACTCATTCCAAGCAACTAGGAATGCCCTGTCTCTTTCAGCCATGGCTCATAAACATCATATATTACACGTTTTCTTCCTAAAGAAGGTAGAGCTTTGATCAATACAATTTGAATAGGGAGGTGGGTAAAGAGTGTTCTGCCATTTGCCCATGAATGTCTGATAAAATAAGGCAAAGTGGCAGCAGGTATGTAATAATGGAAACTGGGTGAATCAAGGCAAAAGGGATAATGGGCTTGTATACTTGTGAGAGATTCTCTTCTTTTGTTAAAATGTTCTTTAATACTGTTGTTGCATTTATTTTCAACAACATACTTAAGGCATAAACTGGTGCTAAACTTAGAGCTTTGCCTTGACCACCTCCAGTTTTTTTTTGTTTTTTTTTTTTTGTAGACAGAGTCTCACTCTGTTGCCCAGGCTAGAGTGCAGTGGTGTGATCTCGGCTCACTGCAACCTCCGCCTCGCGAGTTCAAGCAATTCTTTGCCTCAGCCTCCTGAGTAACTGGGATTACAGGTGCCTGCCAACATGCCTGGCTAATTTTTGTATTTTTAGTAGAGATGGGGTTTCACCATCTTGGCCAGGCTGGTCTTGAACTCTTGACCTCGTGATCCATCCACCTCGGCCTCCCAAAGTGCTGGGATTACAGGCGTGAGCCACTGCACCCGGCCCGACCACCTCCAGTTTTTAAGTAAACTTTTTGTTTAATTGAAGTATAACATATGAATAGAAAAGCATACAAATTCTAAGTCTACTGCTTGATGGATTTTCACAAGTGAACATACTCAGGTAACCAACATCCAAAATAAGAACTGGAATATCACCAGCATCCTAGAATCCCTTATGTCTCCTCCCACTCACTATCCATTCCCTCCCCTGGGAACTGACTTTTTTATTTCTATCACCACATACTAGTTCTTTTTTAATTTTAGGCTTTACAATTCTTCATATTGATGCATTTATTAGTTCATTATTCATTCCCATTGATGTCTAATATTCCATAGTATTAAGAATCAAGGGTACCTGCATCAGCCTGAACTTAACTATGGGACTGAGAGCTGAGACCACCTGTGTCAATATTATTGCTTTTATTCCCCAAGAAATTCTTGCCAGGAAAAATGTGATTGCAGAACAATAAAGTACTATACTGTTTGTATCAGGAAATTCTGCAAACCAATTTATACAATCAGTTTGCTTACTGAGGTAAACAGCTCACTTAATCAGGACAATAGTTTGCTCTTCATAAAACTCATCTCCAGACTGTCACCGTACTGTGTCCACCAGTCCTAAAATACTGTGTCATGAACTTCACACATTCCTATCAATTCCCCACCTTGAAACACCTGCCTTAACCTCATGAATCCAGAATCCCAAACCCTGTATATATTCCTCTGTGATTTCTCTTTTTAGAGACACTAAGACTGTGTAAGCTTTGCTTGGTCAACAGGTTTTTCTGGTGGTCTTTGTGAGGAGGTTGACAATATGAATATTTCCCAATGTATCTACCCATTCTAATGTTGATGGGCATTTGGGTATTTCCAGTTTGAGGCTATTATGAATAGTGCTGTTGTGAACATTATTGTATTTTGATGCACATATGTATATATTTGGGATTGGAATTGCTAAGTCATTGGTAACCATATGTTCAATTTTAATAGATTCAATAGTTTTTCAAAGTGATTGCACCAATTTATACTCCCAGCAGAAGTGAATGCAAGTTTGTTTCCATATCTTCTCACCAATACTTAATAGTGCCAGTCTTTTTGGTATTAGCCATTCTGGTGGCTGTGTAGTGGTAGCACATTGTGGTTTAATTTGTATTTCCTTGATGGTTATAATTATTCTCTTTTCATATGCTTATTTTTAAACTTTTTATTTGGAAATAAAGATAGACTTACAAGAAGTTTATTCCGGCCGGGCGCGGTGGCTCACGCCTGTAATCCCAGCACTTTGGGAGGCCGAGGCGGGCGGATCACGAGGTCAGGAGATCGAGACCATCCTGGCTAACACAGTGAAACCCCGTCTCTAATAAAAAAAAAAATACAAAAAATTAGCCGGGCGTGGTAGCGGGCGCCTGTAGTCCCAGCTACTCGGGAGGCTGAGGCAGGAGAATGGCGTGAACCCGGGAGGTGGAGCTTGCAGTGAGCCGAGATCGCGCCACTGCACTCCAGCCTGGGCGACAGAGCGAGACTCCGTCTCAAAAGAAAAAAAAAAAAAAAAAAAAAAAAAAAGAAGTTTATTCCTTATTTTCTCTTTTGGCTCCTGCTTTTGGAATCATCTCTAAGAACTCAGCCTATCCCCAGTTTGTGAAGATTTGTTTCTGTGTTTTCTTCTGAAAGTTTTATAGTAATATAATATGTTTTACATCTAGATAGATGATTCATTTTGAGTTAATTCTTATACAAAGTGTGTTTAAGTTAAGATGTTTTGGTTAAGGTTCAATATTTTGGCAATTAGTATCCATTTATATGCTTATTTTCCATTGGGGTATCCTTTTTTACAAAGTACCTGTTTTTTGGCTTTGATTGAGTTTCTCAATTTTTCTTGTTGATTTGTATGAATATTTGGTTTATTTTTTTTTTTATTTCAATATGTTTTGGGGGAACAGGTGGCTTTTCATTACATGGCTAAGTTCTGCAATGGTGATTTCTGAGATTTTGGTGCTCCCATCACCCGAGCAGTGTACATGGTACCCAATGTGTAGTCTTTCATCCCTCACCCCCCTCCCACACTTGTTTATATTTTCTTATTAATTTGTATGAATTCTGTATAGGTGCTGGATATAGTTTTCTTGTCAGATACATGTATTGCAAATATCTTCTCCCATCCTCTGATTGCCTTTTTACTCTCTTGATGGTGTCTTCTGATTAACAAGTTCTTAATTTTAATGAAATTCAAGTTATCAATTCCTCGAAACACTGAAATTCAATTTATTAGGCCTTATGATTAGTGCTTTTCATATCATATCTAAGAAATCTTTTCCTACACCCTGGTAATGAAGATATTCTTCTTTGTTATATTCTAAAATCTAGAAACTTTATTATTTTATCTTTCTTGATTACATCTACCGTCCTTCTACAGTTGTATTTTGTGTATCGTGTGAGTTAGCAATCAAGATGAATTTTTTTTCCATATGGATTTCCAATTGGCCCAGCATTGTTTATTGAAATGACCATTTTCTCCCCCATTACACTGCAGCATCACCATAAAAGATTAAGGACTATATAGGAAACCAGCCTGTTGCATGAAAGAGTGATCCATCTTGATGCAAAATTACCACGATGACCAATGTTTGACTCTTGCATACCAAGGTGTTCTGCAGCAAGGTCTTTAAACAATGCTCATAGCACAGACAACCCCTCATAAAGCTGCTTCTCTGACCTCTCCAGTAGTCACAAGTTTCAGCAAGAAAGTCTGACGTATGACCAGCTGTATGTCTTCCCACAAAAGCTTCCTATAGAAAGGATACTTTCTAGAGGGTGGATGCAGGGATTCACTGTCTTACAGCCACCAGAAACATGGTTTCTGTTTTTAAGTCCCTATTAAATATTTTCTTTTTTCTTCTCTGATCAATACATCTCAAAACAGAAGAAAAAAAATCAATATTTTCTTTCTGAGAAACTGGTTTTGTCAGCCTCTTCCTTCAGCCTTTCAGCTCCCTTGGCCTTTGGGGTAGGTTGCATATACCTGCTCACCACGGAAGAGACTGTGTATGTGTGGGTCTGTTTCTGAGCTTTCAGAGAATTGGACTGTGCAATTGTGGGAGCTGGTTGAACAGTCTCTGTGAGGCCGTTGTCTCCATGTGTGATGCTGGAGTGGGAAGTCCACGATGCAGGCAGTCAGGCAGGGAAGACTCTGGAAGGCTGGAACTCAAAAGCACAAGCTGGAAATCCATAAGGAAGAACTGAAACATTTGTCTTGTTGCCTCTGACCTTGGTGACAAGGGTATCCTGCAGAAGCCTGTGCCCTTCATTACAAAGCTAAACACGTACCTGGCCCATGAGTCAGGGAAGATGAAGGAGGATCCAGGAGAATGTAGAGCAATTGCAGGCCCAGCTGCTGCTTCACACCAACAACGTGAATCAGTGTGACAGCAACAACGTGTGTCAGCCGCCAAGGCTGTGGCTTCTCTTCCAAACCTCCCACATCTCTCCCTGACTGTCCATGCCAATTGGAAACATGCAAGAAAGGGAATTCAGCCCAGCCAGAGGGACACTTCCAGTATTCATTACATATGATTCATAATATCTTTGTCTTTTTTTGTCAGGAAAAGGAGATGGAGATGTGTTCCCTATAAGATTATTTTAATTGGGTAAATTTAGATTGCACTTCTTTTCTTTCAGCACGTCATATATGTCATTACATAGTTTTTCTGGAATCCTTTATTTTTATTATTTTGTTTCTTTAAAAGTCATGCATTTTTTTATCTGGTTGCCTTTAAGGTCTTCTCCGTCTCTGGTTTTCAGTAGTCTTATCACGATATGCCTCAGTAAGTTTTCCTTTGTGTTAATCCTCCGTGGGATTCATAAAGATTCTTGAATTTATGTCGTGATAATTTTTGCATGATTGAGAAAATTCTTGGCCAATAATCAAAATTATTTCTCCCTATTTTCTCTTTTCTCTCATTTTGGACTCTGAGGATTTATATTTTAAACTTTTCATTATGTCCCAAATGTCTTTTTCTTTTTTGTTAAATACATATTCATCTTATTTTCTCTCAATGCTTCAAGTGACATTTTCTATTGATTTGTTTTCCAGATTAATAAATCTTTTTTCAGTTAATCTGCTGTTAAAGCTATCTTTTGCAGTCTTAATTTCAGTTACGGGATATTAATTAGAATCTGTAATTGATTTTTTTATTATACTTTAAGTTCTAGGGTACACGTGCAGAACATGCAGGTTTGTTACATATGTATACATGTGCCATGTTGGTGTGCTGCACCCATTAACTTGTCATTTACATTAGGTATATCTCCTAATGCTATCCCTCCCCCCTCCCCCGACCCCATGTCAGGCCCTGGTGTGTGATGTTCCCCTTCCTGTGTCCAAGTGTTCTCATTGTTCAATTCCCACCTATAAGTGAGAACATGCGGTGTTTGGTTTTTTTCTCCCTGTGATAGTTTGCTGAGAATGATGGTTTCCAGCTTCATCCATGTCCCTACAAAGGACATGAACTCATCATTTTTTATGGCTACATAGTATTCCATAATGTATATGTGCCACATTTTCTTAATCCAGTCTATCATTGAAGGACATTTGGGTTGGTTCCAAGTCTTTGTTATTGTGAATAGTGCTGCAATAAACATACGTGTGCCTGTGTCCTTATAGCAGCATGATGTATAATCCTTTGGGTATATACCCAGTAATGGGATGGCTGGGTCAAATGGTATTTCTAGTTCTAGATCCTTGAGGAATCGCCACACTGTCTTCCACAGTGGTTGAACCAGTTTACAGACCCACCAACAGTGTAAAAGTGTTCCTATTTCTCCACAGCCTCTCCAGCACCTGTTGTTTCCTGATTTTTTAATGATGGCCATTCTAACTGGTGTGAGATGGTATCTCATTGTGGTTTTGATTTGTATTTCTCTGATGGCCAGTGATGATGAGCATTTTTTCCTGTGTCTGTTGGCTGCATAAATATCTTCTTTTAAGAAGTGTCTGTTCATATCTTTTGCCCACTTTTTGATGGGGTTGTTTGTTTTTTTCTTGTAAATTTGTTGGAGTTCATTGTAGATTCTGGATATTAGCCCTTTGTCAGATGACTATTGCAAAAATTTTCTCCCATTCTGTAGGTTGCCTGTTCACTCTGATGGTAGTTTCTTTTGCTGTGCAGAAGCTCTTTAGTTTAATTAGATCTCATTTGTCAATTTTGGCTTTTGTTGCCATTACTTTTGGTGTTTTAGACATGAAGTCCTTGCTCATGCCTATGTCCTGAATGGTATTGCCTATGTTTTCTTCTAGGGTTTTTATGGTTTTTGGTCTAACATTTAAGTCTTTAATCCATCTTTTTTTTAATAGTTTTTTTTTGGCTAAAAATTTTTTTAAAAATTTTATTATTATACTTTAAGTTTTGGGGTACATGTGCACAATGTGCAGGTTAGTTACATATGTATACATGTGCCATGCTGGTGTGCTGCACCCATTAACTCGTCATTTAGCATTAGGTATGTCTCCTAAAGCTATCCCTCCCCACTCTCCCCACCCCACAACAGACCCCAGAGTGTGATGTTCCCCTTCCTGTGTCCATGTGTTCCCATTGTTCAATTCCCACCTATGAGTGAGAATATGCAGCGTTTGGTTTCTTGTTCTTGCGATAGTTCACTGAGAATGATGATTTCCAATTCATCCATGTCCCTATAAAGGACATGAACTCATCATTTTTTATGGCTGCATAATATTCCATGGTGTATATGTGCCACATTTTCTTAATCCAGTCTATCATTGTTGGACATTTGGGTTGGTTCCAGGTCTTTGCTATTGTGAATAATGCCGCAATAAACATATGTGTGCATGTGTCTTTATAGCAGCATGATTTATAGTCCTTTGGGTATATACCCAGTAATGGGATGGCTGGGTCAAATGGTATTTCTAGTTCTAGATCCCTGAGGAATCGCCACACTGACTTCCACAATGGTTGAACTAGTTTACAGTCCCACCAACAGTGTAAAAGTGTTCCTATTTCTCCACAGCCTCTCCAGCACCTGTTGTTTCCTCACTTTTTAATGATTGCCATTCTAACTGGTGTGAGATGTTATCTCATTGTGGTTTTGATTTGCATTACTCTGATGGCCAGTGATGGTGAGCATTTTTTCATGTGTTTTTTGGCTGCATAAATGTCTTCTTTTGAGAAGCGTCCCTTCATGTCCTTCGCCCACTTTTTGATGGGGTTGTTTTTTTCTTGTAAATTTGTTGGAGTTCATTGTAGATTCTGGATATTAGCCCTTTGTCAGATGAGTAGGTTGTGGAAATTTTCTCCCATTTTGTAGGTTGCCTATTCACTCTGACGGTAGTTTCTTTTGCTGTGCAGAAGCTCTTTAGTTTAATGAGATCCCATTTGTCAATTTTGGCTTTTGTTGCCATTGCTTTTGGTGTTTTAGACATGAAGTCCTTGCCCATGCCTATGTCCTGAATGGTAATGCCTAGGTTTTCTTCTAGGGTTTTTATGGTTTTAGGTCTAACGTTTAAGTCTTTAATCCATCTTGAATTGATTTTTGTATAAGGTGTAAGGAAGGGATCCAGTTTCAGCTTGCTACATATGGCTAGCCAGTTTTCCCAGCACCATTTATTAAATAGGGAATCCTTTCCCCATTGCTTGTTTTTCTCAGGTTTGTCAAAGATCAGATAGTTGTAGATATGTGGCGTTATTTCTGAGGGCTCTGTTCTTTTCCATTGGTCTATATCTCTGTTTTGGTACCAGTACCATGCTGTTTTGGTTACTGTAGCCTTGTAGTATAGTTTGAAGTCAGGTAGTGTGATGCCTCCAGCTTTGTTCTTTTGGCTTAGGATTGTCTTGGCAATGCTGGCTCTTTTTTGGTTCCATATGAACTTTAAAGTAGCTTTTTCCAATTCTGTGAAGAATGTCATTGGCAGCTTGATGGGGATGGCATTGAATCTGTAAATTACCTTGGGCAGTATGGCCATTTTCATAATATTGATTCTTCCTATCCATGAGCACGGGATGTTCTTCCATTTGTTTGTATCCTCTTTTATTTCCTTGAGCAGTGGTTTGTAGTTCTCCTTGAAGAGGTCCTTCACATCCCTTGTAAGTGGGATTCCTAGGTATTTTATTCTCTTTGAGGCAATTGTGAATGGGAATTCACTCATGATTTGGCTCTCTGTTTGTCTGTTATTGGTGTATAAGAATGCTTGTGATTTTTGCACATTGATTTTGTATCCTGAGACTTTGCTGAAGTTGCTTATCAGCTTAAGGAGATTTTGGGCTGAGATGATGGAGTTTTCTAGATATACAATCATGTCATCTGCAAACAGGGACAATTTGACTTCCTCTTTTCCTAATTGAATACCCTTTATTTCTTTCTCCTGCCTGATTGCCCTGGCCAGAACTTCCAACACTATGTTGAATAGGAGTGGTGAGAGACGGCAAACCTATCTTATGCCAGTTTTCAAAGGGAATGCTTCCAGTTTTTGCCCATTCAGTATGATATTGGCTGTGGGTTTGTCAGAAATAGCTCTTATTATTTTGAGATATGTCCAATCAATACCTAATTTATTGAGAGTTTTTAGCATGAAGGGCTGTTGAATTTTGTCAAAGGCCTTTTCTGCATCTATTGAGATAATCATATGGTTTTTGTCTTTGGTTCTGTTTATATGCTGGATTACATTTATTGATTTGCATATGTTGAACCAGCCTTGCAAACCAGGGATGAAGCCCACTTGATCATCGTTGATAAGCTTTTTGATGTGCTGCTGGATTTGGTTTGCTAGTATTTTATTGAGGATTTTTGCATTGATGTTCATCAGGGATATTGGTCTAAAATTCTCTTTTTTTGTTGTGTCTCTGCCAGGCTTTGGTATCAGGATGGGGCTGGCCTCATAAAATGAGTTAGGGAGGATTCCCTCTTTTTCTATTGATTGGAATAGTTTCAGAAGGAATGGTACCAACTCCTGCTTGTACCTCTGGTAGAATTCGGCTGTGAATACATCTGGTCCTGGACTTTTTTTGGTTGGTAGTCTATTAATTATTGCCTCAATTTCAGAGCCTGTTATTGGTCTATTCAGGGATTCAACTTCTTGCTGGTTTAGTCTTGGGAGGGTGTATGTGTCCAGGAATTTATCCATTTCTTCTAGATTTTCTAGTTTATTTGTATAGACGTGTTTATAGTATTTTCTGATGGTAGTTTGTATTTCTGTGGGATCGGTGGTGATATCCCCTTCATCATTTTATATTGCGTCATTTGATTCTTCTCTTTTCTTCTTTGTTAATCTTGCTAGCGGTCTATCAATTTTGTTGATCTTTTCAAAAAACCAGCTCCTGGATTCATTGATTTTTTGAAGGGTTTTTTTTGTGTCTCTGTCTCCTTCAGTTCTCCTCTGATCTTCATTATTTCTTGTCTTCTGCTAGCTTTTGAATGTGTTTGCTCTTGCTTCTCTAGTTCTTTCAATTGTGATGTTAGGGTGTCAATTTTGGATCTTTCCTGCTTTCTCTTGTGGGCATTTAGTGCTATAAATTTCCCTATACACACTGCTTTAAATGTGTCCCAGAGATTCTGATATGTTGTGTCTTTGTTCTTATGGGTTTCAAAGAACATCTTTATTTCTGCCTTCATTTCATTATGTACCCTGTAGTCATTCAGGGGCAGGTTGTTCAGTTTCCATGTAGTTGTGTGGTTTTGAATGAGTTTCTTAATCCTGAGTTCTAGTTTGATTGCACTGTGGTCTGAGAGATAGTTTGTTATAATTTCTATTCTTTTACATTTGCTGAAGAGTGCTTTACTTCCAACTATGAGGTCAATTTTGGAATAAGTTCAACGTAGTGCTGAGAAGAAGGTATATTCTGTTGATTTGGGGTGGAGAGTTCTGTAGATGTCTATTAGGTCTGCTTGGTGCAGAGCTGAGTTCAGTTCCTGGACATCCTTGTTAATTTTCTGTCTCATTGATCTGTGTAATGTTGACAGTGGGGTGTTAAAGTCTCCCATTATCATTGTGTGGAAGTCTAAGTCTCTTTGTAGGTCTCTAAGGGCTTGCTTTATGAATCTTGGTGCTCCTGTATTAGGTGCATATATATTTAGGATAGTTAGCTCTTCTTGTTGAATTGATCCCTTTACCTTTATGTAATGGCCTTCTTTGTCTCTTTTGATCTTTGTTGGTTTAAAGTCTGTTTTATCAGAGACTAGGATTGTAACCCCTTCTTTTTTTTTGTTTTCCATTTGCTTGGTAGATCTTCCTCCATCCCTTTATTTTGAGCATTTGTGTGTCTCTGCATGTGAGATGGGTCTCCTGAATACAGCACACTGATGGGTCTTGACTCTTTATCCTATTTGCCAGTCTGTGTCTTTTAATTGGCGCATTTAGCCCATTTACATTTAAGGTTAATATTGTTATGTGTGAATTTGATCCTGTCATTATGATGTTAGCTGGTTATTTTGCTCATAAGTTGATGCAGTTTCTTCCTAGCCTTGATGGTCTTTACAATTTGGCATGTTTTTGCAGTGGCTGGTACTGGTTGTTCCTTTCCATGTTTAGTGCTTCTTCAGGAGCTCTTGTAGAGCGGGCCTGGTGGTGACAAATCTCTCAGCATTTGCTTGTCTGTAAAGGATTTTATTTCTCCTTCACTTATGAAGCTTAGTTTCGCTGGACATGAAATTCTGGGTTGAAAATTCTTTTCTTTAAGAATGGTGAATATTGGCCCCCACTCTCTTCTGGCTTGTAGAGTTTCTGCCAAGAGATCCGCTGTTAGTCTGATGGGCTTCCCTTTGTGGGTAACCCAACCTTTCTCTCTGGCTGCCCTTAACATTTTTTCCTTCATTTCAACTTTGGTGAATCTGACAATTATGTGTCTTGGAGTTGCTCTTCTCGAGGAGTATCTTTGTGGCATTCTCTGTATTTCCTGAATTTGAATGTTGGCCTGCCTTGCTAGGTTGGGGAAGTTCTCCTGCATAATATCCTGCAGAGTGTTTTCCAACTTGGTTCCATTCTCCCCGTCACTTTGAGGTATACCAATCAGACATGGATTTGGTATTTTCACATAGTCCCATATTTCTTGGAGGCTTTGTTCATTTCTTTTTACTGTTTTTTCTCTAAACTTCTCTTCACGCTTCATTTCATTCATTTGATCTTCAATCACTGATACCCTTTCTTCCAGTTGATGGAATCGGCTACTGAAGCTTGTGCATTGGTTATGTAGTTCTCGTGCCATGGTTTTCAGCTCCATCAGGTCATTTAAGGACTTCTCTACACTGGTTATTCTAGTTAGCCATTCATCTAATTTTTTTTCAAGGCTTTTAGCTTCTTTGCGATGCATTCGAACTTCCTCCTTTAGCTTGGAGAAGTTTGATCGTCTGAAGCCTTCTTCTCTCAACTCGTCAAAGTCACTCTCCATCCAGTTTTGTTCCATTGCTGGTGAGGAGCTGCATTCCTTTGGAGGGGGTGAGGTGCTCTGATTTTTAGAATTTTCTCTTTTCTGCTCTGTTTTTTCCCCATCTTTGTGGTTTTATCTACCTTTGGTCTTTGATGATTTTGACGTACAGATGGGGTTTTGGTGTGGATGTCCTTTGTGTTTGTTAGTTTTCCTCCTGACAGTTAGGACCCTCAGCTGCAGGTCTGTTGGTGTTTGCTGGAGGTCCACTCCTGACCCTGTTTGCCTGGGTATCAGCAGCGGAGGCTGCAGAACAGCGAGTATTGCTGAACAGCAAATGTTGCTGCCTGATCATTCCTCTGGAAGCTTCGTCTCAGAGGGGTACCCAGCCATGTGAGGTGTCAGTCTGCCCCTACTGGGGGATGCCTCCCAGTTAAGCTACTCCGGGGTCAGGGTCCCACTTGAGGAGGCAGTCTGTCCGTTCTCAGATCTCAAACTGTGCTGGGAGAACGATTACTCTCTTCAAAGCTGTCAGACAGGGACATTTAAGTCTGCAGAGGTTTCTGCTGCCTTTTGTTCAGCTATGACCTTCCCCTCCAGAGGGGGAGTCTATACAGGCAGGCAGGCCTCCTTGAGCTGCAGTGGGATCCACCCAGATAGAGCTTCCCGGCCACTTTGTTTACCTACTGAAGCCTCAGCAATGGCGGGCACCCATCCCCCACCCTCGCTGCTGCCTTACGGTTTAATCTCAGACTGCTGTGCTAGCAATGAGCAAGGCTCCGTGGGTGTGGGACTCTCTGAGCCAGGTGCAGGATATAATCTCCTGGTGTGCTGTTTGCTAAGACCGTTGGAAAAGCACAGTATTAGGCTGGGAGTGACCCGATTTTCCAGGTGCCATCTGTCACAGCTTCCCTTGGCTAGGAAAGGGAATTCCCTGACCCCTTGCGCTTCCCGGGTGAGGCGATGCCTCACCCTGCTTTGGCTCACACTTGGTGGGCTGCACCCACTGTCCTGCACCCACTGTCCGACAAGCCCCAGTGAGCTGAACTCGGTACCTCAGTTGGAAATGCAGAAATCACCCGTCTTCTGTGTCGCTCATGCTGGGAGCTGTAGACTGGAGCTGTTCCTATTCGGCCATCTTGGAACTGCCCCTCTAATTGATTTTTTAAATGTATTTTCATCCTCTGATGAAATTTTCCATCTTGTCATTTATTTTCTTGAATACATTAATAGCTATTTTAAAGTCTGTATTAACTAACATCAGTATCTGGATGCTTGTCAGTCTGTTTATTTTTTTAGTTTAAACACATTTTTACTACACAAAGTTGTCACATAATTGGATATTTTCCTAGTTTGTACACAATTCTTATTCTCTACAGAAAGGCTGCTTAACTTTTCATCTGGTGATAGTAAGCACTAAAATTCTGACTTACAGAATAGTAGTAAAAATACCTCTGTGATTTAAGTTGAAAGAAGTACATTGGTACATGGTGGTTGCACCCAATATCAGGAATGCACAAATGTCCTTTTATACAAAAATACAAAATAAATTATTTGTAGGCATGGACAATGGCAGCAGTAACCCATTATATATTGTCAACTGAAACCAGTAACTGATGGTTATAGTGATTTTCTTAAATATCAGCCTTCAGCCATTTTCTCCAACTGACTTCTCTGAAGTTATTGGTGAGGAACACTGCCTTGAGCTTCCTGTCACAGTTCATTAATAAAGCACTATTCTAGGAATAAGAACATCTCACCTCCCATTCCACCCACTGCACCCATTCCAGGGTTCTTCCCTTCTTTAGAAATTTCTGTAACTACAGCTTATGATTTAGTTAACAGAGTGCACCCCAGCAGCACCCAATAAAGCAGTTCTCACAATGTTTGTTGGGTCAATTTTTCCTTTTTCCACCATATTCATAACATAGCATCATCATCAACTTCTTAGGAACTTTGCATAATTTTCTCAACTATCAAAAATCCTTCAACACCTGCATTCTTAACAATAGTCACTGCAGGATTTTTGAGTGTTCTTTTAATAACTTCTATACGAATTTTAAAATCTTCATTAGCTGGAGTTAATGAATCCAAGGCTCAAGTGCACTGGAGCAAGGCACAACCCCCTCCCAGAGCAATGCCTTCTTCAACAGCAGCTCTTACAGCATTAAGGGCATCTGTAACTCTGTCTTTCATTCATTCACTTTGACATCACTTGTCCCACCAGCCTTCAGCACTGCTGCTCCATCTGAAAGTTTTGCCAGACATACATTCAGTTTTTCCTTTTCATATTCACTAGTTGTAACATCTAACTGCTCAACGATTTCTTGAATATATTTTTCAATTTGAGCCTTAAAAGGAAAAACATTTTCCTTTTAAAAGCATAGCATCATATTTGGTCAAAATGACCTCTCCAATTTTTTCTAAGTTACGAGGCTAAATAGCTTCAAAATTTAGGGCTAACCCCTCTTCACTAAACACCAGACCACCAGTAGCAATAGCTGTATCTTCACATTGGTTCTTTCTGTTGTCACCAAAATCTGGAGCTTTGACTGCTATGATCTGAAGACCAACTTTTAGCCTATTAAAAATGAATGTACTTCGAGCTTCTCTATCAATATCTTCAGCAATTATGACCAAGGACTTACAGTGAGGATTGGCAATTTAAAGAGCAGGTACAGTGGTCTGGACACTAGAAATTTTCATTTCATTCAATACAACATAGGCATCCTGGAATTCACATTTCTAACCTTTTGACATATTAATAAAGTATGGAGAAATATAGCCTCAATCAAACTTTATGCCTTTAATAATTTCTAATTCATCATTCAGTGTTTT
This sequence comes from Pan troglodytes, assembly GCF_028858775.2. NCBI lineage: Eukaryota > Metazoa > Chordata > Mammalia > Primates > Hominidae > Pan > Pan troglodytes. Next base: position 99,296,036 of record NC_072403.2, on the reverse strand, counting down.
TCCATCCTTTACTGTGGGGACATCCTTTCTTCCAACTTTTATTTGCATCAGAAATGATGTTGACAATTTCTTTGTCTCCATTTGCAGAAATCGTAGCAACCTGAGCAATTTCTCCAGGGGTTGTCATGGTTCAGACAGCTTCTTAAGTTCAGCAATTATAGCATCAACAGCTAACATCACACTTCTGATTTCCACAGGATTAGCACTTTTGCTAATCTTTTCAAAGCCTTTCTTGGCAAAAGAGCATGGCAGTACAATAGCACTGGTGATGGCCTCCCCAGCTTCTTCATTTGTGTTATTAGCAACATCTTGAACAAGTTTAACTCCAATATTTTTATGTTTATCCTTTACATCAATTGACTTTGGAACAGTCACACCATCTTTTGTTACTTTAGAATTTCCCCAGTTGATCAATCATCGTTTTTGGCCCTATTGTAACAGCTACAGCATCTGCTAAAAAGTCTACACCCTGAAGCAGTAAGGCTTGGGAATCTGCACCAAATTTTACATCTTTGGCAAAATCCCGTGAGATAAGGGGCTAGTACCCTGGACACCGGTCTCATCTGGCAAGACTGTGGGTAATTGAAGCATTTCTGTCGGATGGCAGTGAGGCGTGGGTGTGGTGAGACAGGTCGTCAGTGGCGAGTGAGGGGCAAGCCTATTTCCATGTTTTTGATTAAATGGCTGAAATTATGCATTTTACACTATAGAAGTTAGTTCTTTCTAGATAATGCTGTTTTCCTCTTGAGAAGTATTTTTTTGTTTTGTTTTTAGCTTCTGAGACACAGAGTAGGAACATATCATCTTCATCAGATAAGGACTCCATGTGACTTAGAGTTGGATTTCAGCCCTTTCATTTCTTATTTGCCTTACTGAAATTCTGGGGTATGTACCAGGACTTCTTTACGTTGGCAAACACTGAAGACTAATTTTAACTCACTAGCACCAAGATATGCCAATAGCTCAACTTCAGTCCTCAACCTGACAATATTCACTTTCCTCTTGGTTCTCCACTTCTTGGCCTGTGCTGCCTCTGTATCAGTGAAAACCTAAGGGAAATAGAGAAGGTGAATGTTGGGTTGGCTTCAGTGAATTTTCTTTCTCTCAGTGATCTTGGTTCCACAATCCCCGGTTACACTGGTGGCTCTCTGATGGCTTCAGACAATTTAACTTTGTTTTGTTTTTTAGTTATATTAGCCATTCTAGTTGTTCTCAGCTAGAGGATTGATTGGCCACAAATCTGTCATAGCCAATAGGAGGAGACCCCTCCATTCCCTTTGATTCTGTCTCTGACTCCAGCCAATACCTGCTTTCAAGGACCAGAACACTTTTACTTACTTTTGATTGATCAAAACCTCTTTAATTCTGGTGACAGAGTTGTTCAAACACTCTTATCTCCTCGCCTTGTCCAAGACAAGCCCTTCTCTGGAGGATCATCATAAGAAAACCAAAGAGAAAGATGGCCCTGCATTCTAGGGTCAAGTGAACTGTTTCTACAAAATCTTTAAGTCCTCAAACCCAGTCTCCTCATTTGCCCTGACCCTGCCTGTCCAGGTGGAGTGAGGAGCACCACTAACTCAGTGCTCATCCTACTAGAAGCTCCTGCCTCATGACACTGTAATCATTTGTGGAAGCCTAGAAATGTTTCTATAATCTACTAGACTAAATTCCTTAAGGAGCTTTTATTTTCTGTATATTCAATTGCCTTTTCATGTGACAGTAACTTGGTTAAATTTTCTCTAGAGAATCAACAAAGATAATTCAGTCATTTCTCTACTGTAGTTGTTTAAAATGTGCTTTTTATTATTAACAATTTTTAATTTTGTATTCTTTTTTCTGATTACTTTTTACTAATAATATTTACACTGGGAATGATCAATTTGTGGAAAACTTCCATTAAGTTTCTCCATATTTGGAAGATTTTTCCACAGACTAAAATCTGCCTTGATATATTTCTCTTCCAAACTCACATTCTTTTGATGCTGGGTATCACTGGACACATCCAAATTGCAATGAGACATTGATCTCTGCTCCTTTGGTTACAACATTGGGTGAGTCAGCACAGTGGGAGGTAGTATGATTCTTGGAAGCTACCCCTATACCATAACACATAGCCATAAATTAACTGTAAATATGATTGAATGTGAACCACATAAATACACCTCACTAAATCAAAATTAAGCCCAAATTAGCTTACCCAAACCCTTCGTTGGGTCCTGTGGCCACTCCAACTCTATCTAACAGGAGGGGAAGTGCAATGAAGGAAAAATTACAGTAGAAAGAGACAGCTGTTTTGACTGATTATGGTTAAAATGTATTTGCAGATTTTACAGAAACATGTTACTATGAGAACATACTGCCCAGGCCCTTCCCAGGGCCTGACAGGGGCCATGAAGCTTAAACTTCATTGGCTTCAGGGTAAATCTACCTTGTATTTAAATATTATTAAAGACCAGCCCCTGCAAAGAGTTGGCTAATTTAGAATGTCGGCTCTGAAATAATCATAGACCAAGAAAAGATGGCTAGGTCTTTTCCCTTTATATAAATTCATACATACGATCTTGGAGAGATTCAGTACCACATCAACCCCCTTCCCCTAATAGTCTCATATCAATAGGACTTCCCAAGAGGAGGAACAAAAGAGTAATAGTTATTCCCCAAATCCTTTCTCTCTTTCCCTCCAAGTCTTCAGTCCAATACACTTGTAATATTATTTAATACTTTTCCTCTTTAACCTTAAATTGAACTAACATTCATTAAATACCTATTACCTGTCAGACGCTGTTACCCAATACCTTCACATTATTGCCAGATAATTAGGGCAACAATTCCTGAGGACATAATGAAGATATAGTTGCAATGAGTCTATTCCAATCACTCTAGATGGGAGATCATTACTTATGTCCATATTTATGTTTCACATATTAATCTGCAGGGTACACTTAAAGTATAAGGATTTATATAAATTTTCTAGAATAGGATTCTATTGCCTGTGTTTATGTCTCTGTATAAAATTCAACTCTTAAAATAGGATTCTTCTTGGGGGTATGTGTGAAAGTGGTTAAGAATTGTTTATTTGGCAAAAGTTGGTGGAGATCAGTTGTTTGTTTCCCAACACCTGCATTAACATCCCTGTGCACACACAGTTTTTCTTAAGCAAATTCAAATAAGGAAGGAGCAAGATAAAATCCTAGATTTATCTGTCACCTGACTATAGTAACTATTGTACTGTATATACAGCAAATACATTAGTTGGCTCTAAATGTTTTCTGATACTGCACACTTGTTTTCTTAAGATCCACAAAACGCTGAAGAGTGAAATATGGCTTTTCATTTGTTGACTCAACAACCAGAAAACTAATTAGGGCTGGAGGCACATGCCATCATCAACTTAAAGCCCTGTCAAACCCTGAAAGGTCTGAAGCAGTGGTAGCTAAATTGATGTTAGGTAATATGTGAGTTCCTCTTTCTTAGGAAAAATAAGATCTCAAAACATTTCTTGGACATGGAAATTGCTTAGAACATATTTAATGCTTTAAGTGCAAATATTGAAAATATGAGCCCTTCAATTTCTGGGAGGAGACAGGGTATCTGGCTGGGACCAGAGCGGTGGCTCTGCTGACGGTCAGCCATGGTGTGGGGCAACGTCCTTCATGCCACTAGATTGCCAGGGAGCAATGAACTGTAATTAAAATCAAGAGATCAAGACTCACATTTTCATTTGAAAAAGGTTGAAAACTCACTTCAGATATAGAAATGGTGCTAAAATGTGACCATTTCTATGCCCCTCAGATATTCTGTACCCACAGAGTATTTCCCCTCCATTCTTTCCTACATCAGGCAGAAGATGGATGAACTACCTATGGCACCAGAAGAGGCAGCAGCCGAAGGCACAGAGCCCTTCACCCCATTCTTCCCTGAACAGGAAACCTCAAAAACACTTGTCATTTGACAGATTTGATGTCACAAATGTCAATCATTACTAAGTAATGATTATTGCATTCCTGGAGTTGCTCTAGATGCTACAAATAATCTCCTACTACTGGTATAACTGAGAATTGCCAGGCACTTCCTTCTTCATGTAGGTATCTTATGTTTCCAAATTGTACCAAAAAGTAGTTGTTCTGAGATGTGGAGGCAGCCCTCCCCACAAGTGTTTTGCTGCCCAGTACAAAAGGTAGTTGTTTTTTTCCCCAAAATCTATGCATACTTCTCTCATTTCTTATGCCATTTTTTTTTGGCCAGGAAATTATACAACCAAAAGTCAGTGTTGCTTACAAAGATAATGATAGCTGTCATCTATTGAGCAGCTATTGTTTCATTTAACCATTATAAAAACACTGTGAAGCAAGGAATGCTTTTCCCATTTTGAGACAAGGAAATGGAAGTTCAGAGAAGTCAAGCATCTTGAGCAAGGCTATGAAGTTAAGTAAGAAATAAGTCCAGGATTCCAAGCCCAGTTTGTTTCAACTCGGAGTCTATGGGATGGATATGTATTGTGGGGAAAAAAACAAACAAACCTGGAATTAGAAATGACACAAAATTCTGATAAGTAACTCCCCCGTACCTTGCCTCTCCAGGCTAAACATCTCAAGTTGCTACAATCCTTCTTTCTATGACATAGTTAGGGATGTCCTCATCACCCTGGTCACTGTCTTTTAGACCTACTTGAGTTTGTCAAAGGCCCTATTCAGGCCAGAACAAAACACAGTGCTCCAAGTGCCTCTAACCAGTGCAAAAAAGACCAGAACCCCTGGCTTCTCTTGGGAGGGATACTGCTGAGAAATAAAGGTCAAGTTTAAAGCACAGTTCTACATGTGTGATGGTTCCCAATGCATAATAGTGCTTATACCTCCATCACTGCAGCCAGCTCTGGTGCTAATGCTTAGAACCTTGACCATGTTCTTCTCGTAGGGCATCTGCATTCAACACAACTCTGTGGTCTTTCTTGATAGAGTCATCACTCAGATGTGTTTTCCTGCAGCCTCCACCCTCGTGTGGTTCATCGAGGGGGACACACCAGTCATTCAAAGGCTCTGGCTTACACTGCCTTTGTCTGCTCTGGGCTGTGCACTTTCTGATTATCTTGCAGCGTCACATATTCACACTGAAGAGGCAGCTATTAAAATTGAAATCCAAAAGGGGCAGAGAAGAATGAGGCTTATAGTATTCATCCCATTTCTCCAGTTCTGCCTTTCTTATTTCGCTTTATCCTTAGCCTTTTGACTTCAATATGGTGTTATTTTCTATTACAATGCTCCACTCTTTCTGTGGTCATTATTATATTTGTTTCTCCCAAACCAAAGATGGAGGTGGAAGAATTAAATCCCTTTGTCAAAAGTGTAGCAGAGGCACTGTGTCCATAATATGCCCATGTTAATGCCTCTCTTTCCATAAAGATCCAACTTGTAACCTGCTCTCCATAGAACCTCTTCTGATCAACCCCAGCCCCTGGTAATTTCTCCGTCTTCCAGCTTCTGTGTGAGATACTGCAAGATACTGGAGGGATCTTTGTCTGGAAAATTACACCTCTGTCATACTGGATTCTTGCATGCTACCTTTGTTTGGGTTAGTGCTGACATTTTTAGAAGGCTGGGATCCTCTGAATCATCAGTGCCTGGGGCTTCAGTACAGTCACCTTCAAGGTTGTGGCAACAACAAACGTCCTCAGCCCCGCTGCTGCTAGCAGAAGGTGTCTTAGCACAAACAGGTGATGCTTTAAGGTCATGGATAAAGTCTGGTGAGTGCCAGTAATAAACAAAGGAGTGGAAACTGAAAGGGACAAACAATTCCAGAGACAAGACTTTGGGATCTTATCACGATGGTAACCCTTTGGGAACTGGGAACTGGATCGATATTCTGGGATCCTGGGATCTCTGTTAAAAAAAACAAAAACAAAAACAAAACAAAAACCCAGAAAACAAAGCAATATCTGCTTTATTGGATTTATCTGGTAATTTATCCAGTAATTGCCCAGTAACATAACTAATAATATAAATTGATGATTAAAAAAATAAACTGCAGGCTGGGTGCGGTGGCTCATGCCTGTGATCCCAACACTTTGGGAGGCCGAGGCGGGCAGATCACGAGGTGAAGAGATGGAGACCATCCTGGTCAACAGGTGAAACCCTGTCTCTACTAAAAATAAAAAAATTAGCTGGGCGTGGTGGCGCGTGCCTGTAGTCCCCACTACTCGGGAAGCTGAGTCAGGAGAATTGCTTGAACCCGGGAAGGGGAGGTTGCAGTGAGCCAAGATCGCGCCACTGCACTCTAGCCTAGCAACAGAGCGAGACTCCGTCTCAAAAAATAAAAAATAAAAAATAAAATAAAATAAACTACATTCTTCTTTGGATTTTTGGATTGCATATATGGATATATGGAATAACCAAGGGTTGCGAATATGAAGAGCAACCAGAGAGAACCTGTGCTGAAACTCACATGGTTTGTGGATGTGGACATCACAATGTGAAGGAAAGAGCTCTGAGACATGGGTTTCATCTCTAGCTCCTTTCTATACTTTTCATGCTGGCTCTGAGACCTAAAGCAGGCCACTCTCTGGTTATGTTTTCTCATCTCTAAAATGAAGGAATGAAGGTGTTAAATTTCATACCATCTAAAACATTTCCAACTGTAAAATTCTCTTCCTAAGCTATTCTCATTCTAGCAGGAAATAATTTTGTTTTCATTTCTACATATCTTTAATTTTAGATGATCTCATGCCTAGAAATGGTTCCATAAAAGGATAAAGTACTTTAAATCACTCCCTCTCTCTCTCTCGTTTTTTTATATACATAGAAAATGTCTGTTATCAATGATTTCTGGGGTTGGGAAAGTGATTTTTACTTTTCTCTGTACTGTTGTACTATTAGCTTTTTTTATAATAGTATACATTGCATTTATTAAAAATATGAAAATGAAAACTATGCCCTTTTACTTTCTGGATTTCCAAGAATAGGACATATGAAGTGAAGTTAAATTAAGCTCATCAAAGATAAATTAACTTAAATTGTTATTTTGCTCATTGAATTTTGGTAAGTAGCTTTTGATAAAATGTTGGAAAATCATTTAAAGAGATGAAACACATTCTCATTGTTCCAGCTTCTTTGTGTAGATGATAGCAAGGTTTTATACAAAGTAATATTCAATGAACTGTGTGTATATGAGCGACTTTGGATTTTTTCCAGTTTCAGTTCTCTTTCAATACATATTGAAAACAGCAGAAACCCAGGAATTCTCATCTAAGTTATGTGCCAAAACAAATGATCAGGTTACACCTGTTTGGCTTACACTGCCTTGGAAACCACTGGGCTTAAAGCACTAGTTTGCTCTCAGGGAAACAATATAACCAACTCATGCTTTTTTAAATCAAATGAGTAACTGACTGGATCTCTTATTAATCTCCACATCTGTGTAAAGAGGTAAGTTAAGCTTATTTCTCTTATGATAGGTTTTGTCTATTTAATGGGAAAATTGCATTTCTTGTAGTCTTGTCTATTTAATGGGAAAATTGCATTTCTTGTAAGTGGGTAGTCATTACTTCTTTTTAAAAAGTTTCAGTAAGAGAAGTTATCCAAATTATTGCAAACCTCATCATACTGCCGTTCAGTTTTGTGCCGCATCACATGTGCTCTTTCTGGATAAGCTGCCACGAAGTAAGGTTGCCTATGTGGAATGTGTGGTTGAATCTAGAGCTTTCAGAGGGTGTAGCCAAGAAAGAATGCCAGGCCTGAGCAAAAAGTGTGAGGGCTGATGTGAATGAGCAGGACGAGGGGGAACAGAGGAGCAGTGCAGGACCTTCCAGGGACATTTTCTGTGTGGATGGAGGGCAACTTTAGCACTGTTTTTAATAGGGGATTCTCTAAAAATGACAATGCTTATACAGGAAATTTAAAAACCTTGCAAGTGGTGTGTATGCACATGTGTTGGCCTATGTGGGTACTGTTCTTTCTACTCAGTATTTCATGGATTCCCAGTGTCGAAGTGTTTTTTATATTTTTTTAAATATACAATTATTTACATATATCAAACCTAAAACTACTTGTAGATTTATGGCTCTTATGCATCTATATTTACAAAATAAAAATTGAACATTACAAAATGAGTACAATTAAAATAATTAAAGTTTAACAGACAAAAGACATCATCTTGCTGAAACTAAATCACTGCTCATTGAGAGAACCAGCTACTGACTATAGAAGCCTGATTCTTTGAAGCTAGGCTCACTTGTTCTGTGGGCCAGGTAATGGCTTGTTTGTCGTCTACCACTCGTCTCCAATCAAACTACTAGCAGGCTTCATTCCTGCTGTACATCTACCCATTGTGGCTTCATTTATTTGGCTTTCTCTTGAGCATACCCATTATGTGTTGTTTCTCATAGGCTAAAATAATTAAAGTTCTGGTACTTGGTTCCATTATGATTTTAAGTACTATGTAAATGTTTTGTGCAAAGGGCGAGATAGTAAATATTTTAGGTTTTGAGGGCCATACTGTCTCTGTCGCAACTACTCCACACTGCAGTTCTAGCATGAAAGCAGCCATCGACAACAGTAAACATTTAGGCGTGGCTGAGTCTCAAAAAGTGTTATTTACAAAACAGGTGGTGGACTGGATTGGGCCTGAGTGCTGTGTAGTTTGCAGAATGCTCATAAATATGAGTGCAGAAATGCTGAAATCCTCTGGCAGTCCTTAAATATGAGCTGGTCATTTAGCTTTTTTGCTTTTCTGTTTTTTAAAAGCTTAGGAATATGAACGTACATATAAACTTCTTGTAGACACTTAAGAATATAACAACAAACCCTCAGTGGGCCACAGATCCTGGGTTTGGGAAACACTGTTTTAGGGATTTTCCAAATAGGCCATCTTCAAAAATAAAAATGCCTCATTCAGATGGGGAATGAGAGTTTGCTAGTGTCAGCAGGCACAACAGGACTCAGAGATGGAAAGATGCCCCTGGGAGGAAATGCTTTTCTTCAGGGGTTAGATGATTTGTGTGCAAGGCAGAACAGAGTTATGAATGTACCAGAGAATCCAGCACTCAGGGGAGAGTAGAAACTAGCCAGGCAGAACTCGGGTTCTTCTACTGCTGGATTTGCTACTGACTTATTGGGAGTGTTGGATGAGTATCCCACCTCTTTGAGTTTTTCAGTTCTTCCATCACTAAAATGAAGGTTGTACCATACATCCTGCTTACTACTGAGGATGGAGGTAAGCATTGGATGAGATGCTGTGAAATGCTGCATAAATGGTCAAGTGCCCAAGGATGAGCATTATTGTTACTAAGAGGTGAAAGGAGCTGTGTATGAAGGCTGAAGGATTTTTCAGGGAGTGTCGCTGGCAGTCTGCAAGGCAATTGGAAATCCAGTGCTCCTCGAACACAAGTTTCAAACCAGCACTTTTGGGGAATGACGAAGCAGCTCTCTGGCTCCCAGCAGTGCAAGGGCTTTTTGGACAGTATTTATGCAGGTAGCCTTGCCTGTCTTCCTCCCAGAGGCCAGCTTGACATTGCCTGAACCTCGCAGGAAGTTAAAGCCTCCAGTGTTGGGCAAGAAGTTGCTGGTGTGGCAAAGCTCATCCTGCAATAAGAGAAGAACAAGTGGGCTGCTCAACAGGGGTTTCAACAGTGTCACCACAATCAGAACTGGCACTCATTTCCAAAAGATCAGAAAGTCAGGCACATTGTTTACTCAATCTATTCTAAGGGATTCATCCACATGAGCCAAGCCCAGGGACCTGATCTATAAAATGCATCTCCAGGAACTGGAACTCTTGTATCTAATTTCAGGAGGACTTCCTTGCACAGCATAAACAATTTCAGCATGAAAAAAATTATTACTCAGAAGCTTGCTTGGTAAATTGGCGTAATGAGAATCAATTGTTATGTGTAGTATCTGAAATTCAAAATTTCCTGTGCATTCTACATTTTTGCTTCATCTGGCAACTCTAGTTCCTTCTCTTAAAGAACATGTGGTCTGTACAGATATTAATCACAAAAACAAGTATATGATTACAACTTATAAGTGGCATGAGGGAAAAAAAGCCAACATAATGAACAAGAATACCAAGGAAGACCTAATTTAGATTAGTGGGGTCAGGGAAAGCCACTCTGATTCAGGTTAAGGGGACCAGAGTATTGCAGGAAGGAGGAACAGAATGGATGTAGTGTCTAAAGGAGAAACTGAAAGAAGGAAAGCATGTCTGGAATCCAGTATCCTTTGGAGATGTGCAAGACAAGGTTGGAGATGCAGGCATGGGCACCACTACACAGGCTATTGTTGTCCAGATAAGTGTTTGACCTTTTTTCCCCTACCCTCAATGCAACAGAAAACCATGGTAGGGCAGAGAAATGAGAATATACAGTCTCCATTTTAAAAGTTAATCTGAATGGATAATGGGTTGGAGAGGGCAAGAATGAGAAACAGAGTGACAGATAGGAAGCTATTATGGTGTTCCAGGCAGGAGATGAAGGTGGCATGGATTAGAGTGGTGGAAGCGCAGATGAAAAGAGTGAAAATTTTGGTATGTATTTCAAAGGTAAAAACTTTGGCCTTGAATGTAGATTGGATGTGGGGTTTGAGGCAGAGAGAAGGATGAAGAATGACTTCCAAGTTTCTGGCTTCAACACTTGGGCGGATGGTGGTGCAGTTTACTGAAGCAGAGAACACTGAGAAGGATCAGTGCTTTGGATGGTGCTTCATAAAGTGAAGAAAGTACTGGCAAGATTTCGCTTTTGAATATTTTAAGTTTATGAGATGACATCCTATTGGAGATGATAAGAAGGCAGCTGAAAGTATCAGAGATGAGAGGTCCGCACTGGAGATACATAATTTGGGAGTCATTGACATATATGTAGAGGCAAGAAAGATTTAAAAGGATTCACTATATGATTTTCCGACATGGTAACCTTCCAGATGTCCGTTAATTGGCTTGCTTTGTAAACATTATTCTATAAACAGCTTTCTCCAATTGTTACAAGAACCAAATATATACATATGAAAGAGTGATAGGTCTCTGATTTCATAGTGTTTATTAGGTTTATTTTTTTCAGATTTAATTTTGTATATTCTTATTGTAAAGAATAAGAATGCCATTGTCTTTCCATCAGCAAAAAAATTGAAAATAGGGGCCAGGCACGGTGGCTCATGCCTGTAATCCCAGCACTTTGGGAGGCTGAGGTGGGCGGATTGCAAGGTCAGGAATTCGAGACCAGCCTAGTCAATATGGTGAAACTCCGTCTCTACTAGAAATACAAAAATTAGCCAGCCGTTGTGGTGGGCACCTGCAATCCCAGCTACTTGGGAGGCTGAGGCAGGAGAATCGCTTGAACCCGGGAGGCGGAGGTTGTAGTGAGCTGAAATTGCACCACTGCACTCTAGCCTGGGCAACAGAGCAACACTCCATCTGAAAAAAAAATTTTTTTTAAAAATAGGATGGACATTTATAAAATAAAAGTCATAATTATGACATTTGATGCCATCATCCTCTGATTATATTCAAAGATCAGTCACTTTTTTTTTGTTGCCTTTCTTTTAGCAACACAGTCTCTTACCTTCCTCCTACCTCTAAAATGCCCAACAAGGTACTTTCAAATGTTTAGTAAGATTACATAAATATCCTCTTGAGTAATACAGACAAACGCCCAATGATACATGTCATAGGGAAACATATTTTTTCCTTTTTAATCTTTGGGGCTTTGTTTTAATAATTCATAAAGACATTAACCTTTCCGGTAGGCTTAAGAATCCTTTTTATTTAATACAATTTTGTTTGTGTTCTGAAAACCAAGGACATTGAAGTATTTATTCCCTGCTGAATAGGGCATTGTGTACATGTAGCTTTGTTTTCCCTGAAAATACCTCTTAGCCTTCATTTGCCTTCTCAGGGCTCTGGAATGTGGGCTTGCTCTATATTGCTTCCTCTGTAAGAGAACATGTATTATGCTCCCAGCATGTGTGCTGTTGGAACATCTCAGTTTTCTTAACTCCCCGTTTCCACTCACACCACCATTTCCATGATTCTCTTTTGGCTGAGTCTATGCAGAAAACAAGAAGTATTAATTATTGTACTATAGGAAACAGGACCTGAAAAAGCAAAGTTTTCACCTGAGAAATTATAAAGTAAATTCATGGCAGGCCTGGAGCTCTAGCCCATATCTACTGGTTATGGTAGAAAGTTAAAGCAGTGGCTCTCAACTGGGAAGATTTCGTCTTCTCTCTCCAGGGGACATTTGAAACTATATGGAGACATTTTTTGTTGTCACAAATGGTAGGGGACAGGGTTGGCTACTGGTTTCTAGCTGCTAGGAGCCAGAGATGCTACTAAACTTCCTACAATGCACAGGACAGCTGCTGAAACAAAGAATTAATCAGCCCAAAATGTGTATGGTGCAAGTGTTGAGAAACCTTGCTGTCAGTTAATGGAAATTAGACTTGAGCCCTGCTCTGCATCTTACTTTGTGACCTTGAGAAAGTGTCTTCATTTCTGAGTCTGCCTTTTCATTTGCAAGAACAAAACCACCACCATCATAAGGCAAACAAAGCCAAAACAAAAACAAAAACAAAAACCACCTTTCAGAGTGGTTTTAAGAGATCAACTCAAAAGCACAGAACAGAGTTCTGAGCATATCATGGACCCAACAAACAATGAATCAGGCCCATCCCACGGAGTTCAATGATAAGATGGAAGCAGTCAGTGCCAGAAAGAAAATGTCACTGAAATGAAAAAGAAGGCTCTTCAGATTCTTATTAGCTTTTATTGAGAAAAGAGCAAGAGATGCGAAGAAGTTTAAGAGAATTAAATAGCATCGTGGATGTACTAGAAGGGGAGGGAAGGAGATAATGAGACTGGAAATAGAACCTAATGAGAGTTGTAGGAGTGACAGAGATTTCAGCAGTGACCTGGAGATGGATTTGAGATGCATTTAGGAGGAATCTGAAGAACTTTGTGGGCAATTAAAAAAGGGTCATGAGAGAGGAGTCTAGGAAGAATATGAGATTTCTGACAGGCGCTTGGGTGTTGGTGATGCCATTCAATAAGAATGAAGTTGAAGGGCAAGGAAAAGAGTAAATTCAGTTGTAGATGTATCAAGTTCAGAATTCTTGTGGGACATTTAGATGATCATCATGAGGCAGGGAGCTATGTAGGTTTAGGGAGAGTCAGAAAGGTGAAAGCAGAAGTCTAATCCATGGGGATGAGTGAGATTTTCTAGGGAGAGCATAAAGAGTAAGAAAAGAGCAAAGCACAGAATTCCTAAGAGGTGGACAACAAAAACGAAGATGAAAGAATCAGGAGGCGTGAAACAAGAAGAGAGGGTAGAGTGGTATAGAACTCAAGTCTGAAGAAGTTTCAGGAATGCAAGCACAGGCAACAGTGTCAAATGTCACAGGAAAATTACATAAAATCCCAGTGTCCAGAAGATTTGGCAGTTGCATGACAGTGCTAACTTTAGCATAAACGTTAAGTACAATGATGAGCAGAAAAACTAGACTCAATGAGTTGAGGAGTAAATAACAGTTGAGGAAGTAGAAATGAGGAATAAAGGAAGAAAGACTGTCAACAAGATAAGCTATGAAGATTCTCCCTCTCCCCCACTAAAAATGGACAACACTTAAGCATATTTGTATACTGAGAGAAAGGAGACAGGGGAGATTGAAGACCACAGAATACAAAACACAGAAAACTGATAGGTCAAGAATGGGATATAGAGCGTGAATGATTATTTTGGGGTAAGAAGAGGGAGACTCTCTTTCCAAACTGGGTAAAGAAGGTAAATTTGGTATGAATATGTCAGTCTGGAGGGTGAGGGAGCAGAGTTTAAGGAAATTTGTATTGGGGAGCTTCACTTTTCATTATCAAATTGGTGGCAAGCTGAGCTGCTGATATGGGATATGGGAACCAAGAAGAAGCAGGGGCAGGTAATAAACCTTAAGGACTGGGAAGGGCATTAACGAATTAGAGAAAGTGAGTAGAGACTATAGCGTCAACAATCTGGTATGTGAAGGACATCTCAAGATACCAGGATCACCTTGATATTCATGTCTAATTCTCTTCATATCAGTAACATGACCCATCCATCTTTAGAGGGAAGCAATAAACTAGAAAGATTTTGCCAACCACAGAATTGTTTGAAAATGGGGTAGTGGGCGGTGGGGTAGATGACCAACCAAATCTCAAATTAAAGTGGACATGGGATTAATTATGTCCATGGACCAGTTGTATCATCTCCTTGTATGTAAGACAGCATATCCTTCGGGATTCTTAGAGAGCCCTAAACCACCAGAGTTGTTATAATGCAGAAATTGTAATTTATCTTACATAATCCCTCAAATAGTAGAAACGATCTGTAGAATAGAAATAAATGGATCCTGATGAAATTGTCTTATTTTGCAGAGTCTTGCCTTCTTTTGAGCCTAAGTCATGAGTTGGATGTTCCTCAGAGATCTCCTGAGTGGAGTAAATAAATACTCCACTGGGATTGGATGGATTTGGCTGGCTGTCGTGTTTGTCTTCCGTTTGCTGGTCTACATGGTGGCAGCAGAGCACGTGTGGAAAGATGAGCAGAAAGAGTTTGAGTGCAACAGTAGACAGCCCGGTTGCAAAAATGTGTGTTTTGATGACTTCTTCCCCATTTCCCAAGTCAGACTTTGGGCCTTACAACTGATCATGGTCTCCACACCTTCACTTCTGGTGGTTTTACATGTAGCCTATCATGAGGGTAGAGAGAAAATGCACAGAAAGAAACTCTATGTCAGCCCAGGTACAATGGATGGGGGCCTATGGTACGCTTATCTTATCAGCCTCATTGTTAAAACTGGTTTTGAAATTGGCTTCCTTGTTTTATTTTATAAGCTATATGATGGCTTTAGTGTTCCCTACCTTATAAAGTGTGATTTGAAGCCTTGTCCCAACACTGTGGACTGCTTCATCTCCAAACCCACTGAGAAGACGATCTTCATCCTCTTCTTGGTCATCACCTCATGCTTGTGTATTGTGTTGAATTTCATTGAACTGAGTTTTTTGGTTCTCAAGTGCTTTATTAAGTGCTGTCTCCAAAAATATTTAAAAAAACCTCAAGTCCTCAGTGTGTGAGTGCCACAGCCTCAGATGTGCTGAATGTGGTAGGAGAGGGACCCCTCCCCTACTCCAGAATCATCATTCACACTTGGCCATAAACACACTCCCTCTACCTGAAGCAAAGCTACTCTGTGACACATAAGAGGGTTAAACAAAGAAAACCTGCATCCCTCCTCAGCAAGGCCTAAGCTGAGTTGGAAGACAAAGCACATCAGCCTTAGTATCATTTGGGAGGAATTTTTTTACATTGTCAATATGCTTTCAGTTATGAGCTCTAGATAGAGGTCTCATTGTTTTGTTGTAGGGTTCTCCAGTATGTGGATAACATTAGTTGTTTTAGAATAGGTAATTGCAAATTAGTCTGAAGAAATCTAACAGGATTCTTTTAAGAGCTTAGATTTTTCAGGAAAAAAAAAAAAAAAAAGAAACCCTGTGTCAGTTTTCTGTTTTTTCTAACTATCTCATTACAATTGGTGCACAATGAACTGGAAAATATAAAAAGTGACACTTTAGGCAAATGTGATGGCCTCCGAGCTGAAATGAAGGAACTGGCAATCTTTCCAAAGTGGCAGCCAAGGCCCCACTCCCTGTCCTACTCAATCTCTGTAGGGAAAAACTGTGGGATAGGATAGCAGCCAGCTGGGGACACACAGAGGAACATTCAACAGGAAGGTCCCGCCTAGGGAAAAGGCCACAGAGCCCAGGCCTCTTGCCGATTCAGGGATCCTTGGATATAAGTGGATTAGAGGAGAGGGAGGAAAGCTATCATTTCAGTGGTCTCCAAATCAAGTAGAAATATTACTGGGAGGTATCCCACTTAAGCCTGAACCAGCAGACATCCGAAAGGGTCACTCTAGAGTCAGAAAGGAAGGCAGGTCCCCCAGAAGGCAACACATTGATAGGAAGTGGAGGCCACAGAAAAAGAATGTGCCCACTTGATAATTACTTAAGACTTCTATTTAACCAAAAGAACATTGAAATACTTTGTAAATATTCATATTGTTGAACCTTTCATAATCAGGAATTCACTATGTACTATACTGTAAGTCATAGTTCGCCTATAATTTACTAGTATCTCCCTCTAGGACAGATAGTAAAATGTGTACTATGTTGTTACAGTGGTGCAAAAATGTTTTAAAAGTTTATCACTTGTTTCGAAGACTAGAACTTTCTTTACTTTTCTATATTTTCCTAGCAATTCACAGATATGTTCTCTTTGGATTTAGTACTATAACATATGTACATTTCTTCAGAATAAAAATAAGGGTATTTCACAATGCTCTTTGGCTGTCATTGGTATCTTTGCTAGACTGCAGTGGGTATGATTACTATGTGAAATAAAACATATTCTGACAACTTTAGAACAGGATTTGCAACACTGCTTGGCTAAGAAATTATTCTTCTCCCTCGAGAATTTAACAGAAAATCAGGGCATAGAAATGTAATTTTAACAAAAACCAATTATGTCTTCCATACCTTGCCCTCTTTAGAATATAATCTCATTACAAGTCATGCGCAATGAAGGTTATTTGGGTCATTACGTGGTCTACAGACCATGTCAGCAGCAGTGGTCATTATTTCTATCTTAAAGACTGTGTTCTAGACAACAGAGAGGTGAAATTTGTGGTTTACCCCTTTCTTCAATTTATACCACAGATCACTGCTGGACTTCAGCTTACAAACATGTACTTTATCATTGAATATGAAAACATCTAGCCTGCATGAATGCAGGTAATCATGAATTTTGTGTGTGTATGTGTGACAATAATAGGTGGTTAAAAAAAATTTAAGGTTTTTGAGACCCTGATCACAGCACAGAATCTAGAAAACAGGGTTTCAGAATGCAGAACTGGAATGGAAATAAGGGGCTTTGTCAGTCTGAGGAAGAGTTTGATGCCAAAAATGTTTTGGGGGAGCTCATCCTCTTCATATCAGTTATGGCAAGTTCTGCCTAAGCAAAAAAGTCCAACTGCTTGGCCATATATTCTTTGCATTTCCACTTTGTATGGAAGAAACTGAAAGGTAATGTGAGCAAGGGCAATGGCACTGAAGATGTTTAAATAGGAAGGTGAGTGATTTTCGTTCCTTGAGTCTTGCTGGTAGTGCCTTAATTTACAAAGTGAGTTTCCTATGAGAAAATTCTGATGGCTTTCTTGGGGTCAGTGAGGACCCAAAGTATTTGATTGAGAGAAATTGGCAGTTAATTTGTACCATATTGTTTCTCTTATTGGTAAATTAATATTGATTGAGCACCTGGGAGCAAGACACTGTGCTATGTACATCCCAAGATTTAATGCATAATTCCTGCTCAAGAAAATGTCCACTTCTGTTAAGGCTCATGGAGGGTGAAGTATCTTAAACCTGTGTCCTGGTCTCACTGGCCCACCTCAACTGTTCTACTCCAAAACCTTCTGGTGTCCATAGAGCAGACAGTAATCTTGGAGATGAGGAAAAAGCAGTCACTTTTCTTCAGGGACATGCAACTAGTACAGGCAGACTGAACAATCAACCATAGGTCTTCCCAGATCACTAAACAGAGGTCTCCCTAATTTCATTTAAGCCACTCCCAGCTTGCAGTGATTATTCTGACTGCTCTGTACTTGTCCCATACTCTTTCTAGTTACAGACCTTGTTCCTGGCCACAGGAGTTCTCATTAGAGCTGGCAGGAAATGTTTTCAAGCACTTGTACAAAAGAATGCCCAGAGCTCTAAGTGGCTGTGGTTCCAGTCTTCCCAATGGAATGAAGCCAATCTAGAAAAAAGACTGTGAAGATGAGAGAGGAGAGGGAAAAAGGCAAAGACTTGAGGATGTTTGAACTCCTCAATCCCATTGTCCCTGAGCCTGGCTCTACCCCTAACCTTTCTGTGGTTAGTTACATGAAAGATAAATTCCTTTTTGCTTAAGCTGGTTCAAGTTGGATTTCTGTGTCTTGTAACTGAGAGTCCCAATAAAGCCACCTTCTTCATAACTTTCTTTCCTGTATAATACAAAATTTTAATAATTTAAAAGCCTATAGTGCCCTGCCTCTCCTTATTCTAGCTCATATCCCATCACATACATGTAACACTTTTCTTAAACACTGATGTCGATTTATTCCTAGTTTATTTTGTTTGTATATTTAACACTGCACAGAGCACAAAAGTGAGGAGCACTTCATAGCTCTTTAAAAGACTGATTAGAGGGCAAGTGCAGTGGCTCATGACTGTATTTCCAGAACTTCGGGAGGCCAAGGCAGGAGGATCCCTTGAGCTTAGGAATTCAAACTTGAGGTGGGCTATGATCGCGCCACTGCATCCAGCCTGGGTGACAGAGCAAGACCCCGTCTTTTTTTTTTTTTTTTTTTCGAAATGTAGTCTTGCTCTGTCCCCCAGAGTGAAGTGCAGTGGCATGATCTCAGCTCACTGCAACCTCCGTCTCCCAGGTTCAAGCAATTCTCCTGCCTCAGCCTCCCGAGTAGCCAGGATTATAGGTGCCCACCAACATACCCGGCTAACTTTTGTATTTTTAGTAGAGACGGGGTTTGCCATGTTGGCCAGGCTGGTCACGAACTCCTGACCTCAGGTGATCCACCCGCCTCAGCCTCCCAAAGTGCTGGCATTACAGGCCTGAGCCACCACGCCTGGACAAGACCCTGTATTAAACAAAACAAAAAAACTAATGAGGAAAGAAAGAAGCAGTGGTGGAGCACGTAGAGGCAAAACATGTCAGAATTCAATTGAATTTTTATGACAAAAGCCCAAGGAAGGTGTTCTAGGAAAGACCTGCCAGAAGTGCTTTCTCTAATATAAATTGGGCCTTTTTTCACAAAGCAAATCTTCCTTTGGCTGTAAAAGATATTGGTGACCGTAAGGAGCTCTGAGAATTTTCTGCAGACCCATCTTGTTTCCACAGTGTTAGACAGTCTAATAAACAACTGAGATACTTATCTTTTAAAAATACTACAATCTTCCCAAATATTGTTTGAAAGCAAAGTAAAATGAGTTCTGGATGTTACTGACATAGGTCTATATTCCCATCTATTTAAAGGTGAAGTATCAAATCCTGCTCCAGCTACAAAGAATTTTTAATTTTTTTCTATTAAAAAGGAAAAATGTTCAGAGGAAATATGTAATTTGTTAATACTTTATCTTAAAAAACCTTCAGATATTAATGCCTCCTATCAGAGTAAAGAGAGAGAATGGCTGTTGTGTAGAATTGGGGATGAATCAAAAACAGGACATTGAAAAAGTGGACTTGATTCCTCTTCTTTTGTAAAAGGTCACTAATAAACTCTGTGCTGTGGATTGGGGCCAGAGCAGACAAATATTAAGCAGTACAACTACCACATTCTTGGTATAAAAATGTTAACTAAATAGATGATCAGTAATCCCGTGATTAAAAGAGGTATTAATCACTAGGTTAGCCAAGAGTTTTCATTCATATTTATCTCAAAGAAAAGTGCAGTAACTTGAGATTTGACTTTCTGTGGAAGATAAGCAAACCCGATAAACCAATTCTCTTAGAGAAGATTGTTCCTAATTACATTAATTTGATATTAAAAATTAATGACTGTGATTATGGTCAAGGACTTTGTCTTATTCATCTCTTTATATCCCTATATCCCCACAGGTTAGGTCCCTGCACTTAGCAGCTCAACGTTTCTTGGAAAAAAATGTTGTGTTCCTCTTCCCTCTCCACTTAACCCAGATTTTGTTGGGGATGTCAATGTGCCCAGCTAAAAAGGTGTATTTTAAAGTCTCCTCTGCATGTAGAGGTAGCTGTGTGACTATCTTCTTGTCAAAGCAACAAGGTGCTTTGGGGAAAGTTGCTTAAAAAGTGTGCTGACCTAGTTTGCACGCATCTTTTTCCTGCCCCCACCCCTTCCTGCCTGAAACATCATAGCTTAATGTTGCCGGCAACA
Organism: Pan troglodytes; assembly: GCF_028858775.2. Taxonomy (NCBI): domain Eukaryota; kingdom Metazoa; phylum Chordata; class Mammalia; order Primates; family Hominidae; genus Pan; species Pan troglodytes. The sequence goes on along the minus strand of NC_072403.2, from coordinate 99,276,066 downwards.
TCTTTCTGCCATGAGGTGACTCTGAAGATGGATGTGAGACCTTCTGAAGAAGATAGGCAGGCTTCTGGGACACTGATGCCACTATGAAATTGCCTTATCAGCCTCGAACTGTCTATTTTTCTACTGTCTGCTTGTTGTTATGTGAGAGGCAACTTAACTCCTACCTGATATAAATCACTGACTCGTTAATTTCTTTTACTTACTGCTCCAAACAGTTCCAGAGTACACTCACATTAGTGACTAGGATGAAGACACAGAAGGCATGCCTATATCAACTGAAGACAAAAGAAATGCCTAGTATTTGAAACATTTAAAAATTGAAACATTTAAAAAATTGAATTGAAACATTTAAAATTGAAACATAAAAAATCTCAGCAGGGTTAATTTTGTTCAGAATTTAAGTCAGGTGAAATGGAACAAGCAATCATTCTGCACCAATATTTAAGATTTTAGTATGAGACCAAGATGATATTAGTTCACGACATGAATTTCTTGGAATTTTAGCTGTCCACCACCTTAACATGAGCAAAGTGTAGTATGAGACTTTTTTGAGCTCATTTATACCTGTATTAACAAAGGTGTGTGTCCAGACTGTAGTGAATTGTTTTCCCAATGCTTCAAAGACAACTTATTTTGTGTTTCAAAGTTGCAGAACCAGGACCAATGGCTGAAAATCAGAGAAAAAGATTTTTCTTTTTTACCTAATAATTGGAAAGTTTTATTAATTTGAACTGCCTCAATGAAATGGTTGCCCAATAAAGTGAGATTCCCTAACATTGAATAAGATGTTCAATAATATTTCCGGATTATATAGAAGGTACAGCTAGATGACCTCCAAATTTCTTTTAAACTCTTCAAGATCCCATGTTTCTAGTAACTAAATATTGGACAATGGCAAAATAAGACTTTGTATTGGCTGTATCTAAACCTGAGTCCACAGAAAGATCTCTGATGAACAGAATCATCTTTAAGAAACAAATTTCACGTATGACAGGGCAGCTCATTACAACAGACAATTTAGGTAGTCCCAAAGAACTGGTTATAATATGATTTATGTTCTTTAAAATCATGGCATTATAGTTAGTACCTGTGAGGTACTTAATATTTTGTGTGATTTAATTCTTTTCTCCACCTTGAGAAATTGTAAGGCTTGGATCAAATATTTCTGTCAGAGAGCAAAATGTGATATAAAATGGGGATAAGTGATAATACATATCTCACAGGGCCACTGTACAGATTATATGACTCATGCAAAGCACGGCATGTAGAGATTATTTTAAAATGTTAAGTGTTGTAATTAACAATACATGGCTTTATCATATCACTTATCTCTATGTTATTTGCTTACACATTTGTATCCCCCCCTCTAAATGGTGAGCATTTTGAATGCAGGCAAGAACTATGTCCTTCATCATTTTACCTTCAGGGGTTAACCCACAGTAATTGCTCAAAAACAATGAACATATTTCTGAATTTTTCAGCATAACTGTGTTGTATGAAGTAAAAAAAATCACAATATTCTGGAATTGGAAAAAATCTTCAAAATACTTATGAATCAGACTACAACCTAGAATGATACAGTGACTTGCCCAGTTACCTGAAGTGACTGAGCAAGAATTCAGTTTTTTTAAAACTCCAAATTCAGTCTTCCAGAAATTTCCTGTAAAACATTTTTTCAAAGATCTTTGGAATACTGGCATATCCACGTAATGACCGTTACTTTTCTTTAAAGCTTATTAGATAACTAAATATGTATAATCAAAACATGATGGCTTTAGCCTTTTTCCATTATGAAGGCTGGTCTATTAATCCTAAAATGGACCAATAGCTAAAGTGTCGTAGTCATCTCCCAATAAAAAAAAACTGTACTTTAATAACTGTTTAAGTACCCCAAAATATAAATGACTACCACATATTAGCCCATGTCCCCTTTAAAATATAAATAAAAAATGGGAAGGTAATTTCTGGTTCAATTTTCAGACCTTAACTGTACATACTCCTTTCCAGTGTTAGTTTGCCATCTTGTGGCCTCTTAATCCTGTGCAATTCAGTAACTAAGCAACATGTATGTTAAGTTAGCCTATGAAACTGACAAGCTTTATAGACTCATCACACACCTCCACTTTTAAACTTACTTCATATGCAGCCATGTTAAGTTACTGTACTTCCAATTTCACTCCAGACCCAACTCCAGCTACAAGTGAAGCAAATCACCTAAAAAAAATATTCTGAGAAAAGTGCTCAAAGAACATCTGAATATTTATCGATTATGCACACACGTTTGCTGAAAAGGAGTGTATGTAACTTTTTTGATGAAGCCAATATGAATATGGCCTCTGATAAAGAAGAGAAAGCAAGGTAGTAACAGGATTTGAATGTAAATTTTGCCAAATGGTGACATGGTCTTTCTCACTACCCTGACAGGATTATAAAATCTACCACAATGTTTGCTTTGTTGAAGGTGTGTGTATATAGTGTGTACATACACACACACACACACACGCTATTGACTACTATATAAATTTTCCTTCAAGCAGTATCTAGGATTGTTAACCTGACTCAGCAAGAACACACTGGTCCCTTGGAATAGTCAGATGGTGATAACACAAATAAGACTGAGTTACCTCCAGTGGTAGCTAATTCCTTTCTTAGTTATGAGAAATGAATTGCCATACAAAGAGCTCAGAACAGTTGCTGACACATGATTGTTTATTAAATATTACCTATTGTTCTATCTACAGCCAGTCCTCAGCCTTGGGCTTCCCAAGCTTCTCTTCCAGGATCTTTGAGCTCGGCACTTTGTAACTGAGGGCCCAATTCTGTGTATGAGACTTGAAAACTCTAAGAGAGCATGTCTGCCCTTTGCTTCAATGTTGTATTTCCGAGGAAAGCTGCCTAGAGGTTATAGCTTGGTCAGTAAAAAGAAAAAGAAAAAAAAAATGTAGCTAGGCCACAGGAATGCTGGGTTCCAGATTATAGTTTTAAAATCAAAATTCGGTTTTTCTCTGTCAGGGATATCAGCTTAGAGAAAGGCAGTCCGAACAACACACACCTAAAGCTCAAGGATTACACAGAACCAACCAGCCTCTATTTTGTGCTGCTAAGGGCACATCATGATCAGAGCATTCTAGGTTTCTGGTCTTTTCACTTCTGGCAGAGCAGATGTTCTCTTTCATATGGTCCTCAAGATTTTGTTGAAATAAACTAGAATTACTTGTTTCTCATTTTATAGTGATAAGACTTTTTAAACTGAAGACATTAATGTATGACATAACTTCTAATTTTGCCTTATTTACTGAAATGAGAAGTGTATTGCACTACTTCCTGTATTTACAATGAAAACCTAAAAACTTTCCCTATATATTTCTGACAATCTCAAGCTTCATTCTTCTGCCTTGAAATAAATGGCAATACACTCATCAGCCAGGACAATGGAGAACATTCTGAACTAGGGGCCAGAGACCTATTTCATAGGTTTGCTGTTAAAAGTCTTTAAATTTTCCCATGTCACTGTCTTTATAAAATGGGGTTGCTAATTTCCCTCTTCTTATGGGGCAGGGGTGGTTGTGAGGATCAAATTTTAAACTGCATAAATGAACACCCAACTGCCATACTTGATTAGAAATTCTCCTTTAAGAGTATACATGCTTGACAGAAAATTTTGTAATGCTGCAGCTGAGGTTTTAAAATCTTCAAATAAGTAAATCTAATGAGCTGATCAGTTTTAATAGGGTTGGAAGTAGCAAACAAGGATTGCCAAGAATGACTTAAGTATTCGGATAATGTAAAAGTGTACTGAAAAAACATAAACAAGACTGATTCTCTGTATATCCTTCTCCCATCCAAATCTTAAGTGTCAAGGAGTTGGTTAACATCTTAAAGGCGGCCGGGTGCGGTGGCTCAGGCCTGTAATCCCAACACTTTGGGAGGCCGAGGTGGGCGGATCACGAGGTCAGATTGAGACCATCCTGGCTAACATGGTGAAACCACGTCTCTACTAAAAATACAAAAAATTAGCCAGGCGTGGTGGCAGGCACCTGTAGTCCCAGCTACTCGGGAGGCTGAGGCAGGAGAATGGTGTGAACTCGGGAGGTGGAATTTGCAGTAAGCCGAGATAGCGCCACCGCACTCCAGCCTGGGTGACAGAGCAAGACTCCGTCTCAAAACAAGAAACAAAAAAAGAAAACATCTTAAAGCCTCCGTATAAAAGAAGCAAATCTGACTTGGCAAGAAGGGGGCATTCCTCTTGAGAGGATGACTCACAGACATCTCCAGTGAAGAACTGCCCGGTGTGATCTGCTCCTGAATAGTTTGAAACACACTTGTGTCCTCAAAAGCCCAGTGGCTTCTTGAACACCTCACTGCTACAGAGGGACCTAGGGACATGAGGGCCATCATCATCATGTCCACTTCTTTTCTCCAACTTACGCAGGGAAAGAGGAGGATCCAGGAGACCTGTGGGTGGTAGCACTAAAGACAGTGTAAGTGCAGCTTGCACAGTGAACATTCTTTTGCCATGTTCATAGCTATTCTGGGAAACAAAAAGAACCTGGTAGCAAACAAAACCTCTGACTACAAGTTTCTATTATAACCCTCCCAATACACACTGACTAGAGAATTCTACTCTAGTCAGAGTCCATTAAATTCCTGCACAATTGCTTCTCATTTCCATTTCTCTCTTGGCTTCTCTGGTTTAAGAGTACACACTGCAGTGCAGACCTCTTGTAGACAGCCCCTTTGTTCTGTGCTCCCTACCTTCATCAACACAGCCACCTCCTTCATGGCTCCAGAAGTTTCTTTTTTTTCCTTTGGAACCAATGTTAATTAAACCATAAGCAAAGGTGAATAGGTATACATATATATATACATGCACACATATATATTAGTAAATAAATTATTAAGGATGGTTTTGAAATTTTCAAATAAGTAAATTTCTATTATATATAGAATATATGATATATATATTATATATATGACATATATATAATATACATGATATATATATAATACATATACTGTGGGTCTTAAAAAACGAAAATCACTTACTAATCAGCTCCTAACACTGCTTCGTAATCACCTAGAGAACATTCTTTTCTGATACTAGGATAATTTTTATGGAACCTTCCAGCTAAAAATACTAAGCAACCTATTATCTCATTTGGCTAAGCTCTGGACTGTTTGCCTGGTTTCGACTCTCAGCTCTGCCACATACTATCTGTGTAATCCTTAGGTAAGACCTGTAGCCTTTCCTCATATTACTCAATTTCCTCATCTTAAAATAGGGATAACAGCACTTAACTCTTAGAGTTAGTGTAAGAATAAGCAGAAATACAAGAAAAGTTCTTGGTGCAGTGCCTAGCAAATAGTAGCAGTCAACAAATGTTAACTATCACTAGCAGATCCGATGCACAGGGCCTAGGCAGGCCAGACAGACCAGATTCCTTGGACTTGAAGAATTATAAAGTTTATCTTTTCTTTTGGCCACTAAAACCCAAAATCTTCCTATTACCTATCCTCCCATTCCTACTATTCCAATTCTTCTTCTCTGACTTCCCCCAAATATGCCTGCCAATATTGTTAATTATGTTCCCTAGGGTTCCCTCTATTCTCTCTAGAACTCTTGTTCTTTACTGCTGCAGACTTATATACGGCAATTTCATCTTAACTGAACATGGATCTCCCAAGACAATACTCTCAAGAAGCTGCTTTCCCAAACTCCTTACGTGTACCACACAGCCTGTAGGTACACTCCTTATCAATTATTTTTTATTTGAGACAGGGTCTCATTCTGCCACCTACCCTGGGATCATAATCCACTGCAGCCTTGAACCCCTGGGCTCAAGCGATTATCCCACCTCAGCCTCCCAAGTCACTGGAATTACAGGGATGATCCACCAGGCCTGGCCCTGCTAAAGCAAATTTAGGACTTCAGCACTTCTCACACTGGTTTCTACTAAGGGCATCTTCTGCGTACAGTCCATCCAATAAAATGGACCAAAGTTAATCTACATCGAATTCAGGAATCTAATTGTACGGCCATTTCCAGACACTGTGAACTGTACTACTCCTAAAATCATAAATTTCAATGTCCCAGTCTTCCATACCTCATTTTTAGCCTTATTCCCACTATACCCTCTTTGTCACCATTAAGACCTCCAGTTCCTTGACCACTCCCTTTTCATGTGTCCTCTTGGCTGTTTCCTTCCCTATCCAGACTCAACTCATCAACATATTACTTCTACCAGGACTACACAACCACCTCCTTCTTTCATCCAACTGGGGAACACTATCAGGTATACCATGGAATCATGCAGAGGGTGCTACTAAAATATTATGCTTTCCTAAATCACCTGGGCGTTGAATGTGAGAAACAAACAGCATTTATTAGCTGATTGGTAATCCTTCCATATCCCCTACTCAGCTCTTCCTCCTATCTTTTGTTTCAAATTTTCACCATTCAAAACTTCATTTTCTACTTTCCTAAGGCTTGCTGTTGAGTGGTAATGTTGTTTCTTTCCTTCCTGACAAGGAGCTCAACATTTCTACTTAACAGACTTAGTCTAAGAGGTATCCTTCCTACTTTGTAATGTTAATACTCCCAACCTGTGTTCTTGGACCAGGTTCCATCCACGACTTACCTACCTACCTAAGTAACAACTACCTGCTTTCACTTCCTTAGCTCATTCAATTAAACTAGAAAATAAACAGTATTTGGCATTCTTTAAAACTTCTCTAACGATCAATGACCACCAACAGTTAATTCTAGTAGTCTTTATCTTACTCTTAATTATCTCTCAATGGCATTTGGCATGACCATTGACACTTCATCATTCTCCCTCTTCTGGCTTCCATAATGCTCTGTACACTCACTCCCTTTCCTAGTTCTTACCTGACTCTTCCTTCCCAAGTCATCTTTGCTGGTCTCTTCTGCCTACTATATGTTGGTGTTCCTCATGATTTTCGCCTTGGCTATCTTTTTCCATGGGCTTTCTGGGCATGCTGTCCTTTCTTTCCTCAAACTAAGGTTAAAAATGGCTAACTCTCAGACTTGTATATTAGATCTAAAGACTGATTTTGCTTCTCCCTTCAGTTCCAATAAAATGTAATAAATGCTAACTATGCCCCAGATCCTGAGCTAAATGCTTTGGAGATAAGACAGACCACTTGCCCTCAAGTAATTTAAAATCCAGAACTTCAGTTTCAGAGTCTCACATAAAGTACTGATCACTAATTAGGTTTAACCATGGGATGCAAGGTTGGTTCAACATATGAAAACCAAAAATGTGATTGATCACATAAACAGAACTAAATGCAAAAACCACGATTATCTCAACAGATGCAGAAAACGCTTTTGATAAAATTCAACACCACTTTCATGTTAAAAACTCTCAATAAACTAGGCACTGGAGGAACATACCTCAAAATAATAAGAACCATTTATGATAAACCCACAGCCAACATCATACTCAATGGTCAAAGGCCGGAAGCATTCCACTTGAAAACTGGCACGAGAGAAGGATCTCCTCTCTCACCACTCCTGTTCAACACAGTATTAGAAGTCCTAGCCAGAGCAATCAGGCAAGAGAAAGAAATAAAGGGCATCCAAACAGGAAGAGAGGAAGTCAAACTATTCCTGTTTGCAGACATGATCCTATATCTAGAAAACTCCATAGTCCAGGCCTAAAAGCTCCTTAAGCTGATAAACAACTTCAGCATACTCTCAGTATATAAAACAATGGAGAAGAGTCACTAGCATTACTATACATCAACAACAGTCAAGCCGAAAGCCAAATCAGGACACAATCCCATTCACAACTGCCACAAAAATAATACAGTACCTATGAATACAGCTAACCAGGGAGGTGAAAGATCGCTACAAAGAGAACTACAAAACACTGCCCAAAGAAATGACTACCCAAAGAGATGATTGGGCTGGGCATGGTGGCTCACACCTGTAATCCCAGCACTTCGGGAGGCCAAGGTCGGCAGATCACCTGAGGTTGGGAGTTCGAGACCAGTCTGACCAACATGGAGAAACCCCGTCTCTACTAAAAACACAAAATTAGCCAGGCTTGGTGGTGCATGCCTGTAATCCCAGCTACTCGGGAGGCTGAGGCAGGAGAATCCCTTGAACCCGGGAGGCGGAGGTTGCGGTGAGCCGAGATTGTGCCACTGCACTCCAGCCTGGGCAACAAGAGCGAAACTCCATCTCAAAAAAAGAAAAAAAAGAAAGAAATCAGAGATGACACAAATGGAAAAATAGTCCATGCTCACGGATAAGAAGAATCAACATCGTTGAAAGGGCCATACTGCCCAAAGCAATTTATAGATTGAATACGATCCCTATTAAACTACCAATGACTTTCTTTGCGGTACTTGAAAAAACTATTTTAAAATTCATATGGAAACAAAAAAGAGCCCAAATAGCCATGGCAATTCTAAGCAAAAAGAACGAAGTTGGAGGCATCATGCTACCCAACTTCAAATTAGACAATAGGGATACAGTAACAAAAACAGCATGGCACTGGCACAAAAACATAGACCAATGGAATAGAATAGAGAGCCCAGAAATAAGGGCACGCACCTAACACTATGTGATCTTTGACAAAGCTGACAAAAACAAGCAATGGGGGAAGGACACCATTCAATAAATGGTGCTGGGATAAGTGGATGGTCACATGCAGAAGATTAAAATGGGACCCCTTCCTTAACTCAAGATGGATTAAAGACTTAAATGTTAAACCCAAAACTATAAAAACTCTGGGAAGGCACCTTAGTATCATTCAGGACATAGGCATGGGCAAAGATTTCATAACAAAGACTCTAAAAGCAATTGCAACAAAAGCAAAAATTGACAAATGAGATCTAATTAAACTAAAGAGCTTCTGCACTGCAAAAGAAACTATCAACAGGGTAAACAGACAACCTACAAAAGGGGAGAAAATTTTTGCAAACTTTGCATCTGACAAAGGTCTAATGTCCAGCATCTATAAGGAACTTAGGCAAATTTACAAGAAAAAAAAACCCTCAAAAAAGTGGGCAAAGGATACGAACAGACAGTTTTCAAAAGACATACACGCAGCCAACAAACATATGAAAAAAAGTTCAGTATCACTGACCATTAGAGAAATGAAAATCAAAACCACAATGCTGTACCATCTCACACCAGTCAGAATGGCTATAAAAAGTCAAAAAAAATATGTTCACTGCAGCACTATTCACAATAGCGAAGACAAGGAATCAACCTAAATGCCCATCAATAGCAGACTGGATAAAGAATATGTGGTACATATACACCATGGAATATTATGCAGCCATAAAAGAATGAGATTATATCCTTTGCAGGAACACAGATGGAGCTGGAAGCCACTAGCCTTAGCAAATTAATACAGGAACAGAAAACCAAACACTGCATGTTCTCACTTATAAGCAGGAGCTAAGTTATGAGAACACATGGACACAGAGGGGGAACAACAGACACTGTGGCCTATTGAAGGGGAAGGTAGGAGGAGAGAGGGGATCAGTAATAACTAATGAGTACTAGGTTTAACATTTGGGTGATTATTAAATAATCTGTACAACAAACCCCCATGACACAAGTTTACCTATGTAACAAACCTGCACATGTACCTCTGAACTTAAAAAAAAAAAAAAAAAAAAAAAACTGATCCCTATACATCTCTGCATGGATGACCTACAGGAATCTCACACTCAACATTATCCTTTCCTCCAATCCAATTCCTTCTATGTTATCTTGGTAAACAGCATCAACATTCACAAATACTAAAGACAGGAACTTACGAATTTTATAAGATATGCTATTCCTCACATCGTAACCTCTACCAAATCCTTTCACTGGCACTTCAATATATTCTATTTTGTCCATCATTTTAAGAACTTTGATGAAATTCCATGACATTTTTCAGCCACCAGTCCATCTTCCCCTCCCCTTCACAAACTTTCAAATATAGGCGTTTAAACTTGCTTTCTATAATCCTCAACCTTCTTCTGGCTTCCACTAAAACTAAGTAATTGCAAAGGTCACTGATTATTTTCTTACCACTAAATCCAAAGGACACTTTAAATTCTTATGTTGGCAGAATGTAACAGAGCTGTACATGCCTCCTTTAAATAACGTCCATCCTACTGTTGCCATGATTCTATTTTGCTATTAATCTGCTTCTAAGTACTGAGTTCTTCTGGATTCAGCCCTTTTCTATATTCTCTTTCCCTAAGCAACCATCCATTCATAAAACTGCTCCTCTTCATCTTAGCTTCATGAAGAAATGGTATGTCTTCAACCATTTATTTAAACCAAAAACCTCACATTTCTTTCCCCTCTCTCCTTTCCCATAATCCTTAATGGTCAAGTCCTGTCCAATATTTTAGATCTCTCAAGTCCATCAACTTTTCTCCCTCTCTGCCAGCACCAACCTACTCCAAGCCAGTATCTTCTTTCCTGGATGACTTGGACAGGCTTCCTAACCAGTCTTCTTGAATTCCCCATTGGAATGCTTCCCCTCCAGAGTAAACTTTTAAAACTCCAAGTGTAAGAAATCTCATTCCTCTGCTTAAAAACCAAATGTGAACTCATTACTTAGGATAAAGTCCAATACAAACAATTAGGTCTTCCTAAGACACTTAAGTGATCTGGCTCTTGCTTACCTTTCTTCACTTTAAAATTTATCCTTAGCAACTTTCTATCATTTCCTCAAAAGCTATTCTTATCAGAGCTTTTTACACATGCTTTTCCCTTAGCCTGAGTTTTCACTGCCTTCCCTCCCCTAATTTTTACTTTTTTGAGATGAAGTCTCTCTCTTGTCACCCAGGCTGGAGTGCAGTGGTGTGATCTCGGCTCACTGCAACCTCTGTCTCCTGGGTTCAAGCAATTCTCCTACCTCAGCCTCCCAAGTAGCTGGGATTACAAGTGCCTGCCACCACATCCAGCTAATTTTTGCATTTTTAGTAGAGACGGGGTTTCACCACATCAGCCAGACTGGTCTTGAACTCCTGACCTCAGGCGATCTGCCTGCCTTGGCCTCCCAAAGTGCTGAGATTACAGGCATGAGCCACCGTGCTCGGCTAATTTTTACTTTTATAGGTAAGCCTTTTATTGCTTTCCCTTACCAGAATATATAACATATTCTCACCCTATTATATATCCTGAGAATACCCTGTATTATTCCTTTATTGAACTTACTAAAAAATAAACATATTTTACTCAAAGTGCAGTGGGAAAATCATGAGTTTTCCTCCCTTTGAAATTACTTGAAAAAAAAAAACCAATCTGTCTGCTTGGTGGGGAATATTCTGGAAGCAAGCCAGTAGGGAGGCTGTTATAATAATTTAGGCAAAATATGATGGTGATTTGGATTAGAGTTATGATGACAAGAAAGGTTCCTTCCTACTTAGAAGGTAGAAATGATGGCTGGGTGTGGTGGCTCATGCCTGTAATCCCAGCATTTTTGGAGGCCAAGGCGGGTGGATCACGAGGTCAGGAGATCAAGACCATTCTGACCAAAATGGTGAAATCCCATCACTACTAAAAAGTACAAAAATTAGCTGGGTGTGGTGGTGTGCGCCTGTAGTCCCAGCTACACAGGAGGCTGAGACGAGGTGGAGGTTGCAGTGAATCAAGATCACACCACTGCACTCCAGCCTGGTGACAGAGCAAGACTCCGTCTCCAAAAAAAAAAAAAAAAAAAAAAAAAAAAAAATCAGAAGGTAAAAATGACAATTGTGACTAAACAAAGGGAAAAAACATGAATTGGTATGAGGACATCTAAAAGCCTAGCTTCAGAAAACCAGGTAGTGACTTCACTTATCAAGATAAGAGATATCGGGAGAGGAGCAGACTGAAAGTAGGGCGAAGGACATAAAGGTTTGGACATGATATACTTAACTATGAAGTAGGCAGTTGCATATACAAGCAGAGAACTATGAAAACTCTGGTCTTCAGAGGTATAAATATGGGTAGGATAGATACATTGATCAGATACTAAACTCCACAGAATCATGCAAAGAGAGTGTAGAGAGAAATAGTGACCCAGAGGTCAGGTACTCAAAATGGAGCTAGGGATGGAATCAGAAATGGAGCAGCCAGAATAGGTAAGGAGAAAACCAAGAGAATATTTCAAGGAGTCATCAACCTTTCTGCAGGCTCCTGAGGTAGTGAGTGGGGGCAGAAAAATAAACAATACATACGGCAGCATGGAAGACAGTGGTGATCCTAACAAGAAAAAATTTTAGGAGTGTTGTGGGAACACAGAAAGTGGCAGTTAAGTCAAGTGAGGAAATGGAGCATATATGAGCAGACAAGTCACACTGGCTGTAACTGGGACCAAACAAATAGGGTTATAGTTGGATGAATAAAGTGTCTAACCTCTATTTTTTTCAAGAATAGTAGCTACTAGAGTCTATTCATAAACTGTTGGAAAGGATCAAGTAAAAGAAATATTGATGAAACAAGAGAGCAACAGGAAGTTCTTAAGGAGATGGGCGGTGGGGGGATGGAATCCAGAAGAGGAATTTGTTTTTACTAAGTAGAATACAGTGCAAATACAAGCAGGTTTATTGATTTGGTGGTGAAAAGTTGAAAAGGTTCATGTCGTTTTTCTTTTTCCTCAGCAAAATGTGGTTAAAGGTCATGAAACGAGGGATGTATGTCATTTAAGCTTGAGAAAGCAAGTTACCAGAAAACTATAGAAAAACTGCCAGGTAGTGTTGAGTCTACTTAAGTTTTGGGATTACCAACCTATCTCCTGGAATAATTTTCTTCCATTCCACTGCTCAAGAGTAGACAGACGGTTTGAGGATTTTTCAGGATCATGACAGAGGGAGAGGTGTATGGTCTGAGGATATTTGCAAAGGAGTGCGTTTAACAATGGGATCTAGCTAGTTTCTAGGCTGAACAAGCTGAGGACAGGAGTAAGCTGATGAATAGTCAGCAAGTGGTAGTAATAATGTAGAAGTATTTTTTTAGCAGAGATATCTTGAGCAGGTGAGCTACAAGTTTGTGGCCAGAAAAATAAATTGAATTCAAGATTTGGAAGTGATATGGGGTTTGATTGTGGCAAAGTCATTGAAGAACACAGGTATTATTATCATTTTCTTCATTGACTGGTAGTGTTGGAAGATACAGATTAAAATAAATATTTTTTAAAAAACTGTTGTAAAGAATGGGCATGTGAAACTTTATGATCTGGGTGTCTTTCCGATGAGGTGACATTTAAGCTGCGAACTGACAGGATATGGAGTCAGCCATAGAAATAAGAGAAATAAGCATTCCAGATAGGCTTTGAAGTGGGGAAGGAAGGTTACTATGCGTTCAATGAAATGAGAAGAGTGGGAAATGGGAAGTAGGATAAGAATGTTTAAAGGCAGGGGCTTCTGGCAAGTATGACTGGATTTTAATCAACGTTTAATCACAATTACTTGAAATTCAATGAGCATTACTTGAATACCAGGTAATATTCAAAACATTAACAACCAATACAGCAAAGGAATCAACCCATTGGGATATATAAATTGATCAATCAGAATAATCACCATTTGCAAACAGCTGATACAATTGAATTGGTGTACACGTTGATTATCAGTCCTGGTTGAATAAATGCCATTTGAGATCAGCATTTCCCAAAGTGTGTTCTTTAGAATGCTAGTTCAGTGGGATATAACTAAGTATTAACATTAAAAGAAGAAAAATGTTCTCAGGGTCAATCAAGTCTGGAAAATTCCCTTTCAACTTTTTACATATTTACAGTAGAACTTTTGTCTTTAATATGCAAACATGCATTAAATCCTTTAAGAGAGGCTGGGTGTGGTGGCTCATGCTTGTAATACCTGCACTTTGGGAGGTGGAGGTGGGTGGATCACTTGAGGTCAGGAGTTCAAGACCAGCCTGGCCAACATGGTGAAACCGTCTCTACTAAAAATATAAAATCAGCCAGGTGTGGTGGTGTGCACCTACTTGGGTGGCTGAGGTAGGAGAATCACTTGAACCTGGGAGATGGAAGTTGCACTGAGCTGAGATTGTGCCAAAACTACAAAATTAGCTGGGTGTGACAGCATGCATCTGTAGTCCCAGCTACTGGGGAGGCTGAGGCAGGAGAATCACTTGAACTTGGGAGGCAGAAGTTGCAGTAAGCCGAGATCGTGCAACACTGCACTCCAGCCTGGGCAACAGAGCGAGACTCTGTCTCCAAAAAAACAAAGAAAAAAAAGAGAGAGAGAGAGAGAGAACTACAGCACACAATTTAGAAAACTTATTTCATCACAGCAATAACCTTCCACCTGCCTAGTATCTCACTACAATAAACATGCTGAAACAGGCTGCCTTAGACATTACTTTTTATTATCTCTCTTATCCATTAGTCTCTTCCCCAACTTCGTTAGCCTTTCTTCTGGCTCCCATCATTTTTTGCCTGGACTATTTTAGGTCCCCCTAATTAATCTCCAACTTACTCAATTTATCCACTATACCATGACAATTATCTTTCTAAAACTGATACTGATTAAATTGTTCAATATACATGCATCCAATAACAATTTTCAAAAACCAAAATAAAGACTTAATACAGCATACAAGAACACTCCTGATCCTGCCACCCATCTGCTTCTTCAGCTTCACCTTCTTCAACTTCCTATCTTTCCAAGTGGCCCACTGGCAATACCGCAATTACGCTCTACCCCCAAGTCTGGAATTCCCTTGTCCCCCTGAACCAATGAGCATTCATTCATCTTTCAAAACTCATATTTTCTACAAAGACTTTCCCAACTACCTACCTCCTTTTCCAGAAAAATAGGGCATTCTTTCTGATGTCCCTAGGTATAGTATTATTGTACTTTCATATTATCTACAGCAACTGTGACTGCTCACTTGATAAAAATTTGCCTTAAAAATCTGTCTAGCCCTTTAAAATAATAATGTACCTATGTTAAATTTAACACCGTTGAAAATTTCAAAAACTGTTACATTTCACTTAAGGTGATGTATTTTGAATAATACAATTCTGACCTGTAATATGCAAACTTTGCGGGTTCAGAAGAGGAAAAACTCCTACTTTTTAGTGATGAAACTTTAGCAAATTTAGGCTGTAGAAGATATCTCAAGACAATAGGCTGGGGAAAAGTATACCATGAAAAAAATATATTTTATGATTTTTTAATACTTAGACATAACATTCCATATCAAAATTTACCAACATGCTATTCTATAAATTCATGTCTTTTTACCATAGTTTGATTTTTTTTGTTTCATGCTAAAAAGCCCACTCTCATAATTACCTTTAGTATACATTACCTGGAATATAAAAATTTCATTATATGTTGGCAAACTCTTCCCCATGACATGTAAAACAATTAGAAATGTCTAGTTATAAATTTTCTTAAGCTAACGAGCAAAAGAAAAGCCCCAATACATTGGCATTTTCACTTAACAGTGGCTCATAGTTACAATGATCAGAAATAAACCTACTTGCTACTGTGCTATATAGGGCAGTTTTGCCAAGTGCCCACCTTTAAGAGCTAGGTCAATTTCTAAGAAAACTGTATGGAAACATTCAGTTGTTAACAAAAATTTAATATTAAAATTACTCAGTTATTTAAATTATTGTTAATTTAGGAAAAAGAAAACCCATGTATTAATCACCCATAAAATAACTTTTATTTTAATAAATAACAGTGGGCTCACCAAAGGGCAGGGATTTTAACGTGTCAGGTTTTATGCTTATTGGTAGTAAGTCTTAAAGAGGTGAAATGAACTATTCAATAAAACCCAAAAGGCCCTAAAAATAAAATGATACTTTAATAATAAAAATTAAAAAGAAATTTCCAAAAGAAAATAGTTCACTCCTTGACCATGCTTATTTATTCAGAGTACCAGCGATTTCAGTAAGTGCTTCATTTTTCCTGCAAATCTGATGTTGCACAGGGAATGTACACATTTTCATACCATCACAATATCATCAATATCTCAGGCCAATAATATTGTGAATGCAACTGTTTTATAACAAACACAAAATAAAAAAAAAACAATGTTACTATTTATGGCAAACAGAAACAAAAGTAAATATTGCAAAGATGTTTTCTTATGTTTCTACTACTGATTTTAGTTGGACTTTAAATGAAGGTCATCAACTCTCCTGGAATAACCTCTACCTCTGGCTGTGAATCCACAGTATAAATATGGTGAATAAAGCTAAACTGTAAGAGCTAACTATATACTGAATAACCAAAATAATTATAACTAATACTGTTCTTGAAGACCAATCTAATGAAAAAAGTATCATTAGATATGGTGAGAAATACAGACAAATCTGTACAATCTAACATCTATAAACAGTAAAATCAAAACATCCAACTTCCTTATAGAAAGTGTTTTATCTATGTAATTATAAATGTTAAGGACTCTTGTATTTTATAAACACAAGATGGGCTCACTTTGATGATATCAATTTTAAGATTTATAAAAATGTTTAAAAAAATCTTTCCACAAAACTTTATACAGTTTAAAGCTATACACCAATCTATAAATCTCAGAAAATGGAAAACAAAACAAAACAAAAAATCTTTATAAGATCACATGTATAAAACAAGAAATGAAATGTGATTTTATTTAAGGCAATACTGGGCTACTTCACAAATCACCACCTCAAATATTTACACTGCTCCACACTACTAGTTTTCTATCACATTCACAAAGGATTTTTTTTAATACCAAATGTTTAAAATCTTCAATGTAGTAAATTCTTTATTCACATTTCCATTGTATTTCATGGACTCATAGTAACTATATCCAATTAGAAGCAATGAAAAAAAAAAACTGTAGCTATAGGAAACTGCTAGAGAATCTGCTTTAATTTCACATGAATACCACCCCAAAATCCTGGATGGCAAATTTACAAAGCAGAGCAAAGTGTTGATATAATGTGCCTATTTTGTGAAAAGTAATCTTGATATCATCTTGTAAATAAATGTTTCATGTAAAAATCAATGAACTATGGCAGAGTTTCTGGTTTTAGTTCAAAAAGTTCTTAATTTAAAACAATAAAAGAACAATTTAAAAAACTTGATCGCTTAGTTAAAAATTAAAATTCCAAATATAAATGTGTCATTTAATAGTTTAGACTTACAGACTGCTGGTGGCAGCACATGATTTACAATAATAAATATATACAAAAAAGGTATCTACAAATAAAGAGTACTGTTATACATGAGCAGTGACCTGGTGAAACATACCAATCACACAGATAATTGTTTAGTTCATGAAAAGGGCAACTGGGTGATAGAAATTTGAGGTTTAGCTCACTATTTACAATAACTGAAGTACTGATTCTGTTCCTCAAGTCCCATAGGGATAAAAAAAAGTTTTACATGACAAATGTCATGTTTTTTTTTCTTTTTTGTTTTTGGCCAGGTTAATTCATGTCAACAACAAAAAAATATAATGAAAGTTTCACAATTCTAGCATGCTTGATGGCTTCCTATTTAAAATAAAATGGTAAATGATGTATTTATACTACATTAATTATCAGTACTGACCTCTGCCTGTGGCTTTACCTATACTGATATCTTTCATAACAGACATATCTGGATCATTTGAATGTACTTCAAGTTTTTTCAGACTGACGGTAGGTTTCATTTCCTGAAGTTGCTTTAAGACAAGCTCAGTGCAATCTTTAAGATTCTTGTCTAAAACAATTTTTACATTATCACTGCACTGAAGCTGTGATGGATTGGCAAACTGTACAAATGTTTCGCTTTCTTTACAAGGACATACATGATTTCCACTAGTCACAGCAGTCTTATCAATATTTTTTCTTGAATTTGAATGGGATCCTTTTTTGTTTCCAGTATTCGGATGGTCTTTGTCAGTATTTTTCTTCTGCTTCACTGCAGACTCCTCAAGAAACTTCAGAAATGATACTTCAAATCCCATTGGCTTAAAAGAGCTCCAGTCAAAAGATGCAGGATGCTCCTCAGTGGTTTGAATGGCAACAGCAGTTTCTTCTTCTTTACGCACGCTACTTAACTCAGCTGCTGATGCTGGTTCAGCTTTTTCAACTTTCCTTTTTTTATTTTGTGAGACATTTTTTTCCTTATTAACTCTCTTCAAATTACTTGCTTTTTGTCTTTCTGACTGGCAGAGGTTATCTTCCTGAAAATCATTACTTACATTTGAAGAAGTATTAGCTTGGGTCTCTACACTTGTGCTATCTTCATTTATTAATTTTGTAATAAACAATTCTGTTAGTTCATCCATTTCATCTTTTTCATTTTTTTCAACTTCCTTTTGTGAAACTGTAGCTGTTGTTCTTGAATTATCATTGCTCTCTGATACACAAGTGTCAGAATCTTTCACATCATTCTTAGCACCTTCTTGCTCAGACGTTTCCTTTACTTGTGAGTTGCAACACCGTTTGAATACAATAAGAAGATTTCGGTGTTGTGATGTAAATGCCTTAGATAATTTATGGCACTTATAATGTCTAATTATATTGCTTTCACTTGTAACAACTGAAGTACATCCCTTTATCATACATGGATACTGGGTTACAAATCTGCTTGTACACTCAGACAGGGCATCATTTCTAGCCTTTATAGAATATACATGCTTCCCACGTTTCAGAGAATAAGGCTTATTTTCTTCAATCTGCACAATCTTTGCATTCTTGTTTTCTAAATTATTTTTTTTCTTTCGTTTGGTCTTGGGCATTTTTATTCCTTCCTTTCCACATCTGCTGTGTTTTGTCCCCCGATGTTTAGACTTTGATTTTTCTTGGTTTGCCTTGCTTGACATATTTTCCTGGCCTGGTGTTAATCTTCTCGGACGAATCAAATGAGCCTTATGTTTGTCATTATGCTTATTAAAAATGTGTCGGAGGAGATTCGACCGGGTTGCATATATACGGTCACAGCCTTCACAATCACATTTGTATACACCATCTTCTTCTGTTTTACTTGCCCTTAGTCCAATCCCGTGGTCTGCCTCTAGATGAACAACATAGTTCAAATATGTAGTAAATGAAGATTTACACTCTAACTGGTCACATGGAAATTTCCCAACATCCACTGAAGCAGTCATACTTTCAATTTCTTCAGGAGTCATTTCATGAAGTTTCATGTAGTGTTGTATTAGGCCAGTAATTGCTTGGAAAATTCGAGAACAGTCACTTACCTGACATCGAAATTCTTTCAAAGTTTGTTTAGTTTCAGTTTCTTCACTTTCTTTACCAGCTTCGCTTTCCTCTTCGACCTCTGCTGAAAATGCAGGTAGATCTGATTTGTGTACAGCCTGGTAATGGAGAATCAAGTTTTGCTGTATTGTAAAGGCAGCAAAGCATCCCTGGTGAACACATCGATAAGGTCTGTAAGGACTGTATCTTGTTGGAAACTCAAGGGATTGGGAAACTGGCTTCTTTCGTTTTTTCTCCTCCTTTTCTTTTTTATGCCTCCTAATCTTCCGTCCTTTGGTTTGTGTGTTTGTGAGTGCATTTGTATTACATTGTTCTGAAGTAACTGTAATCACTTGTAAAGAACTTTCTGTTTTGTCAGGACTTTTTTTTTCTACAAGTTGTTTTTCTGGGATCACTGCTACATTACTGTGGGTATTTTGGGTCTCCGCTCTCAATTCTAAAGCAGGCTGAGATTCCTTTTTATTTTCCTCTGTCATAGCTAGCTGTTTTTTCACTTGTGTACTTCGTGAGGCCGGCACATTTTCACTCTGAGATTTTCTTCCATAAGGCCTTTTAATTTTTAACTTTACCATTTCTTCAGTTGTAAAATGATGCACCAACTGACAGTGTGCCCGGAGGTTAGAATTTCTTGTAAATGTTTTTGTACATGTAGGTACTACACATTTAAAGGGAGCAAATTTCAATTGATTCTTCTTAATTTCAAGAATCATTTCTGGAGTGTATTGATGAATTTTACCATAGTGCTTAAATAGTGCATCCTTTGTCATAGCACTGTAGTTACAGCCTTGGTTTTGACACACAAAGGGTTTATTAACTTTGTCATTAAATTGAATGTTTATCATTTCAGAAACTGGCTGAATAACTGTGATATCTGCAGTTGATTTAACAGGCGTGGGAGTCAGTGTCACTGATGTATTTATCAGTACACATTGGGATGCTGGAGGGGATAGGTCATTTTCTAATTTTAATTTTTGTAAGCCTTCTAAAATTTCCTGTATTTGATCCTCCTTATGTGATATTTCAGACTGAGGAATGTTACTTTTTGTTGGCATGACACTTATAAAGGAGGAAAACGGAGAAGAATCGGGTAATTTGTTATTTTGCACAGTGTTTACTGAAGGAAGCTGAATGTTATAATTTATTTGAGCATTTTGTGATGTTTCACCAGCACCCTGAGATCCACTTTTTACCTCAAGTATTTGAGAATTCATAGCAGTTTTAATAATTTCAAGAGTCTTTTCAAAGTTTTGTATAACATTGTCTTCAGAAATCTGCAAATCAGAATTTATTGAGGTTGTGCATGAATTCAAAGCCATCATTTGGGAATCACCATTTTCAGTTTTTAATGTTAAAGGGGCTAACACTGTATGGGACTCAAGA
This sequence comes from Pan troglodytes, assembly GCF_028858775.2. Taxonomy (NCBI): domain Eukaryota; kingdom Metazoa; phylum Chordata; class Mammalia; order Primates; family Hominidae; genus Pan; species Pan troglodytes. The sequence goes on along the minus strand of NC_072403.2, from coordinate 99,255,490 downwards.
CTGGTTTTGAAATTCTCTTTTACATCAGTCATAAATAACTGATTGTTAACATTATTTAATTTCTGTGTTAGATTTTCCACCAAACTCTGAGGTTCACAAGTTGGAATTACATTTGAATGAAGGTTAGTAGTTGGGATTTCAACACTCTTTGCTATGAGTCCCATTGTTGTTAAGTCACTTGTTACCAAGTTTTGGGAAGCGTTAGGTGCAATTAGTGGAGGAGCAACTTTCTTTCTTCTCTTAGAAGCACTGTTTCCCTTTTTATTTAAATGACTGGATCTTGTGTTCTGAGGACCACTTATAACAGAAACACGAGAACTGTTACTGGTAAAATTTTGTGATGGCCCACCAGAATTAGGAAATGAACTAGAGCACAAACCATTTTCAACAGTCTTCAGTAGTAAGTCATTTGTTGGAAAAACAGGCAAGCTGCTACATTCCTCAATGGAGGAAGTTTTGGAGTTTGACGTCCTATTCTGGTTGGTCAGCAAGGTGTTTGGATGGCATACAGTGTGCAACAGGGGTGGCACAGTTGGATTTGGCATCACTGTTGCATTTACTTGTGATGCATCAGAGACACAACCTGTTGAAACATGAGAAAGCATTTCAGCACCCTCAAATGTACTGGGAATGCCAGCAGTTTCCAAAGCCTGTTTAATAATTTCACTACCTTCTTGACTGACACTGGTATTAAAGTTAGTCACACCAGATCGAGGAAATGTATTTGGTAAAAATGCTGGCGAGCGATTTTCAGCAAGAAGCTGTAGAAATGATGGATCTTTAAAACATGCTTCTGGATTGAAGGTAGATTGTTGTGGCTGCTGCAAATTTACTGCATTTGTGGAAAGAATCATGCTGGCAAGAAGAGAAGGCTGTCCATTACTCTGTAGAAGTTCTTGAGCAATTTCGGCTCCATCCAGTGGTTTACAGTAAGATCGCTTGGATAAGTGCCCACCCAGTGATCTGGGATTAGTAAAAGCCCTGTAACACCTGCTACAGATAAATTTCCCATCTCTGATAATTGCAGGCCATTTAGCCCTTTTGTTGTGCTTAGGTTTTCTTTCCTTCCCATTTGGGCCCCGCCCACGGTCTTTTTTGACTTTTTCAGGTGCAGACTGTTGGGCATTGGTGCTACTGAAGTTATTTGCAACATTCACTTGTGAAGGAAAGACTGCATTTTCACCATTACCCCCCTTTAGAAAGGAGGAATTAGTGTTTCCTTCAATCTGTGAGGAATAATGATTTGTATTATTTTCCAGTTGGGAAAAAACAGAATTAGTCCCACTATCTGCTGGTGAAGGGAAGAGAGACATTGAACTACTTTCTGCAGGTAAAGGAAGGAAAGGATCTGAGCCACTGTCAATATTCAAAGGCAGAACTGTTTTGGTTAGATCTTCCATTTGTGCTGGCAAGGCAGTACTAGGTAAATTTTCCATTTGGGAACATAACATACCACCTTGTTCATTTTTATCCTGAGAAGTTATATTTGGATTTATGACACTTTCCATTGAGGACAACAATGGAGTTGACACACTTGCTAAATGAGCTGGAAAAATGGGAGGCGAGACATGCTGCAACTGGGCCGAACAAGCAGGATTCCCATTGGCTTTGGTCTGTGATGTAAAAAATGGATTTGAGCTGTTCACCGGTGATGGCAAAAAATAAACAAACTTTCCATTATTTGGTGTATTTAAGTTGTTAGCTTTCTGACCTTTTTTACTTTTGCGCTGCATTTTAAATGCAGCATATTGGTCAGGGTGTGCTGTCTTCATGTGTTTCCCAATACTCTGTGAAGAATTATAGGTTCGAGTACATCCCTCGACCTGGCAGCTGAATTTCTGAACTGGAGCTTTTGGAGGCACTGATGGAGTTCCTAATGATTTACTTAGGTCGGACTGCGGTGGAACAAATGCAATACTTTCTAATGTCTTAAGAGGTAAATTATAAAGATTGGATGATGTTTTAACATTATCTCCACATTCAAATTTGGAAGTTGGTAAATTGTTTTGAAATGCTGCCTGATTTTGCAAAGAAAAGGTCATCAAGTTGTTCACCTGTCTTTCTAAGTTTTGTGGGGTAAGGTCACCTATTTTGAGAGTTTCTGAATTTACTAAAGAATTCTGAGTAACATGGGCATCATTAAAGCAATCTTGTTCTTTTCTCTCCTGGAAACCTGGATGACACAAATCATTACAAGTATCTTCAACTGGCGTATGTAAGTCTGTGACCAGTGCTTCACCACTGCCTTCCACAGTTGAGTTTTCTGGCTTTCCAAAGTTATCCTCAATCCCCTGATTGAGAGACACCTTAATGGACACAGCTACTTCACTGGATTGAAGTAGAGGAGTAGTAGCAGGGTTTTCCAAACCATTTGACAATGGTCCATTAGCTTGCCTGAGCTCAGAGGCAGAAATCTGGTCTTGTTTGGTCACAGCTGATTCTGCTTTGCTTTTATCCCAAGCATCACTTCTATCTGCTAGTAAGCTGTTTTCAATGTTATTTTCTGAAGGAAGCATAGATCTTTCTTTCTCAATATTCTCTGCTGTGTTCTGATTCACTTCAGAAGGCTGAATGGAATCTCCAGATGAATTAAGTTGGGCTTCAGGAGGCAGCACTTTTTCAGGAGGAGTACTGTGATCATCCAGATGCTTTTCCAGCTCACCCTGAGAACGATAAACTTTACCACAACCTGTGAACTTACAAGTGTACGTATTATAATGTTGTGCTTCATGATCATATAGTAAATAAGCTTCCGAAAAAATTCTTCCACATTTAGGAAACATACATTTTGCTCTAAAGACTTGATGCTCCTTTCGGTGGGTTAAAAGCTCGGCGTAACTATTAAAACCAGCTTTACATTTCATCTGTATACAGATATATGGTTTACTGCCACAGTGCATCTGTAAGTGATCATTGAGATGAGTAACACTCACAAAATGCCGCCTACAGTACTGGCAAATAACTTTTTTGCTCTGCATTTCAAGAAAGCGCTTGGCATCTTCATTATCTTTATGCCCCTTCACATGAGCAATTAAATTTTTAAAGTACTTAAAGCCCTTTTTACAAAAAGTTACAGGGCAATTAAATTCATTAACAGGTACTGGTTTCTGGACTGGAATCACTTCTGGCTCATAGGATTTATCTTTGTCATCATTCTCATCATCTGAACCATCATTGTCATTAAACACTATAAAATCTGTTGAATAGAGACTATTCTTTTTTATAGGTCGCTGCTCCTGTTTAGCCACAGTATTAGTCTTCTGATTTTCATTGGTAGTTGTGATCTTTGGAGGCCTTCCCAATCTTCTTAATGGTTTCATAGCTGCTAGTCTCTCTTTACTAGATTGTTTAACATGCAGTGTGACATGAGGGACAAAAGTTTCTTTAGAATTAAAGTTCTTTGCACATATGGGGCAACTATAAATTCCATCTTTGTAATGTTTCTGAGCATGTCGTACTATTCTGTGACCAAGGAATTCTTTGTCACACAACACACAATACTGCATGTAGGCTTGCCAATTCCTAAACCGAGCAGATATAAATCCCCTCTCTCTTAACTGTTTTATCTCTCTCTTCTTCTGCTTTTCATCACCAATGTCTTTAAGAAGGCCAGAATTAGCACCAACTCCACCAGAAAGCCCATTCATAGAAGTTTCTTTACTCTCTTCTTGGTAGTCTACCACTTTTTCATATACTTCACTGTCATTTAGTTCATCTATTGAAGACACAATGGATGCTTCTTCTCCCATTAATGCAAGACATTGTCGTTTCAAGGTTTTCCAATCCCAGAATTCTGGATCAAAGGGCCATTGAGTTTTCAATACAAGTAACAGCTCACAGCGTAAAGAATTTGGTATTGGAAGATTCTCTTCATCATATTTCTGGTCTGGCTGATTATACAACATTTCCACAGCATAATACGCATCTACTGTAGGCTCAATAAGAAATTCACTCAGTTGACAAGCACGTTTAACTTCCAGATCATCAGGCAACAAACATGAAATGGTCTTGCAAATAGATATTTTCACTTCAGTATTTTCTGTAGACTCCAAGCGAAGAGCTTTTACACACAGTTCTATACAGGTAGCAAGTCCAGCCCCTTCAGTCTGTGAAAAAGCAAATAGGAAATGTTAATTTAATCTACACTAATCAACACTAATTTATTTCAGAATTTAGTTAAGATTGAGATTTGCTTTTCTCAAATCTTGCAATAGGAACTTATGAAAGGATTCCCCTTCTAAAGCACTGCAGCTTAGTCTGGTATGTGTGTATGTAAAATGAACTGCATAGAAGGGCAGAAAATGTTTAAGTATTAGAAGCTAAGACTTTGGTATGAAATTATTTAATGGCTAGGCAAACTTGGAAGTTATTTGACTTTTTTGACCTTTCCCATCCCACTTATAAAACAGAGGTCAAAACAGCACTTAAACTTCATTAAACTGCTGTATTAAAGGAGATTAAATATGTGTTATAGTTTAGTATAATGTCTGGCACATAGTAAATGATCAATAAATGTCATCCTTATTGTAACTCTTACTTCCTGTTTGCATAAGCAATCTAACTGAAACAAAACCCTCCTAATCTAATTATAAAACTGAGAACATCCCCATATTTCCAAACTTATCAGTACTGAAAGAAATAGTTTGCTTCTATAAAATAAGGTACTAATCCCTAATAGTGGAGATTCTAGTGCTATCATAAAACCAAATGTCAAATTACCTACCTCATGGCTGGACCAGCTTAAGAATTAGGAGTAGGGGTAGACATAGCCCAGCAAACTTTTTCTTTTGAATTAGCATCTCTAACTATTATTATTAGATAGCAATAACAAAGGTAAGTCATTTGAAAGACACATGGAGTAAAGAGATAAAAATGGGTTTTAAAGACCAGAAGGGAACAATGATAAATGAGAAATAAGATAGCCACAGGATGTGGCCACATTCATTGGAATAAAATATGTACGATACAGGATCAAAAGGCAACAAAGAAAGTAAGTAGAGAGAACTGATAGGGCCTCTATTTTCATTAAGTTAAGAAGAAAATATTTTACTAAATCAGAAGCTTAAACTTGTAGGGCAAAAGTATTTTAGTATTTTTACTAAAAAGGAAAAGGAGCCTGGGATACTGAATTGGTCTTGATTTTAGAAACAGCAAGAGCACAATGACCAAAAAGAAAATGAATAGAAAGAAAAGCATGAAGAGACGTATTTTTAAAATGATAGGTTAGGCTGGGTGCGGTGGCTCATGCTTATAATCCAAGCACTTTGGAAGGCCGAGGCAGGAGGATCGCTTGATCTCAGGAGTTAGAGACCAACCTGGGCAACATAGGGAAACCCCCAACTCTATAAAAAGTACAAAAATTAGCCAGGTGTGGTGGTATGCAGCTGTAGTCCCAGCTACCTGTGGGGCTGAGGAAGGAGGATCGCTTAAACCTGGAAGGCTGAGGCTGCAGTGAGCAGAGATCGCACCACTGCAACAATCCAGCCTGCATGACAAAAGTGAGACCCTGCCTCCAAAAAAAAAAAAAAAAAGGCTGGGCATGGTGGCTCATGGTTTATGCGTGTAATCCCAGTGCTTTGGGAAGGCAAGGTGGGAGGGACTGATTGAAGCCAAGAGTTTGACACCAGCCTAGGCAATACAGAAAGACCTCATCTCTATCAAAAAAAAAAAAAAAATTAGCTGGGCATGGTGGCATGTGCCTGTAATCCTAGCTACAAAGAAAGCTGAGGCAGGAGGATTGCTTGAAATTGGGAATTCGAGGCTGCAGTAAGCTAGGATTGCACACTGCACTCCAGCCTGGGCAACAGAGCAAGACCCTGTCTCTTAAAAATAATAATAAAAAAATAAAAAATGACAGGGAAGATGAAAACTGGGAAGGAAGTGGGACCATATGGGTGTCTCTTGATTTCATATAAACTTGTATATGTTATACTATTCCTAGATAGATCTGTGCCTTAAAACTTGTACAGTAAAACATCTGCATCTCTGTTACATGCCTTAAGGGGCTGCTAATGGTGAACAATTAGGCCACTCCTCTATTACGATATGCAAGAAAGAAAAAAATCACCTGTGGTCTGTGAAGCTGCATACTACACACAGAAAGACACAAAGAAAGAAGTCTGGGAGGAATTAAGGGCCAAGTAAACCATAAAGATGATTAAAAGTAATACTGAAGGCACATATAATAATGTCAGAAGAACTGGTACAAGTTCTTACTGGTGAAAGTTCTGAGAAGCGGTGTGATTATTCAGAAATTCAGGAAATGATGGAGAAATTTTAAAAAAGGATTAAGAGAGGCCTGGTGTGGTGGCTCACGCCTGTTAATCCCTGCACTTTGGGAGGCTGAGGCAGGTGGATCATGTGAGGTCAGAAGTTTGAGACCAGCCTGGCCAACATGATGAAACCCAGTCTCTACCAAAAATACAAAAAATTAGCCAGGCGTGGTGGCGGGCACCTGTAATCCCAGCTACTGAGGAGGCTAAGGCAGGAGAATCACTTGAACACGGGAGGCGGAGGTTGCAGTGAGCCGAGACTGCGCCACTGCACTCCAGCCTGGGCAACGAGAGCAAAACAACGTCTCAAAAAAAAACACAAAAAACAACAAAAAAAAACAAACAACAAACAGAAAGGATTCAGAGAATGAAGGATTTCTGGATGAAGGGTATCTGTCTTGCAGAATATAACTATTTTATATCATATGAATATTGAGCCTTTTCTCCAGGAATGGCAAAAGCTGATTAAAGAATTCTACTTATTGCTCACAAGACACATCTAAAATTATTTAAAAGGGGAATTCCACTGACATTCTATTCTAATCCAGTCTGCAACTAAATTCAAAGGTTCATTTTGATTCATTAAGGGTGAGGAGCCTCAATAAATTTGCTTTAAAAACATTTTCATGTTATAATTAAACCTGAAACCTTTATATTAATGCCAATGAAACAAAAGAAACTATATTTTACAATTTTTTTTCCTTCTGACCTTTCATGTGTGTACTTGAAAATAAGTGAACAGGCAATATTCAAATCATAAACTGGCTATACAGCAGGTAAGTTTTAAAAGTTGAATTAGAATTCACAACAATTTTCTATAAAGACAATGTAATTAAGTGATTTGCCCATAAAAATCTATTTAATTCCTAACAGTTAATCATAAATACCAATAGCACAAGCTTAAATTGATGAGTCACAGGAACAGAAAGCTAAGTGACATTAATTCAGAGGAGGAACAGAAACTCAATTCCTTTCCAGGAAAAGAACAGCACCAGGTAAGTTCTGGAAAACAGAAAGGTTTGTCTTTTGTACCCTCTTCCCATTGCCTTTTCTGTTCTTTCCCTCTGGCTGCCTAGTATCCTTGACCTAAAGCCACCCAAGGCTTGCATGTTGCTTTTAGTTTCCCATGTAACATCCCATTCAGTTCTTCCCTGCCCACTCATAACATCATGCTTTACCCTGTTTTAAAACTCTTTAAATAATTACCATGTATTTCAGAATAAAATATAAACCTTAGTGTGGAATACGAAAAGGACTTCACAGTCTGACCACTGCCTCATCTGTTCTAGTTTCCTCTTTTATCTTTCCCTCTACTCAAACAACTGAGCTACCTGTAGTTCCCCAAATATTCCATTCTCTCATTTGTCTTGATACTACTTTATGTGTTTTTTTTCTGTGACTAGGAACACTCTCTCCTCCCTCTTTAGCCATTACTAAGTGAGTAACGAAAATAGACAAGTGGGTTATTATGGCCCACTTCTTTTATTCATTCAGCACCTACTTTATACCAGGCACTGCACTAAGCAATGTACCCTCACTGGATATTCAAGATTCCACTCTAGTAGAAAGACCCATATAATATTGCTACTGGTTTGGAGTTTCCATCAACAGACTACGAAATCCTTAAAGGCAGGGATGTATTTTTCAACTCTTAAACCTCAAGGAGTCTAGGGAAGAGTATACTATATAAATAAAAAGATCCCAAGCCATCTGCTCCAATTCCTTTGCAGATCTCAATTAGGATTTAAGACATTAATTACAGTTGTCCTTTAGAATCTGGGGGCACTGGTTCCAGGATTCCTGTGGATACCAAAATCCACAATGCTCAAGTCCCTTATATAAAATGGCATAGTATTTGCATATAAACTATGGACATCTTCTCACATAATTTAATTCACCTCTGTATTACTTATAATACCTAATACAATGGCTACATATTACTTCATTTGCATAGATTCAATACAGTACACTTGTGGCAAATTCAAGTTTTACTTTTTGGAACTCTATAATTTTTTTTCCTTTTCTTTTTTGAGACAGGGTCTCACTTTGTCAGCCAGGCTGAAGTGCAGTGGAGTGAACCTGGCTCAGTGGCATGATCTTGGCTCACTGCAATTTCTGCCTCCCAGGCTCAAGTGATCCTCCCATCTCAGCCTCCTGAGTAGCTGGGATTACAGGCACACACCACTATGTTTGGCTAATTTTTTTTTTTTGGTAGAGATCAGGTTTCACTGTTTTACCCAGGCTGGCTCAAACTCCTGGGTTTAAGCCTTCCAAGGTGCTGGGATTACAGGTGAGCCATCACACCTGGCCCCTGAATATTTTCAATCAGTAGGTGGTTGAATCCACTGATGTGGAACCTATGAATATGGAGGGCCAACTGTATTTTAAATTAACATATGAGTAGCTGGTTGATAGTCTTCAATTCCTGGAGTTTTTTTTTTTTTTTTTTTTTTTTTTTTTTAAGGGTTACCAGTTGGCTGGGTACAGCGGCTCACGCCTATAATCCTAGCACTTTGGGAGGCTGAGGCGGGCAGATCATCTGAGGTCAGGAGTTCGAGACCAGCCTGGCAAACATAGTAAAACCCTGTCTCTACTAAAAATACAAAAATTAGCTGGGCATGGTGGCGTCCGCCTGTAATCCTGGCTACTCAAGAGGCTGAGGCACGAGAATCGCTTGTACCTAAGAGATGGAGGTTGTAGTGAGCCGAGATTGCACCACTGCACTGCAGCCTGGGCAACAGAGGGAGACTCCATAACAAAAAGAAAAAAAAAGGTTACCAGTTAATTCAAATCACTACATCGAGGTTAACCTCTCTATATGGAAAATGAAGAGAGTTATTACACCAGAATCTAATCACTATAGCTTAACTTTAAGGTCTCTTCAGTCCTAAAATAATAATAATCTATGATTCTAGTTTTAAGATAAAACCTCTGCTTGATCAGATTTCAGAAAGTAGAAAAAAAAAGGGAAAAACATTTCATGCAACAAGAAGCAAGGTTTTTGGACAGAGCAATTACCATGGTGCATACTATCCCTGTCAAGAAGGCTGCTGCGAAGGTCATGTGTGGTGGCTCATACCTGTAATCCCACCACTTTGGAAGGCCCAGGCACGGAGAATTACTTGAGCCCAGGAGTTGGAGATAAATCTGGGCAATATAGTGAGACCCCATCTCTACAAAAAATAAAAAAATTAGCCAAGTGTGATGGTACACACCTGTAGTCCCAGCTACTTAGGGGGCTGAGGTGACAGCATTGCTCAAGCCTGGGAAGTTGAGGCTGCAGTGAGCTGTGATTGCAGCACTGCACTCCAGTCTGGATGACAGAGGAAGACTCTCTCAAAAACCAACGAACCAACAAAAGCAACAACAGAGAAGAAGGCTGCTGCCATTGCCAACTTCCAAAGCTATTCATACTTTTAACTGCTTTTTTATATACTCTAATTCTGAACCCAAACTCTCTGGAATAGTGTTACCCAACAGAATTATTAGTGATAACAGGAATGTTCTATATCTGTGCTGTCCAGTAGGATTGCCACTAGCAACATGGAGCTACTCAGCAACTAAAATGTGACTACCATAATGGACAATGCAGCTCTTGTCCAGTATTTTGCACCCCATCCTCTGGCCCACCATGGTCTCTTTATGAGTGGTGAGTAAGACTGAAGAAGGATGGTCACTTTTACCTAACCTCCTCCATTCATCTGATTTAATAATGAAACCTATGGTGATTAAGGTCAATTGCAAGTCAAGATTTATAGCCAGTTTGGCTTCTAGTTCCAAGTTCTTTCTACTCTACTCTGTCATGCTGCTCTTTAAGTTAGTGGCGCAACCTATGATTTAAAACTGCATAGTAGTTTCATAGGAAATTTATTATTGGCCCCTTTCAGGTTTTTGTTTGTTTTGTTTTGGAGACAGGGTCTTGCTGTGTTGCCCAGGCTGGTCTTGAAATCTGGGGCTCAAGTGATCCTCTAGCCTCAGCTTCCCAACTAGCCTGGGACTCAGGCATGCACTCCCATGCCCAGCTACTTTATTTTTTAACTGCAGCACCACAATATATAAATGAAAAATCAGGACAAGTTAACAAGGTTGACAGAGGAAAAACTGGAAAGCAGGATTCATTCATATTCTTTCCTCCTGAAAATGAAATTATTTTTAGGAGAGAAAAATGAAGATACATCTAAGACTTACTGACCAATGACAGATTTTAAAAGGTACTTATAAAGAGGGATAGGGAAGTATCTTTTGGTCTTTCCTTTCAAAAACAATTAAAAAATACAAATAAAAAACAAATAAAAAATTCACTTAAAAATACTTCTTGTTATCATGCTGCATCTCAGTTTTTAGATTCTACACAATGGTAGCACCTTTGGAAGGTGTTTTCTGTGTACATTTAAATGGAAACCAACTGCATTTCTACAAAGGTTACTATAAGAAAATCAGTAACTTTATGAAACTTGAGTTCTGATTTATTAATACTTAATAGTAAAAAATAAGTGGAAGCACATATACAACCTCTGTTCATTAACTCCCTCTTCAGTTGTGTCTAGTCTGTATAATCCATCTGCTAAAATTTTCATTTCGATAACTATGTATGTTTATTTCCAAACGTTCTTTTGACTCTTTTTACGATCTGCTTGGTCATTTTGATACTGTCTTTCTCATACTTTAATTCCTAAATTTTAAGTGTTTAAATACATATACTTCCTAGATTTTTCCATAATTATATTATTTAAAGTATTAGGCAAGTAATCCTATTATTCCTTTGCTGAAAATCACTCAGGTCAGATAGTTTTGTATGTTTATAAATCTTAATGGTGAACTCATGTTAAGCAGGGCTTTATGAGACGCCTGTGTTGACAATATGTCCCTCCTAAAGCAGTTCTGCATTTTCTTCTGCAGGAATCTTAGGTATTCATCCTCACCTTCTTAAACATTAACTTACTTGGCATATGGATTTCTGAACTACACAGCTAGGGTAAATGTGGCTCCCAAATCTGTATGAGGGTAGACTTGTAGTTATAACTTCCTAAAGATTTTCCTCCTCTGACCCAGAGTCCAGTTGGACATACCTAAAATTCCCTACCATCCATATGTGTTAGACAGTATTATTTTTCTAGTCTACCTTTTCAATAAAATTACAGTACTTCACAGGTTCCAGCTTCGTGTAGTGACTGTGCATGCATGCATGCACGTGAGTGCGCATGTGTGTGTGTGTGTTGCGGGTGGCAGGGGCGGTGGTGAGGGGGTGGTTGTTTCAGATCTACCTACCCAAGTCGACAAGAAGAGCTGGCCCAAGATCTTTTTTTTTTTTTTTAAGCCCAAGTCTCACTCTGTTTCCCAGGCTGGAGTACGGTGGTATAATCTTGGCTCACTGTAACCTCCGGCTCACTGTAACCTCCACCTCCTGGGCTCAAGTGATTCCTGTGTCTCAGCTTCCAGAGTAGCTGGGACTACAGGCACCTGCCACCATGAACAGCTAATTTTCTTTATTTTTAGTAGAGCATGGTTTTGCCATGTTGGCCAGGCTGGTCTTGAACTTCTGGGCTTATGTGATCCACCCGCCTCGGCCTCCCAAAATGCTGGGATTACAGGCGTGAGCCACCATGTCCGTCCGGCCTGCTTTTTGTTTTTGAGACAGGATCTTGCTTGTCACCCAGGCTGGAGCGCAGTGGTGCAATCTCGGCTCACTGTAATCGCTGCCTCTGAGGTTCAAGCCATCCTCCCACCTCAGCAGGGACTACAGGTAGGCGCCACCAATTGTGGCTAATTTTTGTACTTATTTTAGTAGAGATGGGGTTTCATCATGTTGGCCAGGCTGATCTCAAACTTCTGACCTCAAGTCATCCGCCCACCTTGGCCTCCCAAAGTACTGGGACTATGGATGTGAGCAGCCTGGCCTGCCCCAGGATCTTATATCCGTATAGCTATCTCCTGTCCCTGTGTAGATATCAAACTTCCAACTACTTAGTTACTGCAAGAAGCAACATATCCCAATCTCCAGGTTAGGTGAGACTCAGCATCAGTTCAAGCTTTCTGTTCCCGTTTTTAGGTTTTACCTTTTGAGCCCAAATATTCCTGCAATCTCAGCTGCTATACACTAAAAAAGATGTTTGTTTTATTTTATCACGTATTTGTGGCTGTTTGTAAAATTTCAGATAATGTAATCTTCCCTTCTGCTAGCAGAGGAACCTAGCACTATATATTTTTCTTTATACTTTTTAAATTTCTTTTTTTGTTCGTTTGTTTGTTTGTTTGAGATGGAGTCTCGCTCTGTTGCCCAGGCTCGAGTGCAGAGGCACGATCTCAGCTCACTGCAATCTCCGCCTCCCAGGTTCAAGCAATTCTACTGCCTCAGCCTCCTGAGTAGCTGGGATTACAGGTGCACGCCACCACACCTGGCTAATTTTTGTATTTTTAGTAGAGACAGGGTTTCACTATATTGGCCAGGTTGGTCTCGAACTCCTGACCTTGTGATCCGCCTGCCTTGGCCTCCCAAAGTGCTGGGATTACAGGCATGAGCCACCACGCCCAGCCTACTTTTTAAATTTCTATAGCCAAATTATCAAAGTAGTATAACCCCTAGAACCAAAACAGAAGAATGATATAATTTAAGTATTACATATTACTTTTCTTCTGGCTAAGAACAAGTCCCTGGATCTCAACTGCATTTTTAAGTTTTTCTGTATCAAATATCTTAAAGGACTAACAAGAAAATGTTCAAAGGACTAACTGAAAAAATTTAAAAATCACTGAAAAGGGAGCCAAAATCATAAAAGTTATAGTCTTTTATTAATGATAATGTACACATTTTAACCTTAAAAATATTTTGATTATTCTTACCTCTGAATTAATAACTTTAATCAGGAAGAAAATGTGATATACTGTTTTCGTTAACAAAGAAAGTTGACGACACCTCTCAAGGTACACTTGTATAGATGGTTCTACTCTTTGCTGTAATTTACTCCAAAAGAGAGTAAGTTCCCTTAAAAAAGAAAAAAAGTTATAATAAGAAAAGTTGGAGCAGTAAGGTAATAATCATGGACATCAGTCCAGTCATTACATTTGAAATTAAAACTGGTTTTATATTCCAATCCTATATGCATGCTTAAGTTAAAATGCAAGAAAACAGATCCCAATTTTCTAAATACCAAATAAAATCAGAATATGATTTATCATTTTATTAATTAATATTTTTCAGTCCCAGAGAAGCACTACCTTCTACTAGGAAAGCATTTAACATTTTTTTTTTTTTTCTGAGACAGTCTCACTGTCACCCAGGCTGAAGTGCAGTGACGCAATCTCGGCTCACTGCAACCTTGCCTCCCGGGTTCAAGCGATTCTTCTGCCTCAGCCTCCTGAGTAGCTGGGATTACAGGCGCACACTGCCATGCCTGGTTAATTTTTGTATTTTTAGTAGAGATGGGGTTTCACCATGTTGGCCAGGCTGGTCTCAAACTCCTGACCTCAGGTGATCCGCCCACCTCGGCCACCCACAGTGCTGGGATTACAGGCATGAGCCACTGTGCCCGGCCAGCATTTAACATTTAAACAAGTTTTACAGATGATAACTTTGAGCCACATGTGAACTTTATGTAGTAAGAAAGCTCAAGATATGTGTGTGTACGTATATATGTGTGTGCGTGTGTATATATAATATATATATATAAAAAATCAATGACATGATTTTTAAACAGCATTTCTCTTTTATCTTCTAACAAATTTAAAATTGACAATAAGGTTATTATTATTAGATGAATATAAGAACCAATGATGACAAAAAACCCAGAAGAAACCAATCTGTGCCACAGTAATTTCCCAGTTGATTTACTGGCTTTCCAGTTGATTTTCTGTCTGAACTCTGTACTACTACTTCTTTGCCCAACTCTGCCCTCACTACTGAGTCATCAATCAACTCACAACTGCTTATCTTCAACAGTGTTTCTTAAACATAAACTTCTATGTTGCCCTTCAAGAGTTTATAATGGACTGCTTTTGCTTAGCATATGAAACTCAGCTTTTGATGCCTTTGTAAAAACCAACAAAACACATTAATTTCTTAGTCATCGCTGATTTTCATGCTGGTATAACTAGAAAACCTATTACACTTGTCCTGGATAAATATTTCTTATTTATTCTCCCTTCAGAATCTTTCTGCCTTTCACACCAAGCCTCTCTGTATTGCATATACTATTTTTCCTTCATAACGAGGCTCAATGCTCAGAAATCCTTTATAAGCTTCAATCTTTATTGATTACACAACCATTGATTTACCTTGCCTGTTCTATTATTCATTTGTATGCTGTCATTTGGTAAATATTCTTAAATGTTGGAATTTTATAAATCAAATTTTCTTATGTGTTCCCATAATATCAACACAACACTGAAGACTAATAGTGCTGTTGACTGACCAGATAAATTGTCAGTGTTAGCTAAAGCTAATTTAAGGCAGCTGATCTTCAGTTTTTACATTAACTGAAACCAAGATCTCTGTTTCCTGTAGCCTCCCAAAGGATTACATATAACAAGCTATGCCCAACTGAAAATGAACCATAAAAAGAAATGTATTGCTTACATATCTAAAAAAATGTTATGGTGGCATTAGACAAAACAAGTCTTTCTTTCACTTTCTAACACTTAAAAATTTCCTGACCAAAGATAATTCCTGGTATGCATGCTAAGGAATTGTGTGGCCTTTAATACACAAAGTTTTGAGTTGTAACAACTACTCGATAATAAGTTTGCACAGCATGTAATATCTAAATATAAGCCTTTTGTCTTAAAAAGATTTTAAATTATGTTCCTAAGTTATATGAATTCTCACAGCCTATTTTGCACTCTTATTTAACAAATATTTCTTTAAAAAAAAAGATCAACTCACCAAGCGCAGTACATATCTCCTTGTTGGAGCTGACGTGACAAAAACGCAGTACATAAAACAAGAGCGCTTTTTTCATCACCCTCAGATTCTAAGTTACAGATCATTTCCAGTGCATCTTTGCAATCAACTTCTGAAATCTAAAGAAAAAGCCAATAGAAATATGCCACAAAATGGTTTTATATTAGAATATAGAGCAATATACCTTTAGTTTTCATTAAATATTTAGATAGTTTTTATGAATAAAATGCCATTAATTCATACACTATCAAGTCAGTTATAATTTGTCATTACTGGGACAAAGACTGGCTGCAGTTAAAAAAAAAAAAAAAAACAAAACCTTTCTTTATAGCCAGTAGAAATTTATATAGTAATTCTGAGAAAATTAAGAAACACCGGAGAACCAACTATTTAAGAATTTACAAGCATTTATATGTAACTAACTGATGATAACTATAAGCAATCTCTACCCATTAAATCAGATCTGATCATGAAAAAAAATGCGGTACTTTTATTTTTTCCCCTTTTATCCACTGATTTAAACAAGCATTAGAATCAACAGAGACACACAGAGAGGTACACTGGGTATAGACTAATAAACTTATCTATTCATGAGGGAAAAATATAGTATGAAGCATTTTATGTAACTATACCACTTTTAAAATAAGCTCACCTCAATTTTCTATAAATCTCCACTATTTTTCTTTTCATATAAATTTACTCCATCTCAAAGCTTGCCAACAGTCATGCATGTGTACGTATAACCTAGACGAAGGCAACTTGCTTCATTTAATGATGCACTTACATCTATAATTTCTTTTTAAAAAAATTAAAATTTATTACCTCATTACAATGATGTACTATATAAAACGAACAGACTTTACCTGTGATTGCTACAAGCATCTGCTATAAGACAAGGGATCTGACAAACAGCATACAATCACAAATTACCAGTGTTCCACAGAATAGAAAGATTAATTCCAATATGGTACAACTGACAGATGGCAAAAAGAACTGAAGACAAAACAGACCATTAGCGCTCACGTACCACAGAGACTATGCCTCTCCTAGTTGATTTTCTTTCATAAAATATTGAGTAAGCAAAATGTGCATGTGTAAAATGTAATGTGTTTAGGATTCAACAAGTATGTAAATGGAGAATGCGGGTAATCCTGAGGTCAATCTTTGATAATGAGGATAAACGCTGTGGGGCAATAGATTCACAGGTTCTATTTTACATATTAAATTGGGCCTTCTTAGAAAACACTAAGACAAGAAAAAAAAATCGTGTGTTCAACATAAATGATTACCCACAGGAATTATGAAGTTAGTGGAAGAGTTAAGACTGAAATCTAGTCTTATGCTACCTGGTACAGTGTTGTTTCCACTACTCCTCTGTCTGCCTCTTTTTCAACAAATCTTTATAAGCAACTTGATTTAAGCGAATAAAAAAAGACCGAAGGATATATATTTATAAAGTAAAGATTTAAAAATATCTACAATATGTTAAACACACTGTCAGACATTTTATGTATATTATTAATCATAACTTTCCCACTAGGTAGGTATTATCACTAACATTTTATATACAGATGGTCTGCGACTTATGATGGGGCTACATCCCAATACGCCCATCCTAAGTTGAAAATAATGTTAAGTTGAAAGTGCATTTTTGACTTAAAATATTTTCAATTCAAAGTAAGTTTATCTAGATGTAACCCCATCATACGTCCAGAAACTTACTGAATGTGTATCACTTTCGCACCGTTGTAGAGCTGAAAAACAGTAAGCTGAACAATCATAAATTGGGGGACCATCTGTATGATGAATGTGCTAGTTAAGTGGTTAAGCCACAAATCCAATCATGTCTGGCTGACATTAAAGATCCAAGCTCTGGCCGGACACGGTGGCTCACGCCTGTAATCCAAACACTTTGGAAGGCCAAGGTGGGTGGATCACCTGAGGTCAGGAGTTCGAGACCAGCCTGGCCAACATGGTGAAATCCCACCTCTACTAAAACATACAAAAACTAGCTGGACATGGTGATGCATGCCTGTAGTCCCAGCTACTGGGGAGGTTGAGGTGGGAAAACCGCTTACATCTGGGAGGTGGCAGCAATGAGACAAAATCGCACCACTGCATTCCAGCCTGGGTGACACAGCAGCACTCGGTCTCAAAAAAAAAAAAAAAAAAAAAAAAAAAAAAAAAAAAAAAAAAATCCAAGCTCTTTCCACTTCATCACAATATATTTTATTCAAAATTACGTTAAACAATTACCCTGTGACACTCATGCGATGCTGCCTGGTAGATGCCACTACTTTATTATATATATATATATATTTATTTATTTATTTATTTATGAGACAGAGTCTTGCTCTGTTGCTCAGGCTGGGGCACAGTGGTGCAATCTCAGCTCACTGCAACCTCCGCCTCCCAGGTTCAAGCAACTCTCCTGCCTTAGCCTCCTGAGTAGCTGAGACTACAGGTGCGTGCCACCACGCCCGGCTAATGTTTTGTATTTTTAGTAGAGATGGGGTTTTGCTGTGTTAACCAGGATGGTCTCGATCTCCTGACCTCGTGATCCACCTGCCTCGGCCTCCAAAGTGCTGGGATTACAGGCATGAGCCACGGTGCTCAGCCAATGCTAATACTTATTTTAAAGAAAGAAGGCCTAAGAGTTAAGTTCTTTGCTCAAAGTTATGCACTTAGTGGCAAAGTCAAGATGTCAACCTAAGTTTAGCTTCATAGTCTGTGATCTTTCCAGAATTCCACCTGCACAGGAATACTAAGGCCATATATTCGTATGCTGCTAAATACAGATTTTTACTTGTTTGGGTTTAATAAAAATCCGTATTTCTTGAAAGTCTCATTTATTTTTAATCTTATCATTTTTGTTGTTCTTCTAAAACCTAAGCCACTCTTAGGCTGGGCCCGGTGGCTCACACCTGAAATTCCAGCACTTTGGGAAGCCAATGGGGTGGATCACTTGAGGTCAGGAGTTCGAGACCAGCCTGACCAACATAGTGAAACCCTGTCTCTACTAAAAATACAAAATTAGCCAGGCATGGTAGCAGGTGCCTGTAATCCCAGCTACTTGGAAGGCTGAGGCAGGAGAATTGCTTGAACCTGGGAGGTGGAGGTTGCAGCGAGCTGAGATGGTGCCACTGCACTCCAGGCTGGGCAACAAGAGCAAAACTCTGTCTGAAGAAAAAATTAAAAATAGAATCAAATAAAAAATAAAACCCCCTCCCCCCCTCCCCCGCCCACCACCACGGGTCTCCCTCTCCCTCTCTTTCCATGGTCTCCCTCTGATGCCGAGCCAAAGCTGGACTGTACTGTCACCATCTCTGCTCACTGCAACCTCCCTGCCTGATTCTCCTGCCTCAGCCTGCTGAGTGCCTGAGATTGCAGGCGCGTGCCGCCACGCCTGACTGGTTTTCATATTTTTTTGGTGGAGACGGGGTTTCGCTGTGTTGGCCGGGCTGGTCTCCAGCTCCTAACCGCGAGTGAGCTGCCAGCCTTGGCCTCCCGAGGTGCCGGGATTGCAGATGGAGTCTCGTTCACTCAGTGCTCAATGTTGCCCAGGCTGGAGTGCAGTGGCCTGATCTCGGCTCGCTACAACCTCCACCTCCCAGCCGCCTGCCTTGGCCTCCCAAAGTGCTGAGACTGCAGCCTCTGCCTGGCCGCCACCCCGTCTGGGAAGTGAATAGCGTCTCCGCCTGGCCGCCCATCGTCTGGGATGTGAGGAGCCTCTCTGCCCTGCTGCCCAGTCTGGGAAGTGAGGAGCGCCTCTTCCCGGCCACCATCCCATCTAGGAAGTGAGGAGCATCTCTGCCCGGCCGCCCATTGTCTGAGATGTGGGGAGCGCCTCTGCCCCGCCGCCCCGTCTGGGATGTGAGGAGCACCTCTGCCCAGCCGCGACCCCGTCTGGGAGGTGAGGAGTGTCTCTGCCCAGCCGCCCCGTCTGAGAAGTGAGGAGCCCCTCCGCCCGGCAGCCGCCCCGTCCGGGAGGTGGGGGGCAGCCCCCGCCCGGCCAGCCGCCCCGTCAGGGAGGGAGGTGGGGGGCAGCCCCCGCCCAGCCAGCCGCCCCGTCCGGGATGTGGGGGGCGCCTCCGCCCGGCTGGCGCCCCGTCCGGGAGGTGGGGGGCGCCTCTGCCCGGCCGCCCCTTCTGGGAAGTGAGGAGCCCCTCTGCCCGGCTGCCACCCCGTCTGGGAGGTGTACCCAACAGCTCATTGAGAACGGGCCATGATGACGATGGCGGTTTTGTCGAATAGAAAAGGGGGAAATGTGGGGAAAAGATAGAGAAATCAGATTGTTGCTGTGTCTGTGTAGAAAGAAGTAGACACAGAAGACTCCATTTTGTTCTGTACTAAGAAAAATTCTTCTGCCTTGGGATGCTGTTGATCTATGACCTTACCCCCAACCTGGTGCTCTCTGAAACATGTGCTGTGTCCACTCAGGGTTAAATGGATTAAGGGCTGTGCAAGATGTGCTTTGTTAAACAGATGCTTGAAGGCAGCATGCTCGTTAAGAGTCATCACCACTCCCTAATCTCAAGTACCCAGGGACACAAACACTGCGGAAGGCCCCAGAGTCCTCTGCCTAGGAAAACCAGAGACCTTTGTTCACTTGTTTATCTGCTGACCTTCCCTCCACTATTGTCCTATGACCCTGCCAAATGCCCCTCTGTGAGAAACACCCAAGAATGATCAATTAAAAAAAAAAAATACAAATCAAAACCAAAAAAATAAAAAAATAAAAAAATAAAAAAAATAAATACTTACTGAAAAAAAAAACAAAAAAAAAAACCTGAGCCACTCTTGCTGAGTGCTCATATGGTACCAAATTTATCTATTATGTATAAGGCAAGAAATTTACTTCCCCAATGTTATTACTATCATTAGCTTACTTTTTTTTTTTTTTGAGATGGAGACTTGCTCAATCACCCAGGCTGGAGTGCAATGGTGCGATCTCGACTCACCGCAACCTCCACCTCCCAGGATGAAGCGATTCTCATGCCTCAGCCTCCTGAGTAGCTGGGATTACAGGCTAGTGCCACCACGACTGGCTAATTTTTATATATTCATAGAGACGGGGTTTCACCATGTTGCCCAGGCTGGTCTCAAACTCCTGACCTCAGGTGATACACCCACTTTGGTGTCCCCCAAAGTGCTGGAATTAAGGTGTGAGCCACTGCACCCGCCCAGCTTACTCTTAATATTTAAAAATATAAATTTGTGATTGCCTATGTGTATTTTTCATATACATGCAACATACCAACTGAAACATCTGCTATATTCAGTAACACAGCAAACTTCATTTTTCATAGGCATACTAATGAAACAATTTTTATGATGTACTTGGGATCCTTCATTTCTCTTATTTGCCACTAGATGGCTGTCTTGAAAAAATATGACATTAAATAGAATGTAGGAATAAGGAAGTCATATACAAAGTAGTAAATTACTAATTAAAATCATGAAAAGTGAAACATAGCCACCAACGAACAAGATTTAAAAATCCAAAGAAGCAAAATTCAGAGATTACCAGTATATTACCTATATAGGGACTATTCTCTATTGCTCTGACAAATGAGCAAAAATTTAAATACCAGAAAATTTAGAACTCTTAATAAAATATTTAAAACCAATTAGAATGATCTGTTTGCTAAAGACACATTATGCTGAATAAAGTCCCTTTGTAAAGCATAACAATTATTTCAAAGATGTAAATAATACTTTGTATGTTTTAAAATGGCTCTTTATGCCAACTATTCAAAAAATATAGAACACTATCAATATTTTATATGAATTTATGAAGTATACTTTTAAAAAGTATTGGCTGTAATCACATTTCAAAAACAGTTTCAGTTGGGTGCGGTGGCTCACGTGTGTAATCCTAGCACTTTGGGAGGCCAAGACAGGAGGACTGTCTGAGCTCAGGAGCTTGAGACCAGCCTGAGCAACACAGTGAAACCCTGTCTCAACTAAAATACAAAAAATTAGCCAGGCATGGCGGCGTGCACCTGTAGTCCCAGCTACTTGGGAGGCTGAGGCAAAATTAATCGAACCCCGGAGGCAGAGGTGCCATGAGCTGAGATCACACCACTGCACTCCAGCCTGGGCAACAGAGTAAGCTTACTCTGTCTCCAAAAAACAAACAAACAGTTTAAAAAATTGATTTGCTTATCAAAATAATATTGCTTTCCATATAGAAAATAAATGTTAAACCTGTCATAACTAAGAAAATATAAAATCAAGAGTTAATCAAAATTAACTCTTGGGCTAGCAAATATTTAAGACTAATAATCTCTAAGAAGATATTTCACACTACTGTTTTTGGAAACATAAATTGCCATAATCTTTTCTGGAGGATAGTTTGAACCTATCAATTTAAAATGTGTTGATTCTTTGATCCAGCAATTTCACTTCCAGAAATTTACCCTACCAGTATACTCCCCACAAGGATACACGGATGTATGTAAAAGGCAACAATATACCAATCTGGTTAAAGATGTTACAAATCCATACTATGGAATTATGTAGCCATGAGAAAGAATAAGGTTGATCTATATGAAATGATATGGAAACATGTCCACAATAATAGAGGGAAAAGGGACCGGCAACCAGGGAGTGTGTATGCGATTTTAAGTATTAAAAATGCATGTATGTGCATAGAAGAATGTCAGAAAGATTATATATCAAATTTTAATCTTAATAATAATTACCTAGTGGAGTATTAATTAGGGAAATGAGACAGCTACAGAGATACAAGATAGAAAGTTTTAGTTTTTAAACTTCTATATTTTAATGATAAAACAAATAGAAATATTGGATCTAAACTAGACACTGCTAACTTAATTTTTTACTACTATACCAAGAATCCAGACCAAAGTTCATTCCTTCCCGAAAGGCCAGATAAACACTTAATCTCTCCCAGCCCCATTCCTCTGCCATCTACCAAGGCTAGCTGCTATTTCTTTTCTTTAAAAAAAAAAAAAAAAACAACCTATGGGGTATCAACTAGCTGCTATTTCTATCACACCGAAAGGGTCCTGGGAAACAGTCAATCCCTTGCCTCACTTGGACAAAGATTTCCTCAGAAAGATCACCACCAATCCAGGCCATTGCTGACTCCTTCTAACAAAGTCTATTCCCACTGTCCTTTAAGGAACACATAAACAAAACCAAACCTCAAATACTTGTAAGAAACAGGCAAGTAATGTACATTAATGAAGTGGACAAAGAGTAGGGTGGGCAAGTGAGAGAGCACATGGTGCATACCTCTTCTAAAGGGGGCAATGTCTCTGGGTTGGGGACAATAAATCTTAACTCACCTCATATGGAACAATGAATAAGTTTCTAATGTGTCTATAACAGAAACATTAAAGAGCAATCATCTCTAAGCAAAAAAGGACTTTTAACAAAGTAATGTTGTTACTTTGTAACAAGGGACTTTTAACAAAGTAATGTTACTATATATGTGTAGTGCTATGTATGTGTAGACTTAACATCTATCTGTCCTGTTCTGCACTATATGATCTAGTTTTTTTCCTGGGATGGAGTATATAAACCTTAGTGAACCCTGCTTATGAACATGAAAAGTCTTAATTCTACCTGCTTAACATGAGAAGTGGGGGGAGGGAAATAGTTCCATATGACATTGGAAGTACCCAGGGTCTTCACAGAATTTTCCTGATCATCTCCCAGAGTAGGCTGGACTGTTGTTACTCAACTCTGGATAATTAAACCAAGAAGGAACTTAGGCTCAGTATTGCAAGACTGGATTATTCAGAGAGCTAGAAATACAGATTTTTTTTTTTTTAAACTAGATTTTTACTTGAGACACAGATTCACAGTCTTCAACTTCAAAGCTAACCCAACAACTCTATGCTTAGATAGTCAGTTTCCTAACAGGAGATATGCTTCTTTAGTGAAGGGCCTACCCCTTATTCACCTTTAAATCCCACCTCCCCCTAATCCCCCCCACTGCTTATACAGAAAAAATCATTCACTTAATACACATCTGTGGAAGGGGAAGGGAGGACAGATGAACCTTAAGGGCAGGGACTGAACTGATAATAAAAGCTTTCGTGGCACTGAAAAATATCTGAGAAGCAGCAGCACAATAACTAATGATTTTTTTTAAAATGTTACAACACGTGTCAAAGGTGATTTCAATAAATTTTATACATCTGCAAATTAACTTATCTAGTTATTTGGAACTAATAAGAAAATGTCAGTCTTCTATTTTGCTCTCCTATATAATAGCAATTAAAAGGCCAATTACCTGTAATAAAATAAATAATAAAGAAAAAAATCTATAGACTAGTTGAAGTCCAAACTAATAGTGATATAGTATCCTATGCTACAGACCATGGTTCCACTCCATCTAGCCTACAAACTGTCTGACATTACTCTTCCCACTATCCTCAATATCCTCACATAAGAAACCCAACAGGTTTATTTCTTATCTTGGTCCAAGCCTACCACTTGCCTTCCTACTTGTCTATTCTCAAGGAAAAAAAAAATCACACAATCATCATTACAAACCTCATGTGGCACTGAGCTTTCTGTATGAGGCTATTCTGCTTTGAGACTGATGACAATACCTCTCTGTCTAAGAGGATCATGCATGCTCTATTAGTTTACTTCTCTGTCTTATATCTCAATTTTTCCCTTAACATATCCTTATGTTTTACCTACAATCCCTTTGTTTTCCTCTCTATTGCTGTGGAGTCAAAGGATATGTATATTACAGATATAAGACAACTGTACACATTCAGTGCCCACTGAACACTGATCAACCTACTATAGGTTTTCTTTAAAAAATTTTTTTTTTTTTTTTTTTTTTTTTTTTGCGACAGAGTCTCACACTGTCACCCAGGCTGGAGTGCAGTGGCATGATCTTGGCTCACTGCAACCCCCACCTCCCAGGTTCAAGCGATTCTCCTGCCTCAGCCTACCAAGTAGCTGGGATTACAGGTGCCCGCCACCATGCCCAGCTAATTTTTTGTATTTTTAGTAGAGAGAGGAGTTTCACTACGTTGGCCAGGCTGGTCTCAAACTCCTGACCTCGTGATCCGCCTGCCTCGGCCTCCCAAAGTGCTGGGATTACAGGCGTGAGCCACAGGCACCCAGCCAATCTACTATAGTTTTATCTAAATTCTTTAAATATACACGCCCTGTTTCTTGATCAACAACTTCTAATTCTCCTACCCTGTTTCCAACTTCCTTTTGAAATTGTAAGTCCCTCAAAATGCAAAATTGCAAAATTCCCATTTGGATCATGATTCCATTCTCAGAATTTTGTAGTCATAAACTATACAAATATGTGAATACTATGCTTTATACCAAACTAGAAGTGAAAAGACAATGTCTCAGAGAGAAAATCAGGTTTTACATTAAATAGGCAAATAAATACGTACTCAAAATGATATATAGCATAGATGTGCATATATATATTCTATATAGAATTTATATGACAAAGTATTTCCAGAGATAAGTCACAAAAATTCTATAAAGTTACTTAAATTAGCCAGTTTAAAAGATGTGCAAGTATCTTGAAGTCAGACAAGATTGAAGTTAAGGCCAAAAGCTGACAAATATAGATATTTTACTAAACTGTTAAGCCACCACTATCTTTCCCACAATTTAGCCAAAGCATTTAAAAGATGTATATTATTTAAAACAGAAACTAGGTGCAATCAGTTTACATATAATTCTAAAAGCTACTTAGAATCAAGTTGCCACCACTCAAGAACATACCAAAAATGTAAGATTGACAATGATCTCTTCACTATCTAAGAGAAAAGGAAATCAAAGACATTCTAATTAAAAATTAATTTCTCAACTTAAAAAATAATTACTAATGAAAGAAAACATACTCACCTCTTCGATTAACTTTTCATTTGGTGATGATGTACAAAGACAGACAAGGTAAGTTTGCTTAAAACTACCTTTTATGCCAATCTCTGGATGGTCAGAACACAGCTTTGCTAGAGCAGTTGCTTGACTTAACTGATTTGTTTTGATTAGATGTTTAATTCTCATATCCAACAAGATGGGACCCTCAAAAGCTAAAAATTCATTCACTTTAAAAAACAAGACATAATAGATTATTAACATTTGGTAATAATTCATTTGCAATACAAACACTTATAAGAAATATTTTTAAACACGGGAACTAAAATGCTTTTTTTCAATTTTCTATTATTGCTAGTAAGGCTATCACAAAAGACTTGACCTTATAAGGAAGAAGAGATTATATTGCTAACTTTTAAAAGTTAAGTACTTTTGGCCCTTACATAAGGGACCATTTAGAATGAGCTGAATAAACTTGTTGATGATGAAAATAGTTCTGTGTTAAATGCTAATAGTCAATGTTATTAAAATTACACTAATTTTTTTTCCTACAGCAGTTATTCTTCAACACCAGCAGTTAGCATCCCTAAAATCTGTAATGCTAGGGCATTACAACCTTCCATGATGAGTAACCACAAAAAGCTACTGGGACATTCCAGAAGAAGAGATTCAACTAATATTTTGTTCAATACTGATGGTATATTTTTCATTTTACAAAGCTGAAATCTGACTTTTAAAAATAGATGTTTTATAATGAATCAAAATATCTACAGAAAAATAAATAAGATGGGAGAAAAGTTTGCCAAAGGATAAAACTTCTGTGGGTTTTATGTCGTTATTTTTAAAACATCAATGAATAAACTCAAAACAGTCACTTATGCATAAAACATTTCTACTTTGTTCAAACCTCTGACTATCCCCTAGTGCTTGTTTGGTCATCTACAAATAAGAATTAATATTTTTATTTTTTTGTATTTATGAAGGAGAATTTAAATTTTAACAAGTTTAAATTTTTCCTAAGTGTTCTTTACCAGAATAGAAATCATGTTTAAAAATTTATTTGACAATGGCTAGCCTGAAACCTTGGGAAGGCTTTTAGTAATAACATTTAAAATGCTCCATGAATAAAACACAGTATCTTCTCTGCTTGTTAACAGACTGAAAGATACATCTGGTAAGTAATTTGCAGGTTAGAATACAGAAAATGAGAGATGTTCTTTACTTCTTGTAATATCCTTTGTTTCCCTCTAGTACTTTCATTTTTAGATCTAACTGTACTCCACTATAGAAAAGATTCTTCTATAAAATGCTATGATCATGGCTCGTTCGTATTAAAACCATAAACATATAAGCAATAGAACACAAGATCTCAAATCTAATCCTTTTCTTGAAGTCTAGACCTTTTCACCTGCTACCCTCTATTCTTTACATTACACTAAAAGGCATAAAGGGTAAGCACAGATAAATAAAGCATATGTTTCTGGTGCCTCTGACTACATGTCTTTATGAGATAAAGGGCATTACTTTTCTTTTTTAATATGCATTATCCTATTAGGACAATTACAATGCAGCTACAGTTTAGTTCACTGCCAAAGCAAAAGATTTTAAATATAAGACTAAAAAACAAAGTTATAATAAAGTTATTCTGGCTATCAAGAGCTTTAGTTTCCTAATTCAACAATTTTCTCCAAAGGAAACTCTAGAGATACAAAGTCTGGGAATTATTGCAAATATTCTCACAAAAAAGTCATAATCAACAGACTCTAAAAGATCATGGTGAAGAAATAACTTAAAGGTGGGAAGTATTTCACAAAACTGATGGTCCCAATCTCAAATAGGCCCTGCATTCTCAAATAGCAGCATTTAAGTTAGAACGACAAATTGTGTAATTTTTGCATTAAATCAATGTAGAAAAATATTAATATTGCAAATTTCAAAGCCATAGGCTTTTGTTTGTCTCTTAATGATGGGAAACCACTGCCACACTTAGGGCAAAATGGATTTCAAAAATACACAGAATATTTGAGTAGAAGGAAATTTATAGATCATTTTGTCTGTTCTATCATTTGGCAGATGAGTAAACTGAGGCTCAGAGAAGGCAAGTGACTTCCTAGGGACATAAAGCCAGTTAATGACATAGCTAGCAGTAGAATGAGTCTTCTGACTTCTAGCTTTATTCAGTGTGAGATAAGAAAAAGAATTTTTTTTTTCTATTTGACTACTGGGTCTACTTCTCATTGGAATGGCACCTTACGGCAGTAAAAACCTGTGAAGTAGCATCAGCCTTTAAAGGAAGATAATTATATATTCTGAAGTTCATGATTCAAATGGATCAAAAGTGGGTTACACTCAATTCAGTCCTATTGAAAGCTCACTTCTCTCCCTCTACTTCTTCACTACTTTTTTTTCCCACTCCTCTGCATCTTTCTCTATTTCTCTGCAATCCAAGATGTTTTTCCTTATAATGTTACAATATTGCAACAAAGACTGTTTTCATGCTTCTCAGACTTATCTTTGAGTAGCTTAGACGTATCAAATTTCACTCCCTAGTCTGCTTTTCCCACTAGCATCCCACAAAGTATAAAATATTTATAATTTTACTCATGTGTCACCTTTTTATGTTTTCTCTATATTCACAGACTTCAACAGAAAAGCAGGCTTTACTATATTTGGGCCTACCAAGAAAGCTATGTGACATAGATAACACTACTTCACTTGGCAATATAAATAAATGATATTTAGCCAATTTGATTAAAAATGTAAAAGAGCCTTCTTCCTATGTCACTTTCTTTTTTTTTTTTTTTTAAGATGGAGTCTCTCTCTGTCACCCAGGTTGGAGTGCAGTGGCGCAATCTCGGCTCTCTGCAAGCTCTGCCTCCCGGGTTCATGCCATTCTCCTGCCTCAGCCTCCCAAGTAGCTGGGACTACAGGCGCCCGCCACCACGCCCGGCTAATTTTTTGTACTTTTAGTAGAGACGGGGTTTCACCGTGTTTGCCAGGATGGTCTTGATATCCTGACCTCGTGATCCGCCCGCCTCAGCCTCCCAAAGTGCTGGGATTACAGGTGTGAGCCCTCACACCTGGCCATGTCACCTTCATAATATTAAAAGGAAACTACTAATTCCTACATTAAAGATAATTAAATACAAAATATGAGTTGATTTTCTGTGATAAATAATTACACAAGAATTAATTGTGTACTATGTACCACAGGTTACACTAGGTCCTAGATTCCCCCTAAAGTGGGGTCAACTCATTTACTGGGTTCCTATTCTCATGCCCAGATTTGCACATGATTTCCTTTGCAGCATCTTTGACTAGCTGTTTCAAAAGCATCTCAAACTCAGCATACAAAATCTCTACACCACATTACGTGTCATCTCCACATTTCCATCTATTCAGTTGTGCTCAAGGCAGAAACCTAGGAGTCTGCCTTAAAAATGCTCTCTCCTACCTCCTTTTCACCCAGACATCAATCTATCACCTAGTTGTGTCACTTCTAATGCTTAAATACTCAATTCCATTAACTCTTCTTCATCTCCACTTCCATATTGCTCCCCCAACCCAACCCAACCCAGCCCAAATCACTAATCAGACTACTTCGTAGAAATCTGCTAGTCTTCTCCATCTACTCTTACCACCTCCATCACTTCACTAGAATCCAGGGTGCATCTGGTATTACTTTAAAGCACACACTTGATTGTCTTCCCTGTTTAAAACCTTCTAGTGGTTCGATTGCTTTCAAAGCAAGGATCACTTATCCTTTTTAAAAATACTTAATTTGTATTCTCTCTTAGAAATAATTCAACAATTAGGCTGGACACGGTGGCTCACACCTGTAATCCCAGCACTTTGGGAGGCCAAGGCAGGTGGATCACCTGAGGTCGAGAGTTTGAGACCAGCCTGACCAACATGGAGAAACCGTGTCTCTACTAAAAATACAAAATTAGCTGGGCGTGGAGGCGCATGCCTGTAATCCCAGCTACTCGGGAGGCTGAGGCAGGAGAATTGCTTGAACCCGGGAGGCGGAGGTTGCAGTTAGCCGAGACTGCGCCATTGCACTCCAGCCTGGGCAACAAGAGCAAAAACTCCGTCTCAAAAAAGAAAAGAAAGAAAGAAACAATTCAGTAATTAGGCAAGAAAAATAAAAGACATTGAGATCGAAAAGAAGTAAAATCATCTGTTAGCAGATGACATGATCTTGTATGTAGAAAGCCCTAAAGATCCCATTTAAAAACTACTGCAACTAATAAACAAATTTGGTAAAGTTGCAAGATATAAAAATCCACACATAAATATCAGTTGCATCTATACACTAACAATGAACAGTTCAAAAAGGAAATTAAGAAAATAATTCCATTTACAATTGCAACAAAAACAATAAAATAAGAATAAAGCTAACCAAGGAGGAGGCGAAAGACCTGTAGACTAAAGATTATAAAACATTGTTAAAAGAAATGAAATGCATAAATAATTGGGAAGGTATCTTGTGTTCATGGATGATAAGACTTAATATTATTAAGATATCCATACTAGGCAAAGCAATCTATAGACTTAACACAATCTCTATGAAAATCTCAATGGCATTTTTTTTTTTGCAGAAATAGAAAAATGCATCCTAAAATTCATATAGAATCTTTAAGCCAAAATAACTGACAAAGAACAACAAAGTTGAAGGTCTCACACTTCCTGATTCAAGATGTATTACAGAGCTCAAGTAATCAAACACTGATGATACTGGCATAAAGACAGACATGTGGACCAATGCAATAGAAAAGAGTCCAGAAATAAACCCTATCATATATGGTCAAATGATCTTTGACAAGGGTGCCAAGGTGACTCAATGGGGAAAGAACAGTCTCTTCAACAAATGGTGCTGGAAAAATTAGATACCTAGATGCAAAAGAATGTAGCTGGACCCTATTCCTGCACCATATACAAACATTAACTCAAAACGGATTAAAGACTTAGATGAAAAATCCAAAATTACAGAACTCGTAGAAGAAACCATAGAGAAAAGCTTTATGACAATAGACTGGCAATGATTTCTTGGCTATGACACCAAATGTGTCATAGGCAACAAAAGCAAAAATAAAACTACATCACACTTAAAAACTTTTGTGCAAAGGACACAACACAGTAAAAAGGCAACCTTTTCACCAGAGTGAAAAGGAATGAGAGAAAATATTTGCAAATCATATCTCTGATAAGGGATTAATATCAAGAATATATAAAGAGCTCCTTTAACTCAACAACAACAAAAAAATCCAGTTAAAATATGGACTAATAACTTGAATAGATATTTCTCAAAAGATAACATACGAATGACCAACAAGCATACGAAACATCAAAAATCATCAGAGAACTGCAAATGAAAATCACAATGAGATATCACCTCACACCCAGTAGGATGACTACTACGAAAAAAACAGAAAACAAGTGTTGGTGAGGATGTGGATTAACTGGAACCTTCGTACAATACTGTTAGG
The DNA here is from genome assembly GCF_028858775.2 of Pan troglodytes. NCBI lineage: Eukaryota > Metazoa > Chordata > Mammalia > Primates > Hominidae > Pan > Pan troglodytes. The sequence goes on along the minus strand of NC_072403.2, from coordinate 99,224,990 downwards.
ACTGTAAAATGATGTAACCTCTATGGAAAACAGTACAGAAGTTCCTCAAAAAATTAAAAATACAGCTACCATACGATCCAGCTATCCCACTTCTGGTTATACCCAGAAGAACTGAAAGCAGGCTCTTGAAGAAGCGTTTGTATGCCCATGTTTATAGTAGCACTACTCACAATAACCAAGAGGTGGAAGCAATCCAAATGTCCAACTACGACAGATAAATAAACAAAATGTGGTATAAACATATAATGGGATATTATTCAGCATTAAAAAGGAAGCAAATCCTTTCACATGCTACCACACGGATGAATCTTGAGGACATTATGCTAAGTGAAATAAGTCAGTCATAAAAAGAAAAATATGATATGATACTGTTTATATAAGGTATCTAAAGTACTCAAAATTATAGAAACAAAAAGTAGGGTAGTGGTTACAGGGGCTGAAGGCTAAGGGAAAAGGGGAGTTGTTGTTTAATGGGTATAGTTTTCACCTTGGGGTTCAAGATGAAAAAGTTCTGAAATATGTTTACAACAATGTGAATGTATTTGACATTACCAAACTTAAAAACAGTTAAGACGGTACATTTTATCTTGCGTGTGTGGTTTTTTTTTACCACAATTAAAAATATATTTAAAAAGACACAATTCAGCATTGTTGGTCAAAAAAAAATCCAAATTAAGACATTTAATAAAACACAATGCTTCAAGTTCTAGAATACTGGTTGCCCAGAGAGTCTAATTTAATTGGTATGAGGTAGGGCCCTGGCACTGGTCTATCTAAAACCTCTCCAGGTAATTCTAATTATAGCCAGGATTGAGACTACTGCTCATGGTAACTTCCAAATGACCAATTAGGGATAATCAACTTTGACCCCACCTCTCACCCTTTCCTGAAGAAAGATGTTACATTTTCAGGAAATAGAATTAACTTTCAAAGATTAGAAAGTATTTCATATCATAGATGAACTTAGTATGCTACAATTTTTGCGTAAAATAAGATTTAATTATGAGTATTAGATTTAACTAAATTCTGACAGATTTTTCCATGTAACATTATAAAATATACGCATTAAAGCCAGGCATGGTGGCACACGTTTGTAATGCCAGCACTCTGGGAGGCCAAGGCAGGTGGATCACCTGAGGTCAGGAGTTTGAGACCAGCCTGGCCAACATAGTGAAACCCCGTCTCCACTAAAAATATAAAAAATTAGCTGGGCATGGTGGTGCATGCCTGTAGTCCCCGCTGCTCGGGAGGCTAAGGGAGGAGAATTGCTTGAACCCAGGAGGCGGAGGTTGCAGTGAGGCAAGATCACGCACTGCACTCCAGCTTGGGCGACAGAGGGAGACTCCATCTCAAAAAAAAAAAAAAATCTATATATCTATATATCTATATATATAGATATATATACACACACTAAAAAATAATGTCCTTGTCTAGGAGCTTTAAGAAACCAAAGAGTGCGTTTAAAAATCCTTTTCAGTAAAACTGAAAACTTTGGGTCATATAATTAAATACTTATATTTAATTATAAGATAGTAGGGTATAATCTGCATGTAATCAGAGCTGACCTCACCCTATTTACCTGGGCAACATTAGTTATCGCTAGCTCTCTCCTCCCATCCCCTCTCCTGCTAAAATATTATTGCATCTTAGGTATGCTAATATCTAGCAAACTAAGAGCAATTTTTCCATTTTCACTTTAAAATGCAAAGTTTATTACTAAAATAAGGGCTTATTTCCCACAAAACCATGAATGATTTGTAAGTATCATGGAAAATCTAAAGCTTTAGAAATTTCCTTTGAAAACAAAAGAGTTCTGGGGGGAAAAAAGAGAACTGCAGTGCTCAAGATGCAAGAAAGGACTGGCAAGCTGACAAAACTGCAATTTATGCAATTGCAAATTAACCCAATATAGAAGTAGAGGGAAAGTGCCTAAAAAATTCAGTGTGACTATAATAGGGAGTTGTCTTAGAGCTTAGATTTTAAAATAATACATACAAAAGAAGGAAAAACAGGTTTAAGACCAAGGATGCACCATGAGTGTCAGACACCTGGTACTAACAACCTATGCAAAATGTTAATAAAAGTAAAACCCAAGATGACACCTAACTCACCAAAAATGCTGAGAACAATAAAACTGAGCATGGTGAGACCTTCTTGGGAAAGTCTGCTACTTGGGTTTGATTATGTACTATTTATGATAGCAGAGAAAGGTATATTTCTTCTACTCTTACTATTCTACTTCTTTGATAAGCTTAAGATTTAAGAGTAGAACACACCATAGAATAAGTGAAAACAGATGGCAAAATGTAATTTTCAAAACGGGGCTGATGGTACTTCTTGCAAAACTGTAGAAATGGCAACAGATGTAATCCTGAATAAGAGTTTAAAAATTAATTATATTAAAAAAGATGGGTTGTGATTGTTCAGAAAAAGAAGTGAGACTAGTAAGAGCCAAGATGAATTCACTAAACATAAATTAAGTTACACTTTTCACAGAAATTCATCTCAAAATGGATCATATACCCATATGTAAAATGTGAAACTATAAAATTTCTAGAAAAGACCATAGAAAAATCTATATGGCCTTGGATTTGGCGATGAGATTTTAGATAAAATACCAAAAGCATGATCCAGGGAAGAAAAAACTGGGAAGTAGGACTTTATGAAAATGTAAAACTTCTGCTAAGTTGCTCTTAAGAGAAAGGACAAGCCACAAGAGGATTCTTTCACAAGAGGGAAAGAAAAGATTTGCAAAACACATATCTGAAAAAGAACTTGTACCCAAAATATACAAAGAACTGTTAAAACTCAACAATAAGAAAACAAACAACCCAATTAAGAAATAGGCAAGAGATCTGAACAGATGCCTCACCCAAGATATACAGATGGCAAATATGCATATGAAAAGATGTTCAGAATCATTTGTCATTACAGAAATGCAAATTAAAATAACAATGTGATATCACTACATGCCTATTAGAATGGCTAAAATTCCAAAAACGGACAATACCAATTGCTGGTAAGGGTATGGGGCAAAAGGAATTATTCATTGCTGATGAGAATACAAAATGGTACAGGCACTTTAGAAGACAGTTTTTTTTTCAAAGCTATACACAGTCTTACCATATGACATAGCCATCATACTCCTATGTATTTTCACCCAACTGATCTGAAAACTGACATCCACACAAAAACCTGCATGCAAATGTTTATAACGGCTTTATTCAAATCACCAAAAACTGGCAGCACATACATCAAAAACAGCATCCATTACATGGCTGTACCACAGTTTGTTTAGCCATTCACCTTTAACAGGTGAATGGATACTGTGGTATAGCCATATAATGGAATATTATTTAGTGATAAAAAGGAATGAGCTAATAGCTCATTGGTTTAACAGACACGTAAAGCCCTGGATGAATGTTAAATATACAATGCTATGTGAAAGAAGCTTGAATGAAAAGCTTTAATTACGTGACATTCTGAAAAAGGCAAAACTATAGAGATGGCAGATAGATAAGTAGTTGTCAAGTGTTTGGGAGAAGGCTGGATAGATGAAACACAGTTTTTTTCTTTTTTTTTTTTTAGGGAGTGAAACTACTATGTATACTACTGTAATGGACACACGACACTATTTTCATTTGTCAAAATCTATAAAACTATACAACACAAAAGAGGGAATCTTAAGGTATGCAAATTGAAAAAAACGTTATTTAGGAGGTTCAGGAAGCCCAAGATGGAATACAGAATACAACAAAATATATTACAAATGTATGAAAAGAACCTCACTGAAAGGAATGGAGAAATAAGGTGCTGACCTAAGTAACTTTGGAAATGAGTGGAGAATGTAAGAATAAAGTAAAAAAGAACTGTACAAAAGCACTGTACTGTAATTAATAAAGTTTTTTCCTATAGGGGTATACTAGGATTAAGTAAATGGATGGCCAATGGTGGAAAAAGCTAGTCTGAAAGGCTACATACTGTATGATTCCAATTATATGACATTTTGTTGAAGTGGGAGGTCACAGATAAGCAAGGGAAGGAGGCTACAGTGATCTTTGTGTTAATGAATTAGACTTGGAGACATCAGTAAGAATTCATATTTAGTTTAATATAGATCTTGGTTTCTAATACCATTCTCCAACAAAAGGAGCAAGTCCTCCCTAGAGAAATGGTTGATTCCAGGACTCAGGCAGGAAATACGCCAGATGAGCCTGGAGCATATTACAGTGCCAGAAAGCAAGGAAGTAATCACACAAAAAACAAAACCCATTGATGAGGGACACAAGAGTCAAAGGAAAGAGCTGCCAACACTGGAAGAAACTGAGCAACAAAATAAAGTAGTATCAGATTATGACCAAAGTATAAAATAAATATATATAAGGCCATACTAATATAAATGACTGATTGAAAAAATAAATAGGGAGGAGACAAATCTCCTGTGTAGAATTCCAGATAACATGTAGATACTGCTTCCTCAAGGAGGTGGAGCATAACTTCCCACTTCAAGTATGGGCTGCACATAGTAATTTCATTCTAAAGAATATAGCATGGAAAGGGAGAAAAGAGTAACTTCACAGTGGAGAAACCTGACACATGCTGCCACAGCTAGGTGGTCTAGGTTCACATCAACAGTGATAAGTCGGCTGGGTGTAGTGCTCATGCCTGTAATCCCAGCATTTCGGGAGGCCGAGGCAGGTGGATCACTTGAGGTCAGGGACTCGAGACCAGCTTGGCCAACAAGGTGAAACCCCATCTCTACCAAAAAATACAAAGAAGTTTAGCCAGGCATGGTGGCACATGCCTGCGGTCCCAGCTACTCGGGAGGCTGAGGTGGGAGAATCGCTTGAACCCAGGAGTTGGAGGTTGCAGTGAGCTGGGATTATGCCACTGCACTCCAGCCTGAGTGATGGTGTGAGAGACCCTTTCTCAAAAAACAAACAAACAAACAAAAAACCTCAAAAAACCTCAAAACAGTGATAAGTCATGTTGACAACAGATACCCTTTATATAATGTGATGGCAATGGTACTTTACCTTTCTGGTCTTCCTCCTCAAAACCCATAACCCCAGTCTAATCATGAGAACAACATCAGACAAATCTCAATTGAGGGACACTCTACAAAATACCTGACCAGTACTCCTCAAAACTGTCAAGGTCATCAAAAACAAGGAAAGTCTGAAAAACTGTCACAGCCAAGAGGAGCCTAAGGAGACATGACGACTAAATGTAATGTGGTATCCTGGATGGAATCCTGGAATAGAAAAAGGACATTAGGTAAAAACTAAGGAAATGTGAATAAATTATGGATTAATTAATAACAAAGTATAAATATTAGTTTATTAATTGTGACAAATGTACCAAACTAATGTAAGATATTAATGAGAGTGAAAATGGGTTCAGGGTATATGGAAACTCTTCACAATTTTTCTATAAATTTAAAACTATTCTAAAATAAAAACTTTTATGTAAAAAATAAATTAGGTCAGACTAACCTCAGTATTGAATAATCTTACGTAAAAGAACTTTAGCCAAACATTTGTCAAAAACAAGGAAAGTCTGAAAAACTGTCACAGCCAGTTTTTCACAGCCACAAACACTTGTTATGGTCTTTCACCAAATCCTTTAGACAGAAAAGGAGAACCATGGGCCAGCATTATGGGAAAATAGGTATATTTGATAAAACAATAATAATCAACGGATATGGATGTAAGAACTAAAGGCAAGCAGAAAGATTTTTTAAGTATCCCAGAAGCTTGATTTCTGGACATGACCTTTTTATGGTTATGATGAAGAACCTGGATGCCAATATGGTATATGAAAATGAAGTCTGCAAAACGAGAGGAAATTGGGAAGGACAAAATCCTTGAATAACAAAATCAGGATTAAAAAGAATCTTGACAAGTTGGGGAGACAGAATGGATCTAATATGGTAAAATTACACAGGAAGAAAAAGGTAATACACTTGTACACCAAAAGAAAAAGTACACAAACGTAGATTGAGAAGACATAATTAAAAGTTAGCATTTATTTTTTAAAAATTTTAAATGATTTTAGTAACCTCATTGAGTTGTGAGAATTACATGGCTGCCCAAAAACGTAATGTCATCTTACATTTACACTAACTTAAGTATAAATTGTTAGCATGAAGAGAAAGAGGATACCTCTGACCTCAAAACTGGCCAGATCATATTTAGAGTACAGATGAAGTGCTGAGACTTACACATTTAAGAGAACTACAAAAACATAAAATGCACTCAAAAAAGAGGAATCACGATTGTAGATTTATAATCATGCCACATCAAGGTTTTTAGTCTACAAAAGAAGACTTCCATAAATATGTACACCTGCTATATATCCACAAAAATAAAAAATTAAAGAAAAGAAAAGAAGACTAAGTGTAGACATGATGGCAATCTTTAAAAATCTCAATTGCTACCAAGTGAAAGAGAGATTTATACTTTACTATGGCTTTAGAGGCAGCACCAAGTCCAAAAGCTGGAAGCTCCAAAAATTAGTTTTCACAATTTTCACAATGAAGATTTTCTAATCGCAGGCTAAGAATAGACTGAACTACATAAGTACCATACTCTAGAAGTGTTTGAGCAAAAGCTAATTTATCAGTGATGTTTTAGAGGGGAATTAAAATTGAGTAACAAATAATTGAGCATTAAGCACCTTTCCAATCCCAAGATTATGACTAAAGAGAGGCATAAGTAATATTTAAGTATGCCTAAAGTTCCTTTGATATTCAAAACCATCTACTTGACTTGTATTGGTTTAGTTATTAGAGCTACCTCACTCTAGGATACTCAAATGTTGAAGTGAAACCAGTATCTTTGAGTCCTGTCCACCCTTACTCTCCCAAATCAAAGAGTATTTCTCGGTTGAGCTGGGCTTTAGTAGGTCCAAAATCAGTCAATTGAAAAAAATAAACTAAAATAACTCAGAATTAATCAGATTATTCACTGTTCAAATACTACACCAAAACTTCAAAGGCTTCACTATAAACAAACGAATGAGTATAACCTATAGAGGTATACTTATTTTCTGGGCTCTTATTCTCTTCAAACTTGCTGCAGGCTAGATTATGGGTGCAAATCTCTCCATCATGTAACATCTCTCTGGTTGTTTCATGAGCTGTATTGTATTAGTTTGGCTACCTACAATCCATCTAATTTGCAGAAAACTCCCCTGGCTGCATAGTCCTAATTATTCCAGTGGCTATGACAGATGAAGGTCAAGAAATAAAGCAGCACAGAGATGGGCAGAGACATTGGTTAACAGATACAATGTTAGGCACAAACAAGTAAAGAAATCAAGCACATTATCTTTTCAAATAAAGTTGAAATCTCCGCTAGGATAAAGGTTCCTTTTTCCTGCTTTAGCATAATATGTGAATTTGGCAAAATGCTGTTCAGAAACTGACAATGGGAAAAGGAGTTACTCCTTTATTTAGAGTAGGTGCAACTCTATTTTATTAGGCTAGATGCAACAGGGCATAATAGGGAGAGGCTGAGGTCTGATTTTAATTCCTGGCTCTGCCTCTCATCACTGGTAATGTGGTATGAAAAAAATACTCATCTTTCTGAGCCTCTATTTTCTCATCTGAAAAACAGGGACAATAAGGATCCTATCTTTTTCAAAGCATTCACTATGATGGTTAAATAAAACCATGCATATAAAAGCACTTTCCAAACTGTGAGGAACTTGTAATTTGATATTATTACTAATATATCACATCTAATATTTCTAAAAGCTGAGAAGATCAGAAAGTATAATTTGGTGCTAGAACTAAAGCATACTGGTATTAATCTATTGGGAATAAAGTTAATATGGCAAGGCAAAAAAAAAAAAAATCTAAGATTCTCAACTTTTAAATTTATTGTTAGGCTGGGTGTGGTCAGTCATGCCTGTAATCCTAACACTATGAAAGGCTGAGGTGGGAGGATGGCTTGAGCCCAGGAGTTCGAGACCAGCCTGGGTAACACAGGGAGACCCTGTCTCTACAAAAAATAAAAATACAAAAATTAGCTGAGTGTGGTGGCATGTGTCTGCAGTCCCAGCTACTCAGGAGGCTGAAAGGATCACTTGAGTCTGGAAGTGAGGCTGCGGTGAGCCATGATCGCACCACTGCACTCTAGCCTGGGCCACAGAGCAAGACTCTGTCTCAATAAATAAGTAAATAAATAAATAAATTACTATTATTAAGTAATGAAAGGATCTCCTTCCAAGGTCTCGAGAACACTGTAGCTAATTTTTGGATATCCATGAAGGTAGGGGATACTAAAAATAAACCTCTTGTGAAAACTAAGAAACAAGTACACTGCTAGAACGATCAAGAAAGCATGGAGAAAATGGTGAAAACAGAAATCAAGTAGGAATAACCAACCTAAAGAGAAGTTTGAAGATTGGCTGGGAAGGCTTTGGGTAAATATCAAAGTACCAGAAGAGCTCACAAGCAATAGACTTAACACTCCCTTCTCATGGCCTTCATAACTTGCTATCACATAGCAAAACTTCCTAGAATTTGCCACTGATCAACAAGAAAAGCAGCAATAAATGACGGAAGAAGCTTACAGTGGTAAATACATGCTTTTCCATTAGATATATTACAATTTTTTTAAAAAATTTACTTCTTTAGTTAAATACCTTGGGAAAGGTTAGGGTGATATTTGGGCACATTTTCCTAAATAATCTCAAGAAAAGTATCTAGAATACAACTGTACTTTTCTTCAGGGTCTATATAAATTTTAAACTCTAAAAAACATTAAGTGTTATACATATAAGTAATTTAGCCATCTACTTTCAATAGGATACCAGGCTGAGCTCATATAAGAAAAACGCAGGGGATACAATAAGACTGAGCAATAAACTGAGAAAGCATTTTAATCTTAGAGACAAAAGACTTAAAGAGTTCTAGTATTGACTTCTTATTTTATTTTGAGGAAAAGCATTTCAGCACCCTATTTCTGTTTCTCCCAACTATCAAATAAATTATCAAATATAAACTGGATTGCCACCTGTCAGAAGCTACAGAAGGAATTCCTCTGTTAAAAAGATGTTGGGAAAAAATTCTAGTTTATCTGTTAATCTACGATTCTATAATCGTATAAATTCATCTTCCCCAAAATAAAATAAAGGCGCAGGGCCTCAAGCACACCTCAGAAGATATTTAATTAAATGGTCCTTCTTTGGAATATCTTGAGATAAATTATATCAAAACAACTTTAACACTTATTTTTTCTAGTCTAATTATTCTTTTTTTCTCTGTCTCTCAAAAATTTACCTTTATCCTTATCCAATGGTTCCTGGGAAAGAATAGTGCACAGTACCGGGTTTTTCCACACCCCAGTCTCTTGAGCTAGAGTAGCTAAAAAATGCAATTCACAGCTGCCATTCTCCATCAGCTTTTCATGAGCTACCTATAAATATTAAATAAACATCCAAAGAATTACAACAGATTTTTAAAAGCAAGCTTATCAGGCTTTAAATATAACACTAAACTTCTGAAAAGACTTTCATCTTAAAAATTTCACATCACATTACAAAGTACTCAATTCCTTTACTTCTAATATTTAAAGATGAATTTCAAGGATAAGAAATACATCATTTACAAATCTTAAATAAATATAATGTATTTACAGAAGTAAGTCTGTATTTTTTCTTCCCCAAAATCTAAGCCAGGAGTAAAGTTATTCCTCAAGGAAGCAATCAGAATATCCATACGCATAAAAGACCTTACACATTTTATATCCTCTTTGTTTAAAAAAGTTTTCCCCCAAATCTACCATTAATAAAAAGATTTGCATAACGAACTAAGTGACAACTTACGCATATTCCAATAAAAGGGAATTACAAAAAGAAAATAACTAAATGCATGATTTTTTCATTTATTCATTGTATAGTTCTGGCAATTTCACATTAAAGCTGATGATGAACCTTGCCTGCTAGTTGTTTCCAAGTGTTCATGAAATGGGCATAGTCTTCAGTCCACAAAAGACCAATAGTTTTTATTCAATTCAGAAACTGTTTATTGAGAATTTCTACGAACAAAGTTCTAGAGAAGAGCAACTAGTCCCTGACTTTATGGGGCTTATCCTCTGGGTAAAGAAATGTTTAAATAGTTAAAACACAGGGAAAATAAATGCTGTTAAACAGGCATAAACTAACCTTGAGGAAGCTCAGAAATGGGAGCAAAGTGTTGTAGAAACTCTTAAAGCTGCATGCTATGTTCAAACAAAAAGTCTAATCCTCAAAGCCATCCAAATATTCCCATTCCAACAAAGTTCAGGTGCTTTACTAAGTTTTCTTTAAGTAACTGAATGTAGAGGGATGTAAAGAGTTACTTCCTTCATAATCCATCTAAAAAGGTATTAACTAGTCCTTTTGTTTCAAAAAGGAAAGTGTAAAATTTTATCTTACGTTGGCAAACAAAATCAGTAGCATTTGGAATTCTGGTTATGCATATTAATTCTGTGGTAGGGTGTATCTGAATGGCAAGCAATAAGAAGTTTCAAAATAATTTACCTAAAAATACTTTTTGGAAAAAAAACCTAAGATACAAGTTACGGATATCTGAAGTAGAATATGCATGATCAAAAAGTTAGTTGCAATGTGACAAACAGGACAAGACACTTTCATTTCAACAAACAGTTATTAAGCATCTGTTATGTGTAAGACATTATGCAGAATCCTATGACGTTAAATAAGATATGAATTCCACCTTCAAGGGCCTGTTGCACTTGATGTAGATTTTAATGTTTAATATTAAAACAGGAAAGTTTATTTCTCTGCCTAACTATAGCTTATTTTACATGCTTCTAAAATTTAAGGCTATACCTCTTTAATATATTTCTTACAGAAAATCTTAAGGCCTAAAGATATTTTAAGAACTCTGGAAAGAGAAATGGAGAGAAAGAGAACTATAGCTTTGAAACTAGCTGGCAGGAGCATTCTTTTTAACTAACCAATTAATCAAAATTTAGTTGAAGCCATAATACATCCAGCTCTAGTGTTGAAACAAAATTTAACATTCTTGAAAAAACTTCAAGACTACTAACTGCTAAATTGTGTAGTACCTCATATAAGCAGAATAACAACACTAAATAAAATAGACAAAGCATGTGTTTTCAGACAGAAGAAAAGGCATGGGCTTTGGAATAAAGAACCTTAGTTCGAATAACTACTATGTGATCTTAGCTAGACAAGTTTGGGCATATAATTATTTTGGAGTATGAGCCTCAGTTTCCTCACCTTTAAAATGGGGAAAATATACCTATCCACACAAATTTTCATGAGGATTAAATGATACATGTGAAATTCTTATAAAGCACATTGAAGACTTTCAGAAACCAGTTTAACTGTTTCTAAATCCAAATGAGGGCACTTTCTTTTGTGTTCCCTTGCTGCTCTTACAAAGCCCTAATTATCTGATCATAAAGATTATTCAATCTATCTAAATGTATATATACATTTAGCAAACATTTGTTGAGATCTACTCTATGTAAGATACTAGTGTCAATAAGATCAGTAATTAATGTCTGTCATTATTGAGATGTCTTAAAATTTAACTGAATAACTTTTTTAAGAGTAAGGAAAACTGACATAAGATATACCTGTATTAAATCTAAAGATAAAGATTCTCACCTGCACCAGTGTCTGAAATTGTTCCCACTGTTTATCTGATAACTCAACAGGCAGACACAGTAAAAGTTCAACACAGCTTCTAAAAAACAAAAAGTTGGTAAGGAGAGGAATAATTATTAAAATTCAAAGGAAATTATAAAACCAGTAATTCTAGTATCATAAGCAGACTCCCCATAACTAATCTACTTAAAATTAAACTATAAGACTTGAGATTTAATGGTGTGTGTGTGTGTGTGTGTGTGTGTGTGTGTGTCTATGTATTTTTAAAGCTAAATCTAGTTTATTTACTCAAAGGTCTACTCACAATGCCAAGCGTTCCAGAACCAAGGCTACATTTTCACATTCAGAGGTAAGATAAGGTCGGGCTTTAACATAACTTTGGATAGCCACTGTGTATACCTCCAATAAAGGTAAGGGATCTTCTGAAGTTTTCCATTTCTCTGCATATTCTAGGAGTGTCTGTTTTGGAAGGAATAATAAAAAGTATTCAAAATGTAAATCAAAATATACATTGACTCATCAGCTGTTTTTTCCTGAAAAATTTTGAAAAATACAGATTTTTATTTATAAAAACAAAAAGTAGTTTATATTGATTAAAATATTAAATGAAATAAAGTCATAGTCATATTTTTGGCAGCTCTCTGTAGGAGAAAAGATTAGTATTAATTCATCCAGCAACAGCATAATTTCATCAAGGCTAGTTTTAAATAGTGCAAGAGTTATCTCCTCTATTCCCTAGTAAGTTTTTAAAGTTATTTTAAAAAGACACCTGAGCAAGTAACAGTTGACCAGGTATGCAGTGAAGAATTTGAAATAATATCTGTTTTCTGTTTCTCGTAGAAGCAGCAGAAAATTCAATATTGAACAACAAAATAAATCATGTATGGTCAGCAAAGACGTGTCCTTTTTCAGTCCATAAAAAAATAACAGTACATACAAATTAATAATTTTTTGACAAGCACTAGCAATTAAAAAGTCATCCAAAGACTTTCAACATATAAAAATCAACATTAAAGATATTAAAGAATTATTATAAGGTTAAGCAATTTTTGTAATAGTGTTTTTTTAATTAAAAATATTTCTCATCTTTCAATTAAGTGAATATTTTAAATTTACCTCATCAGAATTACTTTAAAAGATGCTATTTATCTTACTGAATAAGAGATGGGAGATAATGGAAAGATAAGTTATACAGAAACACACACGTTAAGACTCTTACCTAAAAGGTTCTATAGTTAGGCTAAATGAAGAGAGATTCTAATTAAATGTTTTTATAACACAGAAGACTGCCACAATTGGTCCTCTCCACACTTCAGGGTTTAAGACTCATTTAATCAAACATATGGAAATTCAGGTGTCTTTTCCTAGAAAATAGGGTATTGAAGGAAAAAAAAATTTCCTGAGGGCCTGTATCCTCTGGCATACAGAAGCACTTTTAAAAACTGGAGGGAGGGAAGGGGTGGGGGGGATTGTATTCTACTACCAAAGCACTTACTACCTTGACCTCTCTACTAACTTCCAACTAACAGAATTAGTAAGTGATTAGACGAAAGCAATAGAAAAAGTAAGCTGGTAAACTAAAGGGCAACAAAATAACTACTCACCAACTGAATAGCCATATATTCACAGACCTTGGCTCTCAACTAATCCTTTCCTTTCCTTTCCCCCTAAGAAGTGAGGGCAAATACTGATTGCTAGAGACAGAAAGGACAGAAAACCTGCAGCCACAGTGCAGGATGTAGGATGGGGTGTCGGGGGATACTCAACTAGGTCCAAAACCAACTCCACAGCAAAATTTCTCAGTAAAGTTGAAGTGGAAAAACTTGTTTCTCAGATATCCAGGAAAAAACACTGCAATCTTTCCCAGATGAACCCTGAAACAAATTTGCTCTCGTCCACACTTGCACCTCACCTCACAATCCCATTATATCCCAAACCTTCATGGTACAAAATAGATTCTACGTGAGGATAAAAACAACCAGAGATAAGTTCCTTAGCTCAATCCACATGAAACCCGAAGGTAAAGCTATTCCTGATCTTTTAAGTTCCAAGCAGGGACAGAGATGCTGGGGAAGAGGGGAATCCATGTTTCTGTACCCTCTTGGCATTGTTAAATGTAATGATGAACAAATGACATTGTAGCTGGTCAACATGGAACATGAGATGAAGCTGCCTACATTATACCCAAGCTGCCTACATTATATCCAAGATTATTCAGCTTCGATGTAAACACAGAAATTAAAGCCTTTTATTTGCCTAATCATGTCACTATTATACATATAATCCCAATCCAGAGACTCACTTTTGCAGGTGTTGGGGCTCAGAAACTGATACCCCAAACTGTGGCACTTTGACATGCTGAAGAAGCAGCCTCAGAGTCTCTCTGACCTTCCCCTGTTTCTTTCCATCTCTTGATCCTCTTTCTCGCAAAACACAGTATGAAGTTGTTCTGTGAAGTTTCCTTATCTGTCTAAAGTCCAGGCCCACCAAAGAAGAAGAAAATTACCTTTGATCCTGTTAAATATAGTGAACCCCAAGTTTCTCTTCAAAGAATCAGTATGTCAGTATGTTCAGCTCTCTTATTCTTTGATTCTCCATTTTAAAGTTTAGCTTCCTGGTTCTCTTCACCCCCTTGCTTCTAAGTTTCAGTAAACAACTTTCCCACCAGTCCTAATCAGTAGTTCACATCTGTTCCCTGGTCACCTGGTCCATCCTGACTCATCCCGGTCACCTGCTTTACCTTAGTCACCCCTGGTCACCTGCTCTGACCTAAGTCACCTTTAGTTACCTGTTTCTAACCATCCTTCCCGCCAAACTACTCACCCTACCACTCTGGCTCATACCCCCTGCTCTTTTTAAAATAGCCAGTTGGAATTAGCTTAGACTGTGCGGGCCAACCCTAGCCAATACAGGAACGACACAGCAGTAGGGGATACCTGCGTCAGGAACAAGAACTCCTTCCCCTCCCCTGTCCGGGTGTGGTCTCACCATTGTTCCATCTGCAAGGAGCACCCTTTCTGCAGAAAGTAAAAATTGCCTTTCTGTGAAAATTAAATTTATGTTTGAGTGCTATTTCTTTGTGGCACCGGGAATAAGCATTTCTAACAGTCCCCTCCCTGAGTTTTCATTAACTGAACTCATAGGGCAGGAAGACGGAAGTCTGTCAACACACCTAGCCAGACTTCTGTCACAAATCACTGAATGCTTAGCAGGCTCAATAGACTTTGTCCCAGGCCACTGTATGTTCAAGTCCATTGAATTCCCCTAAAAATAATTTACAATCCTCCTCTAAAATCACCCACATTTCCCCACCTCCCTTTCATTAATAAATCTGTATGCCACTTCTCCTATTAATCTGCTGTTTGTCAGGTGATTTTCAGTGAACCTTCAGAGGATGAAGGGAAGTTTTCTTTTGACCCCTACACAGAAGAATTCTTAACTTTCTTCTAAACAGCCCTCAAATAAAGAAGAACTTATATTTCTTATGGATCTGAAATGGTTATACTCTCCAATCTTTTGACCAGCTAGATCATTCAGAGGACAATGACAGAGAACTATGGACTGCTAGAAATGAAAACATTCTCTTGCATGGTGATTTTGATTAGAGCAATTAAAACCTGGGATTAGTTCCTGGTTGAACCAACATGAACTAGGAAAGATTATACAAGAAAATTTGGAATTCAATGATGCAACCATTCAATCAAAAGGGATGTTAAGATTCATGACCAGTCTTTGAATTCAGTTTGTGCCACTGGCAGGCATACAAGTATGGTATAATAAAAAATAACTGGTCTTTGTCCTAGGTTCTTAGCACAAAGCTCCTAAAACCCTTGAAATCTACATAAGTGTCTTTTTCATGTTAATGAGATAACATTAGGCTGAGGAGCTTCTAGATAGCTTTAAGACAGGGACTGGTCACTACAAAGACCATGCCATGATTAGAGAGATGGAACTTGTAGCCCCACCCCCCAGTCTTGCAGGAGGTAAAGGGGCAGAGATTGAACCCAATCACCAATGGCCAATGATTTGATCAATCATGCCTATGTACTCCACAAGACCTCCTAAACAACAGTAGTCTAAGAGCTTCTGAGTTGGAAAACACATCCATGTGCTGGGAAGGTGGCACATCCCAACTCCACAGAGACAGGCTCTGGTGCTTGGAACCCTTTCAGATCTCACCCTAGGTACTTCTTCATCTGGCTGTTCATTTGTATCCTTTATAATACCTTGTAATAGTAAGTATAGCATTTTCCTGAGTTCTGTGAGTTATTCTAGCAAATTACTGACCCTGAGGAGGGGGTTGTGAGAACCCCTAACGTTGTAGCCAAGTTGGACAGACTTGGAGACCTGGTACTTGCGACTGGCATCTGACCAAAGTCCTACACTTTTTTCCCCATTAAACCAATGGTTTTTGTTCCGACACCCCTTCAAGAATGAATGAATGTCTATACACATATATTTATATTTATACACATATGAACAGACAAAGATAAACGTCACTGTAATCTGGTTTGAAGATGAGTTGGGGGGAGATGGCACAGAGGGGAAAAGACAAGGAACAAAACCTAAATGTCTTCCTGCAATGCACCATATTGCTTCCATTAATGAGTAACCTGTAAGAAAAATATGGTAAGAAAATTTAAAACTGTTTTTTGATGAATGACTGATGGAACTAGGGATGCTTTATCTGGATACTAAATAATATTTACTGAATATTTACCATGTGCTAGGCGTTGTTCTAAGAGCTTTACATGTACTACCTATTCAGTAATTAGGTAAATTATAGTAATATGCTTATATTAAAAATTAACTAACCAAAAGTAGTGAAATAAAAAGCCATAAGACCACAGAGCTAGGAAAGGCAGAGAAGGGATTAAAATCCTCATAGTCTGACTTCAGAGTGTTCATTCTTAACTACTATGTGATACATTTCTGGAGAAATAAAAATTGACTTGTAAATCCAATTTTTAAAATTTGGATTAAATTTTAGATTAAATTAGCCAAATTCACAAATCTAGAGGCTTGTCACATAAGAGAGGAGTTAATTTTATTCTGTGTGTCTCACAGGTCATACCAGGACCACTAGGTTGAAGTTTAAAAGAGACACTTTCCTGTTTCCTATAAGACAGAACTACCAAACCATTAGAATAACCAAAAACAGAACAAGTTGGCCTCCTGAGACAGGTGGTGGCCCACCAACTGAAGTTATTCAAAGAGGAGCAAGATGATTCAGAGTTGAGGATACTGAAAGGAGTCATATATTAAAGACACACTCCACCATACCAGAAGGGACTACACTAGTGAGTATATGTGTGTGTTCATAAACTAGTGGCTCATGGATATTTTGATGTGCACATTGTTCAAAAAATATTTGAATTAGTTTCTAATATTTAGAAGTCATATATTTTACATGAAAACTTGGGTTTCTGACTTTTCTTTTAAAACAAAAAAAATTGGCAACTTTGGGCCCACATCCCAGCATGGCAACTAGCTAGGGCTGAGTGATGATCCAAGATCTCCCACTGAGATCAGACACAGGCTCTGTGGTTGCTACATGCCTCACCTCATTCTTTGTTTGTTTGTTTGTTTTTGAGACAGTCTTGTTCTGTTCCCCAGGCTGGAATGCAGTGGCATGATCTCGGCTCACAGCAAGCTCCGCCTCCCGGGTTCACGCCATTCTCCTGCCTCAGCCTCCCGTGTAGTTGGGACTACAGACGCCCGCCACCACGCCTGGCTACTTTTTGTATTTTTAGTAGAGACGGGGTTTCACCTTGTCAGCCAGGATGGTCTTGATCTCTTGACCTCGTGATCCGCCCGCTTCGGCCTGCCTCACCTCATTCTTTAAGGGAGCTACTAGATCCCCACAAAGTTATTTGTGGCTACTGCATCTGCTCTATAGTGTGTGTTCTGGGGCAAGCCTAGGATAGAAGAAATAGGTAAGAGGTTAAAGGATCTGTAACACAGTGTTTCTTGCGGTGTTTTTCATTATTGTCCCCTCTTAAGGAGACTTTTGACTTTTTTTCTAATTGTTCATCATCCTCAATGATATTTTGATACCACAAATTAAACTATGTATCTGTTTACATGCAACAAACAATTAAAAAAAAAACTTTTTTCTTTAAGAGCCAATTTTTAACCCCTTGAGAACAAAAATGCACACTTTAACAATTTGGCTCTTAAGTTTATTTCTCATTATTTAAATCAGCAGAGTCTAGAACATACATGCTTTAGGGAGAAAGAGTATAGATTAACTTCTGATAGCTTCCTTTAGTTGCCCTAAGGATTACTAGGAGGGAAAATAAAAGAGAAATAAAACCGCGGGGGGTGTTAATTTAATAAACATGGAGATTAAATTACATTATTGTCCTATGTAAAGATAAGACTAGTGGAGTGTTGGTTATGGTTATATTATTACATTCATGTTCCACTTCCAATTTACATCTAGGGTTCTCTAGAACAGAAGTTCTCAAACATTTTGATCTCATGACTCTTTACTCTCTTAAAAATTACTGAGGATCCCAAAGAGTTGTTTATGTGAGTTACAACTACTGACATTCACCATATTCAAAACGAAAACTGAGACTTTTACTTACTTATAAACAAGTTTAAAATAACAATAAACCCATCACATTACCATAAATAAGATATTTTTAATAAAAATGCATTTTCTGAAAAAAGTGAAAAGAGAGGCATTGTTTTACATTTTTCAAATCTCTTCAATGCCTGACAAGAGAAAAGAGCAGGTTTCTCCTATCAGTTTATGCACTTAATTTGCTGCAATACCACACATCATGTAAACTTTGGAAAACTCCACTGTACACGACTGAAAGGTGGCAAATAATGTCTTACAGTTTTGACCTTTTAAACCCGCTGAGGAGCCTTTGATGAATGTGAAATACTCTTTAAAACTTCTAAGTTATTAAAATGTATTTTAAGGTTTTGTGTAGAAATGGTAGACTGGACACATTCATTTTGCACCTTACTCTCCTCTCCCCAAACCTCACTGAAACTACAGTAATTTTTTTTAAAGTGGCATAAATCCATAAGAATAGGAACATGGGAATGGAACAAAAAGAAATAAAATCTTAAAAGCTGGAAAGCATATGTAAGACTGACACTCCAAGAAAAGTGACTCCTAAATAGGCTTTAGGTAAAAACAACAACAAGAACAAACAAACAAAACCCACTAACTCTGCATAATCACCAAAGGGCTCAGGAACTGGGAGCACCAGATGCCTCTGAAAACGGGGGTGGGGGTGGGGGGGGTGGGGGGGGGGTGAAAGTGGGGCTAAAAATGAGATAACTGGTTGAAAAGTCTATTTTAGGAGTTAAGCCTCCCTGATTTCCTCCTCACTCTCCACAGCTAGAAAACCCAAGCGAGGTACTGCCACTCTTCCTCAGTAAAGAAGTTTAAAAAGAGGTGTTTGGACACAGTCAAGGAAAAGTATCTTACTTTTCAGGGCAATAAGTCAACTTTACATACTCCCTATAGACAGCAAGCCCCTTTCTTTCAACTCACTGCCTGAACTTCCAGGTCCCTAGCTGAGTCTTTTTCTGGGAAATCAAAAAGAAAAGACCCAATATTCTGACACCAAGCCTTCATCAGAGACTGAAACAAACTAGACCCCCTTATTTGTGAAAATCACAACACATGTCATACATGAACTTGGAGCTCTCAATCACCTTTTTAGCAGTATACCCTTAAATATGGTATTTAAAGACCAGTAGACATTTTTTAAAAGCTTCTAATGTTGAGAGAAATCAAAACAAGGGGGAAAAAAAAGCAACTCTGAATAAAGAGAAATCATGCAGGAAGAAAGTAAAATTTCAAGAAACTATCACTGATATTCTTCGATATGTGAGAAAACATTACATCTACGAACAAAAACACCATGTTATAAGAAATAGTTAAGGGAAAAAAGACTAATAAAAATTATGGATAGGAGAAAAAAGATTTTAAAATTTAAAGAAAAATGCTAGAAGTCCCATAATAAATAACAGGAGTTCCAGGAAGTCAGAATAGAGAAATTGAGGGGAATAAAGAAAATATTTAATTCAAATTAATTTTCTAGAACCTAAGAACATGAATTTTAGGAATGAAAAGACCCACTGAATGTCCAGCACAATTACTGAAAATAGAACTGTACCAAAGTACTTTCTCATAAAATTTCAGAGCTCAAAAACAAAGAGAGGATCAAAATAAGATTGGTGGGGGAAGAGGCAGCAGACTTCTCAACTGCAACACTGGAGCAAAAAGAAAATGAAGCACTGCATTAAAAGCTATGAGGAAACTATTTATATCCAACGATTGTAACTATTAAAATAGAAAAGTCATTTTCGGACATATGTGGTCTAAAATTTTTTACCCTCTAGGCACATTTTTTCAGGATGTTACTGAAGAAAGAATTTCACCAAAATGAAAAATAAACCAGGAAAGGAGTCAGAATGATACACAGAAAAAAGGGAGCTCTAACATGAGAGAGATGAATGCAAGTAAGATTCCAAGAAGACAGTTGTGCAATGGGCCTGGAAAATAATTATAGCATATTAGATGGATTTTGGATAAATTTCTTCAAGATGAAATTGATAGATAACCTAATGTGCTTGAATAAGCTTAGAGGAGATTTAAACAATTGAGGGAGAATTTGGATTGAATTGGTGATAAACACACAGAAAATTAAGCTAAGAAAAAAATACAATAATTTACGTCTGGAGAAACTGGACTCACCAATTAGAAAATGCACATTCTTCACAAACACAAGTAAAACAGTTACAAAAAACTGAACACAAACTAGGCCACATAGACAGTCACATGAAATAAAGAATATGTTTCACATTTTTTATATTTTTTTCACATTTTTCCACATTCTTTGAATAAAACGCAATAAAGTTAAACACTTAACAAAAGAATACCCTAACAAAGAAAACTACAAACTTGAAATTTTAAACTGTACTTCTCAGTCAGGGGTAAAAGAAACCATAATAGAAATCAGAGAATACTTAGACTTGAATTACAGTAAAAACACAACCTATCAAAATTCGTAGGATGCAGCTAAAGCAATCTTAAGAGGGACAGTTTTAGATGCAAATGTTTATACTGTCACTTCTGTTACAGCTTAAAAAAGTACATATGTTCTGACACAACATTAGCAAAACAAGAATTTCTCATTTGCTTATGTACTATTTTTTGGTGGGAAACATTAGGTGAAAGCAGGCAACTGTACCCAAATGAACTGAGCTGTTAGAATACGCAAAATGCACATGCGCACGCAAATCAAAGATGTACCAGCTACCTTAGTTCACCATGAGTGTTATTAGTGATACCCATTCACAAGTGGTGTTACAACTTTCTATCCAATTTCACAGAACTCTCCTCCTGCTAATTCACATTAACTCACAAACTACATCCCTTTCGACACCCACTTTCCTTCTGGTGCCCACTTCTGCAAAGAAATTTCAGATCTTTTTCAAGGTAAACTACCTATGTATTTCTTAACTACTTAATAGGTATAAAACTGTGCTACTGTTTCAATACGGTTCTGCGTGTGTGATGACGTTTTTGCATGCTGTGTCTCTAAGTACACTTTTTCGATAAGCCCCGTGATCTTTAATGTGCAATTTTGCATGACAAAGTGATTGTTAGGAATTCATATATTGTAATAAAACAAAACTGGCTGCATTTAAAAAGAGAAAATAAAGAATAGCCAAAGAGAATATTATTGGGACAAATGGAGAAATTTAAATATATATTTAATTAGATAATAGTGGTGTGTCAATATTACATTTCCTGAGTGTGATGATTGTGTTGTGAGTATACAGAAAAATGTATTTGGCCTTAGGAGATAAACGCTTAAAGTATATAAGGGGGGGCAATGTCATAATACTGGCTAACTCTTAAAGGATTCAGAAAATAAAATGTGAGATAAAGCAAATATGGCAAAATGTGAATGAAGGAATCTCGGTGAAAGCTATGTGGGTATTCATGGTACTATTCTTTTAACTTTTCTGTTATGAAGAGTTTGGAAAAGCAAAGTACTGAGGGTGGGAAGTGTGGTAGATTGAATTCTTCACCTCTCCTTGTTTCCCTGTCCTTTGTCACATGACTTTGGAGTACTTATCATAATGGTAGAAAATATTTTCCTAACCATGTGACCTGTTCTGACCAAGAGAATGGGGCAGAAGTGATAGTAGGACAGCTGTAAGTTTAAGCATCTTGTTTTCTCTTATGCTTCTGCCCTCACAATGAGAAGATACGTCCAGATTAGCCTGCTGTCCCCAGCAGGGTAATGAGAGGTAGATGTCATCCTGTTGCTCCAGTTGAGTCCAACCTGTATCAGGTAACAGCCAATCTGAAACATATCTATCAGTCCAGTCAAGATCAACAGATACTTAGCCAGACCTCAGATGAGTGAGCGATAATGCTTACATTAAATGCTACTAAGGTTTTAGTGGTTTATTATGCAAAATTTGGCGAAAATAACTAAGTAGCCAACTTAAATTGGACAAAGAACAGGATAAACTCAGAGTATAAAAATGTAAAAGTAATAAAACTAAGATGAGAAATAAATGACATAGAAAATAAAGACACAGATTGTGGTGAGGATGTTTAAAAAAATAAGAAAACACACAGAGAGGGTCAACAAAACTAAATCTAGTCATCTGGCAAAGCTGGTCAAGAAAAAAAGAGAAGGCACAAATCAACAGTATTGGAAATGAGAAAGGAACCATAACTACAAGAGCAATAAAGATGTTTTAAAATCAAAATATATTGAATAATATTATTTGAAATAAGATTATTAAGAATCATCTTATCTGAAAATAACTTAAAAATCTGAATAAAAAGGGAATGATTAGAACATTACTAAAATGTTCTAACATTTTAAAATGGTCTCACAAAGAAATAGAAAAAAAATAGTCCTTTACCTATTAAGAAACTAAATCCAGGTTAAGAAAAAAAAATAATTATCATACAATTTTTATAGAAAAGTCCAGCAAGCAGGCTGGGCATGGTGGCTTATGTCTGTAATACCAGCACTTGGGGAAGCCAAGGTGGGAGGATAATTTGAGGCCAGGGGTTCGAGACCAGCCAGAGCAACATAGTAAGACCTCATCTCTACCAATAATTTAAAAAATTAGCCAGGTGTAGTGACACATGTCTGTAGTCCCAGCTACTTGGGAGGCTAAAGCTGGAGGATCGCTCGAGCCCAGGAGTTTGAGGTTGCAGTGAGCTATGATCTTGCCACTGCACTACAGCCTGAAGACAGAGAGAGATATCATGTCTGGGGCCAGTGGAGAGCGGGAAAAAACCCCAGCAAACAATTCTTTAGGAAACAGATAATCTCTTTATTACAGAAGCTTTTGGATGAAAGGAAGAGTGGGAAAATTCACTAATTCATTGTTTGAGGCTACTATAAACTTGAGATTAAAACTGGGTACATATGGTATGAGAAAGGAAAAAAAATCACAGGCCAATCTCAGACATACACAGCGATTTAAAAATCCTAAATGTGGCCAGGCGCAGTGGTTCACGCCTGTAATCCCAGCACTGAGGCAGGGAAACTGCCTGAGGTCAGGTGTTCGAGACCAGCCTGGCCAACGTGGTGAAACCCAGTCTCTACTAAAAATACAAAAATTAGGTGGGCATGGTGGAAGGCGCCTGTAATCCCAGCTATTCGGGAGGCTGAGGCAGGAGAATCGCTTGAACCCAGGAGGCGGAGGTTGCAGTGAGGCAAGATCGTGCCATTGCACTCCAGCCTGGGCAATAAGAGCGAGACTTAGTATCAAAAAAAAAAAAAAAAAAAAAAAAAAATCCTAAATGTTACCACCAAATCCTACAATAAACTTTAAATTAAAAAAAAATTTTTGAAACAATCACAAAGTTACAGAAAAGTTGGCGATACAGTACAAAGACATTTTTTTCCTAAGCTATTTGGTAGTTAGTGGCCAACCTAATGCCTCACTACCTTCAAAGAGTATGTATTTCCTACAAACAAGTACATTCTCCCACATAACCACAGTATGACCACCAGAATCAGGCAATAAACACTGATACATTACTATTATTTAATCTGCAGACATTATTCACGTATGCCAAATTATCCCAATGACGTTTTATAGAAAAAGATACAGTAGTAGTACAGTTTGCATTTGTCATGTCCCTTCAGTCTCCTTAAATCCTAAGTAACACTTGAAAGACTCTTTCAGGACCCTGGCACCATTGGAGATTATTATAGGCCACCTATTTTGTAGAATATCCCTCAATTTGGCTTTAGTATTTTCTCTTGATTAGATTTAGGCTACGCATTTTTAGTGAGAACAGCACAGAAGTAATGGTCATTTCTTCTCATTATATCCTATCAGGTGGTACACATTATGGATGATGTTCATTTTGATCCCTTGATTAAAGTAGTGTCTGCCCTCCTCACTCTGCTTAGGCTTTGACTCGGCATGCTAGAACTAGGCGGCTCTCTAGGTAGTTGTCCCTTCCTGTTCTGCTTAGGCTCTCACATACTATGCCAGGCTGCCCCTATGCCTGCTCACCCTGCTCTGGCTCTGACTCCCCATACCAGGTAGCTCCTTCCCCACCCATGGATGCCTAACTCATCTCACCTGGGCCCTAAATCCCCACACACAGCCACCCCAGTCACCTCCCTATGGTGCCCTCCTTATGTTGAGTGGGGTCTGATGTCTTCCCCCAACATGACGCTACTACTCAATCTGGGCTTTGACATTCCACTCTGGGCCATTGCAGCACCCCACCCCCCATTGCAGATACATACCTTGCTCTGACCCACATAATGGCTTCAGGACTGAATTATTCAGGAAGGGAAGAGAAACGGTTGCAATATACATTTTAAATGTATTTTGGGCCTAGTAGGTGTTATCCTGGAAATGTGAGGATAATTTAAAGTTAGGAAAATCGCTCAGCACAGTGGCTCACACTTGTAATCCCAGCACTTTGGTAGGCTGAGGCGGGTGGATCACTTAAGCTCAGAAGTCCAAGATCAGCATGGGCAACACGGCAAAACCCTGTCTCTACTAAAAATACAAAAAGTTAGCCAGGTATGGTGACATGTGCCTGTAGTCCCAGCTACTCTGGGGTGCGGGAGGTGGGAGGATCACCTTAACCTTGGAGGTCAAGGTTGCAGTGAGCCATGATCATGCCACTGCACTCCAGCCTGGCCAACACAGTGAGCCCTGTCTCACTTAAAAAAAAAAAAAAAAAAAGGAAAATATATTAATGTAATTCACTCTAATAACAGATTTTAAGGGGGGAAATTATATGATTACCTCAAAACCATTAAAAAGATATGCAGTAGTCCCCTATTTATTCATGGGGGATAAATTCCAAGACTCAGTGGATGCCTGAAACCCTGGATAGTAGTGAACTCTACATATACTATTTTATCCCTATATATACATATACCTAAGATAGTTTAATTTGTAAATTAGGCACAGTAAGAGATTAACAAAAATAATAAAATAGAACAATTAACAATATTCTGTATTAATGAAAGTTATGTGAATGTGGTCTCTTTCTCTCCCCTCTTACTGTATGTAATACTTTTGTACCAGGGTAACTAAAACCACAGAAAACAAAATCATGGATGGGGCGGGGGGAGGGGGAAATATTGTAATCAAAATGCAACTTGAGGTAAAGAAGAATCAGTATCTCTTTACGACAAGGAACAGAAGGAAAGCTCTTTAATGTCATAGAGGGTATCCAGAAAAACCCATAGCAAACTACATTCTGGGAGTATGAAATGTTAGAAGCATTTCCCTTTAAAGTCAGAAGACAAAACAAAAATGCCTATCACTGCTTCTATTCAAAACTGTAGGGCTAATCAGCACAATCTGAAAAAGAAATAAAAGTAAGAACCAGAAAGATAAAATAAAAATGCCACCATTGCAGACAATGCACACGTAAGAACTTCAAGAGAATTCAGTATAGTAGTTAGATATAAGATCCATACACAAAATCAACTGCAATTATATTTTTTTAAAAAAGCAGTTAGAAACTATAATTTTTAAAAAGATAACATTCACAATAACAAAACTCATGAAGTACCTAGGAATGAATCTAACAAAGTATTTATAAGATCTTTTCAAAAAAAAGTATAAAACTTTATTTAAAGAATAAAAGGAAGGGTGCATAAATGGAAATACCACATACATAGATAGTGGAAGACAAGTTAAAGATGACAATATGAGCCAAATTTAAAAAGTCAAAGCAATGCCAATGAAATTCTCCATAGGATTATTTACAGAACTTGACATGTTGATTCTAAAAATCATACAAAAGGCCAAATCAATTTTGAAGAGCCAGGTTTTTGAATTTGGAAGATTATCTGCCCTAATCAGATAGCAAGACTTATCCCAAAGCTATAGAAATTAAGACAGTGTGATTTTGTTATAGACATAGATGACAGAAATGAAAGAGCTTTAAAACAGAATTACATATATGTGAGAGCATGGTATATAAAAAAGCCCCATCAGAAACCAGTGAAGAAAGCACAGACTATTCCATAAATAACCTGAAACAACCATTTAAACAGGAAAGAAAAATTATAACTATTCCCAGCATATAACAAAACTATATCCTATATGGACAAGTAACTGAATGTGAAAAGCAATACTTTAAAACTTTAGGATGAGGCCGGGTGTGGTGGCTCATGCCTGTAACCCTAGCACTTTGGGAGGCTGAGGTGGGCGGATCACTTGAGGTCGGGGGTTCAAGACCAGCCTGACCAACATGGAGAAACCTCGTCTCTACTAAAATACAAAAACTAGCTGGGTGTGGTGGTGCATGCCTGTAATCCCAGCTACTCGGGAAGCTGAGGCAGGAGAATCGCTTGAACCTGGGAGGCGGAGGTTGCGGTGAGCCGAGATCATGCCATTGCACTCCAGCCTGGGCAACAAGAGCAAAACTCCGTTACAAAGAAAAAAATGAAACAACAACAACAAACTTTAGGATGAAAACATAGGAGAACATCTTAAGACCTTAGGGCAAAGAAGGTTTTCTTAAGACAGAAAATACACACCATAATGGAAGATAATAATAACTGTAGATACAATAGAATTAAAAACTTCTGTTCAACAAAACCCCATAGAAAATCAAATAAAAGGCTACAAACTGGGAAGACATTTTGTATCTCATATTCGCAAATAATACATAGTGCCATATGCATAATACAAAATTCATAATATAAATATAAGTCTACCTCGGAATCTCAGGGTTGAGACTGTCCACCACCATTTTTACTTCTGAGTATGTTGCCTTTATATCATCTCTCTCCCAAATTGTGAGAATTCAGGAGAATCTCTTACTTGTGATGAAATCCAATAATCTTATTTCCACATTGTTCTGGTTGAGACACTTGTTTCCCCATATCTCAGTCTACCATCCCTGGCAAACGGCCCAGTGCAGTAGTTATTTCAGTAGCAGCTTAGCATTTTCAAAGAAAATCAATTATGAATTTAACATGATTCACATTCCCATATATACTCAATGCTAGGATGTGAAATAACCATTCACAAAACTGAGTTTCTGATAGTTTTGAATCCCTAAATAATCTCCAATATGGATGCTATAACACAATCTCCAGACTTTCTGAGAATTCTAAAACTTCTGGCTCCAGGGCCTACTCTCTTTGTAGCATTCTGATGGCATGAACCAATCATAATCCCAAAACCTCCCTATTCCCTAGCCTGACATGGTGTGGCCCATAATTTCTCTGTTCTTGTATATTCTTTGCTATAAACTAGGCTTACAGAAGCAACCACATTGATGCCTTGGCACAAAGGGTTTCAATCTTGGAAAAACACGAGCATGTTTGATGCTAACCTAATTGCTAAGAAACCTGACTTTAATGGGAGCAGAGATTTTTTTTTTTAAATGTCTAGTACATAACATAGAAAGGGAATGTTTTTAGGTTTCATCCATTGAATTAATTCTCATAATGCTATGTAACTGTTTCTCCGTATAAAACACTCTGAAAAGGACAATTCTGACTTCAGCTTAGTCTCCACAGTATTTCTGGCTTTGAACTTACTTTCCAAAAACACTAACATAGTATGTCTGTTTGATCTGTACCTTTACATTGTGACGCCCATAGTCAAGCAGTCATAATGAAGGTAAATACATAGCTCAAATCTGAAGTGAAGACTTTAGCCCAACATATAGCTAAATATCATGTGGGAGGTCCAAAATCCTTAAGAGCAAACCCCCTTATACAGAATATAACCCCTAGTAACTTCAGAGACCTACAAGCCTAGGATGTACATAATTAGATTCAAAGAAGCAGAGTCTAGCTACCATAAATAATTATAGCATGAGCCTCAATCTCAACTTGCTGGGGATAAGCCAGAAAGGGTGCCACAGTCTACTGTGTATGTCTATCATGGGCCAGTTGGCACACACAATACATCCTTACTTCAGAACATGAAATACAATGGTAGGAAACCCAGCTTTAAAGGTGATTGATTCCTTTAATTTCTATATTCTCTAGTAACTGCTCTGAATAGAAATAAAATTAAACAGAAATAGGTTTTCCCTTAGTCATTTATACTCATTGTATAAGTGACTTTTTGATGAAAAAGAAATTAAAAACATTTTCCTAGAAACAAATGTTAATATAGGCTGAACCAGAGGGCATGTGATCCATTCTCAGCGCAGGAAATGGTACTGAGACAACTGAATATCTACATGCATAAAAATGAAATGAGATGCTTACCTTACATCATACACAAAACCCAAAATGGACCATACTTAAATGAAGAACTAAACCTATAAAACTTCTTGAAGAGTTCTTCGAACACCAAACATGATCTATTTTTATAAAGTTCATAAATTGGACTTCAATTCATCAAAATAAAAAACTTCTGCACTTCAAAAGACTCCATTAAAAAATGAAAAGCCAAGCCATAGGCTGAGAAAAAAATGTTTATAAATGATACATCTAACAAAGGGCTCATATCCAGAATACATAAAGAACTACTACAACTCTAATAAAAAGACAACCTGGTTTTTTAAAATGGGCAAAAGATTTAAATGGACAGTTCACCAAAGAAGATAAATGGCTGAAAATGCACATGAAAAGATGTTCAATATTATTAGCCATTAGGGAAATACGAATTTAACTATGAGAAACCACATCCACTAGAATGGCTATAATTTTAAAAAGACAATATCAAGTGTTGGTGAGTATACAGAGAAACTGTAACTCTCATGCATTGCTAAGGAGAATGTAAAATGGCACAGTCACTTTGGATAGTCAGTTTCTTAAAAAGTTAAACATAAATTTACTATTCAAACCAGCAATTCAACTCCTAGCAATCCACCCAAAACGAATATAAGCTTGTTGGCCAAAAGAAAAGTATGTGACTGTTCACAGCAACACTATTTATAACTGCCTAAAACTAGGAACAAGCCAAATGTCCATCAATGGTTTGAATGGATAAGCAAAATGTAATAAATCCATATGGCTGAATATTTTTCAACAATAAAAAGGAATGAAATATTTGATAGCTTTTATCCCATTTAGTGAGAATATTCATGTATTCTGCTGTGTTTATGAGACGCAACCCAAGGACCCTTTTGAAGTTATTGTGTAATACAATATATGCACCATATTCTTTTTTGAACGAAGAACATTTCTGAATTCTGATTCACATCTGGCTCAGTTTCAGATAAAGATTGCAAAGTTCACAGAGAATAACTTCCCCAAGTCTAATATATTTAAGTACTTCGTATCTTATAAAACCTATTTTAAGTCTCATCCATTTCCCAACTACAAAGCAGTTCTAATGTTAATATTTTCTAAAATGACTAACATGGAACACATAAACATGCAATGGGCCGGGCGTGGCTCCTCACGCCTGTAATCCCAGCACTTTGGGAGGCCGAGGCGGGCGGATCACGAGGTGAGGAGATCAAGACTACCCTGGCTAACACAGTGAAACCCTGTCTCTACTAAAAATACAAAAAATTAGCCAGGTGTGGTGGCGGACGCCTGTAGTCCCAGCTACTCGGGAGGCTAAGGCAGGAGAATGGTGTGAACCCAGGAGGCGGAGGTTGCAGTGAGCCGAGGTCACGCCACTGCACTCCAGCCTGGGTGACAGATCGAGACTCCATCTCAAAAAATAAATAAATAAATAAATAAATAAAATAAACATGCAATGGTGACTTGGTTATGTCAGGATTTAAATTTTAAGCTAATTGGTGTCATCTGTTACACAGATCTCTAGCTATCTGAATTTTCTCTCCAACTTATCAAATTTATAGAATCAATTTGAAACTGATGAAAAAGAAAATACCAATCAGTATCTATTAAACATTGCTTAAAACAGCAATGATTCAAATCATATTACTTTTATCTTCAGGAAAAATTAACTACATTTCAGAGAGACCTGTTCTTAAGATACATAAATATTCTTAAAATAGAAATGATCTGAAAATCCCTTTAACTGTAGCAACTTCATAACCCAGAATTAAAGACTGAAAACACCTACTGTTGAAAGCTAGAAATGAATGTACTTCTTTCAACTAAAACAGATACTTCTTAGATAAAAAATTGAAACTAACTCAGGCTCTAATGAATGCTTTTTTTTTTTTTTTTTGAAACAGAGTCTCACTCTTGCTCAGGCTGGAGTGCAGTGGCATGACCTCCACCTCTGGGGTTCAAGCAATTCTCCTGCCTCAGCCTCCCAAGCAGCTAGGCTTACAGGCATCCGCCACCAGGCTCAGCTAATTTTTTTTTATTTTTAGTAGAGACGGAGTTTCACCCTGTTGGCCAGACTGGTCTCGAACTCCTGACCTCAGGTAATCCACCCGCCTTGGCCTCCCAAAGTGCTGGGATTACAGGTGTGAGCTACCGTGCCCAGCCTTACTTAATGCTTAAAAAAAAAAAAAAAAAAAAAAAAAAACCCAAATGTTAAAAATCTGATATTCTCAAATTGTACTCAGGTTTCAAAAACATTTATGGTACTACCTAACCTACTGCAATTAAATGAAATACTAAATTTTCTGCTATGGGATAGATTTCCAGAAGAGCAACTGCTAGAATAAAGCAAACAGATATGCTATTTTACTAACACATTTACTGGCCAGGTTTATTTTACTGGCCACATTGCTTTCCCAAAAGGTTGTTTTCTCATGTCCACCAAAGTTTGAGAGTGCCTTTCTCTGTATTACCTCTAGCAAGAAGTCATATACAGCCTATTAAATTCTACAGTTTCTCTAACTTGCACTTCTTTAACTAATAATGAATCTGACCTCCTTTCTCATTTGTTGGACATTTGGATTTGTTTTGTCTGTTGCTCTATCACACTGATGGTCTCTTTTCTTGTCACACTGCAAGAATTTAATATATTACAGAAATTCACTTTTTGTTTATCAACAGTTTTAGAAATAATTTTCTGGATCTATTGTTTTCCCTGTTGGCTTTGTTATTTTTACCATAAAAATTCATTTTTATGTTATGAAATATGTCCGTCTTTTTATGCTTTCTGGGAATAATATAAAGACTAGAAAGTCTTCATTAGGAAGGACTAAATACGCAGTCTCTCAGATTATCTTTCAAGATTTTGTGTGTGTGTCATGAACACAAGCAGTCTTTGCTTTTGCACAGTTCTGAAATACACAGGTACCAGTCATCACAGTATAAATAACAGTCCCCAACAACCTGGTTCAACACTTAGTTACCACAGTATATCAACTTTGAGTAAGTGCATAGCTTCTGGATGCTTGGTCCACAAATCACTAAGTAAATAAGAGATGTGCATCATGATCAGTAAGCAATCACATAACTTTTCCCAAAATTTGACAGCAACTGGTTACTGGGCACCTATTTGTTACTCAGTATATGCATGAACAGCAAAGTGTGTAACTGTGTTGCCTTCCTGTCTCCCAGTGATACACTGACTTGACATTTTACAAAAGTAAACAGTCAAAAGAGGGGACTGACCAACAAAAATGAAAGTGTAGCAAGGAAACAAAAAGTGGCAATGCTGAAAGTGGAATTGGAAACTGGTTATGACCAAAAGATGAAGATATCCCAGAGGAAAAAAAATCACATTAAAGGAAGTCTCTGAAATATTTCATGACTTTGGAAATGCAAAGTACTATATAAAATGTTGAAAACTAATACAAATTTAGAAAAGAAAATGACAATTTGGCAAGGCACAGAAGAGATGCTTGTTCCATATCTTAAGTTATACAATTAGAAGGCAAGCATCATTGAAAGTATTCTTGATAAGCTTTTTACAAATAGAAACATCCTAATTCTCAATTTTTTTTTTTTTTTTTTTTGAGACAGAGTCTCACTCTGCTGCCCAGGCTGGAGTGCAGTGGTGCTATCTCGGCTCACTGCAACCTCCACCTCCTGGGTTCAAGCGATTCTCCTGCCTCAGCCTCCTGGTTAGCAAGGATTACAGGCATGTGCCACCATGCCCGGCTAATTTTTGTATTTTCAGTAGAGACGGGGTTTCCCCACGTTGGCCAGGCTGGTCTCGAACTCCTGACTTCAGGTGATCCACCTGCCTCAGCCTCCCAAAGGGCTAAAATTACAGGTGTGAGCCACCACGCCCTGCCTAGTTCTCAATTTTTCTAATGTTTCAAATTTTTAGATAATTTTAAATATTTTCTATTTTTTGTATTTTTAGTGTATTAATTCTTTTCCATTTCCCAATACATTCATGACCAGTCATGGGTGTTTTTAATAGTTTAATAAAAATTTTAACGGTCACAGGAAAACTATAAAATTTCCAACAGATAAAGTATTAAAATTGCTTTGCAGTTTCAGCTCTTATCATTTCTGCAACACCTCAAGGTGCACCACGCAAATGAAGGAGTGCCTGTATTTAAATCTTTATCTAAAAAACAATTTTGTATGTGATGGGACGGTCCATTTTTATCTTTGGACAGTCAGTTGATACCAAATCCTCTTATTAAACTTTTCCCATTGAATTTAACACTATGTTGTTATATACTAATTTCCCAATTTGTACCAGAATTTTTTCACTCTCTACTTGTTCTACTAATATACTTTTCTATTCCTTAAATGTTTACATATTGCTATAATCTAAAATGCGAAAAGGCAAATCCTCCTTTTACTATCTTTTGCACAGTTATTTTAATCTATTCTTCAACATTTTACTTTGTCTTAAACTACTAACACTATGTTAAATAAAAATAGTACTAACAGGGATGCCTATCTGTAACCTGTTTACAATGGAGATTTTTGTGATTTTATCATTTAAAATTATGTCCTATTACTTTCTAAAACTTAGTCCTTATTACATTTAGATAATTTCCCTCTATTCCCATTTTACAGAGTTTTTATTGGGAATGGTGATTTTATCGAAGGCCATTTGTAGCATCTACTGAATACAGGTTTTTTTTTTTTCAAATGAGCTTTTCAATTTAATATAGTATATAGACATTTTCAGGTACAGAACCAGCACTGAATTCCTGCAATACCATCTGTTTTGTTATAAGGATTTTTCGCATATATTGCTGGATTCTATTTCCTAATATTTTATTTAAACTTTTGCATATATATTCTGTCATATGTGAAACTGGCCTACAGTTTTCTTTTTAAACATTATTTGTTAGGTTTTGATATTACTTTGTAAAATAAATTTGGAAGCTTTTATTTATGGCCTATAACAGTTTTAACAATAGAACTTGTAACCATTCAGACTTTTCTTGATTCAATTTCAGTAGTTTGTATTTTAAATGGAAATCCACCATTTCTTGTTGTTTTCAAATTTGGTGCTACAGAGCAGCAAACTTAGTTCCTCCCCCCTAGATCCATGGTTGTCTCCTTATTCCTGATTTTGCCTACTTCTGCTCTCTCTTTTTTCACTTGGTCAGATGTGCAAGTTAAACTTACTTATGAATTTACTCTTTTTCAAAGAATTCATTTATTTTTAATTCTATTTATTTCTGCTTCATTAATTTGAACTTTTTTTTCTAATTTTACATAAATATTAAATTTCATTTTTCACTCTTTAAATTAAAAAGAGCTTGTAAACAGCATTTTTATGTCTAAGAGTGAACTCAAATTATTCACATTTAATTTTATTCCTTCTATATTTATCATTTAATCTCCCCCTTTCTTTTCCCTATTTGTGCTACCAAGTTTGTTTTTATTCTGTTTTCCACACTTACTTAGAAGTTCTAAATTCATTCTGATAGCTGTGCCTTTTCTAGACCTACGACATGAAAAAGTTTCCACACTGAATTTCCTGTGCTCCAATTCTCCCTAGTTATCAACCTAAAGGATGAGCCCTTTAGGTTGGTTAGTTTATTTCCTCTGTTCTTGTTTTTCCTCTTCCTCCATTAGACCTTTAAGATGTTTTATCTCCCTCCTCTATCTCTCCTCATCTTAGTTCCTAGATTTCGTTAAGATAAATTAGTACAGGCTGAGTATCCTTTATCCAAAATGCTTGGGATCAGAAGTGTTTCAGATTTTTTCAAATTCTGGAATATCTGCATACACATTAATGGCATATCTTCGGTATGAGACCCAAGTCTAAACATGAAATTCATTTATGTTTCATGTAAACTCTACACTTAGCCTGAAAGTAATTTTATATAATGTTTTTAAATAACTTTGTGCATGAAACAAAGGTTGTGCACACCGAGCTGTCTTATTACCCTCGGATGGCGTGCTTGTGTGGGAATCTGAGTATGCACGTGCAGAAAAGTTACATCACAGTTGAAGGGCGCAGCTTGTTTTTTCCCTTGGGGACACTGAATAAACTGTGTTGTGCCTGCATTTTTCTTTTTTTTTTTTGGAAGGTCTCTCACTTTGTCACCCAGGCTGGAGTGCAGTGGTGCCATCTTGGCTCACTCCAGCCTCAACCTCTCAGGCTCAAGCAATCCTCCCACCTCAGCCTCCCAAGTAGCTGGAACTACAGGTGTGCCACTGCCTGGCTAATTGTTGAATTTTTGATAGAAATGTTTTTCGTCATATTCCCCAGGCTGGTCTCAAACTCCTGAGCTCAAGCGATCTGTCTGCCTCCGCCTCCCAAAGTGCTAGGATTGCAGGAATACCACCATACCCAGCTGTGTGACCTGTTACATAAGCTCAGGTACGTTTTCCCCTTGTGGCATAATGTCGGTGTTCAAAAACTTTAAGATTTTGGAGCATTTCTAATTTAGGGTTCTTAGATTAGGGAAGCTCAACCTGTACTTAAAATTACCCTCATCCCAGATACTTGGAGGCTAGGGCAGGAGAACTGCTTGAACCCAAAGGTGGAGGCTGCAGTGAGCCGAGTTGCCATTGCACTCCAGCTGGGGCAACAGGAATGAAACCCTGTCTTTAGAAAATAACTTCCTCATATTTAATGTTTTTTGCTTCAAGATTCTTCATATAACAGTAATTGAACACATTCCTGGTCAAATCTATTCCTTATCCATTAAGATCCCTGGAAATCCAGCCCACTGAAATAAAAGTACCAGTATACGTGAAGTTAAAATACAGGGACGTGCAATGCAATACTGTTCCTGATGGTCAAGATCTCACAAAAAAGTAAACGTTCATCAGTAGAGAATTAATGAATAAACTGTGATACAGTTACTATAAGATTCTCATGGAAACATTCACATGAGCCATTATTTATTTAATAATTAAATGCAACGAAGTATATAATTCCATTTTTGAAAAATCAGAACTGACAAAGGCATTGTCTATATGTGTGGATGTATCTATGTGTGTGTACAGAATTACAGGATCTTTAAAAAATTACGGAACGGCACAAACCTAAGTGAATAAGGGTTTCCTAGAGGGGTCTGGGTATGTGGAAGAGTGTTCATGATAAAAAACGTAAAATCGTCCTTTTTGTGAAAAATTACAGTGTATATTGGAATGTACAACATGCATGGAAGCACAATAACTGACTTATCAATGATGGAATTCTAAGAAACTTACCAAAAAAGTTATTTTCGCTAGGGTTAAAAAAAAAACCACCCTCACCCTAAAAAGTGCATCTACATTTATATTCACTTTTTAAAATAACAGAATTGTTCCAGTAGCTCTAGAAAGACTGTTGAGATATTTAATTGGACCTTCTTACATACAGCAAAATTTCCAATGAGAAACTGCAACTCATTCTCTGATAAATTAATCCGTAAACCATAAAAACAAAGTTCTATGTTAAAAGCATTTTCTTCCCCGGTCTGTTGTTTTGCCTTTTGTGGTTCCCACCATAAAGACATTATAAATGTTTTTGTAGTCAAATCTGTCAGTGAATCTTTAATCATTTCTAAGTTTGTGTTACCCTTAGAAAGGCTTCCCCATCACAAAGCAAATGTTTATGAGAAACAAATTCTCAAACCTCCCCAGTATCAGGCGCATAAAGATTAAAAGTGCCAGGCATGGTGGCTCACATCTGTAATCCCAGCACTTTGGGAGGCCAAGGGGGGTGGATCATCTGAGGTCAGGAGGTCGAGACCAGCCTGGCCAACATGGTGAAACTCCGTCTCTACTAAAATACAAAAGTTAGCTGGGTGTGGTGGACACTCCTGCAACCCCAGCTACTTGGGAGGCTGAGCCAGAATCGCTTGAACCCGGGAAGCGGATGTTGCAGTGAGTCGAGATGGCGCCACTGCACTCCAGCCTGGGTGACAGAGCAAGACTCCGTCTCAAAATAAATAAATAAAATAAAAGCAACAAGGAGACATGATTGTAATTATAAATTATAAAGCTTCAAAAACAAGTGTTGTAGAATGTTTATCACTGCACTTTTGGAGGTCAATTTGGGAATGCAAAACTTTACATAGGCATACTCTCTGAACCAAAAATTCTGGTTCCAGAAAACAATTCTAACCAACTATTGCCACATACATGTAAAGATACTGATATTAATATAAGGGTATCTTGACACAAACTCTAACCAAACATTGTTAACAATCTAAGTGTCACTAATAGAAGACTGTTTAATAAAAGCTTGTCCAACCCGTGGCCTAGGATGACTCTGAATGTGGCCCAACAGAAATTTGTAAATTTTCTTAAAATTATGAGTTTTTTGTGATTTTTTTTTTTAAGCTCATCAGCTATCATTAGTATTAGTGGATTTTATGTGTGGCCCAAGACAATTCTTCTTCTAGTGTGGGCCTGGGAAGCCAAAACATTGAACACTTCTGGTCTAACACATTATAGAATGTCCATACTATGAAACATTATATTTAAGGATGTAGTAGCTTTGAATACACTGATATGGAATCATGACCAAGATTTATCATTAGGTTAAAAAAAAAGTATGGTACACAATATTATGTATTATATGATCCCACTATTTAAATATAAACATATAAGTACAAACGGATTATATTTGTGTGAATGCATAGGAAAATGTCTAGTATACTCAGTTTTGTAAACAGCTACCTCTGAAGAGTGGAACAATTTAAGGAAGATATTTGTATTGCTTCATTTTTAAAGAAGAATGTTACTTTTATAACTTCAGAAGAAACAGTAAAGAAAAAATGCAAAAAGACTATCAATACTATGTACCAGAGAGATAGCTTCAAAGATGTTTATTAACTATTTAAATGTTCCTTTGGAGAAATTTTTCTCCAGTCTTCTTGAAAATACATATCCTGGGAGGCTGAGGTGGGCAAATCACCTGAGGTCAGGAGTTCCAGACCAGCCTGGCCAACATGATAAAATCTCATCTCTACTAAAAATACAAAAATTAGTTGGGTGTGGTGGCACGCACCTGTAGTCCCAGCTACGCAAGAGGCTGAGGCAGGAGAATCACTTGAACCCGGGAGGCAGAGGTTGCAGTGAGCCAAGATCGCGCCACTGCACTCCAGCCTGGGCGACAGAGCAAGACTCCGTCTCAAAAATAAATAAATAAATAAATAAAAATATAAAATAAAAAATGAAAACACATATTCACTGGCCTAACAACTCCATTTCCTGATAAATTTCCCTGTAAGCAAGCATAGGTAATCTTCACTGCTCTAATAACTTAAAAATCTCCTAGGATCTTTCTTAACAATATTCACTTCTAAGACAATGTTCATTAATGCTTCTGAAAGTACTTGAATGAAGAAAGCTAGCAGTAAAGCATAAACATAATAAATTTTGTTAGTTATTATGTGGTATTATGGTTAGCAAAGATATAAAAATGGAAGGTTGTCTGTATATGAAACTTACATCTTACAAATTTTCTTCTCAATCCAAAGACTAGAATATCCCTCTAATACACACATATGCATACACACATACACACACAAAGGTTAGGGAATATATCAAAGGGACATACAAGTGAAAGAGTTCCTGTGGGCAAAGGTGGAACAATTTGAGCAACAAAATAAAGTGGTGTTGGATTATTAACCAAAGTATAAAATAAATATCCATGAGTCTATACTGACATAAATAAATCACTGAATAAATATAATGTGGGAGAAGAAAAATTTCCCATGTAGAAGAATCCCAAATAGTTTATCTAGATTCTGCCCTCAAGGAAACAGCCTAACCTCTTAAGTGTGGGCTACAAATAGTGGCTTCCTTCCTTCCGAGTACGGTATGGAAGGGGAAGGGTGAAGAATAACTTTACAGTGTAGAATCTGACAAACAGTATTAAACCAGCCAGGTAAGTTAACATCAACTGTGCTAAGTCATGTTGAGAATATACATCTTTGATGATGGCACTTTATCTCTGTGGTCTTCTTCCCCCCACCCTGTAAAAAAAAAAAACATAATCCCAGTCTAATAATGAGAAAAATATTAGACAAATTCATATATTCTACATACTACATTACATGGCCATTACTCCTAAAAGAAAAGTTTGGAAAATAATCATGCTCAGAGGAGCCTAAGGAGATATTACAAATGTAATGTGTATCCTAGATGGGATTCTGGAACAGAAAAAAAAAATTAAGAAAAACCTAAGGAGATCTGAATCAAGTATGGACTTAGTTAATAATAATAATAATATATGAATATTGGATCATTAATTGTGACACATACTATGTGAATATAAGATCTGACTAATGGGAAACTGTGGCTATATGTGAACTCACTATACTATCTTCCCCATGCTTCTACAAATTTAAAACTAATAAAAAATTTATTTTGAAAAAGACATTTTTTATTTTATTTATTTATTTTTATTTATTTATTTTTGAGTTGGAGTTTCACTCTGTCGCCCAGGCTGAAGTGCAGTGGTGCGATCTCAACTCACTGCAACCTCTGTCTCTCGGGTTCAAACGATTCTCATGCCTCAGCCTCCCCAGTAGCTGCAATTACAGGCGCTCACCACCTTATCCAGCTAATTTTTGTATTTCTAGTAGAGACCGGGTTTTGCCATGTTGTCCAGGCTGGTCCCTAATTCCTGACCTTAGGTGATCGGCCCGCTTCGGCCTCCCAAAGTGCTGGGATTACAGGCAAGAGCCACGGTGCCCGGCCTGAAAAAGACTTTTTAAAAGCTTTCATTATTATGTTCATTTTCAAACCTATAATAATTTATCTGCATTGTATTAAAAAAGTCTTGTTTAGATTAATATATAGCCAGCCATAGTAATTTTTTTATTAAACAGTTTAATTCACTGTTGTTTTTCAAGTAAAAACAGCCAAAACAACAGTGAATTAAACTGTTTAATAAAAAAAAAAATTACTACGGCTGGCTATATATTAATACAATGCAGAAAATTAAACAAGAAAACTGACATTCTAAAAACTAATTTTAACATAAGCATTTTGTAAGAACTTTAAATAATCATGTAATTTTCAAGTTAACATGGTTACAAATTAGTGTTATCTGATTTGCTCTCCTCTATTCTTCCACTGAAATACTCATAAAATCACTCTTGGATATATACAATGTTTATATAGTTCTGGAAGCTTAGAATACTGGTTAAAAATCTGAGATCTCAGGATAAATTAAACAAAGCATAGAGGCCTATAATAGAAATATAAGGCCAGGAAGACAGTAAGGGATTTCTACATTATCTGTCAGTTGGGTATCTTTACCTTAGCGATTTCTCTTTGCTCAAGGTATCAAAACAGCCTGAGTTGTTTCCCTTCCCTAGCCACGCT
The DNA here is from genome assembly GCF_028858775.2 of Pan troglodytes. Taxonomy (NCBI): domain Eukaryota; kingdom Metazoa; phylum Chordata; class Mammalia; order Primates; family Hominidae; genus Pan; species Pan troglodytes. Next base: position 99,185,292 of record NC_072403.2, on the reverse strand, counting down.
GACCATTTGTACACCTGTTTCCAAATGCATTCATAACTGTACAACTTCCAGGTATGTGAATAATGATGAAAGCACAGAGACCACGGTAGAATTAAAGAATCAAAACTCACTATCAGAGAGTTGTTTTTCATGTACAACTGGCAAACTAGAGAATGCTCAAAATATCTAAGAATAAATTCCCCAGGCATGTTTTATTTGGCTCATACAGTCTTTTGGGGTCTTTTCCCCCAGATATTTTGAATTAATTGCCAATATTTCAAAATTGAGACACTATACACAAGCAACTGGACCTAGTTCTCACTGAAAAATCAAAAGACTCAGCAAACACCAGCCAGCATTCCCATATGGCAGTAATAAGCAGATAGGTAGCAGTTGGTGAATTAGGGTAAGAGCTCTCTTGTTCCCCACTGTCCTTTCTCTATCCAAGTCATTAATTTACATGCCTGGGGTCTACAGGCATTTAATGTTGCAACTACTCATATAGGGAAACAGCTAAGTAGTAAACACAGCTTTTAATCTGGAGTATCAAACTACATTAAGTCAACAGCAAATATCAAACTTTTTTTTTTTTTTTTTTGAGGCAGAGTCCCACTCTGTTGCCCAAGGTAGAGTGCAATGGTGCAATCTTGGCTCACTGCAACCTCCGCCACCTGGGTTCAAGTGATCCTCCCACCTCAGCCTCCTGAACTGGGACTACAGGCATGCGCCACCATACTTGGCTAATTTTTGTATTTTTAGTAGAGATGGGTTTCACCATGTTGGCCAGGCTGGTCTCGAACTCCTGACCTCAGGTGATCCGCCCACCTCGGCCTCCCAAAGTGCTAGGATTATAGGTGTGAGCCACTGTACCTGGCCAAATATCAAACATTTGACCACAGAGTGGGTTCATTCAACCACTCTCCAGTTTAAGATCTGGCTGTAAATATGTATGTTTTCAAGCATTAAGATTTAGTAAAGTGAGTTACTGAACAAGATTTTCTTTTAAACTTTACTGATATTTATCATGAGTACAGAGATTTAGTAAAGTGAGTAAACTTTACTGATATTTATCATGATTGACCTGGACCCATAATTAATAGTACTTAATATACATTTAAATCAGAGAAGACTGACAACTTTTTCTAGTTACTGCAGGAATTTCTTTTTTCTAAAACTTTGGATTACTGTTTGTCTTAAGATTAGAAATTAAACGCAATGTCACTGAAGTGAGGAAAAAATTAATTTACTAGCTCATATAATATTAATAACTAAAAAAGACTAGAATGATATACAACTATAGTCCTGAGCTGAGAAAATCATACACACCAAAGGCTCTAGTCTTACCCTCCTCATTTATCCCATGAACCCTTGCTGCTAATGTAACATGAGTAGTTGGAGGAAAAATTTTTAGTTCACGCGTTCTTTACTTTAAGTTCTGGAATACAGGAACAACTATAACAAAAGACTGGACACAGCAGCAACTGAGAGGCTTGCCTCTTTGGAGATCCTTCCACTCCAAATTATCCTCCCTCCAAATCACCTGTACTTCCCTGCCTGTTTTTTGAGACCAGGTCTTGTTCTATCGCCCAGGCTGTAGTGCTGTGGCATGATCACAGCTCACTGCAGCCTCAATCTCCTGGGCTCAAGTGATCCTTTCACCTCAGTCTTCCGAAATGCTGGGATTACAGGCATGAGCCACTACACCTGGCCATTTCCCCATACTTATTATCTACCTGAAATCTTATCTATTTAAGGCACATCCATACAGTATCATAAGTTAGTTCATATTGTTTTCTTTAGCAGCTAACTGAGCTCTCCTATATTGAAGGAATAGGTTTGAGTGAAGATGCAAAGTGTACTCACAGAAATGTGAGAACATCAGCTACTTGAGAAAGAGGACTGGAGAAGGAAGAGGGAATGAAAATGAAGTGTTAAGGCATTCCCAAAACAAAACTCTGAATTTGACAGTGGTCTTTCCTGCACAGTATCCTGTTCCTAGAATATAAAGTAACATTACAGTTTTACTGTGAATTTAAAAAATACTTTTTGTAACTAGTCTGGGAATTTAACCTCCATTAATAACCTAGAAAAATATGCCTGAAGGCATCCTTGTATATTAATGAGTTGACTGATGGCTGGCAGCCCATAGGTAACTTCAGGACAGGGGCTGGACATCAGAAAGGCCAAAGCATGACTACAAGGTTGAGACTTTTATCCCCACCTGTCCCCCCAACCTCTGGAGAGCAGAGAGGGGCTGAAGACTAAGTTGATCACCAATGGCCAATTACGTAATCAATCATGCCTAGGTAATGAAACTTTCATAAAAATCCAAAGGACTACGTTCAGGAATTTCTGGATAGCCGAACGTGCATGAGGTTTCTGGAGGGAGGTGTACCCAGGCAGGGCGTGGAAGGTCCCTGAGCCCCTTTCCCCCATATCTTGCCCTATACATCTCTTCCTGTCAATACTTTGTAAAATCCTTTATAATAAATTAGCAAATGTTTAAAAAATAAAAAATAAAAAGTAAGAAAAATAGAGGGCTGGGCGTGGTGGCTCATGCCTATAATCCCAGCACCTTGGGAAGCTGAAGTGGGTAGATCGCTTGAGCTCAGGTGTTCAAGACCAGCCTGGGCAACATGGTGAAACCCCATCTCTATCAAAAATACAAGAAATTAGTTGGGTGTGATGGCACGCACCTGTAGTCCCAGCTGAGGTGGGAGGAATCACTTGAGTCCGGGAGGCAGAGGTTGCAATGAGTGAGATTGTGCCACTGCACTCCAGCCTGGGTTACAGGGCAAGACCTCCTCTCAAAGAAAGTATGCTTCAAGTTCTCGAATATTCTAGAATACAAATGGTACACCAACAGAATTAAATTACTGTATTAATTAAATTGTGACACCGGTAACGAAAGCAGTGCTCATCATAATCCCAAAACACACAATCCTAAATGTTGAAATCCAAAATATCAAAATCCCGGAAGTCTAAAATCCTGAAAATCAATCTTGAAATGTCAAAATCCTGAAAGTCGAATTCTGGGGAAAGGTTTAGCACATTTTTTGGTTGTACACAGGACATTTGCATCATATGAGTTGCATCATGTTAGGTGGAACTATTCCTTTGTTAATGTCTTTATTTGGAAACTAAGTATAGTTTAAGGAAATGCATATGAGTACGTGGTCAAAGGGCAGACTTACGGACTTAATTTTAGGTGTCAACTTGACTGGATTAAGGAATACCTAAAAACCTGTTAAAGCACTATTTTGGGTGTGTCTGGGAGGATGTTTTCAGAGGACATTAGTGTGTGAGTCTGAGTGGACTAGGTAGGGAAGATCTGACCTCACTGTGGCACCATCAATTGGCCAGAAGCCAAGAGAGCAAATACAGAAAATGGATTGGTCTCTGAGAGTTAGGACAAGACTTTTCTTCTGCTTCCTTGGATATGAGAACTTCAGGCTCAGGGGCCTTTGTACTCCAGGATTTACACTAAGCAGCCCCTCAGGGTCCTCGAAGCTTTCAATCTCCCACTGAGAGTTACACCACCAGCTTCCTTGGTTGAGGCCTTAGGAAGTGGACTGAGCTTTGCTACTGCAACCCCAGAGTCTCTGGCTTGCAGATGGCCTGTTGTGGAACTCCTCAGCCACCAGAATCTCTTATGTAATTCTCCTAATAAATCTCTTCTCATACATCTATATACATATCCTATTGGTTCTCTCTCTGGAGAACCCTAATACAGACCTAGTATTGGAGAAGCCAATCATTCCTTCTTATTGTATTCCTTACAACACAATGGAAGACATCAACGGAATTGTCCCCTCAAAAAAAAAAAGCCTATGGTAAGTTGAGCGCACTAAGCTCCTTAATGGTGAAAGACAGAAGTTTAAAAGCTAATTATTACTGGTGATGTGAAAGCAGAAAAATACTTAATTGCAATGGCCAAACAATAACCAGACTTCCAAATAGACAACATATACTTACAAAATGTGTAGAGTACACCACTCTCCAAAAGTTCACAGAAGTGAAAATGCAGGCAAAAAGTAGGAGAAATCTCCCATGCCAAATTATTCAATCATGTATTACTTCTGCCCCTTCACACACTGTGCCAATTAGCTATGCTATCTTTCATCTTCACATCATTTCCACTTTTGGAGGTATAAATTGTATAAAGGTTTAGAGAGTTCTAATTCGTTATACGCATTTTAGTAAATGTGACTCTACAAAAGTGTATTATCACAACACTGACTTTGTGTGTAAGCACTGTGTGTATATGTGAAAACGTTGAAATTTCCTCAATAAATGGAGATGTCCTTTTTTTACATCTGTATTTGTGAAAGACAAAATCTCTTGAGATCTTGGCTCTCTGGGCAACTGCATATGTGGTGGTGAATCATTACAGTTTTTGGCTGACCTCATCAAAAGACTCAGTTGTCCATCATGGTATTTGAGATGACTACAGTTATAATACTGCGTGTATACAATTACCAACCATAGTGATATGTATTTACACATTTCACTTTGTGACCTATTTCTTTATGAATATGGCTTATCTGCTTATAACTGTTATACCCATGTGACTATCCTTAGTGTATCTATTTATGCTTGCAAAAATATGTATGTCGTTACTGCCTATTTTATGGTGTAAAGTGGTTTATGTTCTGTGGTATTTTATGATTCTCAAATCCCCTTTTAAAAATGTAAATAAACATCTTTTAAAAAGTTTGTAAAAATTATTTTTTCCAGAATTAATGGAATTTCAATCCTTTGGGATTTCAGACATTAGGGATTTTGATCATTCAGGATTTCAACATTTGGGATTATGGTGTTCAGGATTGTGTCTTTTAGAATTATGATTCAACCTCAACTGAAGGGACCATTTTATTTTTTTAAACAGTCATTTCTTAGATACAATATGCTTGAATTTGATGTTATATTTTCCTGCAGGGGCCAGCCTGTAAGAAAAAAAAAAGTATTTGATAGCAATATATATTTTAAATTATTTTATTCCCTGTTACTGTCTATTGCAAAGCATTCTATTTGCCTTTAAGATTATTAGATGCAGCTCTTTGTGATTATAAACTTCCTCTAGTACTTAACACCCTTACTGACTCTAAGGTGTCAAAGACTTGAATGAAGCATCATTCTTTCAATTGCAGGGGGGAAATGACTATTTGTAACTTTATTGCAAGCATTTTTTCTTTTTCAGCAACATTCACTGTATACACAGTCATTTATAATCTAAGTTTAAAAAAACTGACTCCTACACAGAAGTCATCACTGCTTTTAAAAATTTATGTAAAATACTATCTCCATAAGTGTTTCATTGGGAAGATCACCTACAGAGCCAGGGCCATCAGTTTTATCTTCAATAATATCTCTCTACACAAAGTTGTCACAAACAGTGAAGTTAAAGCAGTAGGACCAGGAAGTAGAAAATCTCTCAAAAAGATTCTGGTGTCCTGCTGTTTTACTGATTTACTAAAAATAATATAATTTACTTAATACAAAATGCAGGTTCATTACTTCTATACTAATGTAAAGGCTACTGGATATAGCAAATTTAACACGTTGCTATGGAATCAATAATATGATTGTTAATTTGTTTTTATTCTTTCCTCCTTCAATTTCTAGAAACATATCATCACCAACTATTTTACACATATAACTTCAAAGGAAAAGCCAAATATGAAAATGAATACAATCATATTTAGATGTCTACAAATGAACCATCTATTAGTAACAAGTTAGCACTAATAAATTAGTCACAATAGTTCATCTTCTGGTCTCTCTGCCTCACCAACCCCACATCCTCTAAAAGTGTAGGAGTGCTTTTCTTTTACCCGAGCCTCCTACTTGGGGAAATTTTTAAAAGATAATTTACATGACTGTCATTTGCTAATTTACTCAAAAGGAAATAACCAGGTGGAAATTTTTTAAGCTACCAAGCATGATAATAAAGTAATAGAATTGAAAAGTTCTCATTTGATGTTTCTTGTTTAAATTACAATATAATAGACTTTTAACTATGGAAACACACTTACACAATTATTCCATTCTCTCGGCTCAACCATTTTTGGGATCGATGACTTTGAAGGGCTACTCCTGCATAGTAATATTCCACTAGAGTGAATAACTGCATTTACAACCATGATATTTTTTAATAACAAAGCTAATTACCATGGACTAGCAGTGACCCAAATATGCCCTGTATATGAGTGGGTGAGGAGGAAGCACTGGTACAAATCTTCAGTTTTCAAGCACAAGGATAATATGTAATTTAACTCACTTTAGCCCATTGCATCTGGTAGGATCCAATCAAAAAAATGAGAACCGCCGGGCGCCTGTAATCTCAGCACTTTGGGAGGCCGAGATGGGCGGATCACCTGAGGTCAGGAGTTTGAGACCAGCCGGGCCAACATGGCGAAACCCCATCTCTACTAAAAATAAAAAAAAATTAGCTGGGTGTGGTGGTGCGTGCCTGTAATCCCAGCCACTTGGGAGGCTGAGGCAGGAGAATTGCTTGAACCCAGGAGGTGGAGGTTGCAGTGAGTCGAGACAGTGCCACTGCACTCCAGCCTAGGCTACAGAGTGAGACTTCATCTCAAAAAAAAACCAAAAAAAAAAAAAAACCCAAAAAAAAAACCCAAAAAGAACCACACCCTAACTTGAACAGGCAAAGTTTCATATACACATGAACAGAAGACAGGAAAATACTGGGTAGAAGAGGGCGGATCCCCGGCAAATGCCCCACGCTCAAGTCTGAAGACCAGTGGCCCTAAAAGAGGACAGCCATTCCTGTTTTTGCACCCAAAAAGTTGCCTTTGGCCCACCACTTCCCCCATCTTGCCCCCATTTAACCCAAGACCTTAGTGGGCACACACACAAACTGCTGAATGTCAAGAGAAGCGGTGGAGAGCGGCAGAGAGCAGCAGGGCGGCATGGCAGAGGAGGAAAGAGGCACCTGAATATTGAGAGGAGTTTGGCTGAGAACAGCTGAACCCAGGGGAAGATTATATCCCCCACCCCTCCCCACCTTCTGGCTCCCCATCCATCTCACTGAGAGCCATCTCCACCATTCAGTAAAATCTTGCACTCATCCTTCGAGCCTGCGTGTGATCCGGGACGCTAGGGAACAGCTTGGGATATGGAAGGCTGTCACACTGGCCCTCTTCCTTGCAATAAAGCAGAGGGACCATTGAGCTGATTAACACTCAAAGCCGTCTGCAGACGGCAAAGCTGAAAGAAAGAGCTTTGTAACAGTGGGGCTGCAGGCACTCACCCCTAGACATTACCATGGGGCCAAGAGCCCAAAGCTTCCATCCTGGTCTCTGCACCTACCTGTCTGCATGCTCGCCCTAGGGGTTTGAGCTGCGGGGCGACCAAGCAGGTGAGCCACACCTCTGTCACATCTCCTGCAAGGGGAATCAGGGAACTCTCAATTACAATTATTAATTGTAATAGGAAAATAACTATCAATGTGTAATGAAAACTCTGAAGAATACTCAAGTACTCAAGGGCTGAGTGAGGGTATCCACGGAAGGAACAAACTTAGAAGAGGGTCCCCCCTCCCCATAACTAGGGTTCAGGCCTTATTGGAAGTATGGCTGCAGCCCACTGGATGGCAAAGTAGTTCTCCCTGTGTGGTTGCTGGGGCTTAAGGGGCTCGAGGTTGAGCACACACAGTCAGTTGGGACATTGAGAATCTCATTACCAGCAGGGCCTGCACAAGGAAAGCCCTCCTGAGTGTAAGTAGACATGCAGGGGAAGTTGGAATATTGGCAGCTGGCTCTCCAGAAGGCAGGCATGAGGTCTGGGGTGTGCAGCCTCATGCTGGGAAAACTACAGAGAGGAGGTCACTAAGCTGACGCTGGGGCTGTGAGCTAGACAAGGGTCTGTCTGCTCTTGGCACATACCTGGGGCAGAGGACCCCTGGATATCCATAGCCACACTACTGGCAGCCGTGCATTCACAGTAAGAAGAAACAAAACCATAAGCCCGCCCTTGTGCACTGTCCTTCCAGCACTCTCTACTCACAAAATTAACATCATACAAAGAAGAAATGCCGAAGGCAAGCTTGTTCAACATGTGGCCCAGGATGGCTTTGAATGCGAGCCAATGCAAATTCGTAAATAAGGTTTTTGTTTTGTTCTGTTTTTTTGTTTTGTTTTGTTTTGCGATTCAGCTCATCAGCTATTGTTAGTGTATGTTATGTGTGGCCCAAGACAATTCTTTCAATGTGGCCCAGGGAAGCCAAGACATTGGACACCCCTGGCCTAAAGGGTTAGGCTCCAATATTGCAGATCAAGTAATGAAGAGGTAATTTAGAGCTGGGAGAGAATCTGATAACTGGCACACTCAATACTCGGGGATCTTCATCATAAAGAGTAAAACATGGCAGAAGCAATAAACTAGAAATACACATTAAATTAAATCTGACTAAAAGATAGCATGAAAAAAATCTGACTGGGCTGTTGCTGTAACGTCTCTGTACATGGAGGAAATAGGGCAAATAAATCAGGCAGTTATTTAATAATGTATTCTTAGAAAACTTCATTACTCATAGCACTATGAACTAGTGGTTTCCAAACAGAGGATGTACACTGAAGTACAGCAGGAAAAAAATTATATTAAATTGTTCTAAAGCATAAAATTACATCATAAACAGACTTGAAAAACTATATAAGCCGAAATAGTATATATATTTATACGTATGATTTATAATTAGACATACTTATATTGAGGTTTTCTATTCAAATGTTTGCTGGTAAGGTACCCAATTAAAAAATTTAAAGACCACTGCTGTAGAAAATAGCCCTACTTCTCTCCACAGTTTACATACTCCTTTATACCATATAGAGTCCACATTGGCCAGGCACAGTGGCTCATTCCTGTAATCCCAGCACTTTGGGAGGCTGATGCGGGCGGATCACCTGAGGCTGGCAGTTCGAGACCCTCCTGGCCAACATGGTGAAACCCTGTCTCCACTAAAAATACAAGAATTAGCTGGGCATGATGGTGCACACCTGTAATCCCAGCTACTCGGGAAGCTGTGGCAGGAAAAATCTCTTGAACCTGGGAGGTGGAGGTTGCAGTGAGCCGAGATCACGCCAGTGCACTCCAGCCCGGGCGACAGAGTGAGACTCCATCTCCCCCCCGAAAAAAAAAAAAAAAAAAAAAAAAAAAGCCACATATATCACAAATACAGACTTGTTTTTGTTTAATCCAATAAAACAAACAATTAATCTTATATTAATATTTAAAGATCGGGAAACAATGTCTTCAACAAATTGCTATCACTATAGTTCATAAATATGTATTGTTCAACCTTTAAAGGGCCTATACATCACTTAAATTCAAAACTAATGAAATTCCCACTAATATAGAACAAAGAATCCTAATTAGCACATTCTTAAATAAGGGTATTACTCAGCCTCCACAAGGGTAAAATGCTTACATTCTGCTTTCCTGAAACTTAGTTTCAAAAGATTCAAGTTTTCTTTCACAAATTCCTTTAGTACCCTAAAGCAAACTTCAACAATCACACCTACACACTGTCCCTAAAAAAAGAAATAAAATGTTTTACTTAGTTTGGGTTCTGCTTTTCTTGTGTTGTTAAAAATTCCTAGTTACTTGACTAGGTCGTTATTTTACATCTCTGTACCTTAGTGGTCTCATAAATAAACAGGGATAGTAACCACCTATTTCGGAGAGGTGCTGAGGACTAAATAAATAATTTCCCTCTCTCTTATACACACAGGCAGACATACACAACACACAAACGTAACAGTTCCTGGCATATAACTTTAATAAATGTAAGCTAATAAGAGTACTACTACTTATTATACACTCACATTTGCTTTATAAGAACTGTTTGATCAAACTGAATCCTTGCCCTGAATATAGATATCCAATTCAGAAACGAGATGAAATAAGAATAGTCAAAAGTAACATAATTTCAGTAAAGAACAGCTTCTTAAAGGCACAAAATTCACCTTTCTTCCAAAAATTGAAACCACCTATTCAAGAAGAAAACCATTCAACAAGATTTAATTACTTACAATTCAGCAAACTAGGCATGGTCCCTCTTTTTAAGAACACCAGCTTGGGAGGTAGAAGAAAGAAACACAATCATAATACAAAGAAACTATGAAAAACATACACAGTTCAATAAAAAGAATGAGGAACACGTAATTAAATCCCTTTAGTAGCATAGGAAGGCCTAATGAAAATGTAGAATTTGAATAGCCTTACCATAGACTAAAGCAAAGAGATGTGGTGAAACCAAGTCAATAAAAAAAAGAAAACACTAAAGGAGAAAGCTAAGGCAAATGCACAGAAGTGAGGGAGGATACATAAGCTGTAGTATAAGAACAGACTACAAAGCCCTAAGACTACAAAAAAATAAGAGATATGGTGCCAATCAGTTAGGATGGGACACTGGAAGCATGAAATATTCCTGAATGTAAGGTTTATGAGCTAGAATTTTAGTTTTCATGGAACAGTAGCATTTTACATGGTGCTTGTTAATGTGATGTGCACTGTACTGATGCCTCATTTAATCCTTACAAACCTATGAAGTAGATATGACTATTATCCTCATTAAAGAAATTAAGAAAATGAGCCCATAACTAGTAGATGGTGAAGTTGGGATTTTAACTCATGGTGTCCAACCCAGAATTTGAATTCTTCAACATCACATAGTCTTTTAAAGTCTTTAAGGAACAAATATGGTATCTGTGCTTTGGAAGGATAACTAATAATCTTAGTGACAGTATAGAAGACAGATTTAAAAAGAAGTGAATGGAGGACAGAAAAGTACCTTCATGAAAAAACAAATATTTGTTAAATTTTCCTATGGCAAGAAAACTATGTAGCCAGTAATGACATATCCAATTTAAGCAGCAAAGGATACAGGAAATAGTACAGGAATAAAATTGACAAAACTTGGTAACTGGCCTGTGGAAATGAGAGGAGGAGCTAAAAATGACTGAAGGATTCAAAACATTTTTTTTTTTTTGAGATGGAGTTTCGCTTGTCACCCAGGCTGGAGTACAGTGGTGCGATCTCGGCTCACTGCAAACTCCGCCTCCCAGGTTCAAGTGATTCTCCTGCCTCAGCATCCTGAGTAGCTGGGATTACAGGCATGTGCCACCACCCCCAGCTAATTCTGTATTTTTAGTAAAGACGGGTTTTCACCATGTTGGCCAAGCTGGTCTTGAACTCCTGACCTCAGGTGATCTGCCCACCTCGGCCTCCCAAAGTGCTGGGATTACAGGTGTGAGCCACCGTGCCTGGCCAAGGATTAAAAACTTAAGTGTGTGTGTGTGGGGAGGGGGGGGGGGCGGGGGAGGCGGTGCATCAGAATAGCAACAGGCTTTCTTATTGGTGGGAGGATGGAGGGAAAACTGGATGAGTTCCATTTTAGACATATTTAATTAGAAGTACTTACTAAACATCCACGAGGAAGAGTTCCACAGGTGACTGAAAATGGAAGCCAAGGGCTAAAAGTCTATAAAAATAATGGACACCTGGAAATCCTATCCAGAGTGAGTGACGGGAGATAATGTCAGAGTGGATGACTGCTGAAGATGAGTATGTAAAGCATGGATTATCAACCAGGTCATCAGGAACCACTTTCTGAGGAGAAAGTCCTGCCTCAGACATAATGATGAGTTGGGAAAAATGCTTGAGTGTTGCTAGTGAAGAGTGAAAGGAAGAAAACATTGAGGGTGATAGGGTTCAGTAAATGCTACCCCAAAATATGGTACCTTGGTATTTGAGAAAGTAGCAGAAGCAGGAAGGTTTCTGACTTCCTCCCACCCTTCTCCCCTGAAACAGGCCATAAAACAATTTTCTGACCTTCCTCTAAAGTAGGTCATAAGACCTTCATTCCAGAGGTGCCCTCGCTATTCCCTAAGGAAAGGAAATGTCCTTATCTCTGAAAACACAGGAACATTAAGAATCTGCACAAACAGGCCTTGTTAAGCTCCCCTCCAGTTTATTACCATTAGATCCTACCTGCTTTGACCAATCACATTTCCCCACCACTGTCTATTCTTCATCAAATCCAAGCACTGAAATACACAGGTTTCCCTGTATCTTTGGGTCTTCATTTCTGAAAACTTCATGTCATGTAAAACTTTTATTAAATAAATTTGTGTTATTTTCTCTTCTTAATCTGTAGTCTGTTAAAGGTGACTCAGCCACGAACCTAGTGACAGGTGGGAAAAAGCTAATACTTTTTCTTCCCTATGAGGGAAAGCCCCCCCCACCACACATATACTACAAACTTTTGGATCTAGTCCTCTTTAATATATTAATAATAGCTATCATTTACCTTCCAGAAGGTGAAAGGAGTAAAGACAATAAACAGTCACAAACGTAGAACCAGGAGCGTAGTGTAAATAAATTGAAGGTAAGTCTAGGTGGGGTCACAAACATTTTAAACAGCCAAGAGGAGTTGGCCAGGAAGCCATTTCAATCCTTAGCCAGGCATCAGTTCAATATTGCCAGATCTTCTGATTTTCCAAAAGCCCCAAACTCTCATTTCAATATGAAAGTTTATGATTTCTTAAATGCTGACAAATTTTCTTTAAAACAATGTATAGGCACATGAATAGTCTTTAAACTGCTGGGTTGCTATGCAGGTCTACAACTACTACAGATATGCCAAGCCAGGTGACCATTAAAATAACATTTTCTTGGTCAAGGGTGATGGTTCACATCTGTACTCCTAGCACTCTGGGAAGCCAAGGCAGGAGGATCGCCTGAGGCCAGGAGTTCAAGACCAGCCTGGGCAACATAGTGAGACACTGTCTCTACAAAAAAATTCTTAAAAATTAGCCAGGCATGGTGGTGTGGGCCTGTAATCCTAGCTACTCAGGTGGCTGAGGCAGGAGAATCACTTGAGCCCAGGAGTTCAAGGCTGCAGGTAGCCATGACTGTACCACTGCACTCCTGGGTAAAAGTGAGACCCCAACTCAAAAAAAGAGAACATTTTCTTCTGTATGGTTGAGGAGTTGAATCCAAACTGCAATGAAAAAGTAATGAAGGCAATAAAAACAATACCTTTCCAAGAAGTCTGGCAATAACGATGAGGGGAAAAAAAAGAATTAAGGAAAACCTTTTTTAGGAAGGAGAAGTTTCATATAAGGAGAGAAGAAGTCAGAGGAAGAGGCAAAATCTGAAGAGAGATGACCAGTGAAGCAAAAAGATGAGAAAGACATGTATTAGTCCATAGGCTAAAAGACAGAAGTGATGAAAAGTGATGAAGACTCAAAAAAGTGGGATGGTTCTCTGAAGTGGTGGGGATCAAGTACACATACGAGAAGATGCACTTTGGAAAGGGAACAGCCACTTCTTCCTTAGGTTTCCCAGGAAGGAAATGAAAAGTCCAGAGAAAATCTGAGATGACGACTTGGGGAAATGTGTAAGATAACCTCGGTCTTCTCAATAAATTTTTAGAAACATTAGCACTGAGTATATTTGCATAAATTTCACTGTTTGATAATATTGTTCCTCTGATAAAGTATAATTCCCCTATTCATACTATATACACATCAGTGTCATGATTCCAGAGAAATATATTTAAAATCTTAGGTACCAAAAAAATGAGTTTAATGGCCCTCAGTACGTAAGACAAGAATAAGCAGCATAAGTCTTTAAAAATTAAATCAAAGGTATGAAACTCTTCAGGAATGGCTTTATTATGACTCTAGGACAAGAACATTCACTATCTTAGTACAGAGAAGCAAGCAGTAGAAAGAGGAAATAGGAGGAAAAAACACCAGTTTAGGAAGAAAATACTGTCAGAAGAGAACTACACTTTAACTCCCCTCATGACCCCTGCCAACAGTGCTGTTATATTCTAGAGCACTACTTGTCAAACTGTTCTGCAGCAGTTACTTTTTTATTTTATACATCAAGGTATCAGGTAAGACTGGGGAGAAAAGGGAGTTTCCCTATTCTATTTTTTAACTGTAAAACCACTATCTAGATGACAAGAAACTGAACAGTATTTTATTAACACTAAGATTAACATTCTTGGACAAGCCACACGGCTGCAGGTTGTTCAGAGGTGGTGCCGCAGGCTGAACATGTCCTTCCTTTCCTAGAGCTGCCGACCTATCCTGCTGCTTGGGTGTTGGTGAATTCCTGCCTGGTGGCCCAGCCAAAAGCACATCACTCTGCTACCTTAACAGGAAATACACTGGCATTGCAGAGAAGCTGAATGTGAAGCTCCTGCACTATTCTGAGAGCCTTTTAGGTGTCCCCATTGCATATAACATGAAAGTTGTGGTGAACTGGGAGATATTTATGATGATCAAGGACACATTAATCTTAACATTGAAGCAGATTTTGTTATTTTCTGCCCTGAACCAGGGTAAAAGGTTATACTACAGTTAACAAAGTGTCTTCTAGTCAGACTGGCTATTTTGTACAAAAATATTTTAATACGTCCATCCCTAAACCTGAGATGTCAGCTGAGCAGTGGCAGGCTGTGGAGATAAATGTGGGTGATGAACCAGAATATGAAGTGTTTCATCTAGATTAAGATGCTACTGAAATATTCTGCATTTAGGGAAAACAATCACTAGTTTACAACCCAAGAGCTCTGAAGTTTCTGATAAACCAGCACTGAAGAAGCTTTTGAAAAACTTCCAAAGAAGAAAAAGAGAAACCAGAAAGACCCAGAGATGAATGAAGTGGATGATGGTACCACAAGCTAGCAAATTTTGCAGATGTCACCCCAAAGGAAGAGTTAGACTTACAGATTATTACTAATGTGAATAGCCTCTGGGAAGATGAGCCAAAGGAGGAGAAAAAGAAAAAGCATCAGGACTAGGACCTTGTTTTCCAAAGCAGTGACTCCAGCGGTTATCAAAGTGACCATAGAAAGAAAAAAAAAGAAAGAAACACAGTGAAGAAGCTAAATTTACCCCACTTTTGGAATGCTCGCCTAAACAGAAAATAAAAAAGTAATCTTCCTTAGGGAGTTTTAAATATGATTCAGTTTTTAAAAGATTGACTTATACACAACGGATGAATAAATGTTTTGAATGATATGGAATGCTAGTGTACATCAGCAGTTTACAAAACAGGGAACACTTGATAAGGAGTTGGATTTTTTTTTTGTGCCAAAATTACAAAACTGACAATAAATTAATCTGGAGAATTCCAATATTATTAAAGTGCCATTTTACTGTATATAGAATAAAAAAGTAAGAGCTGCTGTCACTCTCAACTCTTCCATCTTTCCAGGTTTTATACTACATAAAGTTATTCCTATAATCTTAAGACTATCAGAAAGAATTATAATACAATATTACATCATTAAAAATGAGTTAAATATAGGTTTTTAATTTTATTTGAAACAGATTTCACCTTTAATCATTACATGCCATTTCGTTTTTTAATTAAAAAAAATTTTTTTTTTTTTGAGACAGAGTCTCATTCTGTCGCCCAGATTGCAGTGGTGCAATCTTGGATCACTGCAACCTCGACTTCCCAGGCTCAGGTGATCCTCTCATTTCAGCCTCCTGAGTAGCTGGGACTACAGGTGTGCACCACCACGCCCAGCTAATATTTTGTATTTTTTATAGAGATGAGGTTTTGCCATGTTGCCCAGGCTGGTCTCAAACACCTGGGCTCAAGTAAGCCACCTGCCTTGGCCTCCCAAAGTGCTGGGATTACAGGTATGAGCCACCATGCCTGGTCCTATTTTATTCTGCATTTTGAAAAACTCAGGGCATTTATTGGTATTAGGTTTCCTTTTATCATGACTACTATAGTACTTCTATTGTTTAACTTAGAATGGTTAAACATTCTAAAGAATGCTTAATTAGTCTCCAGGGTGCTAATGAACCATGCCACTCACTGACTCCTGGGCAACAATACTCACTATTCTTTCCCACCAGGTGCATATGTATTGTTTTCTTTTTTCTTTAAGTCTAAGAGGTTGATGAAAAGAGCTGTTCTTTTGTTACTTGTCCATTTGTGCCTCAACCATTCTGATTCTGGTGTGTCTTGGAGGAGTAGTCGGATGAAAGCAAGATAAATGTGATTCTGACTACTGGGAAATTTCCTGATTACTTTTTAATGATTGGGGTAGGCTATCATAAATTGTTCTAAAGAGAAAAACAGCTGTTCACTGCTTTCACTAAGAAAATGTAGCAAACAAGGTGGATGCAGTTCCTTCCCTCATAGGGTATCATAGGGTAAAGAGTACACAGTATAAGAGACTATAGAAAATTAGTAATTGTGCTAAGTGCTATGAAGAAAAAGAGATTGCCCATTCACAGTTACCTTTGTTAGTATTTGCAAACAGATAAATGGTTGAATTGAACTCTCCATGTCAGGCATTTTTGTTGTCATTTAACTAGTACCAGACATAGTGCTAATCTCATAGTTTAATGTTCAATAATAAGTATGTTCCGCTAGTGGTATATCTTGATTTAAATCTAGATGATAGGATATAGAGGTTGGAGAGTGGCAGACATTCCCACTGGTTTACAAGTAGATGTGCCAGACAATGAAAGGGTGCAAACCAGTATATTTCATTACAATTGAGATTCATGTGAGTATACAGCCCTTGAAATGTTAACTAGTCCAAGCTGACATACGCCATCAGTATAAAATACATACCAGACTTTGAAGATGTACAAAAAAGACTGTAAACTATGTCAATTTTTATGTTGGTGAAATTACAACATTTTTGGTATAGTGGGTTAAATAACTTTTTAAAACTAATGTTATTTTATGAGGGAACATTTTGGATCTACTCCTCTTAAATGTATTAATAGCTAACAATTACTCTGTAATTCTAGCACCATAATAAGCAAAGTACTCAGCAAACATTATGCCTTAATCACAACAGCTTTAAGCAGATATTATTACCTCTAGTCTATATGTAAGAACAGAGATTAAAAAAACAAACAAAAAAAAAAACCAACAAAAAACCACAACCCTGAAGTCCTTCAGGAAGTGCCAGAGTTGGAATTCAAATCATAGTTCAAAATCTGTTCTTTTAGTTACTATATAATCCCAGCTTCTCTCTCATCCCCAGCCTCTCAAATTCTAGTTTAAAATTTTGGACAAAGGAAAGGTTTCAACTATAAAGCCACTAATCTCCTGGCACATTCACTCCCATCAACTAACTCCAAACCCTCCACCACACACATGCAAAAGTATCTTTTATAAATTATTATAAAGTCTAATCCTACTTTCTTTAAAAGGTAGGCTTCAAACAAATTAATCAGTAATTTAATGTTATTTTTTAAAAGTGATAATCATGGGTAACTTGAAAACAGTGGAATTATTAATGTTTTAAAATTATGCTAGGTCATATCATACATAAAACATCCAAAGTGTTTCCAAAGTAGTCTAAGTGTAAATGAAAATGTTACTTTATATTACAACAATCATTTAAAATAATTATGGCTTTCATCAATTCTAATAACAACCATAAAAGGTCCCCATTTGAAGGATAAAGAAACAAAGAAAAGCTACAAGTGGCATGCCAAGGTCACAATAAACAACATGTAAAAAAACCAATATCCTTAGAATCCCAAGATTTTAATTCACAGTATCTAATGGGCTGTCAAGCAAACTATATATGAAAGACAAAATCTAGGATGTAGTTTCTTTTGCTCAAATAAAACAAGATTTATAAAGGATGGTTTTCATGGATTAAAAAACCCACACCACAAATATTTTCATTCAATTATAGGTAAATCCTCAAAGGTTTTTTGGTGTTGAAAATAATTTCTCCTTAGGCAGAATTTGCAGTATCAGGTAATCTTTTCAAAAATATTTCATAAGCAAGTCACAATACTGGATATACTGATCAATTTATTGCCAACATATTCAACTTCACTTACTAGGGTTAATTCTTAATTACTACAAGAAGCAGTTTTATGACACATGCATTCAGAAATGCTTTCTACAAAATATCTTCATGCTGATGAACTTCATGGTCAGTTTGAGGATATAAATTTTATTGACAATGTCATTTTATTCAATGTGCACTATCCTATTTTAAGGAGGCAATTAAAAAAAATCCCAAGCCGAGGCTTAAAATAAGATTATACAAATATGAATAGGTTAAGTCATGGAATAAATCACCAGATTCAAACTACTTAAGTATCAGGCTTTTATGTTTTAGTCTCCTAAAATAATATAATAATCTTGTAGAAGTTTTGTTTTTAAAAAAATTAAAATTTGCATTATTTCAGAATATAAATTGACAATGCTTTTGAGTTAATGTATAATGTTTTAAGTTTTGTATATAGTGAAATCTATCATATTTGCAAAAAGTAGGGAAAGATCAGCAATACATGCATATGTTCATATAGAAAAATGCAAAATGTAAACTATTTTGAGTATATACAAATTCTAGGCTGGGCACGGTGGCTCACGCCTGTAATCCCAGCACTCTGGGAGTCTGAGATGGGCAAATTGCTTGAGCCCAGGAGATCAAGACCAGTCTGGGCAACATGGCAAAACCCTGTCTCCACTAAAATTTCCAAAAATTAGCTGGGCATGGTAGCGCACATCTGTAGTCCCAGCTATCCAAGAGGCTGAGGTGGGAGGATCGCTTGAGCCCGGGAGGTGGACGCTGAAGTGAGCTCTGATGGTGTCACTGCATTCCAGCCTGGGTGACAGTGAGACCCTGTCTCAAAACAAAACAAAACAAAAAAACAACTAAATGCTAATGGCTCATCTTTTAAAAGTAGCATAATCATTCCTATTTACTGGAAATAATTTTCTCAATATCACAAATAACTACTTCAATTAACTTTGGTAAATCAAAATTAGTGCTAGACTTAATTTAGATTATTTATATCAAATAGCTGATATAATAGCTTTCTGATTATCTGTATAACACTGTCTGCAATGAGGAACCAAGCCAATTGTTAATTACAGGGGGCCTTCAGTATCCATGGGTTCCATACCCATAGATTCAACAAAACTCGATGGAAAATACACTGGAAAAAAAAAAGCAGGCTGGGCGCAGTGGCTCACACCTGCAATCCCAGCACTTTCGGAGGCTGAGGCGAGCAGATCACTTCAGGTCAGGAGTTCGAGACTAGCCTGGCCAACGTGGTGAAACCCTGTCTTCACTAAAAATACAAAAATTAGCTGGGCATGGTGGCGCACCTGTAATTGCAGCTGCTCGGCAGGCTGAGTCACAAGAATCGCTTGAACCCGGGAGGCGGAGGCTGCAGTGAGCCGAGATGGTGCCACTGCACTGCAGCTGGGGCAACAGAGCAAGACTCTGTCTCAAAAAAATAAAAATAAAAAAAAAGCAATAAAAAGTAACAATACGACAATAAAAATACAAACAAAAAACCAAAACCGTATAACAACTATTTACATAGCATCTACAGAGAAAGTATTTGGGAGGATGTGCTAGGTTATATGCAAATACTATGCCATTTCATTTAAGGGACTTGAGCATCTGGGGATTTTGGAATCTAAGGGGGGTCCTGGAGCCAATTCTCTACGAATACCGAGGGATGATCATACTATTTTTAAATTTAATTACCTCTTTCTAAATATAAAACCTGTTATTGGCCAGGCACGGTGGCTCACACCTGTAATCCCAGCAATTTGGGAGGCTGAGGTGGGCGGATCACCTGAGGTCAGGAGTTCGGGACCAGCCTGGCGAACATGGTGAAACCCCGTCTCCACTAAAAATAGAAAAATTAGCCAGGCACGGAGGTGCGCACCTGTAATCCCAGTTACTCGGGAGACTGAGGCAGGAGAATCACTTGAACCCAGGAGGCAGAGGTTACAGTGAGCTAAGATCATGTCACTGCACTCCAGCCTGACAAGAGCGAAACTCGACCTCAAAAAAAACTATTACGAAGCTAATATATAACATCACCTCCTATATATCAGGCATCAATAAGGATGCCAAATGTTCCACATGAAGACATTTTCCAGGTATTTGAAATTTTATTTTTTAAAGCGCTGCTTAGTTTTAGCCATTTAACCATATGCCTCAGTCTTCCTAAACACTTAATAAAATTTAACATTTTTTGATGACACTGGGTCATACTGAGCAAGTATTACATAGTAGTAATGATGAGGTCCTACAAGGCAATTTGAATTAACTTGGACACTAAAACAAACTAAATGGTTCTTGAATCCTATGATCTCATAGGTCTTCAGATTAAACAATTCATCGTTAGTAAAGCATCTAACAGTGCCTGTTCTGAATACTGATTCCGTTTCTCTTCAATCTGGTTGGTCTTGCCTCTAACTCCAAGGTTCCACCCATTTGCAGATTACGGAAATTAGGTAACTGAATTTCCTAACTTGTAAGTAAAACAACATTACTGATTTTGGACAATGACAGTCTGAGTGAGGATAGGTGCCTTCAACCAAAGACAATGCAGAAGCTTCACTAAGAGTCCTTTTGGTTCTGCCTTTATAGGTAAAGAAAGGACTACACTCTGGATAATCATATTTGCTTTAATTTTGAATGCCAGTTAGGTGGCATTTTCTGAATCAGCCAAGAATTCCTACACAATCTTAGTTCAAATTACTTTCTCAACCACATAAAGAGCAGTAAAATATATCTGACAAACATAGCTCTCCTCAATCTCATAATTTCAAAAGTATTACAGGAAAACTAAATGTACAAACAGCAAGGTTGTCATTAAAACAGAAGTTTTTTGTTTTTTGTTTTTAAGACAGCGTTTCATTTCATTCTTGTTGACCAGGCAGGAATGCAATGGCACAATCTTGGCTCACCGCAACCTCCGCCTCCCTAGTTCAAGTGATTCTCCTCGCTCAGCCTCCCAAGTAGCTGGGATTACAGGCATGTGCCACCAAGCCCAGCTAATTTTTGTATTTTTAGTAGAGATGGGGTTTCACCATGTTGGTCAGGTGGGTCTCAAACTCCTGACCTCAGGTGATGCACCTATCTTATCCTCCCAAAGTGCTGAGATTACAGGCATGAGCCACTGCACCTGGCCTAAAACAGAAGACTCAAGAGTCAGCTTTACTTTAACTGAAAACAAAATGTACTGAGGGAAAAAAGATTTCAGGATTGCCTTCAGAAGTTTAACTTTTGCAAGTTTTTCGCTGAAGTGACAGCAAATTTTTCCTATACCAATAGTACAGTGTCTGCCACAAATCACGCACCAAGTAACTGCTAATGTAATAAATAAATGATTTTTCCTGCAGTTCACTTCCTAGTTTAAGGAAATAAATGGTAGTATTTTTACTATTAAAATAGTTTTCCAACACTACTACAATAAAACAGTATAACCTATTTCAGGAAAAGAGTCAAGTAACTCTTTAACAATAGAACACGGAAAACACAGGCAGCAAAATATACTTAATTTGAACCTGGATTCTAACCATATCCTAACTCTGGGACCTTGGGCAAATCAAAACTCAAAAGTGTTAATGCCTGAGGACAAGTAAAGCTCTGAGAAAAAATCTCAAAGAAATACTTATGGAGAACTTACTACATCAAAGCATTGTATGTACAATGAAGGAATCCAAAATCTGAGGACACAGAGCATGCAATATAGAAACAAAAGGCAACAAATGCATACATATTTATGACTCATGTATACTTTTCTAACCAAAATTGACAAAGCTTGAAAAAATTTTCAAACATTGAAAATAAAGTTAAATTATACTGAAAAATCCATGCTATACAAGCAACATAACATAGTCAATGACAGAAGTCAAAAGTAACTCTCAGAGCAAGTGCAGACCAGAGAAGGGTATACTTGGAAAATACGTGATCATGCTGGGCTTTAAGGTACAAGTAGAGTTGAGAATGATTCAAAAACTACTTGTTTATGATGTCTTCCTTGTGCCAGACACTGTGCTGGGAGCCTTCACCAGTGTCTCTTACTACCCTCTATGGGTAGGTGTTTATCATCCCTTACCTCAGCCTTATTTTTTCGAAGAAAGCATGACTTAGAGCTAAATATTTCTCCCAGATTGTGGGGGAGCTCATAGTTGAACTCAAAGCCATTTGGCTTTCCACTATTGTAACACTGCAAAGTTATCTAAGCAGTCACAAAGGCAGTAAAATGAACAGATATGCTTGTGAGGAAATTAATAAATTTAAAGGGAGCAGGAAGTTCCTGTAGAATAATAAAAAGTAATGCTGAAAAAAGTAACCAATGAAGGAGGGAGAGCGCACTGGGTTCGTGCTTAAATGTAGATTTTTTCCTATGCATCAGTATTTCTCAAATCGGGTTCTGTGAACATAATATGTTGGGTTTCTAGCATTCACTTTAAGAAATGTAAAACTGTCCAGGTGACAGGGCTCCCGCCTGTAATCCCAACAGTTTGGGAGGCCAAGGCAGGCAGATCACCTGAGGTCAGGAGTTTGAGACCAGCCTGGCCAACATGGTGAAACCTAGTCTCTACTAAAAATACAAAAACTAGCCAGGCTTGGTGGTGCCTGCCTGTAGTCCCAGCTACTCGGGAAGCTGAGGCGGGAGAATTGCTTAAACCTGGAGGCAGAGGTTGCAGTGAGCTGAGATCACGCCACTGCACTCCAGCCTGGGAGACAAGAGCAAAACTCTATGTCAAAAAAAAAAAAAAAAAAAAAAAAGAAATGTAAACCTGTATTTTAATTTTGATGCTTCTCCTAAATAAAAGAATGTTCTGGGCCAACTAGACTAAAAGACTAGCTTAAACATAGGAACTGCCTACTTTTTTACTTACTACTGAATTGAATCCCAGTGACCCTCTAAAATAGTATTTTTCAAACTGTGGGTTATGACCTATTGGTGGATTATAAAATCAAGAGCAACATTTTAAAATAAGTGAAAAACTGAATGTGCCACACATAGTAAAGATAAGTATGGTTTTGTGGTCATTTTGTTTCAGTGTGACAACTAAATGGTGAAGTAAAATAAAGTTATATCTTACTCCAGGGTGAGTATCCCTTATCTGAAAATGTTTGGGACCAGAAGTGTTTACCATTTCAGATTTGGAATGCTCAACCTGGATAAGCTGAGGTTAATAACTTGTAACTCTAACTGAGATCTACAGACTTACTCTCTTTGATTTCTGCAAACTGAAATCTGAGAAACACTGTTACAAGAGGTAGACTGCCACTGAGAAAGACAAAAGCAGAACTTTGGGGAATTTCAAAAACCGAAAGGAATGTTAAAAGCAAGTTCATTGGGACAAGAACTAGGATGTCATTATTAGACTATACAAGGTAGAGATAATGTAACACAACAAATTCAGACCAGGTTTAATATCAAGGTAAACAACCATGGTAAATAAAGAGGTCATTCTGGCCAGGTGAGGTGGCTCACGCCTGTAATCCCGGCACTTTGGGAGGCCGAGGCGGGCGGATCAAGAGGTCAGGAGTTCGAGACCAGCCTGGCCAACATGGTGAAACCCCATCTCTTACAAAAAAAAAAAAAATTAGACGGGCATGGTGGCACATGCCTGTAGTCCCACCTACTTGGGAGGCGGAGGCAGAAGACTCGCTTGAACTGGGAGCCAGAGGTTGCAGTGAGTCAAGATCACCCCACTGCACTCCAGCCTGTGCGACAGAGCGAGACTCCATATCAAAAAAAAAAAAAAAAAAAAAAAGAGGTCATTCCACAAATCTTCTAAAGTCTCAGTGATGGGGCGGGGATGCCTCTCTTCTATTTAGAGATTGAGATCAGAAAGCAGGAATGCAAATGACTTTTGCCAATCGAAGGGACAGTCAGATGTGGTTAGAGAAGATGAGTGACAAAAAAGAAAGCAGAAGCAGTGCTATTGAAAGGAAAAAAATTAAATGTGTCCCATAAAAGTGCCTCACACTACAGTAGGGAATAAAGGGAAAAGGGACATGTGGTAGAGTGTTATAGAAATGGTCCCTAAAGAATCACATCTCCCTGTACCCATAGTATGTGTGATCCCCTTCCCACAAGGTGGCTGAGTTTGACCACTTAATTGGCAGTAGCTAACGGGACATCATTATAAATATGACACCAGGAGGGGCATACAAAGTAAAGCATGTGTGGAAAAGAACTTACTCTCTTGATGCTACGTGAAGAAATCCAGACTACCTTACTAGAGAAGGCTAAGAACAGAAAAATGAGCCAGCCCAAGTGAAGCCTTTAGACCAGCCTGTCTGACAACCACCAGACACATGAATGAAACCATCTGGGACTATTCAGCCCCAGAAAACATGAGAGCTGACTGCAGAACCACTCAGCAGACCCACTGACTTGTGAACAGTAATAAAAATGGCTGTTCTTTTAAAGGTACTAAGTTTTTGGATAGTTTGTAACATGACAATAACTGATACAGGATACTTGGCGGGGCGAGGTGGGCGAAACAATGGTTGTAACATTCTGAATTTAACTTTTATTTCAATGCCTCAAACTCAGAAGGCCATGTAACCATAAATCTACACTTACAAGATTAATCAAAACTTCTTGGCTTGGCATCCTAAAGTCTTAGTCTGGTTTTAATCTATCCTTTCAATACTATCACTTGGCATTTTTCTCCAAAAATGCCAGTTTGAATAGTTGGTCCATTTATCTGAGCTTTTATTCTCATCCCTCCCACTTCTCTTTGGTTATCCAAAATCCTTCAAGATCCAATGTAAATACTGTTTTCCTTTCCTGCTCAATTTTCAGCTAAAATAATTTCAAGATGCTCTACTTCTCTTAATCCATACTTACTACCCCGCTAGATGCCTTACTATCTAATACTGTCACTTAACAATTGATACATGCTATAGATTTTGTAAGCTCTTTATGGGTGGAGGTCCACTCCACAATTCTCCATAGCTACCTTAGTGTTCCCACATAAGAACAATTTAAACATCTGATTAGAATAAATCAAAAGATATATGTAACTAAAATGTATGTGGTTTTTTGGGGGGTTTTTTTTTTTTTTGAGGCGAAGTCTCGATCTGTCACCCAGGCTGGAGTGCAGTGGCGCCATTGTGGCTCACTGCAAGCTCTGCCTCCCGGGTTCACACCATTCTCCTGCCTCAGCCTCCTGAGTAGCTGTGACAACAGGCGCCCGTCACCACACCCGGCTAATTTTTTGTATTTTTAGTAGAGACAGGGTTTCACCATGTTAGCCAGGATGGTCTCGCTCTCCTGACTTCATGATCTGCCCGCCTCGGCCTCCCAAAGTGCTAGGATTACAGGCGTGAGCCACCACGCCCAGCCCTATGTATGTAACTGAATTTTAACAAATCTTCTTAGCTGAACATATATACTTAGGGACTTTAGTCTTTCTTTTTTTAATGTAAGTCAAGGGGGAAAAGGTAACATTTTTCTTTTGAGATACATTGTGCAACTGCCAATGCCAAAAGAAAAACAATGAATCAGGAGGCTCTCCTGGAAAATAATACATTGTTAAAAGTCACAGTGTATGTATGCTGACAAACATATTAATGAAAGCAAACTTTCCATTTTACAACTATAAGAGCATACTCACACTGATTGGTTAATTTTATAAACTGAATTTATCTGTAGGAGTTGGGAAAAATAATGTAACCTCTCACCTTTGACAGAATCTCAAGAAAATAAGTAGAGCAGCAGTTTTATAGCTAAAAACCTATGAAAATCCTGTTTGGCAGGTTAGTAAATGTTATGAAGTACAGCTGCAGAATAAATCTTCTCTTCCCTCATTTTAATTTAGGTCCAAAAAGGATAAGAAGGGGGCAAGCAAAGCTTAGTTTTGCTACAATTGATATAAGCATACTCTGCAAAGTAGAATTTATTATCTCTAACATGCAATCATACTAATTATGAACATTTAAAAAATTATTTCCCATGAGCACTATCTAAACTTCTAAAAGTTTAAATGACTTATTGCTCCCTCAATACCTAAAGTAATTATCACTAATTAACAAGCAAGCTGTCTTTTCTTCTGATTTAAAGTGTCCTACAAATTAAGATAGCCTCTAATAGTCAAAAAGAAAGTCTAATTTTTAAGGAAAATGCTTAGTTTCAAAGATCTTGCAGTTATAATGTAACATGTATATAAACAAAAGAATCAACTTGTATCAAACTGATGAGACATAAAATATACAAAGAAATGTCCTAAATATGTAATCTAAACATTCTGTAGCTCTAACAGTTTTAATTTGGTTTTTATTTCTTATACCAATCAGGCACCAATAATGGCTAACAAAGGTAATGAAGACTAGCTCAAATAGTACCTCCTCAGTAAAGCCTTCCCTGATACCCCAGCCTGAAGTGCTTACTACCTACTTTGAACTCTTTAAGTTGCTATACATAAAATTAACTTACTCTCCTAAATATCCACTGATAATGAACTGATTAATTAGACCCAGCCATAGACTAGAATTACTATATACTATAATACGGAAAGCCAAAAACTTACATGAGCAGCTATGGAATGAGCTAGAAGATGCTTTTGGGAGGAGGGAAAGCAAGATACAGTGTAGTTATCTTTATTTTCTTAAAAAGAGCAAACTAGTTCTGGAAACCATTAGGGGATTTGTCTTTGTGGAAATGAGACTGGACCTCTAGAATGGGAAAAAGATCAAGTTTTCATTGTATGCCCTTTCTCAGGGTGAATTTTAAAAAACCATTTCAATTAGTACATTTTCAATTTAAAACAAAACAAAACAAACAACAAAAAAGCAAAACCAGGCTGGGTGCAGTGGCTCACGCCTATAGTCCCAGCACTTTGGGAGACCAAGGTGGGAGGACTGCTTGAGCACAGGAGTTTGAGACCAACCTGGGCAATGTAGGGAGATCTTGTCTCCACAAAAAATTTTAAAGTTAGGCATGTTGATGTGCACCTGTGGTCCCAGCTACTCAAGCTGAGGCAAGAGGATCGCTTAAGCCCAGTTGGTCAAGGATGCAGTGAGCCGTGACTGTGTCACTGCACTCCCACCTGGGTGACAGAGTGGAGACCCTGTCTCAAAAAAATAAAAAAAAAGCAAAACAATTTGTTAGTTAATACACTGCCTTTTGACATCTTTTCAGCTGTCATTTTGAAGTGATATTTAAATATTATCTTACTAATTTATATCCCACTAGTTGCCCGTATCCTTTATCTCCTATAACATCTAAACCTAGGTCTTTGCATATAAATGCTTTCTTAAAAGTACAGAATTTATTATATCAAAATGTCAAATCTTTTCTTTAATCAGGATAATTATGCTGAATTTGCTACCCTCTTTAACCTAGCAAAAGTTGTTTTACTGTTTATGCAATTGCTTGTAATTTCTGCTAAGAAAGTAGAAAGTTTCTTGACCTCTCATGGTCAGTATAAATTATACTTAAATATTGTTGAATATCATTTACCTGGACCTGTTCCAAATAAAGTATATTTCTGGAGCTTAACTATCTCAATATGAAAAGAGTAGAAGGACTAAAAAAAAAAAATCTTCTAGATATACTATTTTTCTTTCTGTTCAATGTTTCTGAAAAGGGTACTTAGAGGAATTACGCTTTCATTTGTTGGGACGGTCCTGATCACTTCAGAAAACTTAGCATTGAAGCTCATGGGCACTAAATGCCAGTACCACATCCCTAGTCATAGCAACATCCAAAAACCTGATCCCACATATTTCTAAGTGCCCTCAAAGAGAGAACTGGAGGTAGGGAAAGTACTATGCCCAGTTGAGAAGCCCTGCTTATATGAACTAAGAAAATTACATATATATACACACACACATCATATATATGTATGTATACACACACACACACACCGTATACATGTATGTATACACACACACATCGTATATATGTATATATACACACAAACATATTTTTTTATTAGAGTGTCCTGTATCTTATATCCTCTGTAACATCTAAACCTAGGTCCTTGCATATATATATATACACACACACACACACACACATATACATATATATACAAACACATGTACGTATGTATACACATACACACACGACTGTAATTCAACCCTTTAAAACAACTGTCAGCCACCAGATCACTACTGATCAATGGCCAGTAACAGTTACAATCAACCAGTCAGCCAGTCCAGTATATAGTGCTGTCAGCAAATATCATACTCCAACAAATCAACTATTACAATGGCCAATTTTTCCAACGAACTATTATTTTAAAATCTCTTTAGAACAACTCCTCTGTTGGAATGTTTCTTTTAAAACTCCCAAATAACCTCCCTCTTTACTGTACTCATCTCAGTGATAAAATATATAAATCATAGTTTACTACGATTATCTGTCTACCTTCCTCCAGAGACTATAAACTCTTTGAAGCCAGGGACCATGATCATCCTTGCCTAGCCTGTATACAGTAGATGTTCAATAGAAATGTTGAATGAGTGACTACTGGCCCAGTCTAATACAATTAACTAGTCTAAAAGGTTCCAATTATAACCAATTTTTGTATAATAAATACAGTAATAATCCTAAAACAAGTAAATGCAAGAAATTACTTCTGGTTATTCTATATACTTATTCTAAGTCAATTTTAAGAAAATGAGTTGGTTATATTGCCCATATTAAAGCTAACTTTGAAAAGATACAAGGAAATTTAAGAGCTGGGCATGGTGGTGTATGCCTGAGGTCTCAGCTACTTAGAAGGCTGAGACAGGGCCGGGCGTGGTGGCTCACGCCTGTAATCCCAGCACTTTGGGAGGCCGAGAGGGGCGGAACCAGCCTGACCAACAAGGAGAAACCCTGTCTCTAGTAAAAATACAAAATTAGCCGGGCATGGTGGCACATGCCTGTAATCCCAGCTACTCGGGAGGCTGAGGCAGGAGAATTGCTTGAACCCGAGAGGCGGAGGTTGTGGTGAGCCCAGATTGCGCCATTGCACACCAGCCTGGGTGACAGAGTTAAACTACATCTTTAAAAAAAAAAAAAAAAAAAAAGAAAGAAAAGAAAGCTGAGACAGGAGGATCACTTGAGCCTAAGAGTTTGAGGTTGTAGTGTGCTATGATCATACCTGGGCAATGTAGCAAGACCCCATCTCTCAAAAATAAAATAAAATATATAAAAAAATTTTAAATTTATGACGGGCGCTCCACTATGCCCATCCTCTACTTACTCTTCCCTCCTCCCACTTAAGCTTTAAGCAAATTCTCATTTAAATAAGCAAAGGGGGGGCAGGTGGCTTATTTCCAGAATGAGCAAAACAACACTGTTAATAACAAAAACATTTAATGCCTTTCGTTTCTATTCTGCTACTCAGAATTCAAAAAATCTATTAATCTTCTACCTCACTCAAAAATAAAAATCTATAAACTAGGGATCATAAGCAACTCCTGTTTCTGTGGGTTTCACCACATTCTCCAGAAACTGAACTTTTGCTCATAAAAATTACATAGAATGTAAACTAATTCATTTTTTAAAGTAAATGCAAAACTAAGGGTTACACAAGCACTGAGCATCAACACTGACAGAATATTAATTCTGAAGCCCATTAACTTTGACAAACGTTTATTCATCTCTGCCTTCTTGAAGCGTGTGACTATCCCAGTTTTACAGGAAAAGCTTAAACAGAAAAAGTTAAATAATAATCTCAAGGTTAGAAACTAAGACATAATTTCTAGCTCCTAGTATCCCTGGTACTATATTTAGATTGCGCCAATAAATTCTTTAATTGTTAACCATTGCTTCACTCAACTTTGTATCAAAATGCTAGGTGATAATTGCTAAGATACAATTTTATTTTTATTTTTTATTTTTTTGAGACAGGATCTTTCTCTGTCACCCGGGCTGGAGTGTGCACAGTGCACCATCTCTGCTCACTGCAACCTCTGCCTCCCGGGTTCAAATGATCCTCCCACCTCAGCCTCCTAAGTAGCTGGGACTACAGGCACTCGCCACAGCGCCTGGCTAATTTTTTGGATTTGTTTTGTTTTTTGTATTTTTTGTAGAGAAGGGGCCACGCCATGTTGCTCAGGCTCAAGCGATCCGCCCAACTCGGCCTCCCAAACTGCTGGGATTACAGGTGTGAGCCACCTCCACCCCTGTAAATAAACATAAATAAACAATTGTTTCAAGTTACCTCCACTTGACAAGATCACTAACATAAATAGGTTACCTGAGAAACAAAACAAAAAACCCCACCCCAGAAAATGTTCCAGAGGAAATCAGACACACTCTGTATCGTTTCAAATGGAGATTACTTTTAAGTGTATTTAAATTATTCTGAGCTTACAGTGTATGAAATATTTTATAATTTTTGAAATCCACAAATCCAGCATTTGTTTCATTAGTGTTTGATGTTTTTTTGTCAGTAGCATCAATAACAATTTATGTGGCAAGACTAATCACTTAATGAAACTGATATAGGAAATTACTTTCATTCTGATTTTTAAAATGCTGTTTCACTCATTAAAAAACTCAAGTCTGGCGGGACGCGGTGGCTCACACCTGTAATCCCAGCACTTTGGGAAACAGAGGTGGGTGGATCACTTGAGGTCAGCAGTTCGAGACCAGCAGTTCGAGACCAGCCTGGCCGACATACAGTGAAACCCCAAACCTCATCTCTACTAAAAACACAAAAATTAGCTGGGCTTGGTGGCGCACGCCTGTAGTCCCAGTTACTTGGGAAGCTGAGAGAGGAAAATCGCTTGAACCCAGGAGATGGAGGCTGCAGTGAGCTGAGATCGCACCACTGCACTCCAGCCCGGGTGACAGAGCAAGACTCCATCTCTCAAAAATAAATAAATAAATAAAAATCTTTAAGTGATAACTTTACAACGTCACACACTCACAAAAAAGCGGGGGGGAGTCCAGCTTGCATGAGATTCTATTTTCCCAGAATTATTAATCCTGCTTACAAATACTGCTGTCAAAAAAAGAATTTACAGTAATTAGCCTTAAAACTATCAGTGGACACTATTAGGGGAAAATGTCTTTCAGCAAAGCTAGACTTTAATAGTTTTCACTGATTATTATATAAAAACTGATTCGACTTACAAATGAAATACTTCCTATTATGGGTATCTTAGAGAAATTTTTTTATCTCTAAAATAAATCTTTAAAGACCAATTAAGAATGAGTGGGTACTGCAAGGCAGAGAAACTGAGAAATTTCAACAATTTTTTAATATTAAAATTCAAAGGAATGAGACTTTAATTTTGCCACAGGTACTCACCAGACCTATTTACCTAAGTAGGGAGCTTTCGCATTGCACATCCTCCTAGACGTCACCACTTGATCTCACAGTTTTTGTTTTTAAGATTATGAACAGCCATCAAATAATTTGTGACAATAAAGTGCATACAGCAACGGAGATTCTTTTGTATGTGATCACGTATCCCCGACATAATAAAGGAAATATTTCAATATTTGGAAGCTAAAAAATAAGTGAAAATGTAATCTACTCAGCTAAAATGGTCAACCATTGTTCTACGTTAAGATCAGTATTTTTCCAAAACGAATTCTCTGTAATGATACACTCACAAGTTAACTCTAAATATGACCTGTGTAAATTGTGTCTTTTTCCTCCTCAAGACAATCAAATCAAAGTCTTCACCACAGCCAGCAACACTACCTTGAAATTTTAAACCTAAGTGTAAGGCTCGTAATGAAGTCCAAATGTAGTCCCAAACTCTCCGATTTTCACCATGGATGAAATGATTTTCATCACTAGCAAACAGTGTTATTAACATTGCAAATGCTGGTTAGAATGCAGTCACTGGTGAGCAGTGCCCTTGGGCAAGCAAAGAAAAGATTTGAAACTACCCAAAGCACAGATCCACATGAACTTCAGTCTTCTCCCACTTCATCAGGAAGCCAAATAGGAAGGACTCCAAGAAACAGGGGTGAGGGGGTGATCGGGACAGAAAGGATAGTGGAAATCATACTCCTCGAAGGGTGAAAGCAAATGAGAAACGGACTCTGGAAAAGCCGCCCCAAAAGGACACTCAACCTGAGACAGATGTACAGGCACAGCTCCTCTACACTAAGGAGATAAAGCTTTACCACAGAAGTGATGCACCAAGAAAGCAAGTATGGGCAGGAGGAGACAACCTCCGCCAAGCACCCCCTCCCGAACGTCTAGCTCAACTAGAAGGGGTCGGCGGGGACTGCTCCTCCGAACATCAACAAAGGCCCCTTCAGTCCTAAGGCGAAACTCGATCAACAAAGGCCCGGAGACAGCCAGGACAGGGCCGGGGCTGGGGGCGGGACGGATGAAAGCAGGAATCAAACCAGTGGGGGCGGAGGCCCGTCGGAGTGGGAAGCAGAGGCGCAGAGGCGGGAGGCGCGGTAATCCCCAGTGCACAATAAAAGGAGGAGGAGGAAGAGAACCTGGCCTCCATTCTCCTCCTACTCTCTCCAATCCGCACCGTGTACATTTCCTCAGCCGCGGGGACCGCGCAGTCCCGAGTTCAGGGAAGGAAAGGGGAGGGGGGATTTTCCGCCTTGACCACAACTCCCTTCCCCCAGCCAGGAGCTGCAGACGACAACAACCGCCACAACTGCAGCCACACAAAGGCGCCTTCCTTCTACTCCCGCTCCCACCCAGGCGGAGGCGCCGATGATGCCAAGGAAGCGGCGACCACCTCTCGGCCGCCTAGCGCTCGCTCGCCCTCTTCCCCCTCTAGCTGGGGAAAGGGGGAGGGGACCACCGGGCGCCCTCACCTGGCACAGCTGCTGACAGTAGTCGGTGGCCGCTTCCACGGCCGGTACCCGGCTCTCCCGCAGCTGTCGCTCCAGCTCCTGGAGCCGCTCGCCCAGGCGCTGCAGCTCCGCGACGCAGCCGCCTTCGCCGCAACTCAACCTCTCCTGCTCGGCCTCTTCGTCCGCCATCTTCACACCCCGCTCCGTCGCGTACGCACCTGGGTCACGTGATAACACAATGCCACGTTCGGCGGGGTCACGTGCCGGGCGCGCTTGCACGGCGCCGAGCACGTACAAAGGGCCCGATGGGGAAGATATGGGGGTGGGGAGAGTGGCGCGAGAGAGCCCGAGGGAGGTGAAGGCAAGGGGAAAGGAGAAGGGCGGGGTTGGGGCGGTGCGGAAAACAGCGGTTTACTTACCCCGAGCGGGAAGTGGGCAGCAGCGGCCGAAAGGGGCGGGCTGGTGAAGGCCTGCTCTCGGTCACGTGGGCGCCGCGACGGGAAAAAGCCTAGGGAGGGGCGACCCTCTCCGGCGTCCCGATCCCGGCGTGGCTTTCCCCAGTCCACGAAGTCTTCTACGGACATATCCTCCTGTTCCCCAAGAGGATGGCACAGGGAGAGTTCTGAGTGGTCTCGGGCAATGGCTGCATTTGCTGTTGGCCTGTAAGCAGGCCAGAAGCAGAGGAAGAGAGAGAAGGTAAAACCCGCCCATGGACCGCAAGCGTGAGAGCCAAGGCAGGACTATGAACTGTCAAAATTGTCTCTGACTTCTCACCAGGCCGGAGAGGAGGGATCTAGTGCGTGAGGTACCAGATCTCGTCTCACTTGACTCTCCTCCTCTTCAGCACCAAGAACGCCTGTCCCCTGGAAACACATTCTCTAGGGGGTGGAGGCAACAAAGGAAAAGAACAATTGGGTCAGAGCAGAATGAGGTTCAATCCTCAGTCTGGAGAACGGAGCAAATTCATGAAAAGCATAGTTTAAAAGAAGTCAGAATATGAACAGACCAGATGACTTTTAAACCACGAAAACATTTCTAGAATAAGTGATAACTAACTACTCTGTTTCACCGTGATTTAGACTCTACTACACTCTACAGAAATCACCAACAATGACAACAGGCTATATATGAAAGCTATTGAAAAGAAAGTAGGTCAAGGAAAAAAAAACACCAATAAGGACTCCTTTAAAAATCATAACGGAGGAGAGGAAATTGATGCTAAAATAAAACAATATTGTCGAGAATTATTATAAATATCTACAGCATTTTTTTTCCTAATGCTACAAATAGAGGTAGCATTCTGAACCACATTTTACTTATAAGCTGAAAGTAATTAATACTTGGCACTGAACAAAAGAGTAGAAGAGGTGCTACAAAAATCCAAGAGCTTAACCCTAAAGTTCTTAATAAAACTAATATATTTTTTTTTTACCGTTAGAGCATTAGACAAAAGACCTATCTCTCTTGCAACTGAATAGTCTACAGAAATTTAGAAACAATGATATTGATGAGGCACCCAGTCTTTTCATTTACTCTGAGTGAAGTATATTTTTTTAGTACAAGAATCTAAAATAAAAATAATTCCCATTGTGGGCAGCGTCCTCTTCAAAAGATTTCTAGTAATTAATGGAAAGTGTTCTACATACTATGTTGTCCAGAATAAATGTTTTATAACGCATCAGTGATGGTGATGTTTTTAAAGCGGCATTATATAAGGTGACCAGGCACAGTTAAACCCCTTATGAAAAACAGTATCAGTTAATATTACATATTAACAAGGTAGAATCTTCAAATGTTTAATCTTCAAACGTTTACTCATGGAAGAGACTGGGAAGTACATTCAAAGGCTGAGAAGAGAGGATATAATAGTATCACTGAGTTGAAAAAGGAACAATTAAGGCAGCTAATGATTTTTAATATTTTCAGTTCACTTTCCCAAGTATTTTAGATACCCAAACCAGGTTTCACCAGTTTATGTTATCTTAGGATTCCAGTGAAAAAATGCAAAAAGGGAAATATGAGGTTAGCCAAATGTACCCGTAAATCCAAGGTAAGGTATCACAGGTTAGCAAGCTCATTTCCACTTCAAGTATAATGGTTTACACCACACCTAATCTATAGAAAGGAAGAAAAAATGGGGGTTGAGGGGTGGGAGACATATATATCCAGATATTGATTTTTAAGAGAATTGCCTGATAATGTAGGTCATTCCTACCTCTTGCACATAACAACCCTAAAACTATGGAGACTTGATTAGCAAATTGATTCTGAGCACCATTACTATCTGGTAAATGTCCATCAGCATGGATGGCCATGTCTTTATGTTTATTTAGTATCTGTGAACCCTATGTCCACATTCCTCCATTTCTTCTCCTTTGCACACACATAGAAATATTTAGAGCCTACAGGAAATGTAAGGATTGGGGGTGAGTGGTGTAATTAACACTCATTTATTGTGTACTTGATATTTGCAGGCACTACTTGGTTTGGGACAAGTCAGAGGCGAATAAAAGCTCTTCCTGCCTTGAAGAAGCTTACAGTTTTGTGGGAAAATGATCTGCAATGGGAATACATACGATATGACAAATGTTCTATTATGAAAATGCATGCCTGTATTCAACTTAGAACATCAAAGTAATCTCAGATACTAACAAGAATGTCCAACGAATCTCTACAGAAGTGCAGGCTTTTTTTTTTTTTTTTTTTTTTTAATGAGAAGGATTGAAAATACTATCCCGTGACAGGTCAACCTTGTCTTGGAAATCTCAGAAATCTCAATCTTATCCATAGAAAAGTCATGACTTCTGTGCTTATGTCCATTTGTTCTTTAAATACCAAACTGTCAGCTCATAGGAACCATTTACACACACACACTGACACACACACAAACACGCACACCCCTACTTACTGAGATGTTCCTGGGGAGATTCGAAGACCTGTTCCATTGAGAAAACAGGAATAAGCCCCTGGGGCAAAAGACTCTGCGTCTCTGGGGAGCTCAGTATCCGCGCCGCGAGCACCCATGCCCATTTTGAACACAACGCGACTGCTATGGACGTGGTGTAATCATATGGACCTTCACTCCCAAGAGACTCGATTTCAGAGAAAATCTGGGAGACAAATTTAGATCCCTACCCGCACCCACGCGGTCAATAAAGCTGGGGAGACCTTTGGGGGAGGGGACAGATGTGCTTGCATCCGGGCCGTGCGTGCCTGCTTCACGGGTTTTCCGGGCAGCACCGGCCCGCACACGCCGGTGCACTCTTTTTCTGGAATTCTTGAAATAGCCGGGCCTGAGGACAGTAAGGGAGCTGAGTTGTGTCTGCTACAGACAAGCGGCGCAGAGCCTGGGGGCCAAGCCAGGGATGCAGGGAGCGCGGCGTTAGCGGATGACGGATAGCTCAGGGCTAAGGCCTGGCAGGTCCTTCCTACCCCCGACCCAGTACACCCCGCAGCCCCGCCCTCGCCCCAGCACGCGAGGTGAAAGCGCGAGGCCCGGGGATGGCGGAGAGCGTGCGCCACTATCGGGGCGCTGTCTCTTCCCCCGCTCTCGCCCTGGGCCGGAGAACGGAGAAGGTCCGCAGGCCTCGGGCCACGGAGGGCACCAGATCGGTCCGCTCTGCTCCGCTAACCCAGCCTGCGCCCCTCCACCCCGCCAAGGCCCTGCTGGGCGCTGCGCCGGTTGCTCGCGTCCTCTGTTGTCGCGGAGCCGCCGCCGCCGCCGCCCGCGAGCCAGCAACGCCGACACCCAGCAGTTGCAGGCCCGGCGTTTGCCGCCGCGGTTTTTCCACCCAGCACTGAGGATCAAGCCCGCTGTAGCCTGGCTGCGACTCCCCGCTTGGGAGCAGAAGCCGCCAGGGGCCTCCAGGCCGAGAGATTCTGGAGCCTTTCCAGGGCGCGGCGGGGAGCGGGGCCTCCGGAAACCCACCCCGGGGATGCTGGAGTCTGTCCTGCAGAGGCCGTGGCGCGGGCACTGCTGCCTGATTTCGAAGAGGCTCCATCAACCTACTCTCTTCCAAAGGGCTGGGCAGCCCAGCCACAGACAGGCAGCCTCTGGATCTCAGAAGTGAGGGACGGAGTCTATCCTGGGTTTGGTCCAGTAGAAACCCCCCACCCCCACCCCCAGAGTCTGGGAACCAGTGCTGTGCCCACAGATGCAAAGAGAAAGAGCATGGGTTAAAGCGCTATTGGGATCGGTTAGACACCACACTTTTTCAAGGAAGACATTTTCTTCGAGAGGAACAGCAAAAGGAGTCAATATAATGTTAAAAATATTAAGGCAGGTGCTGTGCCACATGTTGAAGT
Source organism: Pan troglodytes (assembly GCF_028858775.2). Classification (NCBI taxonomy): domain Eukaryota; kingdom Metazoa; phylum Chordata; class Mammalia; order Primates; family Hominidae; genus Pan; species Pan troglodytes. Next base: position 99,148,465 of record NC_072403.2, on the reverse strand, counting down.
GATTCCAAAAGCAGAGAAAACATGGGACTCACATTTAAGAGGATTAATTGTAGCCTTTGAGTTTTTCCCAGAAAAAAAAAAAGGCTAGCATATATATTTTCATATATTTATATGAACAGGTAATTAAATAAGGAGAGATTTTTAAAAATTGTCTATTTGGATATCGTTTTCCTTTCCATTTGAGGAAAAGCCAAATGCAAATAAGGAGAATAATATTTAAAGAAAATGCTTTTAATAGAGCCTCAATTATCCTAACTTCTAATTTAACCAAGATGAAAATAATTGTGAAGTAAAGCAAAATAAAATCTTGGAAGCATAAATGTGTTATACATTGTTCTTTTGTTTGTTTGTTTGAGACGGAGTCTCACTCTGTCTCCCTAGGCTGGAGTGCAGTGGTGCGATCTCTGCTCACTGCAACTTCTGTCTCCCGGGCTCAAGCGATTCTCCTGCCTCAGCCTCCCAAGTAGCTGGGATTACAGGCACCCACCACCACACCAGGCAAATTTTTGTATTTTTAGTAGAGATAGGGTTTCACCATGTTGACCAGGCTGGTTTCGAACTACTGACCTCAAATGATCAGCCCGCCTCGGCCTCCCAAAGTGTTGGGATTACAGGCGTGAGCCACCACACCCAGCCTGTTTCTGTAGAGAATCCTGGAGTTGGTTCACAGCATTTCTCCAAAGAATCAGAGAGAAATAAATATTTTAAAGTGCCTTTCTTTTCTTATATTTCTAAATTTTAATCACTGTGCCTCATTTGCCTCATCAGAAATTCAAGGTTATTAAAAAAAATTAGAGAATACAACTTTTGTGGCATTTGGCTTTTTAAAGAAATAATACTGTGCAGATGTGACAAACTTGGAAATTCCCAGGTCTCTTCCCATTTTAGGACATCAACTTCTTAGTTTTGCTGGTTTCTGTAATTCTTATAGATATGTTCTTCAATATAACAACAATAATAATAATGTAAATAATATCATTTTGAGTAGTATTCCGCTCATGTATCAGGCCAGAATTGTTGTTCCCACCAAGTGTTTACCCTCTGTCACATTATCACATCTTTACAAAAATATTCTCTCTTTTTTTTTTATTTTTATTTTTTTCTTTGAGATGGAATCTCACTGTGTCTCCCAGGCTGGAGTGCAGTGGCTCCATCTCAGTTCACTGCAACCTCCGCCTCCCGGGTTCAAGCGATTCTCCTGCCTCAGCCTCCCAAGTAGCTGGGGCTACAGGCGCCCGCCACCACACTGAGCTAATTTTTGAATTTTTAGTAGAGACGGGGTTTCACCATGTTGACCAGGCTGGCCTCAAACTCCTGAACTCAGGTGATCCACCCGACTTGGCCTCCCAAAGTGCTGGGATTACAGGCTTGAGCCACCGTGCATGGCCTCACAAAAATATTATCTTACTCATTGCTCCTCTCCTCAAATCCTCATCCTCATAAATTTCTCTGTAACCAGGCTCCTCTGTGAAGCCTTCTTTGTTGTGCTTGGTGTGCTCTGGTGGAGTAAAATCTGGGTGCAACATCTGTAAACAGAGTAGATTTGACTTATTTGTTCTGCTTTTCCTTAGGTTACCTGCCTCACAAATAGTCACTCTTCAAAGCTCCTATTGTTTTGATTTACTGCTTACTGCATTTTTATTTGAAATCTGTCATTTTGCCTTTTATTAAAGTTAGTCTATAGATGAGCCTTGTTCACCATCCTGTAAGCCCTTTGAGAGTAGAACTGTATCTTATAACCGGCTTACCTCCTCTAATACCCTTTGGCAAATTGCAGTATAATAAGTAATCGATAAATGCACATTGAACTAGATTCAATTCTGTTTATACTTGGCAGTCATATATTGATTTATACTTATCATCATTATTATCTAAAATATTCTAGACTCTACAGAGAGATCAGATGCCTTCTAAACTTTAGGACCTTATTTATAATAGTCTTTCAAATATTTTAGGAGACTATGATTTATCAACAAAATTGTCTATAATCAAAGTTATAACACAAGTAAAATCAAAAGAAGACAAGATGTATGCTCAGTTATTACAGTATAACAGATGAACTGCAAATACATGGTCTCTAGCTTTCTCTTTCACAAACTTAAGGGAAAAACTCATGATGAAGCTACTGAGAAAATAATCATGTTAAGGAAACAATTGGATTGGAAATTTGGAATCTGTTGAGATAATTTTAAAAATCTGTATTGTGACAAAATGTAAGAGAGATGGCAAAATTTTTAAAAGCACAGATTGAGTTTTTTCCCTAACATCTAGCTCACTCCCTAATATGGGCCCTAAGACCTTCCTAGAAATCTAAGGAGAAAATAAACATAAGGAGAGTATCTTCAGGTAGGACTTATTCTTCAGAGTGGAAATAACCTTAGAGCAGAGTTTCTCAAACTTAGTCTTATAAAGAGTACTTAGACAATTTGACTTAAATGCAGATTCTCAGGTCACACCTCTAGAAAGTCTTATTCAGTACATTGAGGTTGGGCACTGGAAACCTGCGTTTCTAACTAACACTCCAGGGCCTTTCAGATTATACAGTTCTAGACCTGTGGTTGTCTAATTCTGTCTTCTCTTTCTTTTCTTCAACTTATGTCCCTTTCACCAATTTTATAAAAAATGCTTGAATACCTTCCTTCTGGATCCATCCAGCAATGGGCATAAAGAACTTTAAAACAATTAGAGCTAACTTGTCATAATTTCTTCAGATCTTCCTGATTATCCCAAGTGTTTGTTTTGTGAATCATTTGGACCCTAAGCCCTAGTTCAATGCCTGGCACATAGTGGGTATGTTTTCAATAAATATGCATTTTCCAATCCCTTCCTTGTGCATTCTCTAGCAAGGTTACTTGCTGAGGACAATAACTTTATTACTTATTAACAGCTGTATCAGAAGAGGTATGCAGGGATAGAAGGAAGGCAGTTCAAAACTTTTCTGTATTTATCTGCTATGACAAAAGGCATTTTTCATTTTATACATGTAAGGGTAAATGGAGAGGGAAGAGAGCCAGTTAAAATTTTCATCTGTGAGTTTCAAATGTCCATGGTTTCAATAGTCCCTATAATTGAGAATTAGGTGCTATTAATTTTTAAATTATAAACATAATCTCTGTTTGTGGTAAAAATTTCAAGCAGCAAAGGAAGACATAAAATAAAAAGTAAAGATTTTCTTCCTCCATTTCTGACCTCTTGTTCTATCCCATTCACTACACTCAGGAATATTAATAGTTTCTTGCTTGTCCTTTAAGAATTTTTTTCTCATATATAAACATTTATGGTTACATCAGCTTCTCAATTTCTGAAACAAATCAGCTCATACCTCCTATTTGGGCAGTTCTTTGCCTTCCTTTTTTCCCTTAATAGTTCATTTAGAAATCTTTTCATGTCAGTATTCTTTCTAATGGCTGTGTGGTATTCGACAGTATAACACAAGATAATTTAATTATTTCATTGATGAGCAATTAGGTTAATTCCATTTTTTTAACTATTAAAAAGGATGCAGATGCAGTGACCTTCCTTGTGCACATATGTGATTATATCCATGGAATAAATTCCCTAAAGAGGAGTTGTTAGATCAAAAGCAGTGTGTAATTTTTTTTTTTTTTTTTTTTTTTTGAGACAAGGTCCTGCTCTGTCACCCAGGCTGGAGTGCAGTGTCATGATCATAGCTCACTACAGCCTGGATCTGCCAGGCTCAAGCAATCCTCCACCTCAGCCTCCTGAGTAGCTAGGACTACAGGTATGTGTCGCCATGACTGGCTAATTTTGTTTATGTTTTTGTAGATGCAGGATCTCACTATGTTGCACAGACTGGTCTGAACTGTGCTTGAGTGATCTTCCCTCCTTGGCCTCCCAATATGCTGGGTTTATAGGTATGAGCCACCTCTCCCAGTTGCAAGGTGTGATTTTAATTGTTAGATGGCCAAATTGCCCTTCCAAAATGTTGCATCAACCTATATTAAGAGAGCTGATTTTCCAGAAATCCCTAATAAAACTGTGATTTATCCACCTTAAAAATAATTTCATAGTTTTAAAATAATATCTCATTTTGATGAATGTTTCCCAAATTTTGGACCAAATTGAGCATCTTTTGACTTGTTGGCTGCTACTACTAATTTTTGAAAGGTATACACAGTTAAAATCAGATACTATTTTAAGCAACTCTTAACATTAATATAAAATTACACAAATATACTGTGCTTGAAATTGTTTATTAACTTCGATGTTAAAATGTATCTTTAAAAGCATAACTACTTCTCCTCCTCCTCCTCCTCCTCCTCCTCCTCCTCCTCCTTCTTCTTCTTTTTTGAAAGACAGTTTCCCTCTGTTGCCCAGGCTGGAGTGCAGTGGCACGATCTCAGCTCACTGCAACCTCCACCTTCTGGGTCCAAGCGATTCTTGTGCCTCAGCTTCCCGAGTAGCTGGGATTACAGACATGTACCACCACGCCTGGCTAATTTTTTTTTTTTTTTAAGTAGAGACAGGGTTTTGCCATGTCGGCCAGGCTGGTCTCAAATTCCTGACCTCAGGTGATCCTCCTGCCTTAGCCTCCCAAAGTGCTGGGATTACAGGCGTGAGACACCATGCCCGGACTAGATAACTTATTTACTTAAGTCAATAGAGGAATATGAAGATAGGGCTAATGTTTCTTTCCTTTTTAAATATTTCTGCCAATAAAATAGCCTTTGGGTATATTTTACTGCATATAAATTAGTGACAAAAGGTAAAATAGGGTACTTATTTTATACAGAAAATACATAGTGAAGCAAGGAGGCAATTTCTTTTACTTTTGCTTTAGGATGCCCATATCTTGCTGTCATTTTCATTCTACTGTAAGATTTCTTTCTTTGGTGCTCTGCACTATTTCAAGTGTAGAAAGGAACAGAACACTTATAAGCACTCAACTGTCTGGAGCATTTGTATGTCATTTAGAAAGCAAGAATCATTTCTCACCAAGCACTGACTGGCACCACACAGCAGGGGTATAAAGCTGAACGGAGAAGCCATGAGAAATGTATGTTTCCCTTTTCTGTGAAATGCATAAAACTAGGACTTCAAAATAAACCAAATGTGCTTCAAATGAATTTTCAAGATTAAAATCAAAACTTTTTCTAACTTCCAAAGATCAGTATATGTTGCTCCTCACAGAATTATTAGAAACTGCTCTGAACATATTCATTTGAAGTTGTAAGGCTATAACTATGAAAACCAGCTTTATGACAAACTCAGCCTTTTGGAGAATTTTGCATCTTTCATATAATTAAGCTGTTTATATGGGAAGCAAAAGACTATTTTTTAAAGGGTAACTGACCACCATTACTTCCGTGTATAAGTTTTTTGCACTGAAAACTTTCACAATTACTCCAAATACGCTCCCTGCAAAGCATAATAAAAACAAAGCACATCATTCTGTTAAAGAGGTCTATATGTTAATACATTTGGCTTTGCAATATGCCATGCAGGATGCCTAGAGAGTTTGCAGTGAGCACCTTCATGAATTGAAGCCCAAGCTCATCATTTCTACCTCTGATTTCATAAGACCATTTTCTGTACATTTACTTTGGAAAATAACTTCCTGGTGAAACATTTACTACTGTGTTGTACAACTGTTAAGTTTCCATTTTGGGGGTATATCTTCAAAGACCCTTAAGACCTGAATTTGTGTTTTGTTTGCTCAAGATATTGAGTGATTAATTTTTTCCTTGTTTTTGCCTGTAGTAATATAATATGGTTCCTTTTTTTTATTATACTTTAAGTTCTAGGGTGCATGTGCACAACGTGCAGATTTGTTACATAGGTATACATGTGCCATGTTGGTTTGCTGCACCCATTAACTCGTCATTTACATTAGGTATTTCTCCTAAAGCTATCCCTCCCCCTGCCCTCCACCCCACAACAGGCCCCGGTGTGATGTTCCATGCCCTGTGTCCAGGTGTTCTCATTGCTCAATTCCCACCTATGAGTGAGAACATGTGGTCTTTGGCTTTCTGTCCTTGAGACAGTTTGCTCAGAATGATGGTTACCAGCTTCATCCATGTCCCTGCAACGGACATGAACTCATTCATTTTATATGGCTGCATAGTATTCCGTGGTGTATATGTGCCACATTTTCTTAATCCAGTCTATCACTGATGGACATTTGGGTTGGTTCCAAGTTTTTCCTATTGTGAATAATGCTGCAATAAACATACATGTGCATGTGTCTTTATAGCAGCATGATTTATAATCCTTTGGGTATATATCTAGTAATGGGATGGCTGGGTCAAATAGTATTTCTAGTTCTACATCCCTGAGGAATCGCCACACTGTCTTCCACAATGGTTGAACTAGTTCACAGTCCCACCAACAGTGTAAAAGTGTTCCTATTTCTCCACAGCCTCTCCAGCACCTGTTGTTTCCTGACTTTTTAATGATTGCCATTCTAACTGGTATGAGATGGTATCTCATTGTGGTTTTGATTTGCATTTCTCTGATGGCCAGTGATGATGAGCATTTTTTCATGTGTCTTTTGGCTGCATAAATGTCTTCTTTTGAGAAGTGTCTGTTCATATCCTTTGCCCACTTTTTGATGGGGTTGTTTGTTTTTTTCTTGTAAATTTGTTTGAGTTCATTGTAGATTCTAGATATTAGCCCTTTGTCAGATGAGTAGGTTGCAAAAATTTTCTCCCATTTTCTAGGCTGCCTGTTCACTCTGATGGTAGTTTCTTTTGCTGTGCAGAAGCTCTTTAGTTTAATGAGATCCCATTTGTCAATTTTGTCTTTTGTTGCCATTGCTTTTGGTGTTTTAGACATGAAGTCCTTGCCCATGCCTATGGCCTGAATGGTTTTGCCTATGTTTTCTTCTAGGGTTTTTATGGTTTTAGGTCTAACATTTAAGTCTTTAATCCATCTTGAATTGATTTTTGTATAAGGTGTAAGGAAGGGATCCAGTTTCAGCTTTCTACATATGGCTAGCCAGTTTTCCCAGCACCATTTATTAAATAGGGAATCGTTTCCCCATTTCTTGCTTTTGTCAGGTTTGTCAAAGATCAGATGGTTGTAGATGTGTGGTGTTATTTCTGAGGCCTCTGTTCTGTTCCATTGGTCTATATCTCTGTTTTGGTACCAGTACCATGCTGTTTTGGTTACTGTAGCCTTGTAGTATAGTTTGAAGTCAGGTAGTGTGATGCCTCCAGCTTTGTTCTTTTGGTTTAGGATTGTATTGGCAATGCAGGCTCTTTTTTGGTTCCATATGAACTTTAAAGTAGTTTTTTCCAGTTCTGTGAAGAAAGTCATTGGTAGCTTGATGGGGATGGCATTGAATCTATAAATTACCTTGGGCAGTATGGCCATTTTCACAAGATTGATTCTTCCTATCCATGATCATGGGATGTTCTTCCATTTGTTTGTGTCCTCTTTTATTTTGTTGAGCAGTGGTTTGTAGTTCTCCTTGAAGAGGTCCTCCACATCCCTTGTAAGTTGTATTCCTAGGTATTTTATTCTCTTTGTAGCAATTGTGAATGGGAGTTCAATCATGATTTTGCTCTCTGTTTGTCTGTTATTGGTGTATAGGAATGCTTGTGATTTTTGCACATTGATTTTGTATCCTGAGACTTTGCTGAAGGAGATTTTGGGCTGAGACGATGGGGTTTTCTAGATATACAATCATGTCATCTGCAAACAGGCACAATCTGATTTCCTCTTTTCCTAATTGAATACCCTTTATTTCCTCCTGCCTAATTGCCCTGGCCAGAACTTCCAACACTATGTTGACTAGGAGTGGTGAGAGAGGGCATCCTTGTCTTGTGCCACTTTTCAAAGGGAATGCTTCCAGTCTTTGCCCATTCAGTATGATACTGGCTGTGGGTCTGTCATAAAATAGCTCTTATTATTTTGAGATACGTTCCATCAACACCTAGTTTATTGAGAGTTTTCAGCATGAAATAATCATGTGGTTTTTGTCGTTGGTTCTGTTTATGTGACAGATTATGTTTATTGATTTGCATATGTTGAATCAGCCCTGCATCCCAGGGATGAAGCCAACTTGATCGTGGTGGATAAGCTTTTTGATGTGCTGCTGGATTCAGTTTGCCAGTATTTTATTGAGGATTTTTGCATCGATATCCGTCAGGAATATCCATCTAAAATTCTCCTTTTTTGTTGTGTCTCTGCCAGGCTTTGGTATTAGGATGATGCTGGCCTCATTCTTTTTCTATTGGTGGGAATAGTTTCAGAAGGAATGGTACCAGCTCCTCTTTGTACCTCTGGTAGAATTTGGCTGTGAATCCATCTGGTCCTGGACTTTTTTTGGTTGGTAGGCTATTAATCATTCCCTCAATTTCAGAGCCTGTTTTTGGTCTATTCAGAGATTCAAGTTCTTCCTGGTTTAGTCTTGGGAGGGTGTATGTGTCCAGGAATTTATCCGTTTCCTCTAGATTTTCTAGTATATTTGTGTAGAGGTGTTTATAGTGTTCTCTGATGGTAGTTTGTATTTCTGTAGGATCGGTGGTGATATCCCCTCTATCATTTTTTATTGCATCTATTTGATTCTTCCTCTTTTCTTCTTTATTAGTCTTGCTAGCAGTCTATCAATTTTGTTAATATTTTCAAAAAAACAGCTCCTGGATTCATTGGTTCTTTTTGAACGGGGTTTTGTGTCTCTATCTCCTTCAGTTCTACTCTGATCTTAGTTATTTCTTGCCTTCTGCTGGCTTTTCAATGTGTTTCCTCTTGCTTCTCTAGTTCTTTTAATTGTGATGTTAGGGTGTCGATTTTAGATCTTTCCTGCTTTCTCTTGTGAGCATTTGGCACTATAAATTTCCCTCTACACACTGCTTTAAATGTGTCCCAGAGATTCTCGTATGTTGTGTCTTTGTTCTCATTGGTTTCAAAGAACATCTTTATTTCTGCCTTCATTTCGTTATGTACCCAGTAGTCATTCAGGAGCAGGTTGTTCAGTTTCCATGTAGTTGAGTGGTTTTGAGTGAGTTTCTTAATCCTGAGTTCTAGTTTGATTGCACTGTAGTCTGAGAGACCGTTTGTTATAATTTCTTTCTTTTACATTTGCTGAAGAGTGCTTTACTTCCAACTATGTGGTCAATTTTGGAATAAGTGCGGTGTAGTGCTGAGAAGAATGTATATTCTGCTGATTTGGCGTGAAGAGGTCTGTAGATGTCTGTTAGGTCCACTTGGTGCAGAGCTGAGTTAAATTCCTGGATATCCTTGTTAACCTTCTGTCTTGTTGATCTGTCTAATATTGACAGTGGGGTGTTAAAGTCTCCCACTATTATTATGTGGGAGTCTAAGTCTCTTTGTAGGTCTCTAAGGACTTGCCTTATGAGTCTAGGTGCTCCTGTATTGGGTGCGTATATATTTAGGATAGTTAGCTCTTCTTGTTGAATTGATCCCTTTGTCATTATATAATGGCCTTTTTTGTCTCTTTTGATCTTTGTTGGTTTAAAGTCTGTTTTATCAGAGACTAGGATTGCAACCCCTGCTTTTTTTTTGCTTTCCTTGTGCTTGGTAGATCTTCTCCATCCCTTTATTTTGAGCCTATGTGTGTCTCTGCACGTGAGATGGGTCTCCTGAATACAGCACACTGATGAGTCTTGACTCTTTATCCAATTTGCCAGTCCGTGTCTTTTAATTGGGCATTTAGCCCATTTACATTTAAGGTTAATATTGTTATGTGTGAATTTGATCCTGTGATTATGATGTTAGCTGGTTATTTTGCCCATTAGTTGAAGCAGTTTCTTCCTAGCATCGATGGTCTTTACACTTTGGCATGTTTTTGCAGTGGCTGGTACTGGTTGTTCCTTTCCATGTTTATTGCTTCCCTCAGGAGCTCTTGTAAGGCAGGCCTGGTGGTGACAAATCTCTCAGCATTTGCTTGTCTGTAAAGGATTTTATTTCTTCTTCACTTATGAAGCTTAGTTTGGCTGGATATGAAATTCTGGGTTGAAAATTCTTTTCTTTAAGATTGTTGAATATTGGCCCCCACTCTCTTCTGGCTTGTAGAGTTTCTACCAAGAGATCCACTGTTAGTCTGATGTTCCTTGCTTTGTGGGTAGCCCGACCTTTCTCTCTGGCTGCCCTTAACATTTTTTCCTTCATTTCAACCTTGGTGAATGTGACAACTATGTGTCTTGGGGCTGCTCTTCTCGAGGAGTATCTTTGTGGTGTTCTCCGCATTTCCTGAATTTGAATGTTGGCCTGCCTTGCTAGGTTGGGGAAATTCTCCTGTCTAATATCCTGAAGAGTGTTTTCCAACTTGGTTCCATTCTCCCCGTCACTTTCAGGTACACCAATCGAATGTAGATTTGGTCTTTTAACATAGTCCCATATTTCTTGGAGGCTTTGTTGATTTCTTTTTACTCTTTTTTCTCTAAACTTCTCCTCTCACTTTATTTCATTAATTTAATCTTCAATCACTGATGCCCTTTCTTCCAGTTGATTGAATTGGTTATTGAAGCTTGTGCATGCGTCACGTAGTTCTCATGCCATGGTTTTCAGCTCCATCAGGTAATTTAAGGTTTTCTCTACAGTGTTTATTCTAGTTAGCCATTCATCTAATCTGTTTTCAAGGTTTTTAGCTTCCTCGTGATGGGTTTGAACATCCTCCTTTAGCTCGGAGAAGTTTGTTATTACCGACCTTCTGAAGCCTACTTCTGTCAGCTCGTCAAAATCATTCTCCGTCCAGCTTTGTTCTGTTGCTGGTGAGGAGCTGCAATCCTTTGGAGGACAAGAGATGGTCTGGTTTTTAGAATTTTCAGCTTTTCTGCCCTGGTTTCTCCCCATCTTTCTGGTTTTATCTATCTTTGGTCTTTGATGCTTGACCTACAGATGGGGTTTTAGCGTGGATGTCCCTTTTGTTGATGTTCATGCTATTCCTTTCTGTTTGTTAGTTTTCTTTCTAAGAGTCAGGTCCTTCAGCTACAGGTCTGTTGGAGTTTGCTGGAGGTCCACTCCAGACCCTGTTTGCCTGGTTATCACCAGCAGAGGTTGCAGAACAGCAAATATTGCAGAACAGCAAATATTGCTGCCTGATCCTTCCTCCGGAAGCTTTGTCCCAGAGGGGCACCTGTATGAGGTGTCAGTTGGCCCCTACTGGGAGGTGTTGCCCAGTTAGGCTACACGGGGGTCAGGGACCCACTTGAAGAGGCAGTCTATCCATTCTCAGAGCTCAAACACCGTGCTGGGAGAACCACTGCTCTCTTCAGAGTTGTCAGACAGAGACGTTTAAGTCTGCAGAAGTTTCTGCTGCCTTTTGTTCAGCTATGCCCTGCCCCTAGAGGTGGGGTCTACAGAGGCAGCAGGCCTTGCAGAGCTGCGGTGGCGTCCGCCCAGTTCAAGCTTCCCTTGCCACTTTGTTTACCTACTCAAGCCTCAGCAATGGTGGACGCCCCTGCCCCTGCCAAGCTGCTGCCTGGCAGGTTGATCTCAGACTGCTGTGCTAGCAGTGAGCAAGGGTCCGTGGGTGTGGGACCCACCAAGCCAGGTGCAGGATATAATCTCCTGGTGTGCCGTTTGCTAAGACCATTGGAAAAGCTCAGTATTTGGGCAGGATTGTCCTGATTTTCCAGGTACAGTCTGTCACAGCTTCCCTTGGCCAGGAAAGGGAAATCCCCCAACCCCTTGCGCTTCCGGGGTGAGGGGATGCCCCACCCTGCTTTGGCTCACCCTCCATGGACTGCACCCACTGTCCAACCAGTCCCAATGAGATGAACCAGGTACCTCAGTTGGAAATGCAGAAATCTCCATCTTCTGCATCGATCACGCTGGGAGCTGCAGACCAGAGCTGTTCCTATTTGGCCATCTTGGAATGGAATCAATATGGTTCTATTATATTGGATCTTTGACCTCACTAGCAACTTCTTCAGGCTGTTAAGGTTTTTCTAAGTTTCTGCTGTCAATATTCTCATTTTACTTTCTACTTTGGAAATTTCATCCATCTTTATGGCTTTGATTTTATTCCTATGACTGTGACTCCAAATCATATCTCAATTCCAGATCTGCTATCTGAATTTTTGCCTGATCAACAAATTCACATATCTAATCACCTGTTGGACAGCTCCACCTAGAGGTTTTGCCAGTGAATTTATCAAAGTCCCTTCCCGCCCTTGCCCTCACTCAAGCTAAGCTTTCTCCTGACTTTCCTGTTTCTGTTCAGGGCACTACTATCTTTCCAAGTTTTAGGTACCAAGCCTTAAGTCCAGCTTTGACTCCTTTTCCTTTTCTTCATATGCCATCAGTTGTTCAGATTTGCCAATGAAATCTTTGTATCACTTCTCTTCCCCATTCCCAGTATAAACCCCAAGTGGTTCTCTGGATCTCTTCTAGGGAAAGTTTTCTTCATGTGTGTCTTTATCTTCTGGCTCTTCCTACCAAGACATTTTTTAAAGTTGAAATATATTTTAGTCCAAAAATAAGTCTGGGAGGATATGATAAATTACACTAAATACTGGAGTTACGTGGAAGTCCGATTAATGGTCCCCATAGATGTCTATATCCTAATCCCTAGAACCTATAAATATGTTAGCTTATATAGCAAGGGAGAATTAGTGTTGCAGTGGAATTAAGGCGATTATTCTGGAATATCTGTGTGCGTACAATGTAATCACAAGTATCCTTTAAATATGGCAGAGGTAGGCCATAGAGGAGGTCAGAATCATCCCATATCAGAAGGACTAGACCAACCATTGCTGGCTTTGCAGATGAAGTGCGGCCGCACACCAAGGAATACTGCAACCTCTAGAAACTGGAAAATGCAAGAAAATTTTCTCCTAGAGCCTCCAGAAGGAATGCAATTCTGCCAAAACCTTGATTTTAGCATAGTAAGACCCATTTGGGACTTCTGATCTCTCAAGCTATAGGATAAACTTGTATTGTTTTAAGTCACTAAGTTTGGAGAAATGTGTTACACCAGTCATAGGAAAGTAATGTTAGTGCTAGTGTCATAAAAGGAAGGAAGATATTCTCTAAACTGGTTAATTTTAGTATAATTAGGAAACTTTAAAATGGACATATTTAAGGCAGATGTTAGAAAAATAAGAATAATTTGGGCTGGGCACGGTGGCTCACGTCTGTAATCCCAGCACGTTTGGGAGGCTGAGGCAGGTGGATCACCTGCGGTGAGGAGTTCGAGACCAGCCTGGCCAACATGGTGAAACCCTGTCTCCACTAAAAATGCAAAATTAGCTGGTCATGGTGGTACACGCCTGTAATCCCAGCTACTTGGGAAGCTGAGGCAGGAGGATCACTTGAACCGGGGAGGCAGAGGTTGCAGTGAGCTGAGATTGTGCTATCGCACTCCAGCCTGGGCAACAAGAGCAAAACTCTGTCTCAAAAAAAAAAAAAGAAAAGAAAAGAAAAGAAAAATAAGAATGATTTGATTCATATAATAATTTATCAAAATTACCTGCTAATATGTTACTGCTGAAGGTAATTAAAGGATGCCACATGAAATAGACAAGAGATCCTTGATTCAGAGAATATTTCCAAATTTGTTGAGTGTCATATAGTTGGAAGGCAAATAAGCCTTTGTATCAAATTATTTATGCTTTGTTTCCCTTACTAAAACAAAACTTACTGGAATGATGTATATGCCCATCAGAGTGTGTTAAATTCAACCAACATAGCTGTATCCAGAATTTCAATATCACTAGCTGTATCAGAAAGTTCACCTGTATAACCAGCTTCCCCTGGGGAAGACTGCCTTCCTATGTAATTTGATTTCCATAGTTACATAGAATGAGAGCCTGGCCTCTTGAAAACAAGGTACTGATCTGGTAAGAATCTACCTTATTCTTATTCATGAAAGCTGTTTTTAGTTGTAAGCATGTAAGGTTCTGAAAAATCACCCTATTTTAAAGGACTATTAACTAAGGTTTGGAGTGATGATTGTTACCCTAATTTGGCATCTAACTTTTTGTAGATTGCCATATATTCAAGTTGTGTCATATTCTGCAAAAATAATATTAGTCATAGAGAGGTCAAGAAGTTCTGGCCCATCAGGTACTTGGGAGGATGAGGTGAGTGGATCGTTTGATCCCAGGAGGTGGCAGCTGCAGTGAGTTGAGATTGAGCCATAGCACTCCAGCTTGGGGAACAGAGTGAGATCCTGTCTCAAAAAAAGAGGAAGAAGAAGAAGCAGGAGGAGGAGAAAGAGGAGAAAGAGGAGGAGGAGGGGAAGGGGGAAGGGAGGAGGAGGGGAAGGGGGAAGGGAGGAGGAGGGGAAGGGGGAAGGGGGAAGGAGGGGAAGGGGGAAGGGAGGAGGAGGGGAAGGGGGAAGGGGGAAGGAGGGGAGGAGGGGAAGGGGGAAGGGGGAAGGAGGGGAGGAGGGGAAGGGGGAAGGAGGGGAGGAGGGGAAGGGGGAAGGAGGGGAGGAGGGGAAGGGGGAAGGAGGGGAGGAGGGGAAGGGGGAAGGAGGGGAGGAGGGGAAGGGGGAAGGAGGGGAGGAGGGGAAGGGGGAAGGAGGGGAGGAGGGGAAGGGGGAAGGAGGGGAGGAGGGGAAGGGGGAAGGAGGGGAGGAGGGGAAGGGGGAAGGAGGGGAGGAGGGGAAGGAGAAGAAGGAGGAAGAGAAGGAGGAGGAGAGGGAGGAGGAGGAAAGAAGCAGAAGGAGGTGGAGGAGGAGAAGGAGAAGAAGAAAAAGAAGAAAAAGAAGAAGGAGGAGGAGGAATAAAGAAAGAAGAAAGAAAAAGAAAGAAGAAGATGAAGATGAAGAAGGAGCAGAAAGAAGAAGTCATCCCTGGCCTTGAACAGAGGCCCTGACTTTTTATAAACTGCAAATTTCAAGTGGGCCTTATCCCCTTTTGGTTTGTTGGTCTTTCAACAAGATACCTCTAACTCTAATTTACATACGAGTGGATAGGAGAAGCGGGGTTGGGTGGGGAGGATAGCTCTCTGAGAACTTTTATGGAGAGGTTAAAATAATTACAGAGTTTATGAGCCCATGAGGTTTACTGTTAGTCCTACAGAACTTTCAATTTCTTGCAGAGATTTCTTTCTAAACTGTAAAATTTCATTCTATGCAAATTGTTTAGTCCCTTCTTTTCTTTTCCTTTACCCTATTATCAAAACATTCCCTGGAAAGTTTCCTTTGTGATCTCATATATGCATATATATACAGCACTAGAATTTCGAATAATACTGAGTTCAATTCAACGAGGATAATGTATAAAAATAATTGCTGCATGTTTCTTTAAATCCAGAGAGAGTGCTTCTAGTAATGTTGATGTGGTACCATGTCAATATATGCAAGCATAATTCTTTGTTTAAAACTTAACCATGAAATTCCTCCTGGCAGATGGGTTCCAGAACCCAAAAAAGTAGTGCAGTTTGGACTATGATGGGACGATAACAGAATAAGTACCCATATTAAAGAGGATTATACCATATAGAAAGAGCAGGAATTCCCAGGCACTCTGCAAATAAAGAAGCTGATATGTAAAAAGTTTGAAGTCCTGGTATGGCAATAGCTCATTTCTATCATCTCTGTATATTCCCTGTACATGGAGTTGCCTGATTTTCATTACCAGGATTTGTAATTACTAGTCAGATTCTTTTAATGTTTGGGCCCATCTACAGTTCCTAATATCAATTAATAGCATATTCTAATTCTGGTGTTATAATTGATTTAATAACTTGACATTCAAGTTTTTACCTTTTCTCATTTTGGTTTCTTGACTTGGATGCAGTCAATTGTAATCAGATAACCAAATGCAACTTCATGTTTCATGCAGCTTTTTCTAAAGATATTAGTTTGGTACTGCTTTCCAGGAAAGAAAACTCCCTACTTTGAACTCTTTTATAAAGTGAAGGTTTTCTGTGTAAAAATCACACAAAATCCAAATTAGCTTGCTGTACTATAATACCAGAGGCAGAGTGAACATGGGAGAAACGGTTCTAAATGTTCATATTCTAGCAATATGCAATAAATAACTTTTTTCTGTATATTTCCTTGAATATTTTAGTCAATCGATATTGAGAATTGTATTATTTTCTCAGTAAAATAAACCAAAGCCTCTAAAAAATATTTCCCAAAAATACAAAATCAAGGATGAACTGAAACTCAATTTTAGTACGTGCTGTATTAGGTCCTCTGGGTTTTCGATCGATGATAAACATATGTATATTATTTGTTAAATGTCTATTGATTTCAGCCTTATGTTAAGAATCATTGCTTAGTGGAAAAATAATAAGTGTTAAATTATTTTTAATTTAAATAATTTAAAATGAAATGAATACAAATGAAAATAAATGGTAAAATGGTAAAATAAAATAAAAATGGCAAAATGAAAAATAAATATAATATTTCTTTTTAAAAATATTAATAAGAATATAATGAATGTAATAAATTCCTCTTGTAACATAGTTGACTAGCGATAAGAAGAATGTAGGAAATATTAGAAGAATGTAACATTAACCACTTTCTAATACAAAGCCTTATAACATATATCTTCAGCAGCTAAATTTACTTTCCTCCAGCTCTTCATATATAGATACTTTTCATTCACACAAATCTTTGTATTATTTACAACTAATTTATGGTATTGTGATGATGGAGAATTTAGCAAGAAAATATTAACTTCCTTCTCTAAATCTCCCCTGAGATTAACGACTTGCAAATAGATTCTTTGTCAGAGATGCAGTCTCCATTTTTTAACACCAAGATAACAGCTCCTTACACAGCTATCCTCCTACTTGATCAGGGACAAAATGTCACTTTTGCTGAAAGCAAACCACTGCTTTGACAGCAATCAAATGATCAAAATTTCACTTTACAGATATAAATTGTCGATGGATTTTTGTAGAAAAAAGTTGTGAGTTATGAATGAAGGAAAACTGAAGGAATTTAGGACAGTTTTGTGACTCATTCAAAAATAAGGATTTAAATGTTTTGCTAAATCCTGTTTGTCAGAAGTATTATTTTAATAAATCCTTCAATAATTTTTAGAATACCTTCGACATTGAACCAAATTGCCATAATCTGTGACTGCACGATGTTTCCAAATACAGTCAGACCTCTGCATCTGTGAATCCCACATGTGTAGATTCAACCAACCATGGATTGAAAATATTTTTTTAAAAAAAGAATGGTTGTGTCTGTACTGAATATGTACAGACTTTTTTCTTGTTATCATTCCTTAAACAACACAACCATTTACACGGCATTTACATTGTATTAGGTATTATAATTAATCTATAGATAATTTAAAATATCCTGGAGGATATGCATAGGTTATATGGAAATACTACACTATTTTATTTTTTAATTAAAAATATATTTAAAAAATTTTTATTAGAACAGAGGTCAATGTGCATACACCATTTTATATAATGGATGAGCATCTGTGGATTTTGGTATCCTCAGAGGTGGGGGGCTGTCCTGAACCCAATCCCCCAGGGATACTGAGACATGACCATATTGATGGATATGGTCCTTCTCCATTTTCTTTTGTTCCCTTAACCCTTGCCAGTAGTTAGGCCACCATTGCCCCAATGTTCATCACAACAGAACCAAAGAACCAAGGTAGCGACTTCCTGTTTTTGTTTGTGTGATTGTTAATATTGAGTGTCTATTTGATTGGATTGAATGATGCAAAGTACTGATCCTGGGTGTGTCATTGAAGGTGTTGACATGGAGATGAACATTTGAGTAAGTGGACTGGGAAAGGCAGACCCACCCTTAATCTGGGTGGGCACAATCTAATCAGTTGCCAGCATGGCCAGCATAAAAGCAAACAGAAGAACGTGAAAGACTAGACTGGCTTAGCCTCCCAGCCTACATCTTTCTCATGTGCTGGACGCTTCCTGCTCTTGAACACTGGACTCCAAGTTCTTCAGCTTTGAGACTTGGATTGGCTTCTTTGCTCCTCAGTTTGTAGATGTCCTATTGTGGGACCTCACCTTGTAATCGTGTGAGTCAATACTCCTTAATAAACTCCCCTCTATGTATACATCTATCCTATTGGTTCTGTCCCTCTAGAGAACCCTGTCTAATACAGTTTGCTTTCTTGCTTGCTTTTTAAGTTCAAATGTTCAGGTCCAAGTATAATACAGAAAATATAGGCAGTATAACATTTGACAAAATACCTAAGTGAGTTCCACTCTGCCCCCATCTCCCTTCATTTTGTTAAAGAAATAAATTATTCAATGACACATGTTAAAGATGTTATTCAGGACCATCATGATAGGTATTGAGACCACGGCACTGGGATTTTGCAATGGAGACAGATTGGTCTCAACTCTAAAGACAGTATGGACAAGTGGGAATTTATAGCCAAGGAGCAGGATGGGGTCAGTGGATGAAAAATTACTATAAGAGGAAATATCAGGGTGGTGAGAGGGATTCTCACTAAATAGACCTAAACAAGATTCTTGCTGAAGATAGGCCAGGGTGACTCAACATCACCTGAGGGATGGCAGAAGATGACGACCTGATCGGATAACAAGGGTGATCACATGTCAATAGTGGAGGGTTCTTGCTAAGCTGACTTAGGGTTCTTTGCTAAAACTGGATTTTGGAAGGAAGTACACAGATGGGCCTAAGAGAAGGTTCAGGAGCCTGGCTAAAGCAAGAAATCTTTGTCTACCTGAGAGCAAATTAAAAAACCAAAAAACCTCTTCCTGTGCTGGAAGAGGGAGAGAACATTGGAAATAAAACAAAACAGACCCCTAGAAAAGAGGACTGCACCTCTCCAAACCAATCCCTGGATAGAGACGGGGATGATTTGATAGACTATTGAGATAAATTTAGGCATCTAAGAGTATGTGTGTCTAGTGTCCTGCTTTTTGCCAGGAGGCCCTTTGGATCAGATGAGATGTTTAGGGTAGCCTAAACAATAAAGAGACTTCCAGGAAGAAGTTCAGTTGCACACAACTTGTTCTTTCATCCCTAACTCTCTTTTAAAAACCGTACATAGCAGATACGTAATTAATGAACTAGAGCTATTTATAAAAATATCAATGAGGCCAGGTGCAGTGGCTCACGCCTGTAATCCCAGTGCTTCAGGAGGCCAAGGCAGGTGGATTACTTGAGGTCAGGAGTTTGAGACCAGCATGGTCAACATGGTGAAACCCTGTCTTTACTAAAAATACAAAAATTAGCCTGGGCCTGGTAGCGGGCACCTGTAATCCCAGCTACTCGGGAGGCTGAGGCAGGAGAATCCCCCCTGAACCCAGCAGGTGGAGGCTGCAGTAAGCTGAGATCGTTCCAGCCTGGGCAACGAGAGCAAAACTCTATCACAAAAAAGAAAAAAAAATCAATGAATTAAACAAATATTTATTGAATGTATGTGTGATCATTTTAGAGAACTACAGAGGGAATAATATGTGGCCCATACAATCAATGTTTTAAGAGTCGTAGAAAGGAAAAATTCAGAGTACAATGAAGTAAGATTCATGGAGAAAGCAGGTCTTGGGTGGGAGGTGGCAACCTATTCAGTAAAAATAAAACAACTCCCCCCTCCGAAAAAAAAAAAAAAAGGCAGTCAAAGAAAGAATAGGTCTTCAAAAGGATGATCTTTTATTTCTGGAATCCCTTCTAGGCTAAACTCAATCACTAAAGCATGAAAGTATAAAAATGCAAAAGAATTAAAAACCAATAATAAATGACAAGTCTTATTCCTCTTAAGTTGTTCAATCCAGCAATGAGTAAAGAAATGCTCTTTGTTAAGGATTAATTGTGGATGTAGATATACTAAACGACTTCACTTCAGCAGGCAAAAGGGAATTACAGCTTTTTGTTTTTTCTCCTTGGTTAGTCTTCAGGCAGCAATGTTAAAAAACACCAAAATTATTCTGAAAAGTAAATTTCCCTAAATAATCAAGTGCATTGCTTCTTATGTTAAGGACCAAGTGCTGCAGTTTGAGGGAATTTCTTGGGTGCTAAATTGTGAAATCATGGTGTGTGTGTGTGTGTGTTTGTGTGAGTTTCTTAAGAAAGCCCTTTCACTTATACCTCTTGGCTAAGCTTCTGTTGCTTCATTACTTCCTCCAGGTGCTTTTCCCAGAAAACATAACTATTTCATTACTTACTCTGAAAGGGTATTATGAAGCTGCTATGGAATAACTTGTGTCCCTTCGAAATTCTTATGTGAAGCCCTAACTCTCAGTGTGATAGTATTTGGAATGGAGCTTTGGACAGTAATTAGGTTTAGATGAAGTCATAGGGTTGGGGCCCCATGATGGGATTAGTGCCCTTATAAGAAGAGAGGCCAGATAACTTGCCCGCTTTCTCTCCCTGCCATGTGAGGATACAGCAAGAAGGCATCTTCTGCAAGCTAGAAAAAAGGTTCTTGCCAGAACCCGATCATACCGGCATCCTGATCTTGGATTCCAGCCACCAGAACTTCGAGAAAATGAATTTCTGTTGTTTAAGCCACACAGTCTATGGTATTTTGTTATGGCAGCCCGAGCTGACTAAGAAGCATTGCATTTGCCAGCAAGAGGATGCTTTCTGAATGTCAAGTGATTATTGACTTTTAGTCTACCGGAATGCATTATCATGAACATAAACTACTGTATTTTACCACTTATATATCATCATGTCAGTGCTGGAGCTGAGTCTAATTACAAAATGCCAGTGGCAAAGAGACACCAATTGTTACTGTTTAAGAGAGTATAACTTAGACAGCAGAACTAGGCACAAATGAAAAAGAAGCCCTTAATGTTAGCTCAGAGATTAGGAAGCCTCACATCTTCCTGTGTAAGGGCCACGCTTTTACAATTTGTACATATTACAAACTTTCTGTTTATGATAAACTTTACTTATTACCATATATACAGAGCTCAAGATGTTTTTGCTTGATGTGTATGTCTAGTTGAACAAGTATAAACCTGAAAAGCACTCTAATGCTTATGATTTGAGCTGCAATAGCAGACTCTATAGCAATGCCTTCTTGGAAAGTGTGGTGTAGAGAACCTTCAGAATGTTCAGACTGAATGACTCAATGAATCCCAGATTGGTTCAATGGCTTGAATCAGGTATGAGGGCATGTGTAGGAGAGAAACTGCTTGAGTTATCTAAGCCATTCCTAAGCCAGGAACATAAATTATCAGCCCCACCTTTTGGGGAAAGTCACATTATCTCATAAATTATGGTGACTGTGCTATATATACAGAATCAGGGGATGTCTGCATGAAAGTAATGACTAGAAGCTACTTTTGAAGACTTGTAAGGACAGTAATTTTTCTTCAAGTGCAAGTTCCCTTTATATGAAATTCTGGTATACTTAACCTCATTTCTGATTATGTGTTTTGGTAAGCATGAAAATTTTATTTCTAAAATAGGTTACTGATTGTTTTGGGGGGCAATTAAGAAAAGAGTGCTGTTACAGTGACTCAGGCCTATAATCCCAGCACTTTGGGAGGCCAAGACAGGCAGGTGGCTTGGGCCCAAGAGTTCGAGACCAGCTCGGGCAACATGGCGAAATCCTGTCTCTACAAAAAAATACAAAATGTGGCAGGGCATATTGGCATATGCCTGTAGTCCCAGCTACTCAGGAGACTGAGGCGGGAGGATCACTTGAGCCCAGGGTGGTTGAGGGTTCAGTGAGCCATGATTGCACCACTGCATTCCAAACCGAGTGACAGATGGAGACAGAGTCTCAAAAAGATAAATAAATAGGCTGGGCACAGTGGCTCACATCTGTAATCCCAGCACTTTGGGAGGCTGAGGTGAGCAGATCACATGGGGTCAGGAGTTCGAGACCAGCCTGGCCAACATGGTGAAACCCCGTCTCTACTAAAAATATAAAAATTAGCAGGGAGTGGTGGCGTATGCCTGTAATCCCAGCTACTTGGGAGGCTGAGGCAGGAGAATGGCTTGAACTTGGGAGGTGGAGGTTGCAGTGAGCTCATGCCATTGCACTCCAGACTGGGGGATAAGAGCGAAACTCCATCTCAAAAATAAATAAATAAATAAAATAAAACACAAAATACAAAATAAAAAGAGAGAATTAGAAATAGAAAATAAAAAGAGAGAATTAGAAATAGAAAATAGAAAAATGGCAAAAAATATTGATGGCATATTAGGAGAACAAAAGTTTAGAAATTAAGCTAGAGAAAGAAAGATGAAAACAAATCCAACTCTGGGAACCACCCTGCTACATCTGTTAGAAGCAAGGAACTGAGATACCTCTAAAGGGGCAGGTGAACTGGGGACTGCCTTTAGGCCTACAGTGGGATTCTGGGGGCCGATAGTAAACAGTACTGGGTCATAAAAGCAGAAAAGCTTTAAATATTTGAATGAAGAAGCAGGCACACAAAAAGAATAACTTTTAGGATGTCTATTAACCTATAGAAAAGTTAAACAAGTTTACCAGCATTTCCTTGAAACTATAAGGAAAGCAGATTCTAAAAAGTTTCTCATAATCTGGAAATGTAAATGTAAATTAATTTATGGTGCTCGTCATTATCCATTTGAAATGTTTTAAAATCCAGCCTCAACCTCAGCCCCTATCTAATAGATCAAATGCACAGTGAAAGGATGACTGTATTTGACAGATGTTTTCAAATCTGTTCAGTTTCACTATATATATGTTTATTTTATACATGATATCCCCAAAAGGAGTTATGATATATGATATATATACCATATATAATATATGATATACATGATATATGATATACATGATATCATATATATGATATACATATTATATATGATATACATGATATATGATATACATGATATCATATATATGATATACATGATATATGATATACATGATATCATATATATGATATACATATATATGATACATATGATATACATATATATGATACCTATGATACACATATATGATACATATGACATACACATATATGATACATATGACATCCATATATGATACATACGATATACATATATGATACATATGATATACATATATGATATATAATATATGATATATAATATATGATATATCATATATCATATATACCATATATGATATATGGCATATATCATATATACCATATATATCATATATATTACATATCATATATATCATATATCATGTATATCATATATCATATATATCATATATGTATATCATATATATGATATATAATATATGATGTATATCATATATATTTGATATATATGACACATATATCATATGTCATATATATCATATATGATAAATATCATATATATCATGTATGAGAAATATATATATCATATATGAGAAATATATATTTATCATATATCATATATGACATATATGATATATGTGACATGTATATGACATATATGACATATGTGACATATATGACATATATGACATATGCGACATATATGACATATGCGACACATATGCGACACATATGCGACACATATGCGACACATATGCGACACATATGCGACACATATGTGACATATATGACAGATATGCGACACATGCAACATGTTACATATGCGACATATATGACATAGGGCATATATGAGGCATATGTGGCATATATGACATATATGACATATATATGGCATATATGGCATATGTGGCATATATGGCACATATGTCACATATGTCATATATGGCACATGTCACATATGTCATATATGACATATATGTGTCATATGTATGTGTGATATATATCTATATATATCATATATATATAAGTTAAACAAGTTTACCTAAACATATTGACACAAAATAGGAGAAACATTATAAATGATCCGAATTTCAGACAGGATTTGCTGCTAAATGAGTCCAGGTCAGGTCAGGTTTTGCTGCCAAGTGAGTTATGAATGCATTTTCAGTTTTGGGAGAGTTTTAGACTTCAGATGTAGAACTGTGGGATTGCAGACCTATATTACTTTGTTTTTTAAAATGCCAAAACTCTGTTTTGGCTAAGAATTACAGAGTTGTGCCAAATAATACTTTTTCAACTATAACTGAGGTCATAGAACCTGTTTTGCACAAAGTATAGAGTACAAAGGAGCAGTTATGGTATCCCCGAAAGGAGTTATGTAGACATTCCCCCAGAGTGACTCTAGGCACAGAACCATTGGGACAATTTTGTCTTGTGAAGCTGGTCATAGGAACACACTCAAAATTTCCACAACTTTTTCAAATGTCCTTGTTTCTGACAAAGTAGAGAAAGTAAGTAATCCTATTAGCACACATTTTTGGTCCCACAGATTGTCAGGAGATGAGAGTAGTCAATTATGGGATGCTTAGCCTATTCATTCCAGGATGCTAGCTCACTCCACCAAACTCCAGTTTGCCCCCGAACAGTTAACAGCGTGTTCTGCTCAGGTTTCATAATGGGGTGTGTGTGTGTGTGTGTGTGTGTATTTGTTTACCAGTAGCATTCTCTCAATTTCTCTCTCTCTTTCAGTATTGCTCCCTTTCTCTCAATATCTCCCTCTCAATATCTCTTTCTCAATCTCTCTCTCTTTCTCAACAAGTTCCCAATTTTGCTGCTAGAAAAAAAGGTAGCATTGGCTATTACCAAATGTCAGACTAGGAATAGGCATGCTTTTGACTATTTTGCCTTTTATTGGTTTGAAAATTGCAACTCAGCCTGCAATTATTTTAGCACAAACCAAATCAAAAGAAACATAAACACCAATACCAAACCATGGCATCCTAGATATACAAAGCAGAAGCATTTCAGGAAAAATCAATAGACTGAAAAAAACAGAGAAACAGAAAGTAGTAAATACAGGGAATGTGAGGAAAAATGGATGACAGCCTCCTAGAGTAACTGAATAGTGGCTCATAACAGAAAATAAAGATGGAAAAGCAGTGTGAGACCAGGCATGAACTGATGTGCATGGGCTAAAGTGCTCCCATTACTAATCTTTGTCACCTATGTGATAAATGTTAGGGGGAATAATATTTATGATAGCAATAGCTAATGTACATAGGTAAGTTTTTATGTGCCAGATATTATCTGGGTATTTTATGTAAATTAGCTTATTTACTTCCTACAGCAACCTTATGAAGAGGGTACTACTACTACCCACATTTTATAGGTGAAGAGACTAAAGCAAAGAGTAGTTCAGTAAACCTGCCCAAATTTGCAAAGCTGGGAAAGCATGCAGGTGGAATTCAAGCCCAGATAGCTTCTTCTGTCTTCACTGTTAACAACCATCATATTCCAGTGACAAAATAAGTGTGGGGACCAACTAGAGGAAGAGTCATTGTAGAACTAGGTTGCAGTGGAAGTGAGAATGCCTAGTGGATTTTTTTTTTTTTGAGATGGAGTCTCACTCTGTTGCCCAGGCTGGAGTGCAGTGGCACCATCTTGGCTCACTGCAACATCCACCTCCCAGGTTCCAGTGATTCTCCCACCTCAGCCTCCCAAGTAGCTGGGATTACAGGCGCGTGCACCACGCTTGGCTAATGTTTGTATTTTTAGTAGAGACGGGGGTTTCACCATGTTGGCCAGCCTGGTCTTGAACTCCTGGTCTCAAGTGATCCACCCGCCTTGGCCTCCCAAAGTGCTAGGATTACAGGCATGAGCCACTGCGCCTGGCCCCTTTTGATGAAATGAAGTTTCTAAGATGGAGGTTGATATTCTTGCCTGCTGAGTTTAGAGCTCAGAGACTGTTAAATCTGGAGTTGTGGCAGCCACTTGCTATCACATGGACACTGTGCCTGCTACCACCACAACAGAAGAAAAAGTCAGGGTGTGGAGAGAGGCCAAACTTCGAAAATAAGACTTGAGTCTTGAATCCAGTCATGTCCAAACTCTCTCTCTCACTCAAGGTTTTAGTTGTGTGAGCCAATAGATTCCATTTAACAAACTTCATTTGTATTGGGTCCTTTGTCATTAAAAAATGTACTAACAAATACAGGGTAAGAGTTTGGAAGAGAAATAAGTTTGGTTTCAACGAGTCATGCTTGAGGTTGTTAGTAAAACAATAACTGGAGATGTTCCATAGATACTTGGGAATATAAACTAAATGAAAGCTCACATGCGGAGATGCCTGTTCAGAGACTCCTTCAACAGTTAGAGTTGATTACAAAGAGGCTAATTGAACAATGAGTGTGAGTAAACTCTACAACTCGGGTGGTTGTACAGTTGAGTGGAAAATCAAAGACGGAGCTCCAGGGAAGTGTTCTTAATATTTTCAAAATACGTGTGCCCGGTCAATAACATTTTTAAGAAAATTTTCCAACGTAGGCTTAAGTAGTTGCAAAGTGTATAATTTCCTGCCTATTCTGACATTCTAAAGTAAAATGGTTATATCACTCTGTTAAATATATCACATGAAATCCAAAAGCTGTACCAATTTAATATTTATCATAAACCATTAAAAAATACATAAGTAAACTCTTCTTTAACATAGAAATGCACATCGTCAGCTTTTTTCTTGAACTCATTTCAATTATATTTCCCTAAAGTATAATTTTACCCTAAAGTAATGTATTTTAATGCTTAGAAATCTTTAATAAATCATTTTATACTTCTCTGCCACAAAAATATGTATAAAAACCGAACCTAAGACACTTTTATTTTCTGTGATTGTAGGGCTCTATGCTAAAAATGCTTTTCTAGATTGAGGTTTTAAAATGATTTTCAGTACCAATATACCAAAACAATGTATATATGTTATGATTTGGTAACTAATTATTAATACAAACCATTTTGGAAATGCATGTGGAGATAGCTGTTAGTTACATCATTGTCACCTCTATGCCACCTGCAGTGGTAATAATGATAAAAGGAATAATAATAGAAGTAGTTAACATATATTGATATTTATTATGTGCCAGGCGTTGTCTAAATCCTTTTCCTTTTAGTTTACTTACTCTTCACAGCAACACTATGATGTGGCGACTCTTACTACCCACATTTTAAGTCTGTCTGTGGATTACTATTACTTATGATTACTTCTCACTAGAAGAAGATGGGATTTTCAGTATCGATTCTATTTTTTAATTTTAATGATGTACAATCTGAGAAATCTTTACTCCCATAAGTAACTAAGGGGAATAGAAGGTTTTATTGTGGCAGTATTATTCAATTTTTAAAACTTCGTTCAAGTTATGTGCTAAAAAATTGTATTTTTATTTTATTATTTAATTTTTAGTTTTTTGTTTATATTTATTTATTTATTTATTTATTTATTGAGACAGGGTCTCACTCTGTTACTCAGGCTGGGGTGCAATGGCACAGTCACGGCTCACTGCAGTCTCAACCTGTCAGGCTCAAGCGATCCTCCAACCTCAGCTTCCTGAGTAGCTGGGACTAAAGGCAAATGCCACCATGCCTGGCTAATTTTTATATATTTTTTTGTAGAGATAGAGTTTCACCATGTTGCTTAAGCTGGTCTCAAACTCCTGGGCTCAAGCAATCCGTCCACCTCGGCCTCCCGGAGTGTTGGGATTATAGGCGTCAGCCACTGCGCCAGGCCGCATTTTTATTTTAAATTATCTCATTGACAACACAATTAGGTGCTCCTTCAATTATGTTGAAATCATGGAATTAGAAACTACCTAACTTGCAAATAGATTTGTTGCTCAGTCATTAGAGTAATTTCATTTCTGGGAAGTCTCCCAAAGAGGCTTCACTAAGAGTTATCAGATGATTATTAGTTCCTCTTACTCTTTCACTCAGAGGCATCTCAATATACACAGAAAATGCTAGGAAAATCTAAAAGTTGTTAGTTCACCTTTGCAAATATAATATTTCACCTGATATGTGATTTACTTATTTTTGGTAAAATTCTTGGAGCTTCAGGGTTAGTTCATTCAATCTATGGAAAACATCCAACGTGTAAAATAATTGGCCAAACCAGTCGCTTTGTCAAACCAATGAGCCAAATCATACTTTCCTTTTTTTTTTTTTTTTTGAGAATGGGTATCACTCTGTTGCCCAGGCTGGAATGAAGTGGTGCGATTACAACTCACTGCAGCCTTAATCTCTCAGGCTCAAGCGATCCTCCCATCTCAGCCTTCTGAGTAACCGGGACTACAGGCATTTATTTATTTATTTATTTATTTATTTATTTATTTATTTATTTTAGAAATGGAGTCTCACTATGTTGCCTAGGCTGGTCTTGAACTCCTGGACTGAAGCAATCCTTCTTCCTCAGCCTCCCAAAGTGCTGGGATTACAGGCATGAGTCACTGTGCGGAGATTCACGCTTACTTTCCATCAGAATAAAAAAAAAGACTTCATTTTTGAATGAAATATATGAGTTAATATACATCCCAATAATTAAAATCTTCCTTCCTAATTTTAAGACCAAGATAAATATTTAGTTAAGTCATGAAGCTTTGGCAGGAGTTTGTTACAGAATGAAATAACGGACTGTCACTTGTCTGAGTCTCTTTTCTTCCGAGAAGAATCTATCGTTTAGGGTAATGCATTTTGTGATTATGTGTAGAAGTTGGAAGAGATGAGGTTGTTGAGCAAAATTGCCAAGATTTTTGCGGCCCCACTCAATCATACATCTATGGTTCACTATGAATAGAAATAGATTGGCTGCCCGTAGCTTCCCAGCCCGAGGCCCGGGGGGCGCACACCTCTGTTCCGGCGCGGGGCGGGCCCTGGCGGAGGGACTGGCGGGTCCCTTCCTCCGCGCCGGCCCCAGGCCCGCCGCCGCCGCTGCCGCCGCCGCCGCCGCCGCGCTGCGAGACCCCATTCCCGAGCTACCGCTGTTGTCGCTCACTCGGCGCCTCCCTCCCGGACGCCCTCTCCTCTGGACGATGGCGCGCGGTGGCCGCAGCTGCCGCCTGGGGCTAGTCCTGGGGCTCGTCCTGGAGCTGCTGCTGGCGCCGGTGCTGGCCTGCGGGCGCTGCGGGCCAAGCCCACCGTGCTCAAGGAGCGCGTGGTGCGGCCTGACTCGGAGCTGGGCGAGCGGCTCCCAGAGGTCAACCGGGGCTTCCGGTACCGCCATGAGGCCTTCCTGGGCAAGGAGGACTCTAAGACCTTCGACCAGCTCACCCCGGACAAGAGCAAGGAGAGGCTGGGGAAGATTGTTGATCGAATCAACAATGATGGAGATGGCTTTGGCACTACTGAGGAGCTGAAAACCTGGATCAAACGGGTGCAGAAAAGATACATCTTCGATGATGTCGCCAAAGTCTGGCGGGATTACGATAGGGACAAGGATGATAAAATTTACTAGGAAGAATACAAACAAGCCACCTATGACCTAGGAAACCCCGCGGAGTTTCATGATTCTTCAGATCATTACACCTTTAAAAAGATGCTGCCGCGTGACGAGAGAAGATTCAAAGCTGCAGACCTCGATGGCGCCCTGACAGCCACTCGGGAGGAGTTCGCTGCCTTTCTGCCTACCGAAGAGTTTGAGCATATGAAGGAAATTGTGGTTTTGGAAACCCTGGAGGACAACGACAAGAACGGTGATGGGTTTGTGGATCAGGATGAATATATTGTGGTTATGTTTTCCCATGAGGAGAATGGCTCTGAGCCAGACTGGGTTTTATCAGAACGGGAGCAATTTAACGAATGCCGGGATCTGAACAAGGACCGGAAGTTGGACAAAGACGAGATTGGCCACTGGATCCTCTCTCAAGATTATGA
This sequence comes from Pan troglodytes, assembly GCF_028858775.2. NCBI lineage: Eukaryota > Metazoa > Chordata > Mammalia > Primates > Hominidae > Pan > Pan troglodytes. Next base: position 99,118,969 of record NC_072403.2, on the reverse strand, counting down.
TCATGCACAGGGTGAGGCCAGGCATCTAGTATATATGAGTCAGACAAAAACAAGAATCAGAGGCTAAAGAGGAAATATTGGAGAACTGGAACATGTTTGTTGGAAGCCAAGCTACCAATTATGGGGAAGATCCCACAAAAAATCATGATGAGCTTTGATAGACACTCACCAGAATATGCCAGACTGTCATAGGCGTTGTTATTGTCTTGGATGGTTGCTACAATTGTCTAATTTACAGCAGTTGTGTTCCTAAAAAAGCAAGTTTATACCTCAGATTGGGGTATAAAAATTGTTTTTCACTCAGTATTTGCTGGAAAATGGACATTACTATTCTTTCAGTAACATTTCTCTCAAAACACATGAAAACCTTGGTAAATTGCAGTTCTCTCTGGGGATATATTGGTACAGCATGACTTTTTAAAAGTTTTTTTTCTCAGCTGGGCGTTCTGGCTCGAGCCTGTAATCCCAGCAGTTTGGAAGGCCGAGACGGGCAGATCACGAGGTTAGGAGTTCAAGACCAGCCTGGCCAACATAGTGAAACCCTGTCTCTACTAAAAAAATACAAAAAAAAAAAAAAAATAGCCAGGCGTGGTGGCGGGCACCTGTAGTCCCAGCTACTTGGGAGGCTAAGGCAGGAGAATCACCTGAACCTGGGAGTTGGAGGTTGCAGTGATCGGAGATTGTGCCATTGCACTCCAGCCTGGGCGACACAACGAGACTCTGTCTCAAAAAACAAACAAACGAAAAACAAAAAAAACCTTTTTATTAATTTTTTTTTAAATTAAAACTTAAAGGGGAACAAAACTTGAAAAAGCTCTGTTCTTCAGAAGTTGGGTGGGTTGGGGGAGGCAGTAATATGAAGTGACTGCTATGTATTTTAACTACCAGATTTTATATATTTGCCACTGTTAACTAGTTGGAAAGTGGAAATTCTGATCAAAAGTGGTATCATCCTAGGTAAGCTTATTTCAGAATAAGTCTAATATTTCAGATTCTTCCTTCTCGACTTTATACTCTGAGCTGTTACTGTAAGTGATGTGTATGAAACCTCCATGCATTTTCCAGGATGGACCTGCTAATATGCACAATAAATCCATGTCTTTGTTTTTCTACTAAAAAGCAATCAAGAAAGATAATGTGAAAAAGAAAGGAATTTAGAGGTAGGGAAAAAGATGAATGTCATACATTTGAAGAACTATAGGAAAATTATAAACACTAAATATACTTGAGAAAACTTTCTTGATATGCCAGTGAGGTAGGCCTGATCTTTGAGATAGTGAATAGGAATACAATGCGTTTCCTCGATGATCACTGATTAGGAGGAGGTGGTGGGATCCTTGGGAAGCCAAATGTAGTAAAGTTCTGGATCATGTCCCATCTAGTCCAGTGAATCCACGACCCTTGGGCCTCTCACCCGAGAACAACTTATGCTATGGAATGAGGACAAGGTGATATTCTGAGTCATGGACTGAATTGGCAGACACAACCTGTACTTATTAAAATTCCACCTTGTAAGGAGGAGGTGAATGAAATGAAGGATCCCCCTAAGGATTTAAAAAAAAAAAAAAAAGAGAAATAGGTTTAAGACAGAGAAAAATGCTAAGACCTACTGTGGGTTTATGTTGTCCTCATTAAAGATGTCTTCATCCCATTATCCTCAGCAAACTAACACAGGAACAGAGAACCAAACACAGCATGTTCTCACTTACAAGAGGGAGCTGAATGATGAGAATACATGGACACACGCGGGGGAACAACGCACACTGGGCCTGTGGGGAGGGGGTTGGTGGGGGGGAGGAAGAGCATCAGGAAGAATAGATAGTGGATGCTGGGCTTAATACCCAGGTGATGGGATGATTTGTGAAGCAAACCACCATGGCACTTGCTTACCTGTGTAACAGTAAGCACACGTACATCCTGTACACGTACCCAGGAACTTAAAAGTTGAAGAAAAAGAAAAAAAAGGATGGCTTCATCAACACAGATATTTTGAATTCTCCCTATGTTTTCACTCTAGAATTTTCATTCTCAAGGCGATTCAATACAGTCAGTTTTGGAATGCATGAAAGACATGTCTTTCTTTTGTAATTGAAAATGCAACTGTGAAAGGTGAGGGGAGATAGGAAGAAAGAACAGGCATATACTAGGTCAAGTTTTCTATAACTAATGTATGCCTTCTTATTAGTGAACTTTTTGTTTGTTTGTTTGCTTGTTTTTGAGATAGTCTCACCCAGGCTGGAGTGCAGTGGTGCCATCTCGGCTCGCTGCAACCTCCGCCTCCCAAGTCCAAGCGATTCTCCTGTCTCATCCTCCTGAGTAGCTGGGACTACAGATGTGCACCACCAGCCCGGCTAATTTTTGTATTTTTAGTAGAGAGGACATTTCACCACGTTGGCCAGGCTGGTCTCGAACTCTTGGCCTCAATCAACCTGCCCGCCTCAGCCTCCCAAAGTGCTGTCATTACGGACATAAGCCACCACATCTGGCCTTCTATTAGTAAACTTTGAAAGGTCAGTTGATACCTTGTGTGGTTCCAAAAAGGTTTTAACAGCTTAAAAAGCTACAAATAATAAAGCAAAATAAAATGAGGGAACCAGAGTAAATGGAACATCAGGGTTTAGGAACGCTTTTACACTGTTGGTGGGAATGTAAATTGGTTCAACAATTGTGGAAGACAGTGTGATGATCCCTCAAGGATCTAGAGCCGGAAATACCGTTTGACCCAGCAATCCCGTTACTGGGTATATACCCAAAGGATTATAAATCATTCTACTATAAAGACACATGCACATGTATGTTTATTGCAGCACTGTTCACAATAACAAAGACTTGGAACCAGCCCAAATGCCATCAGTGATAGACTGGATAAAGAAAATATGGCATATATACACCATGGACTATTATGCAGCCATAAAAAAGGATGAGTTCATGTCCTTTGCAGGGACATGGGTGAAGCTAGAAGCCATCATTTTCAGCAAACTAACACAGGAACAGAAAACCAAACACCACATGTTCTCACTCATAAGTGGGAGTTGAACAATGAGAACACATGGACACAGGGAGGAGAACATCATACACCAGAGCCTGTTAGGGGGTTGGGGGAAAGGGCGGGGAGAGCGTTAGGAGAAATACCTAATGCATGCAGGGCTTAAAACCTAGATGAAGGGTTGATAGGTGTAGCAAACCACCATGGCACATGTATACTTATGTAACAAACCTGCACATTCTGCACATGTATCCCAGAACTTAAAGTAAAAAAAGAAAAAAGAAAAAAAAAGAAAGAAAGTAACATAAAGCTAAGAGCAAGTTTGGAGCACAGAACATAGTGAGAGGCCCTTCATTCTCTTGTTAAGTTCAGGCCATAACTGTGAGTACAGTAGTCCCTTCTTACCCACGATTTCATTTTCCATGATTTAATTTACTACAGTCAATCATGATTTGAAAATATCCAATGGAAAATTTCAGAAATAATTCATGCATTTTAAATTGTAGGCTGTTCTGAGCAGTGTGGTGAAATCTCCTGCCATCGCACTCTGTCCTGCCCGGGATGTGAATCATCCCTTTGTCCAACATAAACATGCTGTATATGCTACCTAGTCATTAGTCATTTAGTAGGCCACTCAGGTATTAGTTAGGAATGACTGGGAGCACAGTTCAGAATCCTAACAAGGCAGCCACCTCACCTCTGCACAGAGATGCCTGTGGCAACACCTTTGCAGAGGGCAAGATTCTTCTCCAAAAGTAATATGTGATGAGCTCTAAAACACAGATAAATGAGATCTCAGAAGGTCAAATTCCTTCACTCTAATCATGTCCACAATTATTTTACCTTGGAAAAACTTTGAGCAACTATAATTGAACATTGGCCTTAGCCATAAAACTATTTCAGAAAAGGAACCACAGAGTGTATAACTTTAAGAAATATAATTTCCTGGTGAACATATTAAGTTAAAGTGTAAAATACTGATAATGGACTTATGGAGTTGTAAATTATGAACCAGTTTACTGTTGGGTAATAGTGAACAAAAATAATGAGTTTAATTCTAGAGTACTTGGTCTCTAGCTCTTTTTTGGGAAGTAATGGGATAGGAAGGTTGATTCTCTCTTAAAGCCAATCTTGGAGTACTTGAAATAGAGGCACGTCATCTACATATAAAAGAATATCTTCCTTATTTTCAGAGTAGGGTCATATATCTAAATCATAGTGTCAAATAATAAAGGTAATGTAAAAGAGTGAATATTACAGATTCCTATTTTGCCTCAATGGAAATTGTTAGCTGATACATGAAGAAACCACTTCCCCACCTCCAGAATAATGCTTAAGCAAATGCAAATATATACAGATTCTAAATGGGCATCAAAAGCAAAACAAAACAAAATTTTAAAGTGAGTTTATTCACTGTGACCAATAATTCATTTTGTCCTCTAAGTCAAAGGAGTAGAAGATAAATGAAAGCCTAGAAAATTATTATATGATTTGTAACAGAGCCAGTAACACTTATCAATTGTTTCATTTGATCCTCCTGCATTTTCCAGCCCCCTTGTAGTTAGTGAGCTCATATGACTAGCTTTGGTCAATAAAATGAAAGCAAAATTGATCTTCAGGCAGAGGTAGTAAAAAGTCTATGTATAATTTTCTAGTCTCTTTTTTCTCCTGATTGAGGAAGTTGTGTATTCCCTATGGGGCATCTACAAGTTGGTGGGCATTGGCCAACTTAGGTCTCTGAGTGACTACGTGGAGCAGGGACTTTTGCTGACCTGTAATAGACATGTATAATGAGCAAGAAATAAATTTTCACTATTGGCCAGGTGTGGTGGCTCATGCCTGCAATCTCAGCACTTTGGGAAGCTGAGGTAGAAGGACTGCTTGAGTCTGGGAGTTCGAGACCAGCCTGGCCAACATAGTGAGATTCTGCCTCTACAAAAAATAAAAAAGTTAGCTGGGCATAGTGGAAAATGCTGTAGTCCTAGCTACTCAGGAGGCTGAGGTGAGAGGATTGCTTGAGCCTGGGAGTTTGAGGCCACAGTGAACTGTGATCTTGCCACCATATTCCAGCCTGGGCTACAGAGCAAGACCTAGTCTCAAACAAAGCAAAACAAAACAAACAAACAAACAAACAAACAAAAACTTTACTATGTTAAGACACTGAGAATTCAGGATTAATTTGTTACTACCATATAACCCAGTCTATTCCAACTAATACAGTTTTTGTAATAGATTTCTCCACAAGATAATAAGAGAGGTTAATAATGTTAATAAGGAAATAGCTTTATCTAAAGAATGCCTGATCCTCATGGTGAACCTTGGTTTGAGAATCCTAGCATTAGTTTAAAAAACATGGAGCTAGAATACACATTGGAAGAAAGATATAATAAGCTAGTGGGTTAAAAAGTTCCCCTTTACAAAATGGGAATAAAGCATTTCTGGGATCTAAACTCACAGGTTTATGTGTGTAAAGTTAATAAAGGTAAACAAGGTAGCATGCATTTAAAGCAATGCTTAAGGCATACCAATTCTAGGTCAGAAAATGTTGCGCTATTCTTTAATTCATTTAGGTTGTGCTTTTAAAGTGAGTATACTACATGTGAGAACAATGCTGATATCCAGTCAGAGAGCATTCTGGGAGGGGAAAAGTCTGAGCTTGGGTTTAAACCTTTGTAAAATGAGGATAATATTTTCTATCTTTCAGGGTAGTTATGAGACACAATTATATCAACATGATACATACTAACTGCTTAGTCTATCTGAAGGAAAAACAAGCTTTCTTTTTTTCTTTCTGCTATACTGTCACACTCAACCCAGAACACTTATGTGACCAGATGTGTGAGGGGTTTCCCTCGCAACATATCCAAGAGACACCAGCTGGGCGTCCTATGATTCAATTCAATTCTGACACTATCTATCTGGAGATCTCACAGGCTAAGAGCTCAGCCCACACTTCAGATGCCAATTACAAGCAAGAGGTTATCATGTACACTCCTAACCAACTTTGTATAAACTGAGGTTCCCATGCTTCTCCTCCTTGGGTTTAACAAATTTCCTTGGATGTGTCAATCTAAATAACACACAAAAAGAGGCTCTCTAAGAGAAAAAGATATTTATGTGGGGATAGAGCATTGTAATGGGAATATGCATGCCATAGTAAATTACGTGCATATTCAAGGATGTAAAGGAAGACAAAGGTTTTTAAAGTAAAAAAATGAGGGGGATTACATCATTGTTTTGAAATAATTATACTTAGCTAGAAGGATCAATGACAAGGGTGACACCAGTCTGAGGTTGAGCAAGCAGTTGCTGGGCAGATGTCCTTGCAGAAGCCTTTTTTTGTGTATGGTTGTGATGGTCTTTATGCAAAGAGGTAGTTTTTGCAGAGTCTTTTGTGATAGCTTTTGTTATTATCAGATATAAAAGCATGAAAACCTCTCTTCATGGCTCTATTTGTCAGGCTTTTTGTTTGTTTAAACATTAGTGACTTCATTTTGATTCTGATAACTTTCACATTTCCTCCTTTCGGTCAAGATCTTTGTCCAAAAGCATCACTCACTGATCAATCATCCTGTAGGTAGGTCTTAATGTCCCTTGGTGCTGGGATAAACCTGTCCTGGTTGTGGGGAGTGATTGGTGACTAGGAGTCAGTGTCAAAACCCTTTTAGCCACGTTTTAGCAATAAAGAAGGTTTGAAGGGAGTGGCTCTCAGGTTAAGTCTACCAGGAATCCATTATTAAGTTTAATTTTGTCTTTTCTGTAGCATTTTGTTATCATCTCAAAGTGCTGGGCCTTCTTTTTTTGTTAGGAGTTGTACGTCTGCAAAAATTTAACAAGTAACAGACACAAAGTTTAAAAAGGGAACATACAAAGTAAAATTAATAGTAATATGACAGCTGTAGTTTGCATAATGATTTTGAGCCATGAACCTAGGCTTAAAGATAACGAATTGAATACATCAAATTACCGTAGAGAATTAAGTGAGACCTGTTGTAACCATGTGGCCTGTTTTCTTATTTTGTGTACATGGGTCTCAACTTTTCCAGAGAAATTTTTCCAGGTACAGCCTGTAGTATTGGCAATAGCACAGACATTTTCTTATTTAACCAATGAATTGGTTAAAATTCTTAGAATAGTTTCTGTTAAGTTACTAGCAGAAGGTATTGATTGTAAAATTTCAATTACGCTATTATCCTGCCAAGTAAAAAGGTAGGCATTAAGTGGGATAAGACTCTCATTGTGATATAAAGTTTTATTCCAACATCTTGGGGGAAATCTGTCTATAGTATGAAAATGTCAGCTTCTCTGGCTTTGCAGTTTGAATGTGTCTGATCATAACTTTGGGTGATTTGTTGAACTTTGGTGTGGCCCATTGATCAGACATGAGGCTTGTTTTCTGAAATTCATCTAGTTTCAGCTTATAGGGATTTAGGAAAAGAAACGTTTTCTGTGTTTGTTTTTAGTTGGAAAGTTGTAGCCTAATATTGAAGGAAATGAGGAGAATTCAGGATCTACTCAAGTCTACAGGTAGACGAAAAGAACCTGAAAACAATGCACAGAGCTACAATCTAATAACAGGTTTATTATAGTTTTTCTTTAGAAACATACCTTTTTCTCTCTACATTGATCATATAGGGGTTTTAGACTTAAAAACTTCTTGATGCTAGGAAGCCAAACCAAAGCAGACTTTAGATTTTACTTACAGTCTTAAGATTATTTGGACTTCCATGAAGTGATAATCTTAACTACTGTAAAATTGTGAACTCTGGAAGCCAGATGTTTTATGCACCTTCTTAAATATGACATTTTAGCCAAAGCCTTGGTAGTAAAACCAATGTTTCCAATTGTATCCTGCTTATAAGGAGAGGACAGTTCTTTTTTTTAATTGAACTTATGGAAACAATCATATGATAAAAAATAAGAATACTTATGAATAGTTTCTGAATTTTGGAGTAATTAGATGGGAGAGAAAGCAAGTGCTTACATCTTTGTTCACAAAAGTCTACTTCACCAAATTATTGTAAACTATAGATAGCTAGCTTATGAAAAAAAGCTTCCTTAAATTTGAAAACAAAATATTTAAGTGAAGAACCAAAAGTGTTTTAAATAAAAGTCATAAAAACATTATTTTGATCAGTTAATTAATTAATTTTACGTAATTAATTTTTTGTTTCGCTTGATCTTGATTAGCAGTTTTATGAACCCATCAATCTCTTTATTAGAGTTCTGGAAATATGTTTTCAGTCCAATGATTTTAAAGTTATCAGAAATCTGTGCTCAAGAGTACTTGCTAGAGTCTTTTCCATAAAAAGCAAGTTTGGACTATCATTGGTTGCAAATGCTTTTAGAGAATAATTCAAAACAATAACCATGGATGACAAATATTTAGAATATCCACTGTTAAAATTTCATAAAAGTTCCGTATAATGAGGAAATTTAGATATTCCAATTACATGCAGCATTTTAAGATGATAACCAGTATCATGACTGACAGTCACATCAGGAACATCAGACTTTTATAAATTTCGTATAATCTTTAGAATACTCAAATTAATAACATATCCATACAAATAAAACTTTTAAAAAGATTTAACATAACCAAATTATTACTGATAACATATTAGATTCTTATGAATTTGCATAATTTTTTTTTTTTGAGACAGAGTCTCACTCTGTCACCGAGGCTGGAGTACAATGGCGGGATCTCGGCTCACTGTAACCTCTGCCTCCCGGGTTCAAGTGATTCTCCTGCCTCAGCCTCCCGGGTAGCTGGGATTACAGGCACGACACCACGCCTGGCTAACTTTTGTATTTTTTTTTTTTTTTTTGAGACGGAGTCTCGCTCTGTCGCCCAGGCTGGAGTGCAGTGGCGCGATCTCGGCTCACTGCAAGCTCCGCCTCCCGGGTTCACGCCATTCTCCTGCCTCAGCCTCCCGAGTAGCTGGGACTACAGGCGCCCGCTACCACGCCCGGCTAATTTTTTGTATTTTTAGTAGAGACGGGGTTTCACCGTGTTAGCCAGGATGGTCTCGATCTCCTGACCTCGTGATCCGCCCGCCTCGGCCTCCCAAAGTGCTGGGATTACAGGCGTGAGCCACTGCGCCCGGCCACTTTTGTATTTTTTACTAGAGATGGGGCTTCACCACGTTGGCCAGGCTGGTCTCAAACTCCTCACCTCAGGTGATCTGCCCGCCTTGGCCTCCCAAAGTGCTGGGATTACAGGCGTGAGCCACTGTGCCCAGCCTGAATTTACATCATTTTTGAAACATAACCATAAATATAAACGAAAGAAGATCTAGTATCACTTATCATTTGACGATGCCTCCCATTCAATTTACCAAATAAGCCTAATCATTTACTATCTCTACAAATGAGAGATACATTCTTTGATGCTTTCCAGGGACCCAACTGGAAAATTCCAAAGTTAATTACAGGCCAAAATCACTTAATTTAGGATTTTGATCCTGGGGAACCCTGCCAGAGATGTCAAAATGTTCACAACACTTGATCAAAACAGTCACAGGTCACTGTAAAATAATACTTATTCATTTAACTGGAGTAATAACCAAAAGAATTCAAAAGTAATACAGAAAGTTGCATGGCTATGAAAACCTTCCCCGTTTAAAGTTCAGTTTTCCTAAGAAATCACAAACCTTAGCTGGGCATGGTGGCTTATACCTATAATCTGGAAGGCCAAAGCAGGAGGATTGCTTGAGCTCTGGAGTTAGAGACCAGCCTGGTCAACATAGTGAGACCTCATCTCTGAAAACAAAACAAAGCAAAAACAAAAACAAACAAACAAAAGAAAACAGCCTGGTGTGGTGGTGTGTGCCTGTAGTCCCAGTTATTTAGGAGGCTGAGGTGGCAGAATCACTTGAGCCCAGGAGATCAAGGCTGCAGTGAGCCATAATCATGCCACTGCACTGCAGCCTGGGTGAAAGAATGAGACTCTGTCTCAAAAACATAAAAAACAAAAAAACCGAATAAAGACAAAGACAATACAGGAAAATATCTTCATAAAACTTAAAATATTTTTTTTTTTTTTTTTTTTTTAGGCCACTTACCAAAAAGGTAAAGAAAAACCTCTCGTGGTGTGATTGCTTCTACATATGGGAAGCCCACTTAGATGACCTGGAAATCAAACCTGATGAAAAGTGTACTTGACTTTAATCAGACACAGGAAGAATGTGTCTAGAATTATGTGTGTACCCTACATTATAGAGTAATGTAAACAAAAAACTAATACCTTAAGGAGGCAAATAGAGTAACAACATAGGAAGTTTCCTACTTATATGGAACAATTCAAACACATCAAGAAAAGCCAAGAGTGCAGAATCAAGTTATACTGGAGGAAAATATTGCTTTTCCAGGACTTCAGGGTAAGCATTTTAGTGTCAGGCTATAACAGCAGAATAAGAACCAGAGGAAAAAAAAAAGAAGATAATGAGAGTTAACAAAAAAGTTGAAGGAGATAGTTATCACCTCAGCCAAGCAAAACAAGATACCTATTGAAGGGGAAAAAAAACTAAAGGTATGATGTATGACCTGCAAATCACATGCGGCAAGGTACAGGAAAAGTTGAACTTCTGAGATATAAATCTGAGATGCTTCCAAATTTTTTTTACCTTAGTAAATAAAATAAGCATTCCAAATAACAAAGACAGTATTTTCAACCGAAACTAGAGAAATTAAAACATCTCAGAAAGAAATCTGGCAGAAATAGAAACTGTCTATAGTTTAGAAGATGCCTGTTAAACAGATTTCAGAATTAATCAAAACCTCTTTTAATTTTACTAAGAGCAAATCAATACTTGGAGGAAACCTTGTTGTTCTAACATAGGGCGACTAAATTTTTTGTTTTCTATTAGTGTATGGTTACCATCAAAGCTCAATCTACAAAAAGACTTCTAAATAATTCCTTTCTAATTAATTATAGCCAACTAGATTACACACAAATTTAAAAAATAGGGCGCAGTGGCTCACGCCTGTAATCCCAGCACTTTGGGAGGCTGAGGTGGGTGGATCACCAGGTCAGGAGATTGAAACCATCCTGTCCAACATGGGGAAATCCTGTCTCTACTAAAGTACAAAAAATTAGCCGGGCATGGTGGTGCGTGCCTGTTGTCCCAGCTACTTGGGAGGCTGAGGCATGGGAATCTCTTGAACCTGGGAGGCAGAGATTAGTGAGCCAAGATCACACCGCTGCACTCCAGCCTGGTGACAGAGCAAGACTCTGGGTCAAAAATAAATAAATAAATAAATAAATAAATAAATAAATAAATAAATTCCCCCTGCATGAACCTTATTATGACTTACTCAGATGACTGATGACATGCTTGGATTTTCTGCTTTGTTCTACACTTCCTCTTTCTTAGATGACCAGTCATTTTATTTTAGGACAAACATTTACTACACAAAAATCTTCCTTGTACAAAATGATTCTCTCTTCTTTTTAACTTTTATTACCAAAAATACATCTTCATATCCACAACTTTCTTCACATCTCTCTCCTACTTATTGACTACTTTCTATCTTGTTTCTATTTATTTCCTATATCCAGAGTTTGGATGTAGGAGACTATTTAAATAGCCTGTGAATTAGACAAAATTATTCTTTTTTCCCTCAATAAAGAATGTATTATATGCCTTTCTTACAATTTTTCTTATTAAAATGCATTTTACTTTTTGGGCACACTTTATATACAGAACTCTATACATTAAATAGAATTTTAACTTAGTGACTTTAATTGTTAGCAACCAATTTTGAACTGTCACATCAGTATTTTTGAGATAAGAATTATCTTATAATTTTTAGAAATATCTCTCTCCCCATAACATAATTTTTTAGGTATAATATACCCAAATATATTTAATCTTCAATAAAGTTGAAGAAGCTAAGAATAAACTTATTCATGTTCAGCAATTTGTTTCAGTTTTTAAAAATCTTATTTGGAAATGACCCAGACATTTAGTGACTATCTATTTCTTAATTTAACATAATTTTAAGATTTCAAATTACATAAAAGTTCTCCTGAGTAGCTGAGACTACAGGCATACACCATCATGCCTGACTATTTTTGATGCTTATTCCGGTTACATTTACCTAACATATTTATTTTTTAACAGTTTTCCTAGATTACTTATGAAAACTGAGATATTAGACAAAGCTAGTCATCATTTCAAGCTTCTTCCCTGTTAAACATTTTTTTTTTTTGACACAGTGTCTCACTCTGTTGCCCAGGCTGGAGTGCAGTGGTACGATCAAGGCTCACTGCAACCCCCGCCTTCTGGGCTCAAGTGATCCTCCCACCTCAGCCTCCTGGGTAGCTGGGACTACAGGCATGCATGCATCACCATGTCCGGCTGATTTTTGTATTTTTTGTAGAGACAAGGTTTCACCATGTTACCCAGGCTGGTCTCAAACTCCTGGGCTCAAGCACCCCACCTGCCTTGGCCTCTCAGTGCTGAGATTACAGGTGTGCACCACCATGCCTGGTCCATTACCATTTTTATAGTCTTGAATATTAAGTGTTCATCTAAGTAAGAAACTTAAAATAAAATATATGGATACTTTGCTGATAACTCAGAAGATACAGCTTTTTTCATTAAACCAACTGTATTAGTCCATTTTCACACTGCTGATAGACATACCTGAGACTGGGCAATTTACAAAAGAAAGAGGTTTACTGGACTCACAGTTCACGTGGTGGAGGAGGCCTCACAATCATAACAGAAGGTGAAAGGCACGTCTCCCATGGCAGCAGACCAGAGAAGAGAGCTTGTGCAGGGAAACTCCCATTTTTAAAACCATCGGATCTCATGAGACTTATTCATCATCATGAGAACAGCATGGGAAAGACTCGCCCTCATGATTCAATTATCTCCTGCCAGGTCCCTCCCACAACACCTGGGAATTATGGGAGCTACAAGATGAGATTTGGGTGGGGACACAGAGCCAAACTACATGACCAACAAAATCAAAGTTGTCTTACTCATCAAAAAATCTCATAAACAGAGATCATTCTGTTTTCAGCTGGGTTTATAGTTTCACAATTTTTGTGTCAAGCCCTAACACCTTAAAACGTCTATTGGTGACAAATGTAAAACAATGTGACCTGTAAATCCACCAAAAATGTATGCTGACAATTTTGAAGACATTTCTATTTTTATTTTACTAATAATTTTAAAACCAGCTTATTTATTGAAGATTTACTTAAGTCACATGAACTAAAAAGCATTAGGGTTAATTATTACTTATATGAGTGCTTACTTATCTAAGCCAATCCGAATAGAATTCCTTAAGGGATTTCTGGTTGACTATGCCAGATTTTTACCATGTAGATACAACATATAACATAACATATGGACATATGTGTAAACACACCTAAACACATATACACACATAAGAATCTGATAACTTTCATTGTAGAATTCTAGTCATGAGGTAGCAGTACAGACTCACTGGTTTATAAAAGACTGTTGGATCTCAATTATATTTCTGACAAAATTGGGACCTATTCACATGACTAAACTTTATTTGCCCCAATATATAATCTAATAAAGACTGTGGACCAAAATTTTGGGTAAAGCAGTTTCCATGGCAGTTTGATTTTTAAGAAACCTATTTCACCCATTTTTTTTTTCAGTTTCACCTGAACTTAGGGTTAAACTTTCAATTTCTACAATTTAGGCTGGACTGGCTGAATTGCATAAGAATAACAAAATCTCCAGGTAGCTTTGAACTATGAAGGAAGATCCCCTTTCTCACTTCTCTCTAGCAAACTCCAACTCATTTCTCAAGGTCCAACTCAGAAGTTCCCTCTCCTGTGAAGTCTTCTCTGAGTGTCTCCTTTACCCCCTTTCTTCTCTATCACCTTCCACTTTTTCAGAACTTAATTGCTCTATCCTGTGTGTTCCCATAATCCTTTAAGCATTCTTCCCTTGGTGCCATGATATGATATGAAACCATGATATGTTGTATTTGGTTGTTTTTCTTCATGTATGCTTAACTACCTGCCTTGAAGATGAATTCCTTGAGAACATGACATGCTTCAATCTGTGTTATGTATTACGCTAGATAAAGAATATGCGATGAGGCTGGGTGCGGTGGCTCACCCCTGTAATTCCAGCATTTTGGAAGGCCGAGGCAGGTGGATCATTTGAGGTCAGGAGTTTGAGACCAGCCTGGCCAACATGGCGAAACCCCATCTTTACTGAAAACACAAAGATTAGCTGGGCATGGTAGCCTGCACCTGTAATCTCAGCTATTCAGGAGGCCAAAGGCAGGAGAATCGCTTGAACCAGGGAGGCGAGGTTGCAGTGAGCCAAGTTCATGCTGTTGCACTACAGCATGGGCGACAGAGTGAGACTCCATCTCAAAAAACAAAACAAAACAAAACAAAACACGAGAACAAAAACAAGAAACAAAAAAAATTATTTACTCCAAAGGAGCTAACAGTCCAATGAGAGGCAGAGCAGTAGATTCCAGCAGTGTGTGATGAGGACTATGGCAAGGGCATGGGAAATACAGCAGGAGCATTTATGGAGTCACTTCACTTAGAAGGAGTGAGCAGGCCAGGTATGCATCAGAAAGTTGATGCTTAAGCTGAATCTTAGAGGTTAATAAGAGTTCTTGGACAGACAAGAGAAAGAACATTCCAGGCAAGGTCACAGAGTCATGAGAGAATATGGTAGATTCAGTGCACTATGAACAGTGTGATATCATTGGAACAAAAAGTTTACGTTGGGGCCAGATGAGAGATGAGGTTAGAGAGAATTTTAAGGGCAAAATTGAAAAAATCTTAAGGGTTATGCTAGAAAGTGAAGATTCCATTTCCAAAAGTAATTGCGAAGTGCCTGGCATAGAATATTGACCATTGCATCGCTAATCATTTTGAGGCAGAGACTGCTCACAGTTGATACAGAAATCAAAAGGCATGGTCACGGAATTGATGGTTGGCATTGAGACTGTTACACTGACATCTTTGCTTTGGGAGAGAAAAATCAATATTGAAGCCCTAAATTTTCTGTGTTTTTAAAATTCAAAGATCAAAGAAATAGATATGACTGGGAAGCTGTACATAAAAGAAAAGATGAGTAAAATTGGAAAGCTTGGAAGGAATATACACTTATTACTTACTTAGGGTTCTTCTGCATTCATAGTAAACTAATTGCTAGTAGCAGGGTTCTTAGCCTGGGTTATAATGATCTTTTTGAGGCTCTGAAAACATCTTGAAATTCTAGGCTAAGTTTTGAACACATGTATGTTTGCTTATTTTCCTGGGGAGAGGAGAAAAATCTAAAAACCTAGATTTTTTCTAGGTTTAATAGAGCTCTTGGCCCCAAAAAGATCAAAATCCACTAGGCTGTAGCATATACAACTAGAAGAAAAGGACAAAGAGGCAATATTGTTTAGACATTGCATGGTAGATAGTCATGTAGGAATTTCTTTTTGGGGAATGTAGAGTTAGCAGGTAAAACAACATTCAATGCTATAGTAAACAATCCTCCAAATGAAGCGGCTTATGATAATAGCACCTGATTTCTTACTCAATTTGAAGATCAATGCAGTGAGTGGTGGAGGGCAGGTGGGGAGGTGTGGGGCTGTGTATCATAGTGTGTAGAAGGTTCTCATATGCATAGTCCTTTAAAGATAGGCCTCCTTCCATCCTGTGGCTATGCCATCTTCAACATGGCACCTCAAAGTCATGCTGGCATGCAGGGGAAAAGGGAGAGCAGGTGGGGAAGGCACATTCCTTTAAAATGCCTTGATGGGGCAATGGCACTTCCCTTCTCACATTCCATTCACAAGAACTGATCATATGGTCCCACTTCCAGGTGTAAGGGAGATGTAAAATGTAGTTTATCTAGGTGCACAAGAAGAGGAACTAGTGTATTTTGCTAGTGTATTTAGCAAATACACTTCGTATTTGGTAAATATCTGGCTAGCTTCTGTCATGGGGAATTTGAAAAACTGCTTGAATTCTTATCTGCTGGTTGTGGTTTTGGTCTAGCTCTAAATGGAAAAGAGAGATTGGACTAGATATCCTCTACTAAAGATCTTCCTAAGGTTGTGTGTAAGGGGTTTTGAAAAATGTGTCCTTTGCTTAAAAAATGTATAGGTCAAGAGCACAACTTCAGGAATTCTCTGATTCATCAACAGCCTCAAAAATAGTCATCCAACCAATAACTCAGATAGAATGTAAGATAGGGCTCTAAGACTTTAACATGAAGAAAAAGATTTCTCTCTTATATTCCTTTATACACTGAAGATATCCATCAGTCTTTTGATGCCTAGCACATTTTATTGTCAAATAAGATTCACTTTCTGCTTTTATTCTGATTAGCTTCCTTCTAAAGTACTAATCCAGGAACTCGTTAACTCAAACTGCAGAACTAGTCAATTCCAGAGGGGAACACAAAGATCAACTTATGTAGATCATCTAAGAACTAGAGCTTATTAAAATGCTTTACTTTTGAAAGACATTTTCAAGTGACTACTTTAATCATATAGAATTTTGCTAATTAAACAGCCAATTTAAATGCCAACTCTACTAACTGGATTTTGAGTTACAGTTAATTTTAATTATTTCTGTTCTATAAAAAATATACATAAGAGCTTTTTAATTTTAATTCCACTTTTTATGCAGCAGCTAACTCACCCACACAGTCAGCTCCAATAGTTGTGAAAACAGAAATAAGTGGTAGCTGAAGGTATAGTTTCCTAATTTTAAGCTTTTAAAAAAAATGTATTTTTTGAATTGTATAGAATAAATTCTTCCCTTTCATGTCTCCTACCAGTATCACAAAGGCAAAGCAGACAGTGTGGTCTGTATGAATGTAATCCTGGTCAAATTCTGACTTTAAGTAGTCTTTTTCTGACTTTAGTTTTACTTCCTCATTAAAAAGAGTCCTTCCTTTTCCTCTTGATTGCTAAATCAGTTTTCTGGCTCTGTCTTCATGCCCTTATTTTAAAAATGTATTGAAAACTTACTACTTATCTGTGTGATCTTAAGCAAATCCCCATCCACTGTAGAGCCTTATCTGCAGTATAGGAGTAGTCTCATAGGTTTGTTGAGAAGGCCTCAAACCAGATGATGAATAGTAGAGTGCTTTCAAATCTTTCAAGGGCTCTAGAAATGCAAGCTACCATTATCAATGTAACCATCAATAACCCAAATAGGTAGAATAGATACTATAAAGTTTGGAGAAGGAGGAGAGTATGACTCAAATAATCTTACTGGGGTGAGAAATCAGAGTGCGGGGGCAGAACTTTCCTGGGTCATGGCATAAGAGGGGGATTTAAATATGTGGAGAGGAAAAGAAAGGGCACCTCAGACAGGGCTATATGACATGTCCTGAAGGAAATGCACACAGGGGGATGAATAAATCAAGCTGGTTGTCTCTGAAGCAGTTTGTTAACCTGAGTATATTGAGGAATAAACTTAGAAAGTAGATTAGGATCAGCAGAGGAAGTCTTTTTATTGATAAGGACCTAAAGTTGATTTTTGATTAGAACACAATGGGATGAGGTTGACATTTTCAGAACACTCATCTTGGCAAGAAAGGAGAGTGACCAGAGGCACTAAGACCAGTGAGAGGGGTGTCATGCCAATCCTGATAAGAAAAAAATAAAAGTTTAAACCATATGAGAACAATAAAGTAAGAAGGAATGACATAAAAGAGAAGTAGAAAACCACTATTATCATCATCATCTACTGCTGCTACCATCAAAACCACAAAAACCATGGCATTACAAGAGAGCATCATGGATTTGGTGGACAGGTAAGGGGAGCAGTCAAGAAGGTCTTCAAGCTTTAGAGTTTTGGTGACTAGGAAAATGACATCAACAACCACGATGGTACTGTTGCGGGAGACAGGGATGCAGGCTTTAGTTTTGGATGTGATGAGTTTAAGGTGGAGGCTATAGATGCAAGTGAAAAGTTCAGGACTCCATGGCTTGCCACTTCTCGCTTTGAACGTTATGCCCTTCTAATATTGAACTGCTTGCAGTCTCTTGTGAAAACCACACTCTCATACTTGCATGCCTTTTTATCTTGCTGTTACCACTAATTAGAATACCCTCTCGTCTTCATTTTTATTTTTTTAAAGTCAGGCCTACTGATACATAATCTACATACAGTAAAATCTATCATTTCTAGACACAGACATAGGTTTTGAGTATCAACAAAAATATACAAGCATGTAACTGCCACTTACTCAAGGTATAGAAAACTTCCTTTGTGCACCTTTGTAGTCAATCTTCTCACCCTATTCCAAAACCACTAATTGATCTCTTTCTATAGGTTTGCCTCTTCCAGAATGCCATATAAATGGAATCATACTGTTAGCTTTTTGTGTTTAGCTTCGTTCACAGTGTAATTATTTTGAGATTCATCCATGGTGATGAACATATCAGTAGTCTATTTCTTTTTATTGCTGAATAGCATTCCTTTGTACCAATGTGCTATGCTTTATATCCACTTTCACTAGTTGAAGAACAATTGAATTACATTTGGCCCTTGAAAAACACAGATTTGAACTGCATGAGTCCACTTAAACATGAGTTTTATTCCACCCCTGTCACCCTGAGATAGCAAGACCAACCCTTCCTCTTTCCCCTCTTTCCCAACCTACTCAGTACGAAGATAATAAAGATGAAGACCTTTAATGATGATGCACTGCCATTTAATGAATAGTAAATATATTTTCTCTTATTATTTTCTTAATAACATCTTCTTCTCTCTAGTTTGCTTTATTGTAAGAATAAAGTATGTAATGCATGTAACATACAAAATATCTGTTCATCAACTGTTTATGTTATAGGTAAGGCTTTAAGTCAAGTGTAAGCTATTAGTAGTTAAGGGTTTGGGGAGTTAAAAATATTTCACATTAAAAATATTTTCGACTGTGCAGGGGTCAGCACCCCTAACCCTTATGTTATCCAAGGGTCAAATGTATTTTCAGTTTTTGGTTATTATGCATAGAATTACTATAAACGTTCATGTGCAAGTCTTTGTGTGAACATATATTTTAATTTCTCTTGGATAATTACCTAGGAGGGAGACTGCCAGATCATAACATAAATTTATGTTTATGTACGTGTATATTTACTTTATAAGAAACCGTCAGGCCAGGTTCAGTGGCCCATGCCTGTAATCCCAGCACTTTGGGAGGCCGAGGCGGGCGGATCGCCTGAGCTCAGGAGTTCCAGACCAGCCTGGGCAACATGGCGAAACCCCGTTTCTACAAAAAATACAAAAAAAAAAAAAAAAAAAAAATCTAGCCAGGCATGGTGGCACATGCCTGTAGTCCCTGCGGCTTGGGAGGCAGAGGTGGGAGGATTACTTGAGCCTGGGAGGCAGAGGTTGCAGTGAGCAGAGATTGTGCCGCTGCACTCCAGCTCTGGGCAACAGAGTGAGATCCCGTCTCCAAAAAAAAAAAAAAAAAAAAAAAAAAAAAAAAAAAAAAAAAAAGGACCTGCCAAACTGTTTTCCGAAGCGATTGTACAATTTGCATTCCCACCAATAATGTATGAGAGTTCCAGTTACGCTGTATGCTTGCCAGTAGTGACTGTTTTGGGCATCTACTCTCTCCCTCTCGTTTATTGCTCTAGAGGAAGTCAGATAATGTGTTGTTAGCAGCCCTATGGAGAGGCCCATGTGATGAGGAACTGAAGTCTGTGGCCAATAACCAGTGAGGAACTGCAGCTTGTCAGCAACCATGTGAATGAGTTTAGAAGTGCATTCTCCAGCCCCAGTTGAGCTTTTAGATAACTGTAGCCTCATATGACAGCTTGGCATGTCAGCCCCATATGACACCTTTTGAGTGACCTTGATTCAGAACCACCCAGATAAGGGGCTCCCAGATTTCTGACCCTCAGAATCTATGTGAGACAATAAAAGCTTGTTGATTTAAGCTGCTACATTTGGAGTAATTGGTTGCATAGCAACAGATAGTTAATACACTGAATGAAGACACTGGCATGAAGCTCAAGGGAGATGTCAGGTCTGGAATAGAGATTTCATGTGAAGCCATGAGAGAGGATAAGTTTTGCATGTTTTGTGCTTTAGGCCAGAGCTTTCTACCCAATTTCTGCATCCGGAATGTCTCTAATTATCTCAAAGAATATAAACAATTCTCAAAACAAAATTCATAATAGAAATACAATATTTTTGGGTTAGGGAGAGGGGGTCATATAGTTAAATAATGATAATGTTGTCTCAATTCTCTAAAATCTAGGTATCAGTCTCCATATGGTTTCTCTCCATCTCTTTATTGGCAACTCTCATTCTATGTTTTATGGTATTCTATTCCTTTGGCAATTTTCAGGTATATACAAATTATTTAAGGCCCACTCTTTCTCCTCTTTTTTCTTTTTTTTCTTCTGGAATCCAGCCTTAGCATTTCAAAGAATGACCCAAGTTAAAACCACTCCCAGGGAGAATGGATTTAAATGCCTGATATGGCATGGTGGCCTTTGAAACTGATCAGGCATAAAGAAAGACAAAGTGGGAAGCCTTTATTCCCTACTCCCATTTGGCCCCCAACTCTCAGAAAGTACATTTATCCTGGAGATGTGAGTGCGGGGAATGTACGGGTATGGAGAAAGTGTCTTAGCCCATTTGTCTCTTTGTGTTGTTATAAAGGAATACCAGAGGCTGGATAATTTATAAAGAAAAGAAGTTTATTTGGTTCACAGTTCTGCAGACTGTACAAGAAGCATGGTGGCTGCATCTGCTTTTGGTGAAAGCTTCAGGTTGTTTCCATTCATGTCAGAAGAGAGGGGAGACATTGTGCAGAAGTCACCCGGAAAAAAAGGAGGCAGAGAAAGGGGAGGGAGGTACCAGGTTCTTTTTAACAACCAGCTCTGGGAAGAACTTTCATGGGAACTTGCATAATAGAGCAAGAACTCATTCATTACCATGAGGATGGCACCCAGCTAGTCATGAGGGATCCACCCGCATGATCCAAACACCTCCCATTAGGCCCCACCTCCAGCATTGGGGATTGAATTTCAACATAAGATTTGGTAGGGCCAAACAAACCATATCCAAACCATAGTAGAAGGACTGCTGGCTAATGGCTCATTCATAATGCATCTAAAAATGCTGGAGAAATAGGGAGTTAACTTGGTGACAGAGAGCTTCCCAGTGTCTGAACAATGACCGGGACTTGCTGCAGTCCCACTGAGGCCTGGGCTGTATTTAGAGGCTGAGGATGGACAAAACTCCCCCACACTCCATTTCAGCCAGAGCCCAGGGATAGAGGTGGTATGAGTGGAGAAGGGGTGTTGAGATAACGTTTGTGATTAGGTTTCACTCTCCCCTTAAATGTATTTTCCATCGAATAGCAGCCAAGATTTTAGACGAGGGCAAGTGGCACTACTGCCCACTCCTAGAAGGAACCATGGGACTCCTGTTATCCACACTGTTAAAGTGAACTAAATAGAGCCTGAGAAGGACTGCATACTTCTATGTTTGAATCTTTGTGGACTAACCGTAACTTAGCTTAATAGACAAAATAGAAAACCTAACTTGGGAGTATGCACCTGTAACAAAAAGTGAGTCTTGGCCATTCCCAGCGGCCATACTTCAACCACTCATAGACTGTTGAGTGTTCAAACTGTGTTCAAATAAGGCAAACGCCAGCCTGCAAGCAATCCAGCTATTTCTGTACCTCACTTCTGATTCCTAGATGTCACTTTACTTTTTTTGTCTATAAATTTGTTCTGACCATGAGGCACCCCTGGAGTCTCTCTGAATCTGCTGTGATTCTGGAGGCTGACCGATTCATGAATCATTGCTTCTTTTTGCTCAATTAAACTCCATTAAATTTGATTTGTCTGAAGTTTTCTTTTAACAACATCGAAAGCATCATCCAAAGGAAATCTCCTTCCCTTAATAAAAGTGGTTTTGACTCTCTGCCACCAAGTTCTTCCACTATCTGTAAAGCTCCACATGGCCATTTATACGGATACTCAGAGAGAATACCCAGAGGTTCTGAATGTAGTACCCTTACCTCTCATGGCAAAATAGGTCAGCTTTTTAAGGATGAAGATCTTTAGGCAAACCCATGCAAAATATAGTATCTCATAAGACTTCCCCTGCAAAATTAGGGTAGGAAGTTACTTCATCATTTACTCTTTCACCTCCCCATCCTGCAATATGCGTATAACTGAACAATTCTATCAATACAATTGCTTCTCTTTCCTTCTTGTACAAAACCTGTTTCTCTCATGAATCCTTTCATAGTTGATTACTGAAAGCTTTCTGAAATGGAAGTGGGAGGAGATATGTGCAAAGCAAAAAGAAATGGAAAAATGTTAAAAAAATTAGTTTTCACCTGTGAGATTTTTCTCCCTTTCTTGGCAGCATTATTTGCCTAGTCTATTGACATTTCAGACTAGAGAAAGATTAGCTATAATTGTACCAGCAGTTTCTTTATCTCTCTGAGGGTTCCAGTGACAGAGGTTGTTAGCTTGAGAAACAGGATGTTTGCATTATTGATTAGACCACACTGTTTTGACTGAAATAGTAGAGAATATTCTTGGCTGCTTTACATGTGTCAAGTCAGTTTGCTTCTTGTCCATCAGTTGCAGGGGGATTTTGTTGCTGCCACTGTGTTTGATATCACATCTCAGGTGATTCTTTCTGACTGTCAGTCACCTTATCTGTTGTTGTTGATTAAAAACCTCATCTCAATCAAGAAATTTTCTGCTGCCTGTTTTGGTGTTTGTGACCAGGAGATAGTTGTTTTGGGTCTTCGAGCTGTTTCTCATAGATTCTTAATAGCAGGATGTTTCAGCTGTTTGTACAGAGGGGAGGCTCACAGAACTGAACAAATAACTTTACCATTTTTGATTTAGTTGTGCTACAGGGACAGTTGAAGATGAAAACAAACCATATTGCTCCTTACTTACATTCCTGTATTGCTTAATAAAACAACGCTATGCAGTCACGGTTCTCAAGCTTTGACTGATGAAATGCAAATTTCTGGGCTCAACTGAGAGAGATTTTGGTCCAGCAGGACCAGGATAGGATGGGACCCACGAACCTGTATTTTTAATCCACACCCTAGTGGTTCTGATTTTAGAGAAAACATGAGATATACTTCAAGAAACACAGCCACGCAGCATTAAGGAGTCAAGTGAAGATTAGAAAATTAGGGTGTTAGGAGCCTCATGACAAGTCAAAGAGAATGGTGAGGGAAAATCCCAATGCTTCTAATTTATAGTAAACAGACTGTTAGCAAGTTAGTGATACGATTTATGTCTAATTTCTCTTTGATAATGCACTTTCGTTGATACATTGGTAAAGAGACACTCGATAATTATATCTAATAATAATCTAAACAAATTTAAAATATTTAATTATCATTGATTGAATATTTTTATTAATATAGGTCACAACAGTAGAGAACCCAAAAATGGACCTCAAAATATTTAGGAAGTAAGTAGAATTTCAAATTAGTGGAGAAAGAAAAGTTGATTATTTCATACATGTTATTACAACACCTGGCTTGTCATTTAGGTTTAAAAAGAAGATAGATTTCTACTTCATTTCCAAAATAAATTACAGATCAATTAAAGGGCTAAACCTAAAATAAATAACACAGTATACAGTCTAGAATAAAATATGGGCACTTCTTTTTAGAATCTTGGCATTACATAAACTCTGCAAGTCTAAAAGTAAAAGATACATAAATTTGACCACATAAAAACAACTGTAAAACTGCCATAAAAGAGTCAAAAGTCAAACTTAAAATTAAAGACAGAATTAAGAACTTGAGAAAGATTTTTGAACAGGCAGTTCACAGAAAAAAAATTCTAAATGACCACAACTTATGAAATTATGTTCAGTCCTGCTCAAAATTATTTACATGCAAATAAAAATAAAATATTGCTTTTCATCTGTTAGTTCAACAAAAATTAACATATTTCATAGCATTAACTTTGAGGAGGGGTGGAGAAGAGTGAGTACCTGAGCAACTTCTACTCAAGTTTAAAATACTCATATTCTTTGATCCAACAATTCCACTTCTAAAAACTTATTCTAGAACTATAATTATATATGTAACCAGAGCAAGATGATAATTATAATATTGTTTATAACATTTAAAAACTGGAAATGATGCAAATGGTCATTAATAGAATGCTGGTTGAATAATTCATGGTCCTTTATATCTTGCAATATTCAAAAGTATGGGTTAGATCCACACATTTGGATATGAAAGAAACCACCAAGATACATTGTTATGTTTTTAAAAACAGAAAGAAGGCAAGGCACTGAACAATGTGTATCTTGTGTTTCTATTTGTATACAGCAAAACCCCAGAAAATGTATGTATATACATAGTAAATTTCTGGAAACATTAAGAAATTTTTAAAAATAAATACCTTTGGGAATGGAATTAAGGATTTTGGAGCAAGAGGAAGACTTATTTTTCATTGTATATACTTTTCTACTACTTGAAAATTTAAAATTGTGTAATGTATCGTTAAAATTACCAAAGAAAAAGCCACTTGGAAATGCAAGGATTTTACATACCTGAGCTGTTCTGATTACAGCATAATGTTTGTGATAATCATGTTTTGCTATTAGAAAGTTCAAATTATGTTGAATAAAACAATCAAGTAAGCATATGAAACATTTACAAAGATGGTTATTTTAAAAAATTCAGCGTGTAAATGCAAAACTTCATTAGGAAAAAAACTCATGCATTTAACATAGTGCGTACATACTTAACTGTGTCATACTGCTTTGCAAAGAAGTTCCTGACCTGTATACTCTATAGGGCTCTCAGGACTTTGCCTAGTAAAGGTGGCGAGTTGCCCTGTGTCATCCCAGTTCTTCAGCCAGCCTATCTTTTTGGTGACAGATGCTTCAAACTTTAGCAGCTGGGAGGTAACTGTCAATGACTGAGGAGTGGTATTTTTATCCTTCACCCACCAAACCTGCTCTTACCCAGAGTAAAGAAAATCGAAAATAGAACTATCAGATATGGGATAAAACTGTCAATAATAAATGGAAGCAGCCACATGAAATAGTGAAACTTAGAAACATGTTTTTGTTAACAGTACTTTCCCCAATCGTAAAAGTAATATATGTTTGTTGTAGAAAGTACAGAGAAGTATAATTTATACCATACTAACAGAGATTCTCTAAGCACAAAGGCAGGGGTTCCTCTAATTTTTGTATTCTGTTTGTTATTTTAAGGAGAATTTCAACAGGGATGGAGACTTAAATATAATTTGTTTGTATATACATAGAGTGTCTGCAGAAACATAAGTAAGAAACTGGAAACATTGCTTCTGAGTAGAATAATTGAGGAAATGGGGAAGATAAGTCAGGTGTTAAAGGCACTGACTTTTGTATTATTTATGTAGCCACATCACTAAAAAAATTAAAAAACAGTATGTAAACTTTAAAAACACAATAAACATTTTCATAAGAATTCCCTAATATTCATAATTCTTATATAGAAATGTGAAATAAAAATAAAATCCACTATGAAATCATAAACCAAACAAAAATAATTTAATAAGAGCATCCTAGAAACATTGTTTCTATGTAATCATTCAGATAAAAAAGAAATAAAAGGATGTAAAGAAGGCACAAATAAAAGAGAAAGAATAGAACAAAGAAGAGTGAAATGCCTAGATGGAAAGATTTTCAAAATAAGTCTGCTACATTGAAAATATACTGCCAGTTGGTTGATATTTAAATGTAGAAATTCTTGAATAATGGTGGCATCAATCATCACTAGGAAGGCCCGGCACGGTGGCTCATGCCTGTGATCCCAGCACTTTTGGAAGCCGAGGTGGGTGGATCACTTGAGGTCAGGGGTTAAACCAGCCTGGCCAACATGGTGAAACTCCTGTCTCTACCAAAAATACAAAAATTAGCCAGGCATTATGGCGCACACCTGTAGTCCCAGCTACTCGGAGGCTGAGGCAGGAGAAGTGCTTGAACCCGGGAGGTGTAGACTGCAGTGAGATTGTGCCACTGCACTCCAGCTTGGGCGACAGAGCGAGATTCCGTCTCCCCCACTCGTCCCCCAAAAAGGAGCATCACTAAGAAAAGGTGAATGGTTGGGATGCATACTGGAAGGAAACAACGGAAATCTGAAAAGGTGTAAGAGCCTAAACAAATTTGTTTATCACAGAAAATAAATCACAAAACAACTTTGCGTTCTGTGGCAAGTTTCTTTATGTTAAACAAGAATTGCTTTTTGCATCACATAGATCTTCTAAACTCTTTGTTGAAGAGGTCCTTGGTAGTCTATATCTAAGCCAGTTCCTTACGGAAGTGGCACTGAGCAGAGTAGATAAAGATAGGAACTTTTGAAGGGTCATAATCTCTGTGTGCAAAAAAGGAGCCACAGTAGTCTGAAGAGCTGTGCAGGTTTTAGGGTGACACTGGGTTGGGAACCTTGGAGCTAAGTGTCCCACACCTGGCAAGCCATGACATACATATTTTCTGTTCAGGCAGAAACTGAGCTTTACAAAAGTGAAATGAGAAAAAAAAAAAAACCCAAAAACCAGGCATGTATATTGAGAACCATTCAATCCTTCTTAGAATTGCCTCATACCTTTCTCATGCATCTTTATTAAATTCAGATGCAAATTAATTTTAGAAAAGTCTAAATAGGCGTGTGTTTTATTTTTCTGTTTCCTAATTAAATAGTGGTATAAGCCTGGAAATGCTCTATATCTATTTTCTGAAATCTATAGCTCTTGTTTAGGTAAATATCAGGTACTTAGCTAATTAAATGTCTCTTGTTTATAGGAAAGTGTCAGCTTTCAGGATGTTATGTGTATGGCTCAATAAAATTACGTACAAAGTGACAGTGTACTCTCTTTTCATAGGCTGACCTTGTCGTCACCATCACCTAAAAATGGCTCCAAACAAAAATGACCTAAGGGTTGAAACAAGATAAGATCAAATTGACGTCATGGTAAAAATTGACGTCATGGTAATTACACCAAGTACCCTTCCATCATTGGATGGAATTTCCTGTTGATCCCAGGGCTTAGATGCAGGTGGAAACACTCTGCCGGTATAAAAGCAGGTGAGGACTTCATTAACTGCAGTTACTGAGAACTCACAGGACGAAGCTAAAATCCCTCTTCGGATCCACAGTCAACCGCCCTGAACACATCCTGCAAAAAGCCCAGAGAAAGGTAATATGAATGAAATAATTTTGGGGGATTTTAATTGAGGAGTAAAATATTTGAGAATACGAGGAAGATTCCAAAGTCTCTGCGTATACCTTAATAAGAACAGAGACAGGCTTTTACTCATTCTCTTTTCAGCACTTATGATTGAATTAGAAGGAAGTCTGTAAAATTTGGCTGTGATCATAGGGTAAGATGTTATCTAACAGAAGCCAGAAACCCAATGTCTCCTGCTGAGATGCTTGAGTGCCTGTCAGGATCTAAAAATTTTCCTCAAGAATTATTGTATGTCATTGGAAAGACATTCTTTTGAGTGGCTTCCAGGAGCCAGACAGAGGGCAAGTAGACATTATGATATTGTTTTATTATCCATTTTTAAGTGATGTATAACTATATCTTCAAGCTGGCCCATGATAAAGTGGTTCACTTGTTCAGCTGAATGACTATAGCTTCTGATTATCTTTTGAATAGATGTTCTCATGCAGACTTGAATAGTAGCATGGAATTTCTTGAACGTCATTGTTTTCATTTTTCTTCTTTAATAAAATGCTACAAAAATCAAAGTTGGTAGTATTTCTCTAGCTATTATTCATGAATTTGCAATGATAAGTCACTTGCCCAAGTCTAATTGATTAGTTCCAATGAGTTTCTGGAAACTTTTTTGCAGCTAACCTTGGTTATCTTAGCATTAGCATTAATTGGTGGCTGATTGGGAAATAGACACTAGAAAATAAAAGACCTTTTTTTGTCCCTCCTTATTAGCGTTGAAGAATAGGCTATGGGCACGTGTGAAGAACTATGGGCTGACACTATATGGATCCCTTAGGAATGCAGAAGCTCCCTTTCATCTCTGTAGATATTTTGTTTCTTAAGCTCTTCAATCTTTTTCCCAGTCAAAAGTCAGATATTTTGCTTTAGAAAAGGAATCTTTTAAAGTTTCTGAAAATATCTTTTAAATAATTACTTGACTTAATACCAATTCAATTATTCATAATATTGGTCAACCAAATTGCATGTAATACATTTCTATATTCTTGAATTATTTAAAAAAGACAAGAGTGGTCATCATTTATAAAAGGTTCGTGGTTTTTCATGTTAATTTCAACTTTGGTTTTCTTAAGTTTATTATTTTTTTTGCAGTAAGAGTCATTGAAATTTTAAGTGAGTCATATTCCTTACCATTTCCTGCTGAAAAGGGTAGTGTGTGAGAAAAATGTTAGAAAAGCAATTAATTATGTTCCAGAGCAGATTTTCAGTTGCAGTGTACATTTCTTTTTAATGTGAGACCCAAATTTACATGAAAACTCAAAGTAAGAGCTGGGTAACAGAAATGGCTAACTTAGAAGGTAATGTACGTCTTGCTTAAAAGCACATCAAAGTAATCTACTTTCTCAAAGAGAAAATTTACAGGAGTGAACTTACATTTCTTTTGAGAACAGCGTGGTTCATAGCACCAAACTTCATTTTTACAGGTTGTGAATCCTAGAGTAGTTTGCTATCAACTTCTGATCTTTGCACATTCTGGATTTGGCATATAATGTTACAGCAGTGCCATTGTAATGTTGCACAAAGTAGTCTAGCAATTTCTTGGTTCACCAGGCTTAGAGATAACATTGTAGAAATGATCCAGCATCTTTAACACTCTGTGGTTTAAGGTGGGGCACTTAGGGGTAGAATCAATAACAATGTTAGAAATCAAATTAGACAAGATAACTGAAACAGCATGATCCATGTGTGACTCCAAGTTATAAAGGAGGACATGGATTAATGGTATACTTCTAGGCTATAGGGGTAGTACAAGTGGAAGGACACCATCTTAGCATCAGATCACTTTCTGAGCAACTTTGGCAAATCTTTTAAATTCTCTAATGTGTAGTTTTCTAATATATGACACAGGTGTAAAGAAAATAAAGCAAGTGAATGTATGTGAAAGCCAATGCTGACTGGGCACGGGGGCTCACGCCTGAAATTCTAGCACTTTGGGAGGCAGAGCCGGGGATATCACTTGAGCCCAGGAGTTGAAGATCAGCCTGGGCAACATAGAGAAACCCTGTCTCTACAAACAAAACAAAACAAAAAAAACAAACACAAAAAACCACTCCCAAATTAGCCGGGCTTGCTGGCACACTCCTGTTGTCCCAGTTACCCGGGAGGCTAAGATGGGAGGATCACCTGAGCTTGGGAAGTTGAGACTGTAATGAGCCGTGATTGTGGCACTACACTCCAGTCTGATCCACAGATTGAGACCATGTCTCAAAAAAAAAAAAAAAAAAGAAAGAAAGAAAGCTAATGCTTTTTCCCCTTTCCCTGTTCCCCTGCTGTTCCCCACTGCAGACAGTCCTTATAGCTTGATAAGTTTAAAATACCTGAACTTGCTCTCTTTTCTTTTCTCTCTCTCTTTCTTTCTTTCCCCCTCCTCTCCCCTCTTCCCCTCTCCTCTACTCTCCTCTTTTCTTTTTCTTTCTTTCTCTCTCTCTCTCTTTTTTTTTTTTTTTTTTCAAGATAGGGTTTCTCACTGTCTCCCAGGCTGGAGTACAGTGGCTCGATCCCAGTTCACTGCAGCCTCATCCACTCAGGCTCCAGTGATCCTCCCACCTCAGCTTCTAAGAGATGGGAAGCAGGAACTGCCAGGTCAGTTAAGGGATATACCTACTACTTGCCCAGTGTCACTACTGCTATATTCCTGATCTAAGCAGTCAAGGGCCTATGTAGATGAAATGGGGTACAAAGATAAAAATACAAATATAGACATACCACTGTTTGATGTGGGAGTGACAAGGTCACACTGCAAATAAATGTAGGCTGAGGGGTATTTTTGTGGCCATTTTTGGAAAGTACAATCTGCCATAGCAGTAAACACAGGGGCAATGAACAAGGGCTTCACTTTGCAGCTCCTCTGCTCTGTTTTTAATTACCAAAAAAAAAAAATCCTTTTAAAGTAAGATGCCTAGACAACATAGTGAGATGCCCACTTCTTTTCTTTTCTTTCTTTCTTTTTTTTTTTTTTTTTTTTGAGACGGAGTCTCTCTGTTGCCCAGGGTAGAGTGCAGTGGCGCAATCTTGGCTCACTGCAGCTTCCACCTCTCGAGACCCCATTTCTAATTTAAATAAAAAGAAAGACGCTTTCTTTGTGGATGAAGAGATAGACGTGTACGTAACTGGTTAGACTGTGGGGCATCATCTAAGAATTATAAGCCAAGTGATAGGTGAGTGCAGTGGAGAAAGATATTTATTTTGTCTTTGGGGTTGGGTGAAAACTTCGCAGTGAATCTGGCTGTTGAACAGCTCCTTAAAAGACTCTGAAGTAGATGAACTGAAAAGGGAGAGAAAGAAGGCCAAGTTGAGAAAACTCATGTTTTCTTGGACACGTATTATCTTGATGTGGTGGGTGATGGGATATAAGGGTATGTTGGTGTGTATTGCAGGTTAGTCTGAGGTTGTGTGTACAGGGCCTTTGAAGTTCGGAAAATACTCATGTGAAATACCAAAATAAGCTGAGATTAGTAAATCTGACTTTAGATTGAGCATATTTTTGCAAAATAGCATAAATCCTAGCATAATTTAATTTCTCCCCCTGATTCTTAATATTTTCTTTTGAATTTTAAAACAGAAAAACCTGAGGGTGATTAGGATGATAAAAATATTCATTAAAATGCTTTCAAAATCACCTAGAATTTGAAGGCTATTCTGTTTTTACTTGGTTAATGTCATCTCTTTTCAAAATAAAGGCAAAGAAAGGTAATAGTTTCTGCTACAGCAATAGTGATTTTTGTTTCACTTTTTCAATCTTCTTTTCACTTTATTATAAAGGCAATTCTAAAATGCGCATTGACTTCATGCTTTCACATTCTGCAATCTTATTATAAATGTTTCTCTCTGAATTAATTCTGATATAGTTGTTCACTGCATAATGGCTGAATTTTCATAATATATGAGCTGCAATATTAAGGCACAAAAATGATACTAGTTTAAAAAGGAAACTAGTTTTAATTCTGAACATTTCCTTATGGCTTTGTGTATTCTCAAACTTACTGATCTCAGAACCTGTTTACACTCTTAAAAATTATTGAAGAGCCCAGGCTGGTCGTGGTGGCTCACGCCTGTAATCCCAGCACTTTGGGAGGCCGAGGCAGGTGGATCACGAGGTCAGGAGTTTGAGACCAGCCTGGCCAATATGCTGAAACCCCATCTCTACTAAAAATACAAAAAAAAAAAAAAAAAAAAAAAAAATTAGCCAAGCGAGGTGGCGTGTGCCTGTAGTCCCAGCTATTCGGGAGGCTGAGGCAGGAGAATTGCTTGAACCCAGGAGGTGGAGGTTGCAGTGAGCCAAGACTGCATGACTGCATTCCATCCTGGGCAATAGAGGGAGACTCAATCTCAAAAAAAAAAAAAAAAAAAATTATTGAAGAGCCCAAAGAGCTTCTATTCATGAGTTTATATCCATTAATATTTAATGGCTTAGTGATTATGCTAAAGTTTAAAAATATTTATTCATTTAGAAAAATCCATCATATGTTAACACATATAACATATATTTATTTTTTAAAAATGACAATTTTCAAGAAAAAATTAGTGATGAGTGGCATTGTTTTACCCTTTTGCAAAACTCTTCATCGTCTGGCCTAACAGAACATAGCTAAATTCTCATGTGCTTTTTCATTCAATCTGTTGTAAAATTACATGTCATGTAGCCTCTAGAAAATTTCTCTGAACACCCAAGAGGATGAAGAGGAAAAAAAGACAAACAACATTTTAGTATTACTATGAAAATCATTTTAACCCCACAGATCCACTGAAAATCTTTGGGGTTCCCAGATCACACTTTGAGAACCACTGACTTAGAACAATATTTATTCAGTGTTAATTATGTGTGAAGATAAATAGAACTCAAAATTACTTACATATAAATATATATATTAGGTAGAAATAATGACATATGTTTGTTTTAGCCTTCATACTTACACAATCTGAATTTCTATACAGGTTGAGTATCCTTTATCTGAAATGCTGAGGATGAAATGTGTTTTAGATTTTATTTTTTTTTGGATATTGGAATATTTGCATACACATAGTGAGATATCTTGGGGATGAGACCCATGTCTAAACATAAAATGCATTTGTTTCATATACACATAGCCTGAAGGTAATTTTATATACTATTTTAAATATTTTGTGCATAAACAAAGTTTCTGTTAAGTACTTATATGTGGAAATTTCCACTTGTGTAATCATGTTGGTGCTCAAAATGTTTCAGATTATGGGCCATTTCAGATTTCAGATGTTCAGAATAGATATACTCAACATGTGTTATAAACTTAGTTCTGCTGTCTGACAAATTATTCCTAAGAAGTATTATGGGTTAATATAAACATCTAGCAGAAACTCAGCCCTATTATGTCAGTCTACATGAAAAATAACCATACGTTTTGACTCATATGTTCCTTTAAACTTCATTCTGAATTTTTTAAAAAAAACTTTTATTTTGAATAATTGCAGATTTAGAGGAAGTTGCAAAAAATGTACAGAGAAGTCCTGTATATCCTTCAGCTTGTTCCCTCATTGAAAATTATCTTGTATAACTATAGTACAAGGTGAATACTAGAGAACTGACATTGCTGCCGCCTATACAGCTTATTCAGATTTAAGACACACACACACACATAATACTAGTGCTCTGTTATGCAGTTTTATCCCATGTGTAGATTAGTGTGACTAACATCCCTATCAACATGCGGCTGTCCCATCACCACGGCTCCCTTGTGCTATCCCTTTAGAGCCACACTCACCCTCATACACTTCTTTCCCAGTGCTAACTCTTTGAAACCATTAATCTATTCTCTATCTCTATAATTTTGTTATTTCCACAGTGTTATATAAATGGAATCATATAGTATTCAGCCTGCATTCAGCATAATTCTCTTGAGATCCATTCAAGCTGCTGTGTGTATCAATAGTGTGTTCATTTTTTTGTTGCTGGACAGTATTCCATGGTATGGCTATACCATCATTTGTATGACCATTCACCTGCTGATGGACATTTGAAATGTTTCCAATTTTTTGGCTACTCTAAATAAAGTTTCTATGAATATTTATATATAAGTTTTGTGTGAACATAGTCTTCATTTCTCTGAGATAAATGCCCAAAAGTGCAACTGTTGGGGCATATGGTAAGTACATGTTTAGTTTTATCAGAAACTGCCTAAGTATTTCCCAGAGTGGCTGTACCATTTTGTATTCCCACCAGACCAGCAATGCCTGAGTTATCTGGATTCTCTGCATCCATGCCAGTATTTGGTGTTATTTTTTATTTTAGCCATTCTGATAGATATGTAATATGTCATTGTAGTTTTAATTTGCATTTCCTTAATGGCTGATAATGTTGAATGCTTTGTGTTTATCCTCCATCAAATGATTGTATATTTTATATCTCATATATAAGTTTATATATATTTTCTTAGGTATTATCTAGTTTAAGTTCCATGTTTTACAAATAAGGACATTGAGGCTTCTTAACAGGATGACAGATAATTTAAAATTTAAATTTTAAAAAAATTTAAAAAGAGAATTTTTTGTAATTATTATTAAACCAATTTCTACAGTTAATGTGAGAAATGGGAAGATTCAGTTATCTATCTCTTTCCTAAGGAGAACTTTTTTTTAAAAAAATTACATGGTTTTAGTATATGTTGGGAGCTAAAAGCAGGGAGGTCAAGACACTGATGACTATTATTAATAGTAATGTTGAAACTACTGGTTGTTGTTATGACTGGTAAGCCAATTTTAGATTAACTGTTTTTTTTTTTGTTTTTTGTTTTTGCCATGTCTGTCTGCAGGAGCACCATGGATTGCTACAGAAAATATGCAGTTATCTTTCTGGTCACATTGTCGGTGTTTCTGCATGTTCTTCATTCCTCTCCTGATGTGCAGGGTGCGTGACCAAATTTGTGGTTCAAGTAATAAGGACAACACACATTTCTAGATGTACATCAATAACTCCATTAATTACATTTCTACCACCTTTTCAAAAGTAATAAGTCTTTGCTGCTGGATTCATATCTAGGCACTTGTAGATTGTGAACATAAAATTAAATTAGGTTCAGAAAATGTGCAGTGAAAATGATATCTTACACAACCATTTATGCAGCAGCCTATACATTTTCATCGGAAATAGATTCCTTTTTATTCTTGAGTCTTACAAGAAGAAAATGCTCCTTATTCAGTTAGCTCAGTTATTTTTTACATTTCTCCCGGCAGATTTGAGATTTTAACATTGCCTTTGTAGATGAATTTTCACATCAGTTAACAAGTGAGAAAAACAAAACCATTTTATACAGTAAATTTGTTTTGCTGTATTGTCTGAAAAATCTCATATAGTAGCTGATATAATTCCTTCTGCTTTGAAATTGTGAGCTACTATTGGTTATGGTTTTTCTCTATGTAAGTGGTAATATTTTAATCCAGGTCCCAAGTGCAGGCGCCTGATCTAATATCAGGCTCTCTACGCTCACCAAGCTTTCTTAATTCTGACATATTTCTCTCTGTCAATATTTGGAGTTACTGTGGGAAAAACAATAGCAGATTCTAAAGGGAAAAATATTTTTCCTCTGTGCAAAATTCTCTTTTCAGATGAACATGATGTTTTCATCTGTCAAGTTTTGTGTTTCCTCTAGGCATACTGTTAGCATTGGGATAGAGAATCCATGCTTGAAGAGAGACTACAACTGAGATTTTCTATGCATATCTGTAAAAAATGTTTGTTTTTAAGTTTTATTTCCCATGAACATTAATCAGTATAAATATTAAATAGATATTATAGATGAAGATTAACATATAACCAAAAAGCACTTACTTAGTTTCCTTTCATTTTTGATGGAAAAATAATATTCACTATCCCATAATAAGGAAGCATTCACAGTTTCTTTTCTTTGTTGCCTTGCCTTGTCTTGCCTTGCCTTTTCTTTTGAGACAGAGTCTCGTTCTATCACCCAGGCTGGAGTGCAATCGCGTGATCTCAGCTTACTGCAACCTCCGCCTTCCGGGTTCTAGTGATTCTTCTGCCTCAGCCTTCTGAGTAGCTGGTATTACAGGCACCTGCCACCATGCCCAGCGAAATTTTTGTATTTTTAGTAGAGATGGGGTTTCACCATGTTGGCCAGGCTGGTCTCAAATTCCTAACCTCTGGTGATCCACCTGCCTCAGCCTCCCAAAGTGCTCGGATTACAGGCATGAGCCACCACATTTTTTCTTATTTTTTTGAGTCAGGGTCTCACTTTGTCACCCAGGCTGGAGTGCAGTGGCATGATCTCGGCTCACTGTAGCCTCGACCTCCCAGCTTCAAGCGATTCTTCTGCCCCAGACCCTCAAGCAGCTGGGACTACAGGTGTGCACCATCACGTCTGGCTAATTTTTGTTGTTGTTGTATTTTTTGTAGAGACAGGGTTTCACCATGTTGCCCAGGCTGCTCTCAAACTCCTGAGCTCAAGCAATCCACCCACTAAGGCCTCCCAAAGTGCTAGGATTACAGGTGTTAGCTACTGTGCTGGCCTCATAGATTCTTTTTGAGTCTTTTTTGGATATTTTACTCTGCCTTTTTTTTCCCCTGATAGATTGCCCAGAATGCACGCTACAGGAAAACCCATTCTTCTCCCAGCCGGGTGCCCCAATACTTCAGTGCATGGGCTGCTGCTTCTCTAGAGCATATCCCACTCCACTAAGGTCCAAGAAGACGATGTTGGTCGTAAAGAACGTCACCTCAGAGTCCACTTGCTGTGTAGCTAAATCATATAACAGGGTAAGAACCTCAAGATCCCCAGAAGCTTTCTAACAGCCCAATCAGAGAAATGTTCATAGAGCCCACCCATGGAATTTAATGCCAAAGGTGTCTAATGACCCAGCCTCCGTCGAGCATTTGTACAGGTGGGGAATACATTTCTACCCATTAATTAAAAGAGTCAATTGTCTTGTGGGTATAGACTGGATTTATTCAGAATGAGGAGAATAGGGGTAGAGGTGACAAGGGGCAGGTTGGGAGAAAGTACAGCTTACTTGTGCTAAAAATATTTCCTAAAAAGGAGACTGTGCAAATGTAGTATGCATCTACTTATTTCAGCAGAATGCAGACAATTTTATGTAATATTCTTCAATTTTGTCTCTATCTATCTATCTATCTATCATCTAATCTATAATATGTTTTTTTTCCTTCCCCTTTAGGTCACAGTAATGGGGGGTTTCAAAGTGGAGAACCACACGGCGTGCCACTGCAGTACTTGTTATTATCACAAATCTTAAATGTTTCACCAAGTGCTGTCTTGATGACTGCTGATTTTCTGGAATGGAAAATTAAGTTGTTTAGTGTTTATGGCTTTGCGAGATAAAACTCTCCTTTTCCTTACCATACCACTTTGACACGCTTCAAGGATATACTGCAGCTTTACTGCCTTCCTCCTTATCCTACAGTACAATCAGCAGTCTAGTTCTTTTCATTTGGAATGAATACAGCATTTAGCTTGTTCCACTGCAAATAAAACCTTTTAAATCATCATTCAATCACTGAATTATCATTTTTCTTCAAAGTAAAGCCAGTTGCTTTGGACAGCATTAATGGAAGAGAGTGGGCCATTGGGTGAGTTGGGGCCAAATGTGTTTGGTGACCTGACATTGGAGAGCCTTGCTGTTACCACACCTAGCAGCGTGTGAGTCCTTTCAGCCAGTGGGCTACTTATAAGACATTTATTAGGGCAAGAGAAGAAAATATGAGAACTTCTATTTATATTAATTTTTATATAACTTTTTAAGTTTCCATTTTGATGGATTTTATAAAAGCACAGATACATTAGTATGGTAATACATGTATACAATTTATAAATCAATAATTATCCATATATTGGGAACATTTGATCAGAAACTTTTTACTGTTAGAAGGGGACAATAAAAAACAAACAAACAAACAAAAGAAAAAGAAAAGAGAGAACACTTCTCTAGGATTTGGGAAAGACAAAATTATTCCCAGACTGAAGTTTCTATTTACTTGCTTTATGCCTGGCTGAAAAACGCTCATTTTATTAGTCCCTGGCAGCCAGGCTATAACTGAATAGAGGCCAAGGAAAGGGCATCATTGCACCAATTGAAACTGGGCATTACTCTGAAATACCAGAGGCATCAGATTTTGTTCTTCACATTCAGATCTGGCTCAGAACTATGGTCTAGGTCAGATGCCTGGCATATTCACTTTGTTTTTTAAAATGTTTAAGATGGCCGGGCATGGTGGCTCACACCTGTAATCCCAGCACTTTGGGAGGCCAAGGCGGGCAGATCACTTGAGGTCAAGAGTTCGAGACCAGCCTGGCCAACATGGTGAAACCCCATCTCTACTAAAAATACAAAAATTGCCAGGCATGGTGGTGGGCGCCTGTAATCCCAGCTACTCAGGAGGCTGAGGCAGGAGAATCACTTGAACCTGGGAGGTGGAGGTTGCAGTGAGCTGAGATCGTGCTACCGCACTCCAGCCTGGGCGATAGAGAGCGAGACTCAGTCTCAAAAAAACAAACAAATGAAAAATGCCTAAGAGTAGTGCCATGCTTCAACACCACATCTGTTGAGCATTTATACTGAGAGGTGGTCCTTACCTTGAGGACAATGGTATTATAAATATTAAATTATATTAGCCATGGTGGAGATCATAGCTACTCAAAAAAGTTCTACTCCTAATAGAGCCTGTAATTTAAAAAAGATAATCACACTGGTAACCGGTAAGGTTTTCAGAAAGAAATTTTGATCATCACCCATTTGTCGAAATTTTATTTCTGAGTGGCAAGCCAGTTCTTTGTTCCTTAGCAGGCTGGTAAACATATCAGGTGTTAGGGTAGTAAGTTAAAATAGGAAGTGCATGTACTTTTTTTTTTTTTTTTTTTTTTGAGACAGAGTCTTGCTCTGTTGCACAGGCTGGAGTGCAGTGGTGAGATCTTGGCTCACTGCAACCTCTGCCTCCCAGGTTCAAGTGATTCTCCTGTCTCAGCCTCTCAAATACCTGGGATTACAGGCACATGCCACTGTGCCCGGCTAATTTTTGTATTTTCAGTAGAGACGGGGTTTCACCATGTTGGCCAGGCTGGTATCGAACTCCTGACCTCAAATGATCCGCCCGCCTCAGCCTCCCAAAGTGCTGGGATTACAGTTGTGAGCCACGGAGGCTGGCTTTTTTTTTTTTTTTTTTTTTTTTTTAGTAGAGATGGGAGTTTTGCCCTGTTGGCCAGGCTGGTCTCAAACTCCTGGCCTCAAGTGATCCCCCACCTCAGCCTCCCAAAGTGCTGGGATTATAGGCTTGAGCCACCATGCCCTGTTTGTGCATGTACATTTTAAGAAACATGAAAGGACACATGAAGATATTAGTGCATTTCTTTATTTACTTATTACACTTTTATTGAATGTATAGTAAATGTTGATATTTTGTTAGATCGCTGGGATTTAGACATCAGGAATCTCTGAAAGATAAGACTAAGAAAATATAATACTGCTTAATCAGAGAAACAATTGTGGTGATCATTGGTTCATTAAAATATTTAGCAGATATTGACTGAGAACCTACTAAGTGTTGGGTCTGGAGAGCTTGTTTGGAGGGCTCGTCAGTGATGGAAAGTTTCTGAAACTCCTTGGCTAGAATGTCTTTGTTCATCTGGGACCACCCTATTTGACAGAAAGAATGGAAGGGACACTCGAGGAGTAAAGAGAGAGGACAGGGACATCCCCGTGTCCATTCAGCTCAACCAGGTCAACCCTGGTGAGCACTAGGGTGAAATGTCATAGCCATACTTACCTCCTGTCTTACCATTTGCCAGGCATGGTGCTGGTCCAGCGACGGCCAAGATGAATAAGACACAGACCCTGCCCTGAAGCAATTTACAGTCTAGTGCAGAAGGGCAGCATAAGCAACAAATTACAATCAAGAGACATGTACACTATGGGAGAAGAGCGAACTTTGGTGGCATAAAGGGAGGGATAGCTTATTCAGCCTGTTGGGGCTTGTCATAGAGAGCTTCACAGGGCAATATGATCCTTCAGATGGGTCTAGAAGATAGGCAGAGAGATGGGGGACAGTACATTCTAGTTTGAGGAAACAGCATAAGCAATTTTTCTGAAATAAGAAACACTAAGATGGTCACAGAATTTCAAGGAGTTCAGTGTGCTTGGACTGCAGGAAGCTGGTTGGAGGACTGGAACTGTAGAGATAAATATGCACCTGTCAAGAAGGTCCTTGTATAACATGCAAAGAAATATGGATTTTAACTAGGCTTCTAGTTTCTCAAGCTGGAGGGCCTGAGGGTTCCAGAAGCCGCAGAATAAACAAGCACCTTTCTGCAGGATCAATTTTGCTTGAAGACTTGGGGAAATGTAATTTTTACTTCAAAACAAAAATGGATGTATTATAGAATAGAATGCAAAATTGACAAAAATAGGAAGAAAAACAGTGACTTAAAAAGAAACTTCATGCTGAGGGTGGGGCCTTTCGGATCCTGCTCTTCTGAGCTCTCCCAAACCTCCAGTTTCACTCTTGCATTAGGAGTACTTAAATAGAGGAGTTTGAGGAGTTCTGTTAACATTAAAGGAAGGGTAGTTGCTGGACTTCCAAGCTTCTGGATGAGTCTGGCTGAGAAAATAGTTGTCATGACTTTCGGGACAGTCAATTTGAAAGCTCTGATATGAGCTCTCTAGAGAAGAGATTATAATCTCAGCTATATAAGCAGCGAGGAGGAAGAGATGCAGGTGTGGAGGCTGGCAATTTTGTCTCAAGATCATCTGTGAAAATACCTGAAAGAAATCCTAAGGCAGAGTAAGCACAGGTTTGAGGGGGTGCTTCTATCAAAAAAATTGTCCATCATTCACCTCAGCTAGAAAGCTGCTCTGAATTCTCCCCTGTAAGATTCCTTCCTTATGGCTAAAACATGGTATCCCAAGCACCTGCTTTTTAAATGACAACACTCCCAGGAGATGCAATGTGGTTGGCCATAAACAGTTTAACAGACATTACACAAGTTTAACAGACCATCAGTTCTGTCCACACTGGGAGTTCTGGACCTTTGTTGGCTGGGAAAGGGGGGTGCCTGGCAGAGTATTGAAAAGGATAAAGCAAAGATGCAAGACTTCTACTACTTTGTAATTGTGTCAAGATTTGACGATGAGAAGAAACTCCAAAATGATTATAGTGATATTATTGGTGACTAGGACTCAAGAAGGAGGTCAATATAACAGCGATGGCACTTGGCCATCGGTCCATCTCCTGGGAGTGAGAGGAAAGGGCAGGAAATGATGAGAGGGAAAGAAAGATACTAGGAAGGGAGGAGAAAGAAGAATGAAGCTGCATAAAAAGTGTGGAGAGGAAAAATGTGTGATGGGAAGAGAGAGAAGCCGGAAAGGCTGTTGGAGAGTCAGTAGCCTCAGAGGTGGCAGAGCTGGAGTCAAGCAGAAAGAATAGACCATTACTCTACTCATGTCCACCCACTCATGCCCACCCCTCTTCCCCTCTGTCAAAATCTAAATAATCCAGATCTCTAGGCTGTATGCAACTATTGTACAAATTGGAAAAGGATGCTTTCTCTGGGCAGGCACAGCACCTTGAGTAAATGGCTTCACAATCAAAAGGTGCAGAAAAACATCTTTTCCCTCAGGCAGAGGTGGAGTGGGGTCTGGATAGTTGTTAGCCCTCACTTCCTGGCTGGGCACCTTTGTGCAGTACACAAACTGTGCAATCTTACATGGCAGCTCTATCTATAATCTCATCATAGTAATATGACCATTGTTGCATTTTGAAAAATAATGGCCTAAATTGGTGAGAATCTTGACATCTAAGATTCCAAATGTTGATGTATTTTTACCCTAATACTGCTTGGGGTGGGGGATCCTGGATAAAATATTGGTCCAAATACAGTTTTGTTTGGTTTTATTATGTATGGACAAAGTAGAAGGGACATCCAGAATCTGGCAAAGGACAGGAAGGTAAAACCAAAAAATACACATGCAAATGACCATGAAGCTGACATGAGGAAATTGGCTAGGACCACAAACGTCAATAAGACCAGAGAGGTTGACTTACTTGACAAAAAGTTAAACAACATCAAACTGCCTGACATTGATACAGCTCTTCTACTTTCTCAGAACTTCCCATGTCTAATGCATCCATGTTTTTCACTTAGCCCCTTCCAGACTGAGAGTTGGAACATGTGGCACCATCTTCATTTGACAATTGGATAAACAGAAGTACAAAGCTTTGGTTGTATAGGAACAAAGAATGTGTATAGGAAAAGTTAGCATCTCCATTTCTGAGCTGCTTCTTTCTAATTCCAACTTCCTTCCAAATCTATGACGTTTTCACTTCATCTACAAAGAACTATTTCCCCATGGACACTAACAGAAAACTCTCCTTGAGATTTGCCCAGGTTGAAAAGCCATTCTATTAAAAGATCTGATATTTGGTCTGTGAATTGTCTACTAATGCTTTGTCTGGAAGCTCGGGCTTCAGCTTCACCCTTATAGCTCTTCTTCCTTTACTCAACGACTTCTTCAGTTATTTTCTTTCGAAACTTAATTCATATCTCAAAGCTATCCTATCCCTCAGGAGGAGAAACATGAAGAGATTTCTGTGTTGTGGAAGACGACTAGGATATCCATATTCTTCTATTCAAAACTGGGTAGCACGAGGAACTGCAAATTTTAAACGCTGTTTTCACAAGGAACTGAAGCTGGATCTGAGTTCCCTCAGAACAAAGACAGAAGTTAATTATTGCATCACACTTCAAAATGAGAGACAGAAAAAGAAAATAACTATTGGATTTTAAAAATGAATTTCCCTTCCGAACTCCAGAAAAGCATATGCTCTGAAAAGTATATACTTTTCTATTGAATGTGACTCCCAGGGCTCACTCATCTCTAGGACTTGAAAGCTGAGGCTTTGGGAAAAAGGAGGGAAGGAGGGTCAGGAGAGGAGTCTCTGAAGAAGCAGCCAGAAGCTGGGCACATTATCGAAAATTTGTAAGAGAGTGTTCAACAAAGACATTCTATTGTTTAAAAACCATTTCCGTTAATGGGATGTTAGCAGAAAGTAGAATAGTAAAGTAAAAGCACTAAAACTGTATCAATTTTCTCCAAATGCTATTGATCAGAAAGTGTGTTTGAATTATAGTCACTTATTTAGCTGTAAATTGTCTGTGAACAGTAATTGATTCTTAGTTAAGTTGACAGCAAGTAGAATTTCAGTACGTGCAAATTTACTTCTGTATACCTTTTTCCCAGTTGCAACTCATGTTGAGGATAACTGGACAAGGCCAGCATTAGGACTAGGCCTAGGAAATGGAGATGAACTCCGGGGCAGAAGCAATGGTTTGCCCAAGATGCTTCAGAGGGATAAAGGAAGAGGAAGAAAGAAAACCCGGGCGTAACCTAGAAATGTACCACATCTTTGTGAAGATGGAGGAAGTGGGACAGGCTGTGTGTATAAAGGGTTGCTGGCAGGCGCTTGGGTTGAAATTATGGTTGGAGGAACTAAAGTCTTAACCTTGGGTTTTAGGGAGATAATTTACCATCTAAATTAAATTATGGTTACCACCACAGTTATTCTAGTGACTATGTTTCTGTGCGACACACTCTGATATGGAAGACAGTGATAACATCAGAGATGCATTCACTGTTTACATGGGCAGGGTGGGCTCTGAGAGCTCTGGGGTAGGCTCTGTTATTCCTGAAGCTGAAGACACAAGTGCTGGCCACAGCGCTGTGAAACTGAGCGTGGCCAAAGAGAAGCCCTCCCTCAGTGCCAGCTATGGATTTCTTCAGTCCGCTGCAGAACTCACTGCTGCCCCTTGTGGACAAGTGGTCCATGGAGCTTCTGGAAGAGTCAGTGGGTGAGGCTGGGAGTGATGCTAGGCAGAATGGGTCCAGCTGACTGGGCACATTTGTCTTCATGCTTATGGGATCTTTCTGTTCATTTGCTCCTGATGTGCCCTTTTAGTGACATCCAACTACCTGTGGGGTGGCAGCTGTAATACTTGTGCACTTGGCAAGAAATATTTGATAAGCTAAAGCTAAATTCCAAAATTCCTTCAGATTATTATAAGAATTTCAATAATACATTTGTCAATGCAAGGAAAGGAAAAACATTTAGGTTAAATACGTAAGCTCAAATTTCAAATTGAAATATCTGAAAATATTTTATCTGGGTTTCATTCAAATTTGATACCCTGTATTTTTCTCACAACTGTATTTTTTTTAACCAAGCCCCATAGGGACATCCACAAACACCTTCTAGTTCATCCTACTTTTTTCTCTGTGCTAGGACATAAAAGGTTTAAAAACAGTTGGCTAGGGGACTAGATATAGATATACAAAAAAACTCCAGCAAAACAAAAATAAAAAAACCCAGAAAACTTCTTTGTGTTTGGTTGCCATCTGCAATAAAGCAAGGCACACAGTAAAGCATCTAATGAATATTCAGGAAAGGGAGATCCTGAAAAACGTTTAGCAAGCAAAGGATGGAAATGGAATTAATTATATAGTAACCTGTTATTACTAATTTAAGATGTGTGAAATGCCATTAACATTATCTTCATTTGGCTTGCTTTCTTTATTGTTTCACATTAGTGAACATAAAAATATTTATATGTGCTTACATAGTAACCATTTTACTATCTATATGTATCCCATAACATTATGTTGTATGCCTTAAGTATATATAATCACATTTATTTTTAAGGCTGGGTGCACTGGCTCACGCCTGTAATCATAGCACTTTGAAAGGCTGAGGTGGGCAGATCACTTGAGCTCAGGAGTTTGAGATCAGCCTGGGCAACACGGCAAAACCCTGTCTCTTTAAAAAGTACAAAAACATTAGCTGGGCGTGGTGGCAGGCCCCTGTAGTCCAGCTACTTGTGGGGGCTAAGGCAGGAGGATTGCTTGACCCCCCAGAGGTTGAGGCTGCAGTGAGCTGAGATTGTGCCACTGCACTCCAGCCTGGGTGACAAAGTGAGACCCTGTCTCAAAAAAAAAAAGCATCTACTCTAAGATAAATATTCATTACAAAGAGAAAAATTACAACGTTACAGTGGGGAAAGCTGGCTAACACAGCGACTAAGGTTAACATCACCAGCAATAATGCTGGATACCAACATCATAAGACCCCCCCCGGAATCATGCTCTGAGAAGGGCTGAAAATGCATGCACTCTATCTAATTA
This sequence comes from Pan troglodytes, assembly GCF_028858775.2. Taxonomy (NCBI): domain Eukaryota; kingdom Metazoa; phylum Chordata; class Mammalia; order Primates; family Hominidae; genus Pan; species Pan troglodytes. The sequence goes on along the minus strand of NC_072403.2, from coordinate 99,074,589 downwards.
TGAAAAAGCATCAGACAAACAATTTGAGGAAAAATCTACAATGTAACTGGCTGGTACTCTTAAAAAATGTCAAGTTTCATTAAAGACAGGGTAAGATCAGTTGCTATCACAGATGAGAGGGGAATAAGGAGACATGACAAGTAATGCAAAGTGAAATTCTTGGATTGGATCCCAGAACAGAAAAAGAATGTTAGTGGCAAACTGACGAAATTTACATAAAATCTGTATTATTTATTTATTTTTATTTACTTATTTTTCAAGACAGGGTCTCATTCTGTCACCCAGGCTACAGTGCGGTGACCTGATCTCAGCTCACTGCAACCTCCACCTCCCGGGTTCAAGCGGTGCTCCCACCTCAGCCTCCCAAGCAGGTGGAATTACAGGTGCATGCCACCAAGCCCAGCTAATTTTTTGTATTTTCAGTACAGACCATATTTCACCATGGGGGCCAGGCTCGTCTCAAACTCCTGACCTCAAGTGATCTGCTCGCCTTGGCCTCCCAAACTGCTGGGATTATAGGCGTGAGCCACTGTGCCTGGCCTAAAATCTATATTTTAGTTAATAGTATTGTACCAGTATATCTCTTGGTTTTGATAATTGTACTTTGGTTATGCAAGATATTATCATTAGGGAAAATGAGTGAAGCGTATATTTGATCTCTCTATTTTTGCTACTTTTCTGCAAGCCTAAAATTACTTCAAAATAAAAACGTAATAAAAATCCTTTTAATCTGATTTCTGAATTCCTTACTCTGCTGTATTGAGTCCTTTTATGAACATTACTGATTCATTTGTTTGCCAAATCACAAGGCTCTACGCAATTGGCTCCAACCTATCTCTGCAGCCTCATGTACACATATCACTCTGTCTACCTTCTGGCCACACCCAACTTTTGTCTCATAAACATGTGTATGCCTTCATATCTCCTGCACCTCTGGACTGGGTGTTCTCATTGCCTACAAAGCTCTCCCTCTTCACTGCATGGGGAAATCTATTAACTGTTCAAGACTCAGTCCATGTGTCTCCTTCTTTGTGATGCCTTCTTGGATTTCTTCTAACAGAATTATTCACTCTCTCCTTTTTTCCCCAATGTTTGTTGAACTTCCTTCTATTATACCACATATTAATTTGTCCACCTATTCATTAAGCAACAAATATTTTGGAGTATCTGTTCTGTGCCAGGCACTGTGGTAGGTATTGGATATATGTTGGTGAATAAAATAATATAGTCCTCCCCTTCATGAGTTTATAGTCAAGAGGCAAAGACAGAAAATAAACAAGCAAACAAATGAATAGATAAATATATAACTAAAAATTGTGGCAAGGGCTATATAAAAAACCCAATAGCACATAAAAATAGAGAGTAATGGGGTAGGATGGGTAGACATTTTTGGATAAGACAGAGAAGGCTTCTTTTAAAATGACCATTCATTTCATTAAAACATTCTCATTAAAAAATTCTGGTAATACAGAAAAGTACAAAATTCAGTATAAAAAATTACCCATAATGCCATCACTCAGAAACAATAATCATAATCAGGCTTCTTCTTTTTTTTTTTTGACTACAGAGTGCTCTGTTGCCCAGGCTGGAGTGCAGTGGTACGATCTCAGCTCATTGCAACCTCAGCCCTCTGGGTTCAAGCATTTCTCCTGCCTCAGCCTCCCAAGTAGTGGGACAATAGGCACATGCCACCACGCCCTGATAATTTTTTGTACTTTTAGTAGAGACAGGGTTTTGCCACCTTGGCTAGGCTGGACTGGAACTCCTGGCCTCATGTGATCCGCCTGCCTCGGCCTCCCAAAGTACTGGGATTGCAGGGGTGAGCCACTGCGCCTGGCCCATAATCAGACATTTTAATGCTTATATACATACAGAAGGATAAATGTACAGATCAAAGTGATCATATTGTTCATGTTGTTTCAAATAAGTATTTGATAGATACTAGGTTTTTAAATTTTTTTTTTTTTTAATAGGGTCTCACTCTGTCACCCAGGCTAGAGTGTAGTAGTACAATCTCAGCTCACTGCAACCTCAACCTCCCAGGCTCAAGCCGTCCTCCTACTTCAGCCTCCTGAATAGCTGAGACCTACCATGCTTGGCTAATTGCATTTTTTGTAGAGAGGTGTTTTGCCATGTTGTCCAAGCTGATCTTGAGCCCCTGAACTTGAAGCGATCCACCCACCTTGGACTCCCAAAGTGCTGGGATTATAGGTGTGAGCCACCATCCCCGGCTTGATAGATGCTAGTTCTAAGACAATGATTCTCAATCTTGGCTGCCCATGAGAAAGCCCTGAGGTGTACAGGTATAAAGTGCAGAGATGGGGGAATCAGCTCTCCCTGCAGTAGGAGGTTGGGACAGGGACCACTTTATGGAAGTGGAAATGTCTACGCTGGGCTTTGACCTGTTCACATGATTTCACAAGTATGAAAAGGAGAACCAAGGACATTCCAGTGAGATGGAACAGCTCAGAGGCATGGAGTGAGGGAGGAAGTAGTCTAGGACTCTGCACAGGGGTTCAGTGCTGTGGGCTGGGAACTGTGGGAGTCATGGCTAAATCAAGATGTGAGACCCATCTTTGACATCTTTGACATCTTTGACATCTTTGACAAAGGGGCTGGTGTGCCACTCTAAGGAAAGTTTTGCTGTCAATCTATGTAAGGAGGTTAGTAAAATAATTATCTCTGTTACTATTATTTTTTTTGAAATGGAGTCTCACTCTGTCGCCAGGCTGGAGTGCAGTGGCGTGATCTTGGCTCACTGCAACCTCTGCCTCCTGGGTTCAAGTGATTCTCCTGGCTCAGCCTCCGGAGTAGCTGGGACTGCAGGCCCGTGCCACCACGCCCAGCTAATTTTTGTATTTTTAGTGGAGACGGGGTTTCACCATTTTGGCCAGGATGGTCTCCATTTCTTGACCCCCCCACCTTCGACTCCCAAAGTGCTGGGATTACAGGCGTGAGTCACTGCACCCGGCCCTTTTTTTATTTTTTAAAAATCAGTAAAGAAAGTCAATTAAGCTACTTATATGTTCCTTAATCAAAGTCCCCTGTGACATATTCTTCCTTGACTTTCAGTCTCATTAAACATTTATCTAACATAATTTTCTATGCTTATTAGAGTAGAAAATGAATCTTGTGCAAATCAGCTTTTTGCCCTTTTACTTAGTTTCAAGAAGACTCAGAAGCAGGCATAGGGCCTAATTCAATGCCTTTCCAGATGAAGAAAGTCTAGCTCTTGGTGGATTTCCAGATTTCAACTGCCTCTGAATTCTTGGTGACCATGTGACTCCATTCATTGTTACTCCATGGTGGACTTCCCTAATGCTGACCAGCCTCCCCTGAGTAGAGGACATGTTCTTCCAGCCAGATTGGACTGCTCCCAGGCCCCAGCTGGGTCCCCACCCCAGTGCCTGCTCCATGCCAGGGGCCATGTTCCTGTCTGTTTAGGCCCAACCCATCTAGAGGCCACATGACATGGTGAGTGAGAAAAAGCCAGCTGGTGTGGCTTGAATGTGTGAGAGCAGGCAGAGGTACATTACATAGGATTTTCACATAGCTTTTATCCCATCTACAAAGAGAAAGGAAATGCCACTGTTCTACTGCCTCACACTTGTGGCAGGCCAGGCCTCACTAACAGCTGTTTCAGCACTGACTGAGTGGTTAAGTTAAATATTAAAAGCCAGCGCCCTTATACAAAGGCTGGGATGTAACAAATGCCCATGAAGAGTTTTGCGTAGGCCTTTCCTGGGCCTTAAAGCATGACCAAATAATGAAGGAATTCTTACTAGGACCCATTTAGGGTTAAACAAGTTTTATTGTGGGTCTGAAGAAACTCCCCAGGCCTCCACAAACAAGTTTATTGGGGATCTGAAGGAACTCCTCAAACCTCTGTGATTTAGCAGGAGGCAAGATAAGGGTAATCACCCCAGCACCTGGACCCATTTAGATTAAGTAAATTTACTGAGGCTCCAGAGAAAGGTCTTCAGGACTCAGACCTTAGTTATAGATTACAAGAAGTTAATCACGTATGTCTTTAGATGAATGCATACTTACATGTAGACATATAGCTTAGAAGGTATATCAGCTCTGGAAAACTTTGTAATTTTGAGTTGGTCTGATGATAATTTCCAGGCCTTCTCCCTGTAATCGGTCACAGAAATAAAAACTCTCTTCCTCCCCAGTTCATCAGCATCTTGTTATTGGGCTGCGAAAAATAGCAGCCCGACCCTCAGTTTGGTCCAGGAACACACTGACAGTCTGTTCATAGCCAGATAATGACCATAAATAGTTCTAAAAGTAACTTTGATAAGCAGGATTTAATGATTATAATTATACTTGGCTGCAAATAATGGGGACCAATTACTGGTTAAGAAAATCCCACTTTGGGAGGCCAAGGCAGCTGGATCACTTGAGCCCAGGAGTTCAAGACCAGTCTGGGCAACATGATGAAACCCCATCTACAAAAAAAGGTACAAAAGTTATCCAGGAATGGTGGCTTGTGCCTGTAGTCTCAGCTACTCAGGAGGCTGAGGAGGGAGGCGGAGGATGGAGTGAACTGTGATTACACTCCAGCATGGGCTACAGAGCGAGTGAGACTGTCTCAAAAAAAAAAAAAAAAGGAAAGGAAAGAAAAAGAAAATCCTTGATGCCATTTCAGCTCTGATAGTGACTCTTTCTGTGGTGGTGGGAACTTGGTGGCCTGACTCATTTTTCCCATATGGATAAATGGAGGCTACATTAGTGATTCCAAATTCAACCGGAGAATAGAAGGCAGGATTTCTTGTTCCTTTAGGGAACAGAGAGGTCTTACCTTTAGATATGTGCTTCCTAATTAAAAAAAAATCATATACTTATCCAAGACTTTAAACATGACAGATGTTGTGCTGAACCTTAGACCCAGTGAATTAGAATCCCAGTGCTTGAGCCCAAGTTTATGTATACTTTAAAACTCCACAGTTGTTTCTAATGTGCGTCACTGATTGAGAACTGCTGTGCCAGATGATTATCAAAGCCCTATTTAATTTGGCATAAGATCTCAAATAAGAATGGGGACTGGTGGCATCTATTTTTGCTTTTGAAATTGCTTTCCCTAAGGTCTTAATTTTGAAGCACTGCCTGAAAATCCTGTATTTTGCATTTCTTTTCCCTTTAACTCTCTTGAATAAACATCTTGAACTAAGCATCAGCAAAAAGAAGCAACGATGATTATTGTCTTTAGTCCCTGGAGTTTTGCCTTTACTTAAATTAGAGGAATTTCCTGATAGATTTATTTGTTATGTCACTTCACATTTTTATGTGAGGGAAGCTGGTTATGGGGTTCTTATCAGTGTACAATCTTTTCTATAGGACAAAGGCAATAAAAATCATCACCAGCACAAAAAACAACTCCATGAAGCTACAGCACAATGAAAATGTTGTCTTTAATCTTTCTCTTGGCCAAACAAATTCAAATGTTTATTGTCTGTGTATTCTTTACTCAAAATAAAGAGAGGGTGTTCTATTTAGTCTTATGCCATAATCATTCCATTAATCAGAAGTATCAAAGAAAGCCTAGATGACAGTTTTAAATCAGAGTGATAGATGTTAATGTGGCTCTGAAAGAATTTAATTTCCTGATCCAGGAATTAAACATACTGAAGTCATTTGCTTGGACTATCTATTCTCTCCATGTGTTGACTTAAATATAAGTACATTATTGAGTTTCCTACACCTTTCATAGAAGCAATAGATGCCAGTATCCATTAGAGGAGAAACGCAGGGCAGTGTGTCTAAGACGTTTTGGATAAATTCAGGAATGCTCTCACCAAGAGGTTCATGTACATTTCCCTTCTTACAGATAGGTAGAACTGTGTGACCACTTTTGGCCAATGAGCTGTGAGTGAAAGTGACTTGTCACTTCTGGGCTGGTATGAGTTCTCTTTGCCTCCCATAGGTACTGAGGATGTTCAGCTAATAGCGCCTCCATGAACCTGGGTCCCCAAGGGACTACATGCAGCAGGGCTCCCCACCTGCAATGGACACGTAGTGTGAGTGAAAAATTAACCTCTGTTCTATTGAGCCACTGAGATTGCAGTATAGCCTGCCCAGACTTGACCAGTGCAGGCATTAAGAAGTATCAAAAAACATCCCAAGACAGGGGCTCCCTTGCTATGTTTTCTTCAAAATGATCTGTGTTTGGAAGATCAAAGTCAAACTTGTGGGGAGAGGCATGGATGGGAGCAAGTATACAATTTATTTCACAGACTTTTTGGCCAGAGTTCTTTGATGCTTAATTAGAGAATAGCTATTTATTCAGAAATGTTAAAACTATTTTACAAATGTGCTGTATGTCCTTTCTTGATCATTGTTAATATTTCTTGGTAATAGCAGTCTCCGTTATATCCTTAGAAGTGGCTGGAGTGAGGAGGGCATGGTGGCTCGCACCTGTAATCCCAGCACTTTGGGAGGTTGAGGTACCTGGATTGCTTGAGCCTAGGAGTTCGAGACCAGCCTGGGCAACAGGGAGAAACCCTATTTCTACAAAAAATACAAAAATTAGCTGGGCTGGTGGTGTACACCTATAGTTCCAGCTACTGTCGGGGCTGAGGTGGGAGGATTGCTTGAGCCCAGGAGGTTGAGGCTGCAATGACCCATGTTCACACCACTGCACTCAAGCCTGGGTGACAAAGTGAGACCCTGTCTAGAAAGACAAAAATAAACAAAAAAAGAGGTTGTTGGGATGTTTTGTTGACCAGAGCCTGAAGGAAAAATTGACCTGGTGGTGCTTGGTGCCAGTCTGGCTTCTACTTTCTCCTTTCGGCAACTCCAACGATACTTTACGACCTCAGGAAGTCCGGAAGGACTGAGTATCTCACACTTATCTTCTTAGAAACTGCTTAAGCTTCCACACCCTCAGGACTACAGTTACAAAGACCTGCTAGGCTGGGGGAGGAGTTCTCTCCAGCTTTGCTCTGGTGAATAATCCTTTCAGAGCCTTTATGCCAGTCCAGGACCTTTAGCAACAGAAATTAATATACACCTTTCAACAATCCCTGCCTTCAATCTGCTTATGATCTACCTGAGGAAAAGGACATAAAAACAAGGGTAGAATAACAAAATGAGTGAATATGTACAGATAAATAAATGAGTGGTCAAAAAAGAAAGCTGTGGCGATTCCTACTCAAAATAGTGACTTCAGGCTGAGGGAAAGGAGAATTTGACCTAGGTGTGAAGTGATAAGTCAACTTTTGACAGATGGAGGTGAGCATACAGACAAGTGGAATGGTATGTACGAGGGCATGGAATGGATATGCAGGAAGATTGGAATAAAGCAAGACCTGGGAGAAGTCGGTGAAAAGCCTGGAAAGATAGGTTGGGAGAAATGCCCCACAAGTGTTCCCAAAGCTGGAAGAGTCTACAGTGTTCCCCAGCATGCTGTTAGCATTGCTGTAAACACACAAGTTAAGGGCAAGATTCTTGCCAAGAGAATTAATGTTCATATTGAGCACATTAAGCACTCTAAGAACTGAAATAGCTTCCTGAAACGCGTGGAGGAAAATGATCAGAAAAAGAAGGAAGCCAAAGAGAAAGGCACCTGGGTTCAACTAAAGTGTCAGCTTGCTCCACCCAGAGAAGCACACTTTGTGAGAACCAATGGGAAGGAGCCTGAGCTGCTGGAAGCTGTTCCCTTTGGATTCATGGCATAATAGGGGTTAAGAAAAATTAAAGACCTCTGGACTGTAAAAATGTTTCTCTTCATTGAGTAGAAGTGTGATGTCCCCTTTCCCAAAGAAATATTTAAAGCAAATTTTAATTCTGTCCTTATTCATTGTGTAATGTCTTTACTATTCAAATTGAATATATTTCTTGCTGAAAGATGTGAGGTGGCAACAAATTACTCAATTGGTTAGAAATTGGCTAGGTATTATTTATGAAATATTTGTACTGGTTTGAAGATAGTCCCTCTAAATCATCACGGAAGAAATAAAATAATTTACACACACACAAAAAAGATAGCTTGGGAGCAGACTGTGGAAAGCACTGGATATTGGACTAATGATCTAGAACTTTTAGCTTTTAGATATTTTCAGCATCTAGCCACGATTTATTTATTTATTTGTTTATTTATTTAAGACAGAGTCTCGCTCTGTCGCCCAGGCTGGAGTACAGTGATGTGATCCCCACTCATTGCAACCTCTGCCTCCCTGGTTCAAGCGATTCTCCTTGCCTCAGCCTCCCAAGTAGCTGGGATTACAGGAGCCCGCCACCATGCCCGGCTAATTTTTTTGTGTGTTTTTAGTAGAGACAGGGTTTTGCCATTTTGGCTATGCTGGTCTCAACCTCCTGACCTCTGGTGATCCACCCACCTCGGCCTCCCAAAGTGCTGGTATTACAGGCATGAGGCACCACTCCAGCCTCATTATTTTTTTTAAGCATGGAGAGTATCATAATCCTAGTGGCGCTTAAGTAGCAGTAGTCTGTTGCCAGGAGCAAGGTTCATTGGACGGAAAGGACATGGAGGTGAGCATACTTTCATGGCAGACAGTGGTCATGTGTGGAGAAGGGGGGAGATAAGAAGGTTGTGATTACAAAAGGGGGTGCAAAGTGGGTTTCTGTAATGGCTGCCTCCTGGAAGGCAGTGTCACATGGAACCTCTTAGTCTCAGCACCTGGAGCTCCAGGAAGGAAAAATTTCAAGTCAGATAGAATTCTATATATACCATTTCTTTGGAAACTTCAGCCCTCAAGATTCCAACATCATGATCTGAATTTCAGCACAGTTGCCTTAGTCCTCATGTCACTATTTTGGTGCTGCCTGGGTGAAGCAGTAGAAGCCGGTGATGCAATCGCTCTCTTGTTAGGTGTGGTTCTCAGCGTTACAGACATTCTTGCTTGCCTGGGGGTATATGCACGAAAGAGAAATGGACAGATGTGACTTTGAAGGGCCTACTGAATCAAGCCTCACCCTGAAAGGCTTTGTGCTATTGAGGCTAAACCTGAGCTTTGGTGAAAGTTTCCAGGAATCAGTAAATAGGGGAGTTTTACATTTTTCATTGTTTCCATGAAATGGGAACAAAAAAAAAAAGAGTTTCTTTTTTTTTTTTTTATTATACTTTAAGTTTTAGGGTACATGTGCACATTGTGCAGGTTAGTTACATATGTATACATGTGCCATGCTGGTGCACTGCACCCACTAACTCGTCATCTAGCATTAGGTATATCTCCCAATGCTATCCCTCCCCCCTCCCCCCACCCCACCACAGTCCCCAGAGTGTGATATTCCCCTTCCTGTGTCCATGTGATCTCATTGTTCAATTCCCACCTATGAGTGAGAATATGTGGTGTTTGGTTTTTTGTTCTTGCGATAGTTTACTGAGAATGATGATTTCCAATTTCATCCATGTCCCTACAAAGGACATGAACTCATCATTTTTTATGGCTGCATAGTATTCCATGGTGTATATGTGCCACATTTTCTTAATCCAATCTATCATTGTTGGACATTTGGGTTGGTTCCAAGTCTTTGCTATTGTGAATAATGCCGCAATAAACATACGTGTGCATGTGTCTTTATAGTAGCATGATTTATAGTCATTTGGGTATACACCCAGTAATGGGATGGCTGGGTCAAATGGTATTTCTAGTTCTAGATCCCTGAGGAATCGCCACACTGACTTCCACAATGGTTGAACTAGTTTACAGTCCCACCAACAGTGTAAAAGTGTTCCTATTTCTCCACAGCCTCTCCAGCACCTGTTGTTTCCTCACTTTTTAATGATGGCCATTCTAACTGGTGTGAGATGGTATCTCATTGTGGTTTTGATTTGCATTTCTCTGATGGCCAGTGATGATGAGCATTTTTTCATGTGTTTTTTGGCTGCATAAATGTCTTCTTTTGAGAAGTGTCTGTTCATGTCCTTCGCCCACTTTTTGATGGGGTTGTTTGTTTTTTTCTTGTAAATTTGTTTGAGTTCATTGTAGATTCTGGATATTAGCCCTTTGTCAGATGAGTAGGTTGTGAAAATTTTCTCCCATTTTGTAGGTTGGCTGTTCACTCTGATGGTAGTTTCTTTTGCTGTGCAGAAGCTCTTTAGTTTAATTAGATCCCATTTGTCAATTTTGTCTTTTGTTGCCATTGCTTTTGGTGTTTTGGACATGAAGTCCTTGCCCATGCCTATGTCCTGAATGGTAATGCCTAGGTTTTCTTCTAGGGTTTTTATGGTTTTAGGTCTAACGTTTAAATCTTTAATCCATCTTGAATTGGTTTTTGTATAAGGTGTAAGGAAGGGATCCAGTTTCAGCTTTCTACATATGGCTAGCCAGTTTTCCCAGCACCATTTATTAAATAGGGAATCCTTTCCCCATTGCTTGTTTTTCTCAGGTTTGTCAAAGATCAGACAGTTGTAGGTATGCGGCGTTATTTCTGAGGGTTCTGTTCTGTTCCATTGATCTATGTCTCTGTTTTGGTACCAGTACCATGCTGTTTTGGTTACTGTAGCCTTGTAGTATAGTTTGAAGTCAGGTAGTGTGATGCCTCCAGCTTTGTTCTTTTGGCTTAGGATTGACTTGGCAATGCGGGCTCTTTTTTGGTTCCATATGAACTTTAAAGTAGTTTTTTCCAATTCTGTGAAGAAAGTCATTGGTAGCTTGATGGGGATGGCATTGAATCTGTAAATTACCTTGGGCAGTATGGCCATTTTCACGATATTGATTCTTCCTACCCATGAGCATGGAATGTTCTTCCATTTGTTTGTATCCTCTTTTATTTCCTTGAGCAGTGGTTTGTAGTTCTCCTTGAAGAGGTCCTTCCCGTCCCTTGTAAGTTGGATTCCTAGGTATTTTATTCTCTTTGAAGCAATTGTGAATGGGAGTTCACTCATGATTTGGCTCTCTGTTTGTCTGTTGTTGGTGTATAAGAATGCTTGTGATTTTTGTACATTGATTTTGTATCCTGAGACTTTGCTGAAGTTGCTTATCAGCTTAAGGAGACTTTGGGCTGAGACAATGGGGTTTTCCAGATATACAATCATGTCATCTGCAAACAGGGACAATTTGACTTCCTCTTTTCCTAATTGAATACCCTTTATTTCCTTCTCCTGCCTAATTGCCCTGGCCAGAACTTCCAACACTATGTTGAATAGGAGTGGTGAGAGAGGGCATCCCTGTCTTGTGCCAGTTTTCAAAGGGAATGCTTCCAGTTTTTGCCCATTCAGTATGATATTGGCTGTGGGTTTGTCATAGATAGCTCTTACTATTTTGAAATACGTCCCATCAATACCTAATTTATTGAGAGTTTTTAGCATGAAGGGTTGTTGAATTTTGTCAAAGGCTTTTTCTGCATCTATTGAGATAATCATGTGGTTTTTGTCTTTGGCTCTGTTTATATGCTGGATTACATTTATTGATTTGCGTATATTGAACCAGCCTTGCATCCCAGGGATGAAGCCCACTTGATCATGGTGGATAAGCTTTTTGATGTGCTGCTGGATTCGGTTTGCCAGTATTTTATTGAGGATTTTTGCATCAATGTTCATCAAGGATATTGGTCTAAAATTCTCTTTTTTTGTTGTGTCTGTGCCCAGCTTTGGTATCAGGATGATGCTGGCCTCATAAAATGAGTTAGGGAGGATTCCCTCTTTTTCTATTGATTGGAATAATTTCAGAAGGAATGGTACCAGTTCCTCCTTGTACCTCTGGTAGAATTCGGCTGTGAATCCATCTGGTCCTGGACTCTTTTTGGTTGGTAAGCTATTGATTATTGCCACAATTTCAGCTCCTGTTATTGGTCTATTAAGAGATTCAACTTATTCCTGGTTTAGTCTTGGGAGAGTGTATGTGTCCAGGAATTTATCCATTTCTTCTAGATTTTCTAGTTTATTTGCGTAGAGGTGTTTGTAGTATTCTCTGATGGTAGTTTGTATTTCTGTGGGATCGGTGGTGATATCCCCTTTATCATTTTTTATTGTGTCTATTTGATTCTTCTCTTTTTCTTTATTAGTCTTGCTAGCGGTCTATCAATTTTGTTGATCCTTTCAAAAAACCAGCTCCTGGATTCATTGATTTTTTGAAGGGTTTTTTGTGTCTCTATTTCCTTGAGTTCTGCTCTGATTTTAGTTATTTCTTGCCTTCTGCTAGCTTTTGAATGTGTTTGCTCTTGCTTTTCTAGTTCTTTTAATTGTGATGTTAGGGTGTCAATTTTGGATCTTTCCTGCTTTGTCTTGTGGGCATTTAGTGCTATAAATTTCCCTCTACACACTGCTTTGAATGTGTCCCAGAGATTCTGGTATGTTGTGTCTTTGTTCTCGTTGGTTTCAAAGAACATCTTTATTTCTGCCTTCATTTCGTTATGTACCCAGTAGTCATTCAGGAGCAGGTTGTTCAGTTTCCATGTAGTTGAGCGGCTTTGAGTGAGATTCTTAATCCTGAGTTCTAGTTTGATTGTACTGTGGTCTGAGAGATAGTTTGTTATAATTTCTGTTCTTTTACATTTGCTGAGGAGAGCTTTACTTCCAAGTATGTGGTCAATTTTGGAATAGGTGTGGTGTGGTGCTGAAAAAATGTATATTCTGTTGATTTGGGGTGGAGAGTTCTGTAGATGTCTATTAGGTCCACTTGGTGCAGAGCTGAGTTCAATTCCTGGGTATCCTTGTTGACTTTCTGTCTCGTTGATCTGTCTAATGTTGACAGTGGGGTGTTAAAGTCTCCCATTATTATTGTGTGGGAGTCTAAGTCTCTTTGTAGGTCACTCAGGACTTGCTTTATGAATCTGGGTGCTCCTGTATTGGGTGCATATATATTTAGGATAGTTAGCTCTTCTTGTTGAATTGATCCCTTTACCATTATGTAATGGCCTTCTTTGTCTCTTTGGATCTTTGTTGGTTTAAAGTCTGTTTTATCTGAGACTAGGATTGCAACCCCTGCCTTTTTTTGTTTTCCATTTGCTTGGTAGATCTTCCTCCATCCTTTTATTTTGAGCCTATGTGTGTCTCTGCATGTGAGATGGGTTTCCTGAATACAGCACACTGATGGGTCTTGACTCTTTATCCAATTTGCCAGTCTGTGTCTTTTAATTGGAGAATTTAGTCCATTTACATTTAAAGTTAATATTGTTATGTGTGAATTTGATCCTGTCATTATGATGTTAGCTGGTTATTTTGCTCGTTAGTTGATGCAGTTTCTTCCTAGTCTCGATGGTCTTTACATTTTGGCATGATTTTGCAGCGGCTGGTACCAGTTGTTCCTTTCCATGTTTAGCGCTTCCTTCAGGAGCTCTCTTAGGGCAGGCCTGGTGGTGACAAAATCTCTCAGCATTTGTTTGTCTGTGAAGTATTTTATTTCTCCTTCACTTATGAAGCTTAGCTTGGCTGGATATGAAATTCTGGGTTGAAAATTCTTTTCTTTAAGAATGTTGAATATTGGCCCCCACTCTCTTCTAGCTTGTAGGGTTTCTGCCGAGAGATCCGCTGTTAGTCTGATGGGCTTCCCTTTGAGGGTAACCCGACCTTTCTCTCTGGCTGCCCTTAACATTTTTTTCCTGCATTTCAACTTTGGTGAATCTGACAATTATGTGCCTTGGAGTTGCTCTTCTCGAGGAGTATCTTTGTGGCGTTCTCTGTATTTCCTGAATCTGAACGTCGGCCTGCCTTGCTAGATTGGGGAAGTTCTCCTGGATAATATCCTGCAGAGTGTTTTCCAGCTTGGTTCCATTCTCCCCATCACTTTCAGGTACACCAATCAGACGTAGATTTGGTCTTTTCACATAGTCCCATATTTCTTGGAGGCTTTGCTCATTTCTTTTTATTCTTTTTTCTCTAAACTTCCCTTCTCGCTTCATTTCATTCATTTCATCTTCCATTGCTGATACCCTTTCTTCCAGTTGATCGCATCGGCTCCTGAGGCTTCTGCATTCTTCACGTAGTTCTCAAGCCTTGGTTTTCAGCTCCATCAGCTCCTTTAAGCACTTCTCTGTATTGGTTATTCTAGTTATACATTCTTCTAAATTTTTTTCAGTTTTCAACTTCTTTGCCTTTGGTTTGAATGTCCTCCCGTAGCTCAGAGTAATTTGATCGTCTGAAGCCTTCTTCTCTCAGCTCGTCAAAGTCATTCTCCATTCAGCTTTGTTCTGTTGCTGGTGAGGAGCTGCGTTCCTTTGGAGGAGGAGAGGCGCTCTGATTTTTAGAGCTTCCAGTTTTTCTGTTCTGTTTTTTCCCCATCTTTGTGGTTTTATCTACTTTTGGTCTTTGATGATGGTGATGTACAGATGGGTTTTTGGTGTGGATGTCCTTTCTGTTTGTTAGTTTTCCTTCTAACAGACAGGACCCTCAGCTGCAGGTCTGTTGGAATACCCTGCCGTGTGAGGTGTCAGTGTGCCCCTGCTGGGGGGTGCCTCCCAGTTAGGCTGCTCGGGGGTCAGGGGTCAGGGACCCACTTGAAGAGGCAGTCTGCCAGTTCTCAGATCTCCAGCTGCGTGCTGGGAGAACCACTGCTCCCTTCAAAGCTGTCAGACAGGGACATTTAAGTCTGCAGAGGTTACTGCTGTCTTTTTATTTGTCTGTGCCCTGCCCCCAGAGGTGGAGCCTACAGAGGCAGGCAGGCCTCCTGGAGCTGTGGTGGGCTCCACCCAGTTCGAGCTTCCCGCTGCTTTGTTTACCTAAGCAAGCCTGGGCAATGGCGGGTGCCCCTCCTCCAGCCTCGCTGCCGCCTTGCAGTTTGATCTCAGACTGCTGTGCTAGCAATCAGCGAGATTCCGTGGGCGTAGGACCCTCCGAGCCAGGTGTGGGATATAGTCTCGTGGTGCGCCGTTTTTCAAGCCGGTCTGAAAAGCGCAATATTCCGGTGGGAGTGACCCGATTTTCCAGGTGAGTCCGTCACCCCTTTCTTTGACTGGGAAAGGGAACTCCCTGACCCCTTGCGCTTCCCAGGTGAGGCAATGCCTCGCCCTGCTTCGGCTCGCGCACCGTGCGCGCACCCACTGGCTGGTGCCCACTGTCTGGCACTCCCTAGTGAGATGAACCCGGTACCTCAGATGGAAATAAGGAAATCACCAGTCTTCTGCGTCGGTCACGCTGGGAGCTGTAGACCGGAGCTGTTCCTATTCGGCCATCTTGGCTCCTCCCCCCAAGAGTTTCTTTACAACAAATAATGCACAGAAAAATGCAGCCTATAATTTGTATTTGCTGGTTAGAAAGGAGGTCAAGGAAGTAAGATGGCTGAAATTTACATAAGTAATATTTCATAGTTTTAGAATTCTCAAAGCACATGAAATAGGAAGAAGAAAGTTCTTGCCCAGAATCCTAGAAAATCACCAGTATTCAGTTATAATCACTACTTCTTGAATCATTGAGGAGTCTTTTCTCCATATTTTGATTTGATTTTTGTTTTGTTATCTTCCAAGTTAATATTGTATTCAGATATCAAATAGCCAAAAAGGGAAACTTTTATCTCTGGGGAAAAAACATTTAGAAAAATGTATTCAGTGTATCTAATACTGAAATGCAGGAAAGATTTAATGTAAAAAAACACTATAGACATTGACATGGAAAAGATTTAACGTTAAAAAAGCACTTTATATCAACTGAGTAACATCCTCCTGATGAGAAATACTATATTAAATATAAACCCATTATGTTGTAAAAGAAAAAAAGGGTGGGGTGCAAAGCTGACGATATCGCATCAGTGATAATGGGAATGGTCAACGTGTTAGCTTGTAGAGAGTGCCGGGCACTATAAAAAGCATTCTATACTTTAACTTATTTAATTCCCATAGAAACCTGTGAGGAAGGTATTATTTGTATTTCACAGGTTTAAAAACACAAGGGAGTTTCAGTCACCTGCCGAAGCTCTCACAGGTGGTAAGATTTCGGGATGCTCTTAAGTGACTGCCAGAGGTGCTCTTCAGTGACTGCCAAGGGATGGAACTGGAGAGCGATAGTAGAATCCAGACTTTTTGCTGAGCTTCTCTGCTGGGAGGAGAGGGGATGCTAAGCCTATTTTGGGTGAAACCTCCCCTTGGGAAGCTAGAGCATTGCCTTCCTTTTTCCTCAGATCACAATGCTGCTGGGTGGGACCTAGGGGGTAATGGGGCGGGAGCAAGGTAGGTCATAACCAGCATATCTTCTCTCTGACTGAGTTTGTTTTTAACTAGGACATCCTGAGACTTCAGTGAAATATGCTGATGGGAAAGGAAGAGAATGAGTTTCGGTGCAGAAAGGCATCTGAGGTAGGTATTGCCATTTCCTAGCTGCGTATCATTGCACAAGTTACTTAACTTTGCTGAGGCTTTTTTTCCATGCCTGCAAAATGGAGATGATAATAATTCCCCCCTCTCCCTCAAAGGGCTGTTGTATTAAAAGGGGTGAAGATGTAAAATACTCAGCATTCACATATAATAAGTACTGCTTTAGTGTTAGCTATTTCGTTATAACTCAATTAAATTTTGTTAAACATGTACTATTAGCCCAAGAAAAGAAAACTGGAAATTGGAAAAATGCTAGTGTAGCTACAAAAGAAAAATGCTAATATAACTGGAGCCAGTTGAGACACATCCGATTTCCCTCCTCTCTTTGTCAAAGAAACTTTTAGCTCATGCTCTGGAGGTAATGAAAAGCTCATTATTATTTTCTCTTCTGGTTTGCAACTCTTCCTTTCAGGGATTTGACAAAAGGGGAAAGCACAAGTTGCCTAATCTAAAACAGCATAATAATCGGTTGTCTTAGTGGCATTTCACGTTTTATTTTCCCAAGGGGATGGTTGCTGGAGCAGATGGACTGTCTGGGCCCCACAGGCAGCCTCTGGGCCTTCTTACAGGAATGCATTTAACCTATACTCATAATATACACACATTCACACAGTGTACCTATGCAAAATAAAGCTGCCAAGCTGCAAGTGCCTCTGTGCAATTAAAAAAAGGTGATAAAAAAATACAGCAAAACAAATTCTCTATGCAAGAACTTCAATTCGTTATGATTGTAAGCCTCCAATCTCACTCTCAGCTAAAGGAGATTGCATATTATTGATCTCTGAAAACCACTTCCGCAATCTCTTTCCGAGCTGGCTGTTTTTTTTTTTTTTTTCAGTTGCAGAGACGCTTTCTTTCTTTCTAAAAGATGGCCACTTCCTTTCATTCAGTGTTTGTGCTTCTTCACTTATCAATACAAGAGAAAAAAAATATTTTAAATGTTATGTGTCTGAAAATGAGTCCGTGGCTGGCTGCTTTTTATTTACTTGCTGGTTCCAAGGTGCTTTTGTGGACTTTGAGCTCCACCCAGTGGCAATGTGTAGCCAAAAACCTTAAAAAAAAAAAAAGAGACATGATTTGGAGATGAAAGAAAATATCAGAAGCAATTAATTAGTTTCCTTTTAAATGACCTAGAGAACCTGGTGTTTCAAAAGCAAGAATATGACCAGGTCATTGCAATCCAATCAACATCACTGTAATGCTGACCTTTTCTTCCTTCTTGCTTTTTCTTGCTTTGGTTCTTTTGTGCAGTTTTATTACTATGGTTGCTGCCATGTGTTTTAAAAAAAAAATGAGTTTTTGTGATGGTTTGTAATGCCTATTCCCTGAGGCTGTTAGAAACAGACATGTTAGTAGTTTAAAAGTGGATTGATAGCAATCTAATTCAAGTCCGCATGTTCCCACCACCACTCCATAGGGGTCTCTGAGATGTGTGATGCTGCTCTACTGAGGAGAGAGCTTCCTTGTCTGCTTATTGTAACTGGGGCTGGCCACGTAATTCTTCTCTGTTTTTAAATTCAGGGTACTGCTAACCTTGTCAGGCAAACTAAATTCGCATGTGTTATAGACGCTCACACACTGTTAGCTCACACCAAACTCACAAACAAGAGGGTCCTTTAGATGCTATCATTGCTTGTCCTGTGCCAAGTGCAATGTCAGGGAAATCCAACACAGGTCCTTCCTTTTACTCACATCAAATTTCATCCTGTTGGTTTTGGTCCCAGTGTTGTTGTGGACCACAGTGTTTTAGTCATTTGGTCTATCGTTATATCATCTAGAAATTTAATAATCATTTAGGCTATGTTTCAAGCGATTGATAAACATTTGAATAAGACAGGGCTTATTTGAATATTGATATTGATAAACATTTATTATATTATATTATAATATATATTATATTATATTGATAAACATTTGAATAATAAGTGCCATGGCAGCACACCAGCGTTCTCTGTCAACTGTTAATCAACATTTTGGGGGTTGGTTTCAGGAGTTTAGCTGGCTACTGTGAAGTTAATAAAATAATCACAACTATGACCATTTTTTTTTTTTTGAGATGGAGTCAGGCTGGAGTACAGTGGTGTGATCTTGCTTCACTGCAACCTCTGCCTCCCAGGTTCAAGCAATTCTCCCTGCCTCAGCCTCCCGAGTAGCTGGGATTACAGGCGCCTGCCACCACGCCCGGCTAATTTTTGTATTTTTTAGTTTCGCCATGTTGGCCAGACTGGTCTTAAACTCCTGACCTCAGGTGATCTGCCCACCTTGGCCTCCCAAAGTCGTGGGATAACAGGCGTGAGCCACCACGCCTGGCCAACTATGACCATTTTTGATCATCTTTTATACCCAGGCTTTGAGCTAGGTCCTTGACATGTAGTATTTCAAGGACTCACATTTCTGCAGAGTATGCATTATTATCCTCATTTTGTACGATGTCAAATAGAAGACTGGAGAGATTAATTGATACACTCAAGGTCACACCCAGCTTGGAAGTGATGGAGCTAAATTTGAACATACACCTGATTGACTTCAAGGTCTACAGACTTTTCATTAGACCAGATTGCCTCATTGTTCCATCTTCTGGAGGCGTGACTCTCTGAAAGATGACCCATGATCAAAAGAAGGAGAGAAATAGAATTACAATTCCACACAAGTTTAGCTGGAAACAATTAGTATTGTTGGAATAATTAATTAATTCATTATTATTGTTATTTTTGAGATGGAGTCTTGCTCTGTTGCCAAGGCTGGAGTGCAGTGGCGTGATCTCGGCTCACTGCAACCTTGGTCTCCCGGATTAAAGTGATTCTCCTGCCTCAGCCTCCCAAGTAGTTGAAATTACAGGTGCTTGCCACCCCGCCCGGCTAATTTTTGTATTTTTTGGTAGAGGTGAGGTTTCACCATGTTGGCCTGCCTTGGCCTTCCAAAGTGCTGGGATTAATTAATTCATTATTAACGCAAGTCAGGACTGCATATGTATAATTGTTTCTGGGACTATGACAAAGTTACATTGTGATGAGACTGTCAGTCTTCCTTATGTCAGTATGATAAATGGAGTAAGTACCAACTACTCATTAGTGAGTTAAATGTATTCAAATCCATTAGAAATATATGCCTACCATTTAGGATGAAGACTAGTAACAACAGTGCATCCTTTCTCTTCTCCTGACCCTAGTAGGGATGCTTTTCATGTTCTGCTCTTAGGTGTGATGCTTGCTGTAGGTTTCTATTTAGTAGCCGTCATTTGAATGAAGATTTCTTCTATATCTAGCTTGCTAAAGGTATTTTAAAAAAATCAAATGCTTTTTGTGTGTCTAATTAAACAGTCATATTAAACATTTTATTGTAAAAGACATCATATACAGAAAAGGTCTATAAGACACTATGTATGGTCCAAAGAACAATATTAAATGAACACCTTGTATGAAACCACTTGTTAAAGATATTTCTGCTGAATGTTATCAGTTTCTTAGAAGCCTTCTGTGATTCCCTTTTCTTCTTCCCAGAAGTAACGATTATTCTTATATTTGTGTTAATGGTTTGCTTTTCTTTATGGTTTCACCACCTGTGTACATATCATTAAGGATGTATAATTTAATTTTGCCTATATTTGAACTTAATCAATGGAACTATACAGTATTCTCCTGTACTTACTTTTTCTGGCCCCAACATTGTTTGTTTTAGATTCATCCACACGTATGCACCATACTGTAGTTCATTCATTGCCCGATAGCACTCCATTGTATGCTGATGCCACTATGCATTTATTTACCATCCTGTTGATGGACATCTGAGTTTGTTTCCAGTTTGGGGTTATTACAAACATTGCACTATAAATATTCCTGTACATACCTCTCAGAACACACATGCCCTTTCTTCTCTGTGGTGGCCATGGAGGTGCTGCACTCAGATGTTCTTCAGGAGAATTAGCTTTGAGAAGCATGGCTGATTGACAGCCTCCCACTGCCACACCTTTGGATCTAAGGTGGGTCTAAAACTGCTTCCCTGTCCCATCCCAACCAGTGGCCAAGATAGTAAGACAAAAACCTTATCAAGCTCCAGGAATTGGTGCCACTGTTAAATAAATAATGCAGGGATGGTGGTCTCTATCTTTTCTCCATTTAATTTGTTGGTGGGCTTTTAAGTGGGTGCAAGCTGAAAATAGCAGCTGCATTGGGGATGGCCTTGAAAAATCTCGGTGGGCTGAAGGCTTATTTATTCTGCATCTTAGGTCTTCCATCTGAGGTAGGTTTCCTTCAGAATACAGTATACTCTTTTGAATTTTTAAAAATAAGGATCTGTCAGTAGTTGTTTCTCTGTTTTTGTTTGTCTAAAATGTCTTATTTTGCTCTTATTTCTGAAAGTCTTTTCCTCCTTCTGCCCTCCATCTCCCTTTTCACTCTATGATATGGTTTGGCTGTGTTCCCACCCAAAGTCTCATCTTGAATTGTAATCCTCATAATCCCCACATGCCAAGGGAGAGACCAGGTCGAGGTAATTGAATCATGGGGACAGTTTCCCCCGTGCTGTTATCATGATAGTAAGTGAGTCACGAGATCTGATGGTTTTATAAGTGTTTGGTTGTTCTTCTCGCGTTCATTCTCCTTCCTGCCACCTTGTGAAGATGGTGCCTTGCTTCCCCTTTGCCTTCCATCATGATTGTAAGTTTCCTGAGGCCTCCCCAGCCATGCGAAACTGTGAGTCAATTAAACCTCTTTCCTTTATAAATTACCCAGTCTCAGGCAGTTCTTTACAGTAGTACGAAAACGGACTAATATACTCCCCTCCCTCCCTCCCTCCCTCCCTCCCTTCCTTCCTTCTTTCCTTCTGTCCTTCCTTTCAATGGGATATAGAATTAGAGGTCAGTAGTCATTTTCCCTCCACACATTTAAAGATATCATTTCACTGGGTTTTGGCTTCCATTGTTCCAAAGTTGAGGTCAGCTTTCCATCTTGCTGCTTTCCTTAGGCTGCTTTTAAGCTTTGTAGTTTCAGTATGGTATGTCTGGTGTAGGGTTTTTTTTTTAAAATTCTTGGGATTTGTTGGTTTCTTAAGTCTAAAGGTTGTTGCATTCCATCAGTTCTGAAAATTTCTCACGTCAGGTATAGTGGCTCATGCCTGTAATCCTACCACTTTGAGAGGCCGAGATGGGAGGATCACTTGAATCCAGGCCTTTGAGACCAGCCTGGGTAACATAGTGAGATCCTGTCTCTATAAAAAATTTAAAAAAATTAGCCAGTATGGTGATGCATGCCTATAGTTCTGCTATGCAGGAAAGCTGCAGTGGGAGGATGGCTTGAGCCTGGGAGGTTGAGGCTGCAGTGAGCCAGGATTGCACCACTGCACTCCAGCCTGGGCAACAGAGCAAGACCCTGTCTCAAAAAAAAAAAAAAAAAAAAAAAAAAACCTGCAGAAAACCCAAAATAAACTTCTCAGTCATTAGCTCTTAAAATATTTTTCTCCACTGTGTGTTTCCTCTTGAAAACATGGAGGAATAAATCAGCATAAATAACAAAAGTGTTCAGATTTGAGAGAATTAACTATCTAAGAAATATTTATTTTGATGGAAATATGTATAAATTATAAAATATATCTTCCTTTTTTTTTTTGAGACAGAGTCTTACTCTGTTGCCCCAGGCTTGGAGTGCAGTGGCACAATCAATGGCTCACTGCAACCTTGAACTCCTCAGCTCAAGTGATCCTCTTGCCTCAGTCCCAGCTACCCACTAACCTTTTTGAGAAATGAGGTTGAATCATGTTGCCCAGGCTGATCTCAAACTCCTGGGCTCAAGTGATCCGCCGACCTTAGCCTCCCAAAGTGCTGGGATTACAGGTGTGAGCCACCGTGCTGGGCCTCCCTATTTTTCATACAAGGATATGATCAACTATGTAATCATTTATTGCAGTGGGAAGCAGGAGCTGGCTCCTACAGATTGAGGAGAGCCGTTGTTAAATACTCAGGAATTTTGCCAGCTGGTCATTACTATTAGTAGCTTGAAATTGGCCATTGGCGTTGGTATTCACACCTGAAATCAGCAAATGCTACAAATTAGAAGTTTTGCTTTGTTTTGGGGTTTACTGGAAAGCCTGTTTACCAGGATCCCAATAGTTCTCATGCTTCAATCTGTTCTCCACATGAAGTAATCTTTCTATAATGCAAATCGGTTGGGTTGTTTTTCTTCCACAACCCCCTTTATCCTTGGGTGTGGTCTAATGTTCTAGCATGAAGTTGTAGCATCAGGAGTGGCTTTTGGCAGGAATTTAACTCTTCTAGAATCTCATTAGTTTTTCTCCATAATTTGATCCTGAAAATTGATATTTTCTCAATGATATACAAAGCCCCTCTTCTCCCCATGCAACCACATTGCCAGATGGTCTTTCCCGCCTCCAGTCTCTCCCTCCTCCTTCTCACCTTCCACAGATACAATACATAGTAGCTTCCTCTAATTCTGAACTTCCATGTCACACTAGCTAACTTATGCCATCACAAGGCCAGCTACATAATCTGCAGGACTCAGTACAAAATAAAAATGCAGGGCCCCCTTTCCAAACAGCAGGGAAAAAATATAAAGCCTTTTCCTTTCTTAAGTAGTCTCTCTCTCCAGTGGTTTTTATTTGCTACTTAATGTTATTCTAAGTACAGAAAAATTAAAAATTTAATTCTTTTCATGAATTTTACCATTCATCTTCATATTGTTTTTAAATATAATAACACTTATCTCCTATTTTGAATCACTGAAATTACCCAATTTGTATTTTGTAGCTCGTACATGTATGTATATGTCTTTGGTTCTCTTCAACGGAGTGGAAACGCTTCATGCAACTACCTCAACTGCCTCAACTGGTTTTTTTCTCCAGATATTTATTTTTTTTTCGAGACAGAGTCTCGCTCTGACACCCAGGCTGGAGTGCACAGGTCAGATCTCGGCTCACTGCATTCTCTGCCTCCTGGGTTCAAGCAATTCTCCTGCCTCAGCCTCCCAAGTAGCTGGGACTACAAGTGCGTGCCACCATGCCTGGCTAATTTTTATAGTTTTAGTAGAGACGGGGTTTCGTCATGTTGGCCAGGCTGGTCCTGAACTCCTGACCTCAGGTGATCTGCCCACCTCGGCCTCCCAAAGTGCTGGGATTACAGATGTGAGCCACTGCGCCCGGCCTTTTTCCAGTTTTTAACACATGCATGTTCTACCAACACTCCTACCTTTTATTTAGTGATGAATTAAGGAAGAATTGAAATAAGAAAGAATTATGAGTTACTCCTCCCCTGCCCCGCTTTTTCTCTAAGTCATTGTTTTCAGAAAGGATATCATAGATATTCTTGATCAGTGATGTTTCTTAGAACACCATTGCCTTCTTTCTTCACTGAAAGCAACTTTTGGTTGGAATGGAAAACGTAGCCTCTTGCGCTATTGAGAGGTGACAGCGTGCTGGCAGCCCTCGCAGCCCTCGCTGGCTCTCGGCGCCTCCTTGGCCTCAGCGCCCACTCTGGCTGTGCTTGAGCAGCCCTCCAGCCTGCCACTGCACTGTGGGAGCCCCTCTTGGGGCTGGCCGAGGCCGGAGTCGGCTCCCTCTGCTTGCAGGGAGGTGTGGAGGGAGAGGCACGGGCAGCAACTGGGGCTGTGCACAGTGCTCGTGGTCCAGCGCCAGTTCTGGGTGGGCATGAGATTGGTGTGCCCTGCACTCTGAGTGGCCGGCCACCGTGGCCAGCCCTGGGCAGTGAGGGGCTTAGCACCCAGACCAGCAGCTGTGGAGGGTGTGCTCGAATTCTCGCGGGGCCTCAACTGCCTCCTCATGGGGCAGGGCTTGGGACCTGCAGCTCCCCCACGCTCGAGCCTCCCCCGCCTCCCCTCCCCCCACCTCCCCTCCTCCCCGCCTCCCCTCCTCCCCCGCTTCCCCCCAGCGTCCCTCCTCCCCGCCTCCCCCACCTCCCCCCCGCCTCCCCCACCTCCCCCCGCCTCCCCTCCCCCTCCCCCGCCTCCCCCACCTCCCCCACCTCCCTCTCACCCTGCCTCCCCCTCCCCCTGCCTGCCCCTCCCCCTGCCTCCCCACCTCCCCCCTGCCTCCCCGCCTCCCCTCCCCCCACCTCCCCCCTCCCCCCTGCCTCCTCCAGCCTCCCCCCTCCCCCCACCCCCCACCTCCCCGGCCTCCCCCGCCTCCTCACTCCCCACCTGCTAATTCCTAATTATCCCTCAGGCTCTGGTGTGGATCCTACTTTCTCTAAAAGCCTCTCCTGAGCTTCCTCTAGTGGGTTTTATTCCCTTTCTCTGTGGCACTATAGCATTCTCTGTCTTACTCTATCATTCTATAGTAACCAAGTGTATTGTATTAAAATAATCTGTAACCTCATTTAGATTAAGCCTTTCTTATGAACAGGAACTTTGTCTTATTCACAGTTGTATCTCAAGAACCAGTCTACTTCCTTACACATCCTAGATGTTGAATAATTATTCATAAATATATAAATGAGTGAATAAATAGAGAAATTCTTTCATAATAATTTATTCAGATTTAATGATGTCACAGAAGCTATTGAGTGTGTACTAGGCTTTCAATTTTTGATGGTCTGTTTCATCCCATGATATCAAACTGCTGTCTGCTATTCCTTGTGAAGTTTTGTGTTGGCCTTTCTCCTGCTTCTAACCTGTTGAGGTCTTGGAATGTAGGTTTTACACTAGGTAGAGTTTCGCATAAAAAAGCTAAGTGGACACAGCAAAGAACCTGAGTTTCTTCTCCGAGCAAGTACATAAACTGTAGTAGACTGTAACAGATGATCTATATTGGCTTTTCAGTCAGTTTTGTTAATTTCCTCATTCTTAGCTATGTTTGGAGTATGTGATATATTATTCTGTTCTGAATTGCCGTTTTCAGTTCTAGTATCCATTCAAGTCCCTTCTGGAAACTTGTAATTATGGCCTGAACCCATCAGCCCCTCTGCTGTGTGATAGGAAGGAGGATGCTGGCATGCCTGGAAACATTCTGGTTGGGACCCTTTTGGGACCAATCCCATGGAAAACATAGCCTCCTTACCTCCTGGTAAGAGACGCAGGAACTCCTCCTGTTCCTGTGTCTTTTCCTTCCCTTCTCTTTTAAGCAGCAGGGGTTCTTGTGAGTTTTGAATCTAATTTAAGACAATACAAGCCTCATGTAGGACTACAGGCCCTGTGCCCCATGTCAGTCATTCCTTTCTGTTTTCCACTTTCCCCGCTTTCCCTTACCAATTAGCAGCCATGATTCCTGTCCAGTAGCTCAGTCCCTAAACCAGGC
The DNA here is from genome assembly GCF_028858775.2 of Pan troglodytes. Classification (NCBI taxonomy): domain Eukaryota; kingdom Metazoa; phylum Chordata; class Mammalia; order Primates; family Hominidae; genus Pan; species Pan troglodytes. Next base: position 99,049,119 of record NC_072403.2, on the reverse strand, counting down.
TTCCTGTGCTGTACTCAGGCATGATTAGCTACCTGAACAACCATCCTTGTTAGTGAAGATTAACCAAGTCTTGACCTTCCGGGTCAAAAAATACATCCTGGGTCTGTGTTAAAAAATGCATATTCCCATTGGCTTTCGGAGACATGGTTCTAGTATTTTCCAAATCCTGCCTCTTTGTTAGAGAAGTTTAGGGTGTTATTTCTGAACACTTAACTTGGAACCTGATTCTCCAGCCCTCCTATGATACTTTGAACTACCCCCGATCCTTTTATATAAAAATTCCTGGCTGGGGCCGGGCGTGCTGGCTCATGCCTATAATCCCAGCATTTTGGGAGGCCGAGGCAGGTGGATCATGAGGTCAGGAGATCGAGACCATCTTGGCTAACATGGTGAAACCCCGTCTCTACTAAAAATACAAAAAATTAGCCGGGCGCAGTGGCGGGCGCCTGTAGTCCCAGCTACTCAGGAGGCTGAGGCAGGAGAATGGCATGAACCCGGGATGCAGAGCTTGCAGTGAGCCGAGATAGCGCCACTGCAGTCCTGCCTGGGCGAAAGAGCGAGACTCCGTCTCTTAAAAAAAAAAAAATTTCCTGGCTGGGCATGGTGGCTCATGCCTGTAATCCCAGCACTTTGGGAGGTCAAGGCAGGTGGATCACCTGAGGTCAGGAGTTTGAGACCAGACTGGCCAACATGGTGAAACCCTGTCTCTACTAAAAATACAAAAATTAGCTGGGTGTACTCGCTGGTGCCTGTAATCCCGGCTCCTGGGGAGGATGAGGCAGGAGAATCGCTTGAACCCGGAAAGTGGAGGTTGCAGTGAGCCGCTGCACTCCAGCCTGTTCAACAAGAGCAAGAATCTATCTAAAAAAAAAAGAAAAAAGAAAAAACAATTCCTTTCCTTTCTTAATCAGTCAGCAATAGAAGTTTGTAAGTGATAACCTAGACTACAGAGAAAGATCTTTGGCTTCCTGTTTTTTTCTCTATTTCTCTTTGCTTTTTAAGGACTTTACCTAAATTCTTCCTTCTCCTTGCACACAGAGCATCATAAGAAACTACATCCATTGAGAGAACTTCTCAATGGGACCTGTTGCCTCTGCTGACTTCATTTCCCGTTTCTGAGCATGCTCATTCCTTCCCTGTATCAGCACTTGTCTCAGACCAAATTTCTCAACATGAATTCACCTTTAGATTCCCAGTGCATATCCAGGGTGCCACTCATCTTTCCTTCTTGCTCCACATGCAAGATTCATTCTCATCTTCTGAATTTTTGTGTCTGAATTCTAGAGTTGTCATAAACAAAGCTAGTTTCTCTACTGGTGTTTTCTTGTTCAATAGAGAATATTTAACATATATTTACTGATACATACTGTGTACCAGACACTTTTCTAGGGACTGGGATTTCAGCAATGAACAAAGCATACAAATTTCCTGCCCTATTATACCTTATATTTTAGTTAGCATGTATGTTAGTTATATATTTAGTATATGTATAATACATACTAATTATATTATATATTTATTATATATAATTTATTGCATATATATGATATATAATTTATTTATATAATTTGTATATGCATTTTGTGAAAAACAAGTAAATATATACTGTGGCAGATGGAGATGAGGGCTATGGAGAAAAACAAGCAGGAGAGAGGGTCACGGGAGGGTATAGGAATAGATTTGTGTTTGACACAGGGACTGGCAATATGATGTTTGAGAAAAGACATGAAGAAAATGAACATCTGTATGGAGAAAATTATTCCATGTAGAGAGAACAGTAAAAACAAAAACTCTGAGACAGGAATGTGTGCTTGATGAGATGACAACTTTGCCCCATAAATCATTTAGAATGTTTCTAATTCTGCAAATGTTTCTAAAACATTATGTGGCAGAATTTCTAACCAAAAAGTATAATCATCCCTTCCTATGGTTTGAATGTGTCTCCCCAAAAGCAAGTATTGGAAACTTAATTTCCTATGCAGCAGTGTTGGGAGGTGGAGCCTAATGGGAGGTGATTAGGCCGTGAGGGCTCTGGAGGGGATAATGCCATTTTTGTGGAAGTGGGTTTATTATTATAGGAGTGGGATCCTTATAAAAAGATGAGTTTGGCCCCGTTTTCTCTTTCTCAGTCTTGTCCTTTTTTGCCCTTCTGCAATGGATGACACAGCAAGAACACCCTTGCCAGATGCAGCTCCTTGACCTTGGACTTCCCAGACTCCAGAACTATAAGCCAATACATTTCTGTTTATTATAAACTACCCAGTCTGTGGTATTATGTTGCAGCGGCACAAAACAGACTAAGACATTTCTCTTTTACATTCAGTCTAACTAGAGGCAGAACTAATTGTTTTGCCCGGGTTTTAGAAGCTGTTGTGCTTGGGCTTAGGGAGTTTAAATGCCTCTTTGTTTTCTGTGTCACCCTGTCATCATGATACTTGAAGATACATTTCTGGGATTCCAAATTTAGGTAGTCTTAATTTCTTCCCCTAGTGGAGTAGGGTTTGGGCAATTATATATTTAATGAGCCAGGTTTGGAAACCCCTGGGATATTGGGAGGAGGACAGGGTTAGGATTTGAGTATTGATTCTCTTCTAGATGGCCATGATGACTGAGGAAGACAGTATGGTACTCTGCCAAAAGTAAAGGTGCCAAACATGGACTGCTGGGTTCTGCCATTTATAGCCACCTAGTATGTTCCTGATGCAATCCCAAAGAGGTTGGGCAAATACAAACACACTGCATGTAAACCACATATAAGTTAAATTTTGCTGAGATAAACCCAAAAGACACATTTTAAGTAAAGGACACTAGTGAACATCAGTCTGGGGCCTATTCAGTGAGTCTTTTTAGTCAGAGTTAGTAGAAAACATATTGAACATGGCAAGGGCACAGACACCAGCCCATCAGGGGTGTCTCCCAGAGGTCTCTTACTGTGCCAGATGTTAATTCTTCAGTTATTGAATTTTGAGGAGATGAGACAGGGACCGGGGAAGGGGCTAGGGCAGTGTTCATTTATGAAACAAGGTTATTCTCTCTTTTTAAAATTACTTCAATAAGAAAATCATCGTATTCATCATACCAAGGATTTCACAGGCTGTCTCTGTGAGAGGGCAGGATGCAACATCTTGAGAACCACACTACTAGACTTGTTTTGAGGATTAAATGTGTAATAATGTATGTAAAGTACTTAGAACAGTCCCTGGAGCAAAGTGAGTATAAAATAAATGTTACCTACTATTGTTATTATTGTTATTAAGTCATTAATTTCTTTGAGCCTTAGTTTTCTCATCCATGAACTGGAGATAAAAATAGTGAAGATATTATAAGAATTAAATGCAATGATGTAGGTGAATACACTTTTATAGTTGTAAAAGGTAATGCAAATGTTAATTGTATTAATCATTATGCAGGGAGGAGAATGGGCAGAGGGGAAGAGACAAAGTCTTCAAGGACTTTAAGGGGAACCACTGTTTCTGGACAGTATGAGTCTAACTTGCACTGAGTGGGCCAGGGGCAGCAGTAGGGGGTTCAGGGAGGGTTGGAAATGCCCTACCTCGCTTTTGAATCTACTGAGTGCCATGTGCTAAAATTCAAAAGGATGATTCCTATACCCTGAGTACAAGGGTATGGGAATTAAATTTTATTTGAAAACTACTCAGAGCCAGGTACTGGGTTAATAATAAGTGTAATAATTATTATGGTAACAACAGTATTGAAAAATAGGCTGGGTGCAGTGGGTCATGCCTGTAATCCTAGCACTTTGGGATGCCAAGGTGGGAGGATTGCTTGAGACCAGGAGTTCAAGACCAGTGAGGGCAACATAGTGAGACTGCCTCTACAAAAAAAAAAAAATTAGCTGGGCGTGATGGTGAGTGCCTATAGTCCCAGCTACTTGGGAGGCTGAGCTGGGAGAATCACTTGAATCTAGGGGGTCAAGGCTGCAGTGAGCTATAATTGTGCCACTACACTTCAGCCTGGGTGACAGAGTGAGACCCTGTCTCAGAAAAAGAAGAAAAAAGTAAAAGAAAAAAAGGAAAATAGAGAAAAACTTACATTGAGTGCTTAGTTTGTGGCAGGTGTTTCATCTATGCCATGCATTATAATTCTCTGAAAATCCCTGTGGAGGAAATAGAAAACCCCATTTTGCTGAAGAGGAAACTAAAACTAAAATAGTTCCTTTTCATTTTGTTTTTGTGTTTAGTGCTTCTTACCCTCAGCATACAGCCAGACTGACAAACCCAACCCCAGAAGTTCACGAAACTTTTGTTCTGTCGTTTCTTTTGGTTTAAAAAGTTTAGAAGTTGTAAACAAGCTGATTCACCCCAGCTTGCAGTTGGTAGTAACTGCAGTTTTCTCTGCACAATGTTTTCACTTCACCTAAACAGAAGAATTGATGCAAGTTTTTTTAAACTGGTAAAACCTTGATAAATGTATTGGCATTAATAGGAATCATAAATTAAAAAACTCAAAAGATAGTTATATATTGAAACATATGCAATATTCTGATATCTCAGAGTAAAAATTCCAACTGTCTTCAAAGACCTACAAAGAGATCAAGGCTAGAAGCATTGGAAATGTGAATTACATTAAGACTGACTGCTAGCTATGAAAATAGCTTGAAATACCAAGAAAATAGAACCAGCATGAACAATCATGTCCCGCAAGGCCAGAAGGCTGCCTGCCACTTTTCTTGGGCTTACTGAAAATTTTTGATAAGATAGATCTGGACATTTCTTTCCAATGGTGGGTCTTTGATAAGCAGCCTGGTATCATGAACAGATAGCATTCATTAACTTTCCATTCAGTCCATTTTAGGAAAACTCACTTTGTTCATTTTTATTTATAAAATAGTTCTTTTAGGATAATACATTGTGCATGAAGTAGATGAATTAGATTTCACACAATATATGCATGCTGTCTTTTCTATCTGAAAATGACCTGAGTGTCTCAGCATCAATTGCTCTGTGTTAGCATCTCAGTTGTGATGACAGCTTTTCCGTGATTGAACAGCATTCTCATTTTTTGCCTATGATCACCATTCATATGCTTGTGAAAGATGCCTGGCTGGCAATGGGGCACATGGTGATGAAAAAAAGATCAGAGACATAAAAATGTACAGCTGGAAAACATTCTAGACATTATCCAGTGTTTCTCAGACTGGAGTAAAATATGGACCTCTTTTAAGGGCAAATTTCTAGGGCCTTTTGTATTGGCCTACATTATTTATAATATTTAAATATTTACATCTATAAAACCAAGGTTAAGACTAATGTGACATAATATTTTGCTAAAAATTTATAATACTGAATTTAATACAAAAATATAAAAAATGTTTGGGCTTTATATGTCATTTGAAGATCTGATTCTTTTGATCTTGAACATAGTGGACCATCATCTGAGTCCTTATTATTATTGATATTATCTTGCCTTTAAAAATAAATTTCTATTAAACCAGTAATCTATTAAATGGACTTATAAAGGTATATTTCAATATTGAAGATTTAAAACGTTTCTCTGTCTCCTAGACTGGGATGCAGTGGCATGATTTTGGTTCGTTGCAACCTCTGCCTCCTGGGCTCAAGCCATCCTCCCACCTCAGCCTCCCTAGTAGCTGAGACTGCAGGTGCATGCTACCATGCCTGGCTAATTTTTTTGTAGTTTTGGTAGAGACGGGGGTCTCACCATTTTGCCCAGGCTGGTCTCGAACTTTTGGGCTCAAGCAATCCACCCTCCTCAGCCTCCCAAAGTGCTGAGATTACAAGCATGAGCCACCACGCCCAGCTTAAAAAGTTTCTTTCAACCAAAAAACAGGTAGGTAATAGGTGTCACATTTATCCTAATGATCTATTTCAGCTGGTGTATATAAGCAGTATGTTGGCTAGCAGAGTGAATATGATTCTGACTGTCACAATGTTGTTGTTTTTGTCAGCATGTTCAATGTGCTTTATGATACTTAAATTCTACCACTTTTATTCTCTATTCAAACACTCTGAACCCTTCATTTAACAGTGCCACTGAGATACCACGTAACTTACCTTGTTATAAATTTAATCATTTATTTATTACACTTATATTTTCCCTTTTCTCATTAGCCTGTGAGATGGAGCACATTATTCTGTTTTACTATATTGGATTGAGATAATTAAGTGAGTAACACATGTAGAACAATGCATGGCACCTAGTAAGCATTCAATAAATATTACTCTTATAATCCTTTGCAGAGTCTGAAACCTAAATTTATCTAAAAGATGCAAAGAAGCAGCAATTACAACCTTAGTATAAGAGATAGATACAGCATCCCTATTGCCAAACTTTGTTTTGGAATGAGCTGGATCACACATTTAATGGATACGTATGTTTAGGAAATGGAAATTCTCACAGAGATGTTTGTTAAAGTTGCCATCATATTTATTTTGATGTAATGATGTCCCCTCTCCCCATTTTTCTTAGATTCTTTGGCTACAGTGTGGGGAACTTGGAGCTTCTGGTAAATAGTAACCCCAATTCTAATTCAATTCTAATTCTGGGATAGGGTCCAGTCAGGTCTGTTTTTGTTTTTATCCTTTAAATGAGCCAGGATCGAGAACTACTGAGTTACATAATATATGCATTCAGCCCATTATTAGCAAAAATGACATAATCTTTCTCCACCTCAGTTTTTTCATATATAACATGAAGATTGGGTGAAGTACTTTTTAATTAATTTTTTTAGTTCAGGTACCACAAGTTTGGCTAGCAACTGTTCTTCTTCTATGCATAAATATTTCAACAAACTTAACTCTCAAAAATTATACAAGTAATTCAGTTTCATTGTAGAAAAATTAGGAATAAAGATAAGCAGAAAAGGAAAAATAAAAGCCATTTATTGACATTTTATAATCTTTCCATACTTTCAGAGTGGGTATATTGTATGTGTGTGTTAAACTTATTATTATTATTATGAGCGTTTGAGAGATTTTTTAACAATATCTGTCTGTTAGCTGAAAAACTGAGCAGAATAACATATCAGTAGTTTCTCTTGTTGTTTTTAATGTCAAATAATCATTCTCCGAAGATTCAAGGACATTCAATGCCTGTATAACAGTAGTGTATGTTTTTAATTATTTGGTTTACAACAAATAATTCACAGCTTTATAAACGATAAACTTCTTTTTACCCTCATTTATCACACTCCGTTTCCTTAAGGATTAAAGTAGCACCTTGATTGTATTCTGCACCTTCGTCATTAGAATTTTCTCTCATCACATTCCATTTAGTATGTGAGTTTCTAGCTAATGTGTTGCATGTTAGATTTTATTTTGCAATTTTTTATTTTGGAGATAGAGTCTTACTCTGTCACCCAGGCTGCAGTGCAGAGGTATGATCATAGCTCACTAACCTCAAACTCCTGGGCTTAAAAGATCCTTCTGCCTCAGCCTCCTGAGTAGTTAGGACTAAGGCATGCACCACAATGCCCAGCTAATTTTTAAATTTTTTTTTTAGAGATGGGGTCTCACTATGTTGTCCAGGCTGATCTCAAACTCCTGGCCTCAAGTAATCCTGCTTGTCTTGGCCTCCTAAAGTGCTGGGATTGCAGGTGTGAGCCACTGCACCTGGCCCTGATGTGCTTTTTAAACTATGTGGGTGAGAATGTTTACCTGAATTTTGGGGTTAAATCTGTAATCAAGGAACTATGCATGAGGCAAGATGGGTGCAACTTTGAGAAATTTAGTTTAATTCCACTTTTTGAAAAAAAGTATTGTATACCTTTCATAATGGCTTGAGGCATGAAACTTTTCAAGGGAATTCTCAATTGTATCTTTATTCACAAAACCCACTAGAGTGAAACTATAAACATTATCTCTTACAATATTTTCTTCTGCTTCTTCTTCTTTTGTGTTTGATCTCTATCTAGTATGCAATCTGACATGAAGACACTTTCTACCAAACCTGGAATATTTGGATTGTATTATTTCCCTGTTACTGCTCTTTTTTATATGTAGATCAATTTTGAAAACTGGGTTTTAAGGGGCTGATAGTTCTTTGATAAAAATATTATATGTTAGTGCTGTCTGTCATACATGACACATTTTTTCTGTCTCACTGCCTAACTAGAAACTTGCAAACATTATTTAAGTTGGAGATAGGGCTCTGGACTAGAATTTGTGTTTTTTCACTTTACCATTTGGCACAGTTATCAGTTGAGAGCTTGGAGGTACCATTGTAAAATATAATCGTTTATTAGTTTAAGGAAGACCATGGGCCTTCCTGGCTCCTGACATTCTGTTAGCATGTTAATTCAATGAGGTTGCTAGAAAGTGTTAGAATATGAAATTCGCAACTACTTATACAATAACCACCTAGTGAGAAAAAATGAGTGTTTAATATGAGATGAAGATGTATTTTATTACTTGCTAATTGACCATTTAAAAATGGATACAAAGAACTAAAATTATAGTTAATAATGCAAGTGTAAATATAGGTCCAACTTTAATAAACATATCACTTCCTTTTTCAGATGCTGCCCACAAGTCTGGGCTATTTATAGTTTTAAACCTTCTCTTGTACCATTCACATCACCAAAGCTTCTCTTGTTGAGGTCACCAGTGACCTTTATGTTGCTAATCCCCTGGTCAATTCTAAGTTTTCATCATCTTATCAGCAGCATTTGGCAGAGCTGATCATTCCTTCATCCTGGAAACACTTTCTTCATTTGGCTTCCGGAACCCCACTAGCCGCTTTTTCTCCATTTTGTTTTGCTGGCTGCTCTTGTCTTCCCAATCTTTTAAGTTTCGTATTTCCCAGGGTAAAATCTTTGTTATTTTTACTCACTTCATTGACAATTTTACACAGTTATATACTTCCAAATATCAATCATATTCTAACAACACCTAAATTTATCTCTCTTGTCTGGACCTCCCTTCTCAATACCAATCAGGTATATAACCAAACATCATCTCAGCATAGCTATTTGTAAGTCTAGTAGAAGTCTAAAATCAAACTGCCCCCTCTCTGATCTTGTTCCTGTCATGGTTTTCTCTGTTTCAGTTAATGGAATTCAGTCCTTCTAGTTGCTCAGGCAAAAATCCTTAGGGTTATTCTTGACCTCTTTTTTCTTCACACACCCCACATCTAATCCCTCACTAAACCTCATTGGCTCTACTGTCTTGAAAAATATGTTCTTTATTGACCACTTTTCACCACTAGTCCCCTGGACCATATGACTATTATCTCTTGTCTAGATTATTGCAATAGCTTCCTAACTCATCTTGTCTCCCTACACTGTACTCTTAACACAGCAATCAGACTGATCATTCTGTTAAACATTAAGTCAGATCATGGTTCTCTTTCTAAGAACTGTCCAATGGCTTCCCCATTTCCCTTAGAGTGAAGTTGAAGTCCTTATATTATGCAGCAAGGCCCTATTTGATCTGATTCCCATAATCCCTAAAACCTCATCTCTCACTATTCTAACTGTTCTGACATCCCCTGATGCTGCCTCTCTATTCCATGTCAATCACACTTCACACTTCTTCTTGTTTCTGAGTAGGTTGGGCATGATCCCACCTGAGTGCCTTCTTTCTTGTTGTTCCTCTGCCTGGATTGCTCTTCGTTAGCCATCTATATGGCTCTCTCCATTATCACTTTCAAGTCTTTTCTCTAACACTACATTCTCCTTCAGGCCTTCCAAGATTACGCTATTTAACATTTTAATGCACACTTCAGTCAATGCTCAAGGCTGTAGCATTCCATCCTATTTCTATGCTTTGGTTTTCTCTATTCCATTTATCACTTTCTAACATAGTATGTAATTTACTCATTCATTTTGTCTAGCATCTGTCTCCCCATACTAGAACATAAACTCTATAAAAGCAGAGATTTTTCCCTCATGCCTCAAACTATGCAGAGCATGTGGTAGACTCTCAGTAAATGTTTGGTAAGTGACTAAATGATTTTGGTGAGGTAAGTGCTGATAATGCTCTAAAAATTAAAAAATACTTTAATATTTTAGAAAAATTCATTTTTTTCAAGATATCACCTAGAGTTGGGGATGTCATAGAGGAGGGGGAGAGAAAGGAAAAACCTTTAAAAATATTTTAAAGGTTTTATTTTATTGGCAGAGGTTAGAGATTAGGGAGTTAAATAAGATGCAAACAAATGGAAATTAATATTTTCCTATTGAATTGAAGGACAATATTATAAAATGTCAATTCTCACAAAACTAATAAATGAATTTAATGCAATTCTGTATTAGTCCATTTTCACATTGTTATAAAGAACTTCCCTGAGACTGAGTAATTCATAAAGGAAAGAGATTTAATTGACTCACAGTTCTGCATGGCTAGGTGGGTCTCAGGAAACTTGCAATCATGGCAGAAAGGGAAGCAGGCACCTTCTTCACATGGCAACAGGAGACAGAAAGTGCAAAGGAGAAACTTCCAAACACTTATAAAATCATCAGATCTCATGAAAACTCACTATCATGAGAACAGCACTGGGGAAACTGCCCCAATGGTCCAATCGCCTCCCTCCATGAGCAGATAAAATTTAGGTTTCTTTAGTTAATGAAGTTATAAGCTATGATTATTAGAAATAATGGCATATTAAAAATTATCCTGGAAAATGTTCTGTAGATAGGATTTTTGTCTCATTAGAATAAGCTTGCTAGAACGCCAAGTCCAGGATTGGCAAAAATTCCGCCTCACTGCAATTTCTTTCAAGTCCCTGTTTTCTTTTTGTGTTTCACATTACATTAGCTTTAAAACCAGGAGAATTAAGTTATTCTGAGCAGTTACCAGGTGAGTACAGATGGTTTTGTATGGTTGCGGGGTGGAAAGCTCTGTGGCACAAATTTATAGTCATAAGCTGGGTATGCCAAAAGAGTGGAGGATATCCACTTCTTTATGTGAGCTCTGTTTCACCAACCTGTTTTACTTTTCTCCCACTCACTCATCTACAGAAAAGCAGCTGAGTGAACTCTTATGTATCATGATCAATAATCTCTCACTTGCTCCTAGAAACAACATTGTTTCTCCTGTTTGTTCCTGGGTACTTTTCATACACAAAAAACCCAGATGACATATGGTTCCATTGATTAAGAGTGTCAAAGCTTAGTAACTAAGGGCACATAGGAAAATATCTCTAGGGGTCAAATCTAATATATTGCATGGGTTTATTTGTGGTGCCAGTCAACTCTTCCTGGTTTCTCTTTATGGACCAAATAAACTAGCTAAATATGAGTTACAGCTACAAAGTTAAGGGTCTTCTAGTCTGGTCTGTTCATTTTGAGAATGTGAATTCTGTTGTTATTTTATGAAACTTCTAGGTTTCACAAAATCCAAATAAATAGCTGGCTTATAGTCAGAAATCTACCACATCTAACCGGCCTGTCTACCAGACATGTGCATTTTAAAGGTGGCTTTTCTTACTTGAGATCATTTTGGCATTACACGAGCAGTTTCTGAAGCTCTGGTGGAAATGCATTCTTCAGAGAAGATGTCCAGTATCTTACCTAAGACTCCACTGAGACTACCAAAGCTCTTTTATCTTTCAGTTTCCTCCAAGCATAAAAATGGCAAAAGATTTAATTCTGAAAATGCTACAAGGATTTTCTCTAGCATTATTTGTTTGAGATTATTCTCTACTTAGGTTGTCAGTTTTTGCATCCTCATTGGCTGATGAGAAAAATATTTCAGTATAAGTTTTGATATAAAGGTGGATTTCACCTGTTTGAAATTTTTGGAGAAATGTATTTAAATGTCCTTAAAGCTAAGCAAAACTGACCAAATATGCAAAATTCAAAAATATTATATTGTTTGATAGGAGACAAAAAATAAATGCCATAATAATTATACTGTAATAGCATTAAAATATAATTTTCATCAATGACATAAATGAATGATTTATTTTGCATGTGTTACACTTAGTTTTATGGTTCCTCCTTGGTTCAATTTTGGAATCTCTTATGCAAGAACTAGAGATATTTGGGGACTTGAGTTCATGATTAACCCAAATAACTGTCCAACATATTTCTGTTGAGATGGATTGAGATTTGAATACTCTTTTTGTGGCTATAGCATGCTGCATGTTTGGTGTATTTAAAAAACCAAAGAAAACTTCTTGTTCTGTTTGGAAATCTTTCATTGTTTCACTAGATTTCAAGTAACTTTGGAAGTAAGAGATGCTGGACTTTGGTGCCTGTATTGCAGCCATTTGAAATACATTATAGAGCTAGGACAGCAGAAAACTAGTAAAACCCAGCTGGTGAAAACTAATTACATTCCCATGCTCCCATTTTATGAGACAATCTCTTAAATTTTGGAATTGATTTCCGGATTGCCGTCCCATAATCCTCCTGTACTTAGAAAAAATGTAAGCTCTATAAATGACCAATTTAAACAAGGGATCCTAGGAATTAAAGTCAAGGGACTAGGGGAATGATAGGCTATTATTTGGATTCACAAGGCATGTCATTTAGCTTTTATTGAATAAGAAACTACCCCAAAATGTAGTAGTTTTAAACAACAGCCATTTATTTAGCTCACAATTCTTTACATCAGCAGTTTGGACTGAGATGCATGCTGGGTGATTCTTCTGGTTTCAGCTGGCACCTGTCAGCTCTGCTTCCAGGGGTTGGTTAGCTCTAAGTTTGGGTGGCAGGGCTGACCACATGTCTTTCATATCCCTTAGGCTAGTTGGGCTTCTTCACATAGTAGTGCTGGTGGCAGGGGTCCTAACAATAGCAAGAAGGGACGTCCCAATACAGAAGTACTTCTGAAGTCTCTGCCTGCATCGTGTTTGCTAGCATCCCATTGGTTAAAATATGTCACATGACCAAGCTGAGAGTCAAGTTTGAAGGCATTGAAGCTTACATGACGAGGAGGATGATGGATACAGGGAGAGGAAGCATGTGTGACTATTTTTTCAGCTTACTGCATATGGTTTATTAAGACCAACTATTGAATTAAGTGGGGGAATCCTGGTCGTATAATTGTGACACAACCCAAAAGATGTTACTGTTTTTTTAAATATTAGAGATGTTTCAAAGATAAGCTTAGTGGCAAATAACAGGTATGTTCAGCTAAAATTAACACTTTATATAAAGACTTTTGGTAATGCTATTTGGATTATCAGGCTTTATGGATTTCAGAGGGAATCGTGAGCCCTCTGTGCTTAAAGTTTCTATGGTCCACATTAGAAAGTCCTGAGAACCTTTGCTTAGGTTCTAACATGGTTACCTTAGAAAATTCAGTGAAATCCACCCAATCCTTATGTGTCTATAGTTTTAGTAAAATTATGTATTTTTAGCTAATATGTGTTAATATGTATGTAATTATATCATGGATGACTTTTAGTGGAATGGTAGTTGTAAAGGCAAGTTGGAATAAGATACTGCATTCTAAAAGGTTGAGAACTGTTGATTCACAGAGCTGAAAGAGGCAATTTTTCATCACTGCCTAATATTAGAGTGAGGACAGAAGTGATAGGATTCATCTGTAAAAAAAAATACGATCACCCCACCTCCCTATCCTACTCAGTCTGTTCTACTAAAGCTTAGCTTTGGTATTTCAGAAAATTCAAGATACAATAATATTTAGTTTTAAGAAAATCACCTAATTTTGTTCTTGTCTAAATAATTAGCACCACTGTATATAAACTAAAGTCAAATTGTTTTCGTACTTAATATTTCAAGTAAGAACTTTCTGTCTTATGTTAAAACTTTCCTAAGGACTCTCTCTTAGACTACTGCTTAGTGATTCTTTCTATGTCTTTTAAGGAAATTGCTAATTTTCAGACTCCTTTTATGTTTCTTTCTTGTGATAGATGCAGGATATTTTCTTGACCCCTTTGTGGGACTCAGGACAGGGATGCCTCATTTACTCAGCCCGCCCCTGTCTACTCCTAGTGGGAGGGAGTGTGTGAGCAAATGAGTGCAGGAACTGTAGTGAGAGAGTGTGGGAACCAGCCAACCACTTTTGGGTGGCAGCAGGTGCAAACTCTGTGCAGGCCCCATGGCAGCATCCAGGTGGGGGTGCCTGTGATCTCTGAAGCCCCAGAGGGCATGTTACAGTGCTGTTTCAGCTCTGCCATTCATGGACGGCTTAAGTGTTAACAGCTCAGTGGGCCCTTTGCCTTGTCACATGGGGCGGTTGTCCTCCACTAGTTAGGGTAAAGGGTCAGTGTGACAACCTCTTTTTTTTTTTTGGGTATCCACAGTCATGGCTCCTGGGTTCTTGTCTACTGTCCAGGAAAAATGAGGTCACACAAACGAGTTGAAGGATGGTAAATGTGGAGGATTTTATTGAATGCTGAAAGTGGCTCTCAATGGGAAAGGGAGCTGGAAAGGGGATGGGATGGGCAGGTAACCTTCCTCTCAAGTCTGGCTGTCTCCAGCCAGACTCTTCTCCAAAGTCAAGCTGTCAAGCCATTCCTCTGAAGTCAAATCACTTCTTTCCAATGTCCAGCTGCTTCACCCCTTCTCTCTGACTGAGTCTGGGGTCTTTATAGGCACAGGATAGGCGGCAGGGTGGGCCATGAGTACTTTAGGAAAAGGCAATATTTGAGCAAGAAAACAGGCATAGAAGTTCTCACTTTGGGCTGTGGGTTTTAGGCTTTTTGGTTTGAAGGTGGGGTTTTGTCAGGGACCTGCCCCTGTCTGCCTAAAATTTCTCTGCCTCCTGTTGCTATCACTGTCACATACTTGTTGTTCCAGAATTGACTGTGATGTCAAGCTTAAATAATTTTCCAGATGCAGACCAGCTTCAGTAATTAATATTATTTGAGAAGGTTGATTTGAAGGAGAACATTATTTGGGAAGGTTGATTTGAATTGAATTCAAGTCACTTTGATGAGAAAAATATTTATTGAATTATGATTCCACAAAGTGTTGAGCTCTTTTGATGTTTAAAAGTCAATAGTGCCTCCGTTGTAGGAATTCATACTTCATTTTAAGACCTGCTTATGAAAAAGTACTAGAAATAAGAGCTGTACTGCATAGCTAGAGTGGGTAGTATGGATCTTGAAATGAAAGAAGAGTTAATTCCACAAAAATGGCTAAGAAATAGGAGTTCTTCAAGGAGGTGGGACATGAGGTAAAACAGGAAGTGGGAACTCTTGAAATGGAAGTCACTAAGGAATTGAGACTCTAAATCATAGATAGAGTCTTAAGCACAGAAGAGTCTCTAATTTCTAGATTCTGCTTTGTTAAAATTCATTCCAAAGTGCAAGGTCCTGAGGTACCAAGAACAAAAGGAGCAATCCAGGAATCAAACTTTCATGGGATGCCCAGAGCCAAAAGAAGAGTGACCAGGGGGTCATACTTGGGAGTAATGGGAACCGGTGCCAAGTTCTTAAATAAAGATGGATTAAGGAGGGCCTTGGCTATCCAAATGAAGATCTTTTTTTTTTTTTAAACATTTATTTATTTATTTTTATTGACATGTAACAATTGTATATATTTATGGGGTACATGGTGACATTTTGATACAATGTATAATGATGAAATCAAGATAATTAGCATATCCATTTCAAACATTTATCAGTCTTTGTGTTAGAAACATTCAATATCCTCTCTTCTAGATCTTAGAACATACACAACACATTATTGTTAAGTTATCCTACAGTGCTACAGAAAACTAAAACTTATTGGTCCTATCTAGCTGTCATTTTGTATCCTTTAACAAATCTTTTCTTATCCCTCCCTACCCCCTACCCTTCCCAACCTCTAGTAGCCTCTGTTCTACTCTTTATTTCTATAAAGAGACTTGGGTTTGACTTGTGCACATCAGGGACCCAGAAATGTTAAAAAAGAATTTTATTTTTTTTAAGATTTGAGGACTGAACACTATTTTTTTAGTTATTTGGTTAAGGATGAATGGTGCCTGAAGGAAGAGCCTGCCAACCTGCTCTTATGGCCAGATCAGAATAATTGGAAACCAGCTCATTACTTATATACCAGTGGTGGCAGCTGATTTATTTTTCTTTCTTTCTCTTTCTCTCTTTCTTTCTCTCTCTCTCTCTCTCTCTTTCTTTCTTTCTTTCTCTCTTTCTTTCTTTTCTTTCTTTCTTTTTGAGACAGAGTCTCGCTCTTGTTGCCCAGGCTGTAGTGCAATCGTGCAATCTCGGCTCACTGCAATCCCCGCCTCCTGGATTCAAGCGATTCTCCTGCCTCAGCCTCCTGAGTAGCTGGGATTACAGGTGCCTGCCACCATGCCTGGCTAATTTTTTTTGTTTGTATTTTTAGTAGAGATGAGGTTTCACCATGTTGGCCAGGTTGGTCTTGAACTCCTGACCTCAGGTAATCCGACCACCTCAGCCTCCAAAAGTGCTGGGATTGTAATCTCTGTAGACATGAGCCACCATACCTAGCCAAAATTTATTTCCTTTTGGTACTCGAATTCTGCTGCACTCATGGTAATGCTTGCAATTATTCCTTTTGGGTATATGGTACAGATGGAAGTTTCAGATTCTCCATTTGGGATAACACCAATATCAAATTAATGGCATCTGAATAAATGATACATTATTTTGAAGAAAGGTGTCTTAGAACTCAGAGAACTTAGAAGAACTTAGAGCTAGAGAAGAGAATTAAACTCCGTATTTTTATTCTGGCCATTCTTACACTAATCAGGGTTCTGTTATTCTATAAAAGTTAGTATTATGGACTAAAATATGATCCTTTCAAATCATATGTCAAAGCCCTAAGCCCCAATGTGACTGCATTTAGGAGATGGGGATTTTAGGGAGGTAATTAAGGTTAAATGAGGTTATAAGCATGAGGCTCTAATCTAATAGGAGGGATGTCCTTATAAGAAGGGAAGGAGACACCAGAAAGCTCCCTCCCCCTCCACCCAACACAAAGGAAAGGTTGTGTGAGGACTTGGGAGGTGGCTGTCTACAAGCCAGAAAGAGAGACCTCACCAGAAACAGAATTTGCCACTACCTTGATCTTGAACTTCTAGCCTCCAGAACTATGAGAAAATAAATTTCTGTAGTTTAATCCAGGCTGTCTGTGGTATTTTGCAATGGCAACCTGAGCAGACTCATTCAGACAGTAACCTTCAAAATGAAAGACGTTAGGTCATTTGGGCTGTGGCTTAGAGCTGCCTAATTTGCCTTGTTGTCTATAACTAAGTTCTACGCATGGGAAGTATCTAGGGTTTTCTAATAAAATTGCTAAGAAAATTACTTCAGAATTTCTGATAAAATTTTAATAATAACTTTAAAATTTATAATAACATTACTTTTCAAAGTGTGAGGTCTCAGATCTTGACTTTTGTCATCATGGTGTACATGCCATTCTCAAATTTTAGGGAAGAGTTTCTTGGCAATACTTTGGCAAGGACTATTATAAATTGTGGTCATGGATGAGAAATTTGGGAGACAATTTCCTAAAGACATCTACACTGTTGTGCTGATAAGAGTAGTTGTGTTTCTTAATACAGAGCATCGATTCATGAACTCTAATTGAAGTTTGTGAGTGACCAAACTCTTCACAATAGCAGGGACTGACACATGTATTTGTGTAGTGAGTAGATTGTCATTTGGTTGCTGAGCATTATTTAATGCTATGCCAACAAGCTCTTTCTCCTGAATAATCCTGTGTTGCAATGTGTATTTATATAATAGTTGGTTTCCAGGCAGAATCAATATGATTTTGACTTAGGTTTTCTAGGACTCTTTTAGGTTTTGCATTCTCTTAAATATCAATTAATGTGACTCTAAAATTAAAGCTGGTCTGCCAGACACTATTTTTTGCCACAGGATGTGCAATAATAACAATAATATTCCCTTCCTTCCTCCCTCCCTTTCTTCCAAAATGCTACCTGTTTCTAACCTTGTTGTCATAGAAAAAAATCTATCAATTCAAACAGAACCCATTAAGATTTTTTTTTCAGGTTAAAAATATCTTTTAGTAGGATAGTTGCTGTAGTTTCAACATCAGTTCTGGTCATGGCTAGCAGAAGCAATTCTGCATTGGCTGGTAGGCTTGTAATCTGGAATTGGTGCTCTCTGTGTGGCTCATGCCCAAATGCTGTTTCTTTCTCTCATGGAGCATTTTATGGACTTTTAAGGAACACCAGCTTCGTTTCCCTTACCAAAGCCTTCTGATGTCCCTTCTAGTCTACACTATGCAGTCTCTTTCTGCTGGGCTCACTGTATCTCTTCAGGGAGTCCTCTGGGGTAAGGGCCCTTAGAGGTCACTCAAGCCTGACTACCTGCTGCCATACTCACCCCAGGCCTTTGGAAACAGTCTTCATCTGATGGGTGCAAGTGCAGCTTTCTCACATCCCAGGTTTATCTCCTGGCTCCTAAAGCCATTCCAGGCAGCTTCTCATTTTAAGAATTTCTATATAAAAGGTAGGCCCCAGTACCTACTCTCCAATTCTGTAGGATGCAGGTTAAACTTTCTCTCATGGCTGTGCCAGGACAGAGTAACATAAGCCTGCAGCTCAGTACATGTTCAGTTGGGGGTTCCCTTCCTCATTGTTCACCTTTTATCCTCCTAGAAAACACCACCTTTCTCTCTGAGCATTCCTCTGAAAGCCCTGTCCTTGAGCTAGTGGTAGGGGAAGGTGCTTATCTAATCAGAGTGGAGTTTGGGGTTGGAATGCCTGACACTCTTGACAATTCTGTTTGAAGGACTCACCAATAACTTTAAGTCATTTCTTAGCTTTCTCACCTATATCCTGGTGATGTGCTAAGGGTTATAATCTTGATTTTTTGGATGCTTTTTAGCCAGTCCTGTATTTGGTGCCTCTCTAAAATGTAGAGATACCCGTTATCTGTTAGTTTCTGCTGAAACTAGATTAGATTAGGAAATGTCCCATTTAATATTCAATTGTAAGAAGAATAATTGGAATTGTGAAGAGGAAAGAAATCTCATAGAATTAATAAAAATGAAATGTAAATATGTCATCAATAACTTACAATCAAGGTAGAAAAGCATAACAGGAAAATATGTTTTATAATTGTGAGCATTGCAATGTGAGATACTGCAGACAGTGAAGCACAGATAATAAACACACCGAATGCTATCTTAGGCATCTATTTTATTATATGAGCTCTTTATAGGGTATGCATATGAAACAACAATCTACAGGAAACATATTAGAGAGTATAACTTAGCAAAGTGTTCACATCAATAGTACAGCATTTGGGGGGCAGTTCCAAGATGGCCAAATAGGAACAGCTCCAGTCTACAGCTCCCAGCATGAGCGATGCAGAAGACAGATGATTTCTGCATTTCCAACTGAGGTACCCGGTTCATCTCACTAGGGCTCATTGGACAGTGGGGGCAGGACAGTGGGTGCAGCCCATTGAGCATGACCTGAAGCAGGGCGAGGCATCGCCTCACCCGGGAAGCACAAGGGGTCAGGGAATTCCCTTTCCTAGCCAAGGGAAGCAGTGACAGATGGCAACTGGAAAATTGGGTCACTCCCACCCTAATACTGCCCTTTTCCAATGGTCTTAGCAAATGGCACACCAGGAGATTTTGTCCCATGCCTGACTCGGGGGGTCCCACGCCCATGGAGCCTCGCTCATTGCTAGCCCAGCAGTCTGAGATCGAACTGCAAGGCTGCAGTGAGGCTGAGGGAGGGGTGCCCGCCATTGCTGAGGCTTGAGTAGGTAAACAAAGCAACCGGGAAGCTTGAACTGGGTGGAGCCCACTGCAGCTCAAGGAGGCCTGCATACCTTTGAAGACTCCACCTCTGGGGCAGGGCATAGCTGAACAAAAGGTAGCAGAAACCTCTGCAGACTTAAATGTCCCTGTCTGACAGCTTTGAAGAGAGTAGTGGTTCTCCCAGCAGGGTGTTTGAGATCTGAGAATGGACAGACTGCCTCCTCAAGTGGGTTCCTGACCCCTGAGTACCTTAACTGGGAGGCACCTCCCAGTAGGGGCAGACTGACACCTCACATGGCTAGGTACCCCTCTGAGACGAAGCTTCCAGAGGAACGATCAGGCAGCAACATTTGCTGTTCAGCAATATTCGCTGTTCTGCAGCCTCTGCTGCTGCTATCCAGGCAAACAGGATCTGGAGTGGACCTCCAGCAAACTCCAACAGACCTGCAGCTGAGAGTCCTGACTTTTAGAAGGAAAACTAACAAACAGAAAGGACATCCACACCAAAACCCCATCTGTACGTCACCATCATCAAAGACCAAAGGTAGATAAAACCACAAAGATGGGGAAAAAACAGAGCAGAAAAGCTGAAAATTCTGAAAATCAGAGCACCTATCCCTCTCCAAAGGAACACAGCTCCTCACCAGCAATGGAACAAAGCTGGATGGAGAATGACTTTGATAAGTTGAGAGAAGAAGGCTTCAGATGATCAAACTACTCCGAGCTAAAGGAGGAAGTTCGAACCCAATGCAAAGAAGCTAACAACATTGAAAAAAGATTAGACGAATGGCTAACTAGAATAACCAGTGTAGAGAAGTCCTTAAATGACCTGATGGAGCTGAAAACCATGGCACGAGAACTACATGACAAATGCATAAGCTTCAGTAGCCGATTCGACCAACTGGAAGAAAGGGTATCAGTGATTGAAGATCAAATGAATGAAATGAAGCGAGAAGAGAAGTTTAGAGAAAAAAGAGTAAAAAGAAACAAACAAAGCCTCCAAGAAATATGGAACTATGTGAAAAGACCAAATCTACGTCTGATTGGTGTAACTGAAAGTGACGGGGAGAATGGAACCAAGTTGGAAAACACTCTGCAGGATATTATCCAGGAGAACTTTCCCAACCTAGCAAGGCAGGCCAATATTCAAATTCAGGAAATACAGAGAACGCCACAACGATACTCCTCAAGAAGAGCAACTCCAAAACATATAATTGTCAGATTCACTAAAGTTGAAATGAAGAAAAATGTTAAGGGCAGCCAGAGAGAAAGATTGGGTTACCCACAAAGGGAAGCCCATCAGACTAACACCTGATCTCTCGGCAGAAACTCTACAAGCCAGAAGAGAGTGGCGGCCAATATTTAACATTCTTAAAGAAAAGAATTTTCAACCCAGTATTTCATATCCGCCAAACTAAGCTTCATAAGTGAAGTAGAAATAAAATCCTTTACAGACAAACAAATGCTGAGAGATTTGTCACCACCAGGCCTGCTCTACAAGAGCTCCTGAAGGAAGCACTAAACATGGAAAGGAACAACTAGTACCAGCCACTGCAAAAACATGCCAAATTGTAAAGACCATCAAGGCTAGGAAGAAACTGCATCAACTAATGGGCAAAATAATCAGCTAACATCATAATGACAGGATCAAATTCACACATAACAATATTAACTTTAAATGTAAATGGGCTAAATGCTCCAATTAAAAGACACAGACTGGCAAATTGGTTAAAGAGTCAAGACCCATCAGTGTGCTATATTCAGGAGACCCATCTCACATGCAGACACACACATAGGCTCAAAATAAAGGGATGGAGGAAGATCTACCAAGCAAATGGAAAACAAAAAAAGGCAGGGGTTGCAATCCTAGTCTCTGATAAAACAGACTTTAAAACAACAAAGATCAAAAGAGACAAAGCCATTACATAAAATGGTAAAGGAATCAATTCAACAAGAAGAGCTAACTATCTTAAACATATATGCACCCAACACAGGAGCACCCAGATTCATAAAGCAAATCGTTAGAGATCTACAAGGAGACTTAACCTCCCACACAATAATAATGGGAGACTTTAACACCCCACTGTCAACATTAGACAGATCAATAAGACAGAAAGTTAACAAGGATATCCAGGAATTGAACTCAGCTCTGCACCAAGCAGACCTAATAGACATCTACAGAACTCTCCATCCCAAATCAACAGAATATACATTCTTCTCAGCACCACATCACACTTATTCCAAAATTGACCACATAGTTGGAAGTAAAGCACTCCTCAGCAAACGTAAAAGAACAGAAATTATAACAAACTGTCTCTCAGACCACAGTGCATTCAAACTGGAACTCAGGATTAAGAAACTCACTCAAAGCCACTCAACTATGTGGAAACTGAACGACCTGCTCCTGAATGACTACTGGGTACATAACGAAATGAAGGCAGAAATAAAGATGTTCTTTGAAACCAACAAGAACAAAGACACAACATACCAGAATCTCTGGGACACATTTAAAGCAGTGTGTAGAGGGAAATTTATAGCACTAAATGCCCACAAGAGAAAGCAGGAAAGATCTAAAATTGACACCCTAACATCACAATTAAAAGAACTAGAGAAGCAAGAGCAAATACATTCAAAAGCTACCAGAAGGCAAGAAATAACTAACATCATAGCAGAACTGAAGGAGACAGAGACACAAGAAACCCTTCAAAAAATCAATTAATCCAGAAGCTGGTTTTTTGAAAAGATCAGCAAAATTGATAGACTGCTACCAAGACGAACAAAGAAAAGAGAGAAGAATCAAATAGATGCAATAAAAAATGATAAAGGGGATATCACCACCAATCCCACAGAAATACAAACTACCATCAGAGAATACTATAAACACCACTACACAAATAAACTAGAATATCTAGAAGAAATGGATAAATTCCTCAACACATACACCCTCCCAAGACTAAACCAGTAAGAAGTTGAATCCCTGAATAGACCAATAACAGGCTCTGAAATTGAGGCAATAATTAATAGCCTACCAACCAAAAAAAGTCCAGGAGCAGATGGATTCACAGCCGAATTCTGCCAGAGGTACAAGGAGGAGCTGGTACCATTCCTTCTGAAACTATTCCAATCAATAGAAAAAGAAGGATTCCTCCCTAACTCATTTTATGAGGCCAGCATCATCCTGATACCAAAGTCTGGCAGAGACACAACAAAAAAAGAGAATTTTAGACCAATATTGCTGATGAACATCGATGCAAAAATCCTTAATAAGATACTGCCAAACCGAATCCAGCAGCACATCAAAAAGCTTATCCACCATGATCAAGTGGGCTTCATCCCTGGGATGCAAGGCTGGTTCAACATACGCAAATCAATAAACATAATCCAGCATATAAACAGAACCAATGACAAAAGCCACATGATTATCTCAATAGATACAGAAAAGGCCTTTGACAAAATTCAACATCCTTTCATGCTAAAAACCCTCAATAAATAATAAGAGCTATTTATGACAAACCCACAGCCAATATCACACTGAATGGGCAAAAACTGGAAGCATTTCCTTTGAAAACTGGCACAAGACAGGGATGCCCTCTCTCACCACTCCTATTCAACATAGTGTTGGAAGTTCTGGCCAGGGCAATCAGGCAGGAGAAAGAAATAAAGGGAATTCAATTAGGAAAAGAGGAAGTCAAATTGTCCCTGTTTGCAGATGACAAGATTGTATATTTAGAAAACGCCATCGTCTCAGCCCAAAATCTCCTTAAGCTGATAAGCAACTTCAGCAAAGTCTCAGGATACAAAATCAATGTGCCAAAATCACAAGCATTCTTATACACCAATAACAGACAAACAGAGAGCCAAATTATGAGTGAACTCCCATTTGCAATTGCTTCAAAGAGAATAAAATACCTAGGAATCCAACTTACGAGGGACGTGAAGGATCTCTTCAAGGATAACTACAAACCACTGCTCAATGAAATAAAAGAGGATACAAACAAATGGAAGAACATTCCATGCTCATTGATAGGAAGAATCAATATCATGATCATGGCCATACTGCCCAAGGTAATTTATAGATTCAATGCCATCCCCATCAAGCTACCAATGACTTTCTTCACAGAATTGGAAAAAACTACTCTAAAGTTCATATGAAACCAAAAAAGAGCCAGCATTGCCAAGACAATCCTAAGCCAAAAGAACAAAGTTGGAGGCATCATGCTACCCGACTTCAAACTATGCTACAAGGCTACAGTAACCAAAACAGCATTGTACTGGTACCAAAACAATGGAACAGAACAGAGCCCTGAGAAATAATACCACACATCTATAACCATCTGATCTTTGACAAACCTGACAAAAACAAGAAATGGAGAAAGGATTCCCTATTTAATAAATGGTGCTGGGAAAACTGGCTAGCCATAGGTAGAAAGCTGAAACTGGATCCCTTCCTTACACTTTATACAAAATTTAGTTCAAGATGGTTTAAAGACTTAAATGTTAGACCTAAAACCATAAAAACCCTAGAAGAAAACATAGGCAATACCATTCAGGACATAGGCATGGGCAAGGACTTCATGTCTAAAACACCAAAAGCAATGGCAACAGAAGCCAAAATTTCCTCCCTTTCTGCATTGTACTTTTTGGAAGAAAGTCATTTTTCACAGCCCACACTAAAGAAGTGGGAGCCTTCTTGAAGGGGCAGTATCTACATTATTTGGAGAACTTGATGGGAGATTTTTCTATTTACCCCATTTATTTATTTAATCATTTATTTATATAATTATGGACTCATGATAGTTATTTTATACTTTGGCTATAATCCAATACTATGTTATTTTCTTTGTTGCTTAAACTGGTCTAGGTTTGGCCATTGGCAGCTCCAGTATCCCATCGACATACACCTATCATTGTGTTTTTTGGCACATTTTGTTTTCTGGAACTACAAGATGCTTCAGACTCTTTTTATATATTCCCTGCCCCAGCCGTAGAGCCAGCCATTTCTTAAAGGCACCCCAGTTCCTTTTATTGGAGGATGGTGTTAGGAACCAAGATCTGAGCACTGAGTGTGCTCACTGTTACTGGTGACTAGTTGTATTTTTAAACTTTGGAATTTCTATACTATCAGGAAAAGGTAAACAATAACAATTGTGGGTTGTGTATATGCATCTGTCTGTTTGGGCCAGAGATTAATGAAGAAATTTCCCACTAATACCTGGAAAGCACAATCTGAGAGAGGTTTTAAGTTTCAAAGGCTGAGGACTTTCAAGTCAATGAGGACAGATTTTTCTGGATGAGGGGTGGAGACTTTTGCCTTGAGGAGAAGTGGCATGCATTCTAACCTTTAGGCATTGAATTTCCTGAGACGGAGGGTATAGAGATGATTGTTTTCATGAGTGTTAGAGTCTTGTGTCCTCCTTGTGGGTAGCACCCTAGTAGGGACAGGAGCTTTGGGATACCTGGGTGGGTACTCTATTTAAAGTGTAGGGGACTAGGTACCTCAGGAGAATTCTCCACAGCAGAATTTGGCATCAGGGAAATACAGAGACAGCCGATCAAGACATCTTTAAATCATCCATATAGTCTGAAAAATGAGAATGGTCTGAGGATAAGGGCTCTCTTCCATGTTTTTCTGGAGTGCATTTGCCCTGAGTCCATTTATGCTTTCCGTGTGTTCATTCCAAACAACAATATTTTATTTATTGCTTTTTAAAAAGTAAAAATCAATCAACCTAAATTTTCAGAAATGTGTCTATGTACTTCTGTTTCAGTTTCATGAATTTTTTGTTTTCTATGTGCCTTTGTTGGAAACTTATCTAACAAACATCCAAAGCACAGTTGGATATGATT
The DNA here is from genome assembly GCF_028858775.2 of Pan troglodytes. Lineage (NCBI taxonomy): Eukaryota > Metazoa > Chordata > Mammalia > Primates > Hominidae > Pan > Pan troglodytes. The sequence goes on along the minus strand of NC_072403.2, from coordinate 99,023,669 downwards.
GTTAGGGTTCTCCAGTGTTTAGCATACTGTTCAGGAGCTTAGGGTAACAAGAAAAATAAATATTTGGTGGGGGAATACTCTGATTACTATTGCTGCATAAGAAATTACTCCAAAATGTACTGGCTCACAACCACCATTTATTTGCCCACAAAATTGTTAGCAATCAAGAAGAATTTGGGTAGGCAGTTTTTGCTTAGGATGCCTCACACATTTGCTATCAGATGTCAGTTAGGTCTGCAGTCCTCCGAAGGCTCACTTTGGCTTACAAGATGGCTTATTCCCATGGAAGTAGATGCTGGCTGTCAGCTGGGAACTCACTTGGAACTGTCAATCAGAGCATTTACACCTGGGCTCTCCAGGATAGTGGTCTCAGGGTAGGTCAACTTACATGGTGGTGGCTTCTTCCAGAGCAAGCATTCGAAGACCAGATGGAAAATTGATGGTCTTTTCTGACCTAGCCTCAGATGTCAAAGTATAATTTTGTTTTATTTTATTGGTCTAGTCAATCATAAACTCATCTAGATTCAAAGAAAAGAGACATAGCTCTCACCTCAAGATGGGAGTAGTATCATATAGTTTAGAGCTATGTTTTAAAACTGCCAAAGCAATAAAACGCTTTCAATCTTAAATATATCTCTTACCCTGTCTATGTAAGTGTGCCTGTCTAGCACTTGAGTTTTGATTTTGAATGTCATAGAACAATTTTTACTTGTCCCGTATCTTTGAAGCATGAGCTAATATTCAAGATTGCGTCCTAAGGAGACAAGGCACTAGATGGCTTGGCTGCTGCAACTCTGGGGATGTGCACAAGGCATGGCAGTGCATGAGGCATGGTGAAGAGAACCAGCTCTGCCATTTACTGGCTACAGGACCATGAGCAAGCTACTTAGTTTCTATGAGTCTATATATCCTCAACTATAAAATAAGCACAGTGATAGCATTCATTCATTAATTTCTTCATATAATTATTGATCATCTATTATGCATCAAATCTACAGGATTATAGTGACGATTATGCATGAGAAGTGCTTGTCAAAGTGTCTGGGACGTGGTTAGAACTCAATAAAGGTTTTAACACCGTTATTATAATTAGTGGTAATATTTTGTCAACATGGTGTAGGTGAGGTAGATGAACCTGTGATTCAGCCTGAGACACATCCAGTAGACCAGAGGAATGGATATATTTAATGGTCTACATTAACTGTGGGGACATTTTCCAGGCTGAAAAGATTCTGCATTCGGGGAAGGAGAAACTTTGAATAGAGCCAAGCAACAATCAGAACGTCAGCTTTCAGCCAGGCGTGGTGGCTCATGCCTGTAATTCTAGCACCTTGGGAGCCTAAGATGGGAGGATCGTTTGATGCCAGGAATTTGGACCAGTCTGAGCAATATAGTGAAACCCTGTCTCTAGAAAAAAAAAATTAGCCAGGCGAGGTGGCGTGTGCCTGTAGTCCCAGCTACTCAGGGGGCTGAGGTGGGAGGATCACCTGAGTCCAGGTGTTTGAGACTACAGTAAGCTATGATCATGCCACTGCACTCCAGCATGGGTGACAGACCGAGACTCCTGTCTCTAAAACCAACCAACCGACCGACCGACCGACCGACCGACCGACCGACCAACCAATCAACCAACCAACCAACCAACCAACCAACCTCAGCTTTCATCCCAGATAGGAGGCACTCAATCTATGGGCAGGGCAGTGGGGAAGGGGCTCCACACTTACCACATGGACACGAGGTTCTACACCATGAGGCCTGTTATTAGGTGTCTATTGGTATTATGAGCTACATTGTGGCCCCCGCATCTCCAAATTCGTGTGTTAAAACCATAAGGCCTCACACCTCAGAAAGTGACTGAATTTGGAGAAAAGGTCCTTAAAGAGGTGATTAAGTTAAATGAGGCTGGTAGGGTGGGCCCTATCTGATCTGACTGGTGTCCCTACAGGAAGAGGAAATTTGGACACACAGGGAGACACCAGAGTTGTGCGTGCACAGAGGAAAGACCATATGAAGATGCAGTGAGACAGAAGCCATCTGTAAGCCAAGGAGAGAGGCCTTGGGAGAAACCAAACCTGCTGACATCCTGATCTTGAACTTCTGGCCTCCAGGATTGTGAGAAAATACATTTCCATCATTTAAGCCACCAGTCCATGGCATTTTGTTATGGTAGCCCTAGAAATGAATACAGCCATTGGGCTGGGATGTGAGGGACAGGTAGAAAAAGGGTGGGGGGTGCAGAAATCAAAAGAGAACTCTGGGACTAGCAGCCAGGGTCCTTGGGGACAGGAAGAGGTGTGATACAGGGAGCATAAGGTCTCAGATCTGACTGGCAGCAAAGATGGCTCAGGAACGCCCTTTAGGGTGTTCAACATGAGTAGATGGTGGGTCTCAAAAGTGGTTGTTTGGGAAGTAGGGCCTGGTGGGTCTTCATATGGGGAATGTTTTGATAAACTTGTCTATGAGAGGCTGGGAAACCCAGGGGCTCCAGAGATGATGTGTTGGTGGTGGTGGGAGTTGGTCATGGAGGGCTATCAGGGATTTAATTGGTTATAGCATTAGGCTAACCATAATTTGGTTTATTGTAGGGGTCATGATTTTTCTTTGGGTCAAAAGTATGATATTTATGCCATGCAGGGTGTTCAGTGTGTGTGCATGAGTACGTGTGTGTATAAAATTGTATGGGAACTAGGAATATATTTTAGTTAAGTTCACTTGGGTCTTAAAGTTATCTGACTGGTTAGGGCATTTACTCATATTTTTATGTTGCCTGCACTTCTCAATAGACCATTCTTATAGAGTCTGATGCAATTGGAAAATTTAAAAATAAGAACAAAATTCACTTCATGATTATTATGTTTTGTAAATTAAATATTAAGTGAAACTGGTTTACCCAGTAATGATTTGAAAATTTACCCAGTAATGATTTGTTTTGGGTTTATATTATTGGCTTAATGTTTTTGATGCATTTTTGTATTTTATGTAGCCCTTTATTTACTTATTTTATTCCCCAAGTCAGCCTTCCCAGTGTTCAGGTATATTATGAAGTAGATTAGAAGGTCATGCAGAAATAATTCATATGTACACTGGATGATAATGTTATGGCCAGTAGGGGGCATCAAGGAATTGTCATAAGTACAGACTTTGATTAAAAAATACTTGCATTTTAATTGCCAAAGCATCTGTTCTAAAATAATTCCAAGATGTAAATGTATATTTAAAGCATCATGTTTACATTACTGAGTGATAATTTGGTCCCAATCAGTATAGATACACCTTAATTATACATTTTAAATAAGAGTGGATCTTATTTATATCAAAATGGTAATTGCTGAATTTTGACACTCAGGAAAAATATAAAGGGTGAAATTTCAAAATAAATAGTATGATTTCGGCTTCTGAAATACTGTTTGTATATATAGCCCCTTCCTCATCTCATAAATGTGGGAATTGAATATACGCTCTCCAAGGTCTAGTTTCAGCATAATATGACAATAATTTTTTATTTGTTTTTCTGGGAACAGCACTGAAACAGGAGGATTTAGGTGCATTGTGTATCAAACACTGGAGGGCTCTGAGATCAAATCAGAACTTGGATTAAAAGTGCTGGGCAGTTTCCGGATAGACATCAAATGTCTGACTTCTTAGCATTATTTATCAAATTAGAATCCTTTTAATATCATTGCATTATCTTAGGCAATTTTAAAGATTTTCTGACTTTAATTCCCATCCCCTTCAATCTCTTTCTCTGTCTTTCTATTTTGCTCTCTGGCTTTATAGTTAACGAAAGCACTTTTCGAGTATTATATAATTTAACTCTCACAACAATCTGGGAAGTATTTTTACCCATATTTTATAGACGAAGAAACTTTCCTGATACCATTCAGCTAATAATTTTGGAATTGAAATTTAAACATAGGTTGTCTTACAGCATATTCAGTATTCTTTTCAGTCTATCAGATTGTCTCAAGTTAATTTCAAATATATTACTTGAGAGAAGTAACCTAGTAAACTATGATTATTATTGCATATATTTTCAAGAATCATAAGAGTTAGTGGTGGAATTAACTGTTCTGATTTCTCATTAGCAAAAATGCTATGGCTTCCTCTGTATCTCCAACTCTGGTTTTATCTTCTGTCTCTGTGTTGGTCTCATTAGCTTTGGTGCCTTCAAATAGAGAATATGGCCACTGGCAGCTCTGGGCTCCCATTTTAATAATTCTTAGGCACCATCCATAATCCCAGGAAAGGACCCGGATTGACCAGACCTTGGTCACGTGCCCACTCCTTGCTGGGAGTGGCATTCTGTGATGGAAAGCCTCCTTGGAGCCATATGAAATGGGGATGGGGGGAAATTTCCTAAGCTGTTGTCGGAGCTGTTTCCAAAGGAAGAAAATGTTTTCTGAGCATGGGGTATTGGTCCAGGGTGGGTGCTACAGAGGTCTGTGGGCAGCTGGGAGCAACAGGAGGACCCTGGTGTCTGATGGTTATCAGAAGAGTAAAGAGCACAGAAAACAAATTTCACTTATTTAATTCCTTTACTGGCATCCAGTCCTGGCTGAATGCAAGCAAGAACAAGTGTAGGAAAGGCCCAAAGAGTATAACAGTGTTAAGGGTTGAACTTCAGAAATACCCTGTAAGGTAGTTTTTGATTGTCAATATAACAAGAGCCAAGAAAAGCAAAACTATGATTCCTGGCTTTTCTTGATAGTGTAGGCCCCATCCTCAAAATGAGGAGGTGTGATGTGCCTCCTCACCTGGGATGACTCTCTGTATTGAGGCTTTTATCAGGACACACAGGCCTGAAAATTCTAGCTTCCTGAAGGGCAACAAGGTGTAAAGCTCACAGAATATAGTCAGGTGGAACTCTGGAAGCTAGGTGAGCCATTTTTCAGATGCTGACTTAGGTGCACATTTAAATATCTTGTGTTAATGGTATATACCCACATCCTGAAATTTAAGCACACATTTTAGATTATATTGTATTAAATGCAAAGTAAAGAACATTTTGTTGGGAAAGGGTCTTTTATTGATGTTTCTTTATTGCTTGTTTTATGTTTTTGTGTCTTGCTATTGCAGCTGTTAGGACTCTGGATTTGCAGTATCCTATAATTCAGGTGTGACAGAGGCTAACTAAATAAACAGAAGCAGATTCCTCTCTTTCCCATTTCCTTTCTGCTTCTCTTGGCCTTTTAATTGCTTTGAAAGACAAGGTAGATGGTCTCAGGATCCCAGTCAGCTAAATTCTCCTAGCTCAGGTACTCTCTTTAATCTTGCCTGAAAAGGATGTTTAAGATCCAGAAACTTTATTAGGACAACAAAATAATTAGTTGAAAATATATGAACCCATAGGATGAAAGACATTTATAAAATATTTAATTTGAAGCATAAATGCACATAGCAAATTATTTAAACAGTATTATTATAACTTAATTTTGGGTCAGGTATTAAATGCTAATCCCTCTGCACTGGGCTGTGGGCAAAATGAGTGATGCAATGAGAATTCTCTCCTGGACCTTGTTTTCTACCTTCATGGCTCTGGTTCTACACGTCTGCTTGAGGTCCCAAGTGTGGACACTCATCTCCATTGTCTTTCTGAACCAACTTGCTCAAAGGTCAGTTGGATTTTCTGCTGTAGTTCCATCAGAGTCCTGCAAGTATGCCTGTATTTGCTTGTTCATTCTTTCTCTGTTCTTAATTGCTACTGCTGAAATCATGATATGCAGGAAATGCAGATTTCATTCTCCTGCCAATTTCTCTTCAAGTGACTTGAGTGACAATGACTAACACTGGGTTATGGGAATCTATGCCATTCAACATGTGGTCCCTAGACTAGAAACATCAACATTACTTGGGGATTTTTAGAAATGCACTCTCTCAGGTACTGCTCTAGACCATAAAGGAAATACTTCCCTTTACTGCACTTTAACACACTGTATTGAAAATGCTACTTAAATTGCTTCTCACTTTCATTACAGTGAAATCTCAGTCAGGGAAAGAATCTCGATTGTCTAGTTCACCACTAGATATCTAGGACCTAGCATAATTCCTGGCACATAGTAGGTGCTCAGTAAATGCTTGTCGAATGATACATGAATGGATATCTGCTGGTGTGAGGGATGTTTGCTTAACCATGTTGTTAAGTAACCAATGTGTTTAGAAAGACTCAATGAAAGAGTAGTGCTAACATGGAGAAAATGAGGTATGTAATTAACACCTCTGATTATATTGTTATTTCACAGAAAGATTTTCTGCCCAGTTGACTATGATTAAGCAAGGATGGAGAATCTGCAAAGTAGAAAAAGAATTCATCCATTTGGCAATAGTGACTTGCTCTGTTCTACTATATTATCAAATTGTGAGATTTATGTTCTGCTTCTGAAATTACTACATGGTCCTTTTTGCAATCTGAAACTTTGCTCTCTTTCAATTTAAAGAGTTTATCTTCTAGTTAAATCTACTTGTCTTTCATCCTTCAATTTTATTTCTGAAATTTCTCTAGCATCTCCCCACCTTCCCCCTCCCCTCACTTTCTTCTTCTTCTTTAATAGAGACTCCCCCTTATTTCTCATTGGCTTTTCCAACACCTGTTTACCTGGTCTTCATTCTTCCATCTTCTGTCTTTCATTCAAGAATGCTTTCAAAACTGCAGGCCTCATCTTGTTCTCCTTTGGTTAGAAAACCTTGGGTGACTTTCTGCTGTCTGCAGGATAAATCTATTGTCCTTAGCAAGGCATTTGAGGCCCTTCATGGACACTCCTCCCTGCCAGCCTCTTCTCCTGCCATTCCTCTTTTTACCCCATACTCTGGCCACCACAGGCCACTTTTCATTCCCTGAACACCATTTATATCTCAGCATCTACATGCCTTTGTTCATGCTGTTTATCTGAATAAATTGTCAGCCTAGCAAACTCATATCATGTTCCAGCTTAAAATGTGATTATTCCAGGCTCCTTTTTCCTATGTCTCACAGAAATTTTTATTTAGGCTTCTGTGCTCACATAATGCATTGTACATATCTCTATTATAAAATGTGTCACACTCTATTGCAATCACTTATTTACTCGGCTTTCTCTTCCAATAGACCATATGTTCCTTAAGGGCTGGGGCTGTGCCTATTGACAACACAATGTGTTGCAAAGCTTTACACACAGAGTTAACAAATGTTTGTTGATTGAACTTTATCTTCAAATTATTCTCTAGTAGACTGAATCCTCTCCTCCCCGCACTGGATTTTAGGAATTTTTCTTGGTTATTTCTTTTCAGAAAAGACTTCCCTAACTAGAAATATGTCCACTTTATTTGCTGGAGTATATTCAGATCTGTAACATGTAGATCTATAGCATATAACATCTATTTATAAGATAAGAGGAGGTGATTCTGTCCCCTAGGATGGCTGTGACTGGGCTAAGCCTGGCTGAGCACATGGTGGTGGTTAATATCATGGCTGTGCTCTCCAAATCCCTTGAAAAACCCAGAGGATACTAATGGGGCTGGTGAAGCCTGGTCCACAAACCTTGTTCAGATCCTGTAAGTACTTTCATCTCTCGGCCCACTACCCCTCCCATCCTTCCTTCACTGCTCTTTCTCACTCTCAAGGCCAAAACTTAAGAAAAGTCAGTTGTTCCTTACATCACTTCATCCTAGGAACCAAAGCAAAAATAACAAAAAAAGGAAAGCAGCAACAACAAATAATAATAAATAGAATTGAAATACAGGTAGTAAAAAGTAAATGGAGGAATTTAATTTCATGGAGGGAAGTGAAGTGTATCAGGGAGTAACAGAAACTCTGTACATTTCCATAATGGAAAGGTCAATAGAAATGAAAATCATGACTTGAATCTGGCCCAGTTGCACTTATTGTTCTGGTTTATTGTAATGGTAACTGTTGCAATAAGAGTAAAAGGAATCTCTGGACTACTCTTACAGCTAAACCTTAAGGATCTGGGAATAGTTTGGGACCTGGAAGGCTGTTTGGTGTTGGAAGAGGCATCTCTAGGGGTTAAGTGAAATTGTTAGTTTCTCAGCAGCAGGAATTAACTGAGTTCATTCTTGTCCTGTGCATTGAATGTGAGTAAGCTGGGGTTTTATTCAGCCTCTGTTTGCTTATCTTTCTCCTTCTGATCCATTGACAGTGGTATGTCCTTTGTATATTTTTAGTTCAAATTCTTGAGAGAATAAGAATGTCACCATCTCAACGAATCACCTTGTGTTTGGGGGAAGCCTTTTGTATCAGACCAAGTCATAGAACATGGCCATCCTTGGGCCAGGTGCTCAACTCCCCCGAAAAAATCATCTGCAGGCAGAGAATAAGGGTGGGGGCAGGAGGTGTCACATAGTGCTACATGGTGCTTTGTGCTTAAGAAACCACCTAAGGTTGCTTTTCTCATGGAAGCTGTACCTGATCATCCATTTAGAAGAAGTTTGTGGTCAGGGCAGGCATTCTATGGCAAGATCTTTTCAATATAGAAAACATTTTGGAGACTCTGATTATGATTTATCTTCAGCATGATTATTGAGGCTGATATCTCATTTTCTCCTATTACAGTTTGTATAGCATCCAGCAATCATACATAGAATAATATGTATGTAGTACATCTGATATTATGCTTCGATATTACATTCCTAATTGCACTCTCCTAACCATTTAGCCGATGACACTTGCCTGTATCAAACTGATCTTTGCTTTCCTTACTGAGGTGGAGGACACTGTTTTTGGTTCTGTGTGTGTGTGTGTGTGATTCGAATGGGAAGTCAGGTCTTAGTTTTTATTAGTAAAAAAGTGATAAATGAGAAGTAATCAGGTAAAGCTATCAGGTAAAAACCTGCATGCTGCCTCAACATTTTTATAGTATTTGTCAAAACAATTTACATTTTGAGTATTATTATTGTTCTCTATAAAACACTTCTCCCACCCTCCAAAGTACAAGAAGAAAGCATGGCTAAATGTTCAGCTTGCAGCCTCAGCTTTTTCATATGACTAATTCATACCTCTGAATGCATATTTTATTAGCATCTTTCTTACTAACTTACCTAAATACTTTTGCTAGATTGCCAAATTGTTCTCCTTTGTTATCCAACTTCCAGCTCAGGCTTGATTTCTTAACTGAGCAACTGATTTATTCATTTGCCAATCTCTTATTGAGTGTTTATGAACTGGAAACACTTGAGGTTACTGGTCTGCTTATTATTAGACTGCATACAAGTCTAAATTTTTCTCAGTAATCTGTTTCCAACATCTTTCTTTTGGATGTCTTCATATATTAGCTTTCTTGAGTCTTTATTTGATGTATGATTGTTGGATACTAGACAAGTTGGAAAAATATGATAGCCCATATGACCTTATTTCTTGTATCTAAAAATACAGGAATATGTATTCCTGCTTATAGATATTCTTTATATATTTTCTTTGAACAACCATCCCTTCTCTATTCTCCAGAGTTTCCAGTATCATTTTCATTTTCTCCAAGATTCGTATGTGCAAAATGTTCTCCTATGCCTCCTTTCCCTCCCACCCCCTTATAATTCTCTCTAAAATACCATTTTATACAGAAAATAAATATAATCAGCTTTCTACAAATCTGTTCTTAAGATCTGGGTCTCATGGTTTTCCACTTGGATCATCTGCTGCCCCACTCCCACTTTTTTTTTTCTCCTTACAGAGATCCCAGTGCCTAGTATGATGCTAAAGACATAGCATAGGCTAAATTAACATTTTTAACAACAAACGACAATTGATATTATTAATCTTCTAACCTCTGCTCTTTCCGTTGCTGTGTTCTCTCTTGCTTAATATTATTGCTTTTATTCCTATTTTTCTTTTTCAATTAAAAAGTTTCACAATGTACTTAAACTTACAGCAGGTGCTCAGTGTGTTTCGATTACCTAAAATTCTGCTGATGCCATCTCTCAGCCCCTCCCTTTGCTGTTTCTTTCGTATCATTATCATTGTCCTGGATACTCCCTTTCCTTTAAAAAATTGTAGGTATTTGGCAATTCCACTTCCATATGAGAAGGTGCCCTCCTTACCCATTACATAGTTCTCCTTCTAAATTTATTTATTTCCTTCCTTCCTTCCTCCCTCCCCCTCTCTCCTCCACTTCCTTCCTTCCTTTCTTCCTTCCTTCCTCCCTCCCCCTCCCTCCCCCACTTCCTTCCTTCCTTCCTTTCTTCCTTCCTTCCTCCCTCCCCCTCCCTCCCCCACTTCCTTTCTTCCTTCCTTCCTTCCTCCCCCCTCCCCTCCCCTTCCCTCCCCTCCCTCCCTCTCTGCCTTCCTTCCTTCCTTCCTTCCCTTTTTTTTTCTTTGGCAGAGTCTCACTCCTTCACCCAGACTAGAGTGCAGTGGTGCAGTCTCAGATCACTGCAAACTCTGACTCTCAGGTTCAAGTGGTTCTCCTGCCTCAGCCTCCCGCATAGTTGGGATTACAGGTGTGCATCACCACAACTGGCTAATTTTTGTATTTTTAGTAGAGATGAGGTTTCCCCATGTTGGCCAAGCTGGTCTTGAACTCTTGTCTTCAGGTGATCTGCCCGCCTTGGCCTCCCAAAGTGCTGGGATTATAGGCATGAGCCACTGAGCCTAGCCTCCTTCTAAACTTCTTGAAATCTATAATCAGTGTATCCGTTCCAATTAAGTTCATCCAATAGATATATTATATAAATTATATGCCACCATGCTCTGTGCTAGGTGCTTCCAGGCAGCCAAAAGATGACTTTACTGAAGGAATTTCCCCTCAGAGTGATCCCTATTTATTCTGAAGAAAATAATTTAAAACCATTTTTGTGGTAAGGCTGAAAACCACTGTATATTCTCTAGGGTGTGGTCCTAGAGGATCCCTCTACGGGTACATTGGATATTATTGAAACCCTAAAATTATTCCCTATGTCCTTGCATAATTTTAGGGTTGAATGTCCTTGGATAATTTTAGGGTCCCAAGAATATCCAGTTTCTCCTTCCTACCATTTGAAATGTCTCCTTCTCTTATGGACCAGTGCCTGAGATTCCACCTCAACACCATTACTTGAGGACATGTGAAGTGGATAACATTCTTGCTTTCTCTCCAATTTAAGAGAAGCTCTCCAATGTATAAACTAGTTAAGGTCTGAAGGTTGTCCATCAATTCTTTTTAATTCTAAATCTGAGGTGGCTTAGGAGAGACTATACTTATAGTCTTTGTAAGGTTTTCCATCAGATAAGGATGTGAGTCAATCCTCTGAAGCATTAATACCATGCACACACTCCTCTTTGCTGATAGGCATTTTATTGGGCCCCTTTCTTAGTTACTTCTGTCAGTGTCATGGGAAACTCTTTAATCATTGTGGTGTTTTCATTTGCTGGCTTGACCCTCACTTTAATGTTGAGTAAATTCAAATTGGCTTTGAAACTTTGAAACCTTTCATTGCTCTTAATGAAATTTTGTAAGCAACGTTCACCATGCTTCACCTTTAAGTTCTCAAACAACTCCTAGTCAACTTCTAAATTAACCTTAGACTTCTGAGCATCCCATATTGATGCTGATACTCCTGAATTTCTCAGCAGGTGGTGATATTGGTATTTTGGGTGGGACAATCCTTTATTGAGTGGGACTGATTTATCTACTGCAGGGTTTAGACTTACTGAATGCTACCACGAAAATGCCATTACTATTCTCTATGGAGACAACTGATATATCTACACACATTCCCAAACTCCCTTTAAAACTACTGTGTGGTGCTCAGACACTTTTATAGCTCTAACCACTTTTCCTTCTTTTCTCCTTAATTATAGTCCATACTTAGGCACAGAGGTCTTCACCCGTTATGTGTGGCAGTCCTTGAAAACTGAGCAAGATTTGATCCCATTCTCATATACGATGGTTGTCATTTTCTCAGCACTCTTACTTAAAAAATTATCTTTATTTGTATTCTTGTCATAGTCATATGCTTCTTTTCACTAATGTTTTGAATGCTATCACTGCTTTTGCAAATGCTGTGCATAATGGAGTTAAAAGTTGTGTGTAGAAGACCTTAAAAACTAAGCAAAGGCAACACACACATATTAGTAGACCAAGACCAGTGTGATGGTTGAAGCTAAAATGCGTTGTGCTGGAAGCCAGTGCAATTGCTGGAACTTGTTTAGGAACTTACCTCATACGTAATTATCAGAGTTTGAAAACTGAAGTCCGAAAGTATAGGAGGCCTGTAGTGTTACCCAAAGCAGACCATGGTAGCAATGCTGATGGGGGTTCTTACTGCCACCTGTTGTAACTAAAGGACCTATCAGCTCTACCAGGGAGTGACTTATATTCAAGAATTCTTTCACCAAGAATAGAAAGCTAAGAAGTCCTAATTTCTAATGGAGGCAATCAAAATGCCATCCCTAGGGTTTACTTTTAGCATACTAATGTTTGCATGAGAAACACTGATCTTATTAAAAGGTACTATTACTTCATTCAAGTTTTAGTTTAAAGGGGACAATAGTAGTCAGTGGCAGCTGGCACTATTGGCTCAATAAGCAAAGCAAACAATAGATTATTTTTCAACAGGTTTGGTTTATACCAGGAAATATATGCAACTTCTTTGCTAAGGGCAGAGGCAGCTGTGAGATAAATGTATTTAATTAGGATTTACCTAGTGATTAGGAAATGAGTTAATGAAAATAAGCAAGTAAAAATTATTATGTGTCTGCTTTTTGCTTTTTATTTACTTAGACTCTTAAAACTTTAAAACTCTTATAATTGCCAAGAATTTTCAAAGATAACATCTGGAGGATGATGGGAAAGCAGTGTGAGTGGCTCATATACTTTCTAGATATTGTAGTCATAATAAATACTGAATTTTGAGCATAGGCACAATCTTGGTAAAATCACCTGTAATTTAGATGCCAACATCCTTGTACACAGATCACCCTTAGCTGGGCAGCCATGTGACTTTCCCAGTAATATTTGAGTTGCTCATACAGAAACCAATATCCCCTTGTGGCAGAGATTATTCTTTGTCCCCTTGTATCGAATCTCTCCTTTTTCCTTTCCCTCTTTTGAGAACAGCTTATCTGGAATCCTAATTAATAAAGAATATTCACTTATATTCAATGAGAAATTTATTTTCTTTCCATATATAAGTTTTTCCCAGAATTTTTCGAAACAAACCCGGAATGTCAGGGTAAGATTTGGAAAAAAAAAAGGTCAGTATTGCATCATGGACTTTGGAAGTTTTGTTTTCTCACTGAGAAAAGATGACACATTTGTATTTTCTCCTCCAGGGACTTAATTCCATTCACATTAACAGACATTGAGTGCCGACTGTGTGTAAAACATGGTATGAGTCCCTAGAGATACAGAGAGGAAACAGACACAGTCCCTGCCCTCAAGGAGCTCACAATCTACTAGGGAAGACAGCACAAATACACAAACAAATGCACTAGAAGATAGGATGCATATAGTATTAGAGATACAAGTGAAGTTATATGGGAGCATAGAGCTGGGAGAGAGGACTTCCATAGGGACAGGGAAGGAAGAAGTATCTCAGGAAGACTTTTTAGAAGAGACTGCATTTGAGCTGCATATGAAGAATTGGTGGAAGAAAGATGTGAAGCCATGGAGGCCAGGTTTCTAAAGCAATGGGATCAAACGTTAGGGGAGTTTAGAAAGCACAGGTAATACTCACATTTTTCTGGAGCATGAAGTAGATGAAAAGAAGTGGTGAGATATAACTCTGCAAAGATAGTTTGGGGCCACAAAGTAAGAGGCCTTGAATGCTATACTATGGACTATTAATTTATTTTGTATTGATAGGGAAAGAGTAAAGGATTTTGAACAATGCAATTAAAAATCTACTGTATGCTCTAAAATAGTGACTCAAACTTTAGCTTGTATCAGAATCTCGTGGATGGCTTCTTAAAACAGAGATTAATGGGCTCCACTCTTAGTTTTTGATTCAGTAGGTCTTGAATGGGGCCCTTGACTTTGCATTTCTAACAAATTCTCAGGTGCTGCTAATGCTGCTAGTCTGGAGATGCCTCAGTGAGAAACTCACACTGGGAGATGTGTGGGGGCCGAGTTGCAGGTGGGAGAATCCAGAGGCAGGTGGATCAAATAACATTTGATCTAGGGGAGAGGACCAACTTATTGGAGAGCAAGTGGCATAAACACATGTTTCTGTGAGGTAAATGGACAAGACTTCAGGACTATCTGGATGTTGGAGACCTGAGGCAAAGAGAGAGAATTACATTCATCTAATAGGAATGATAAAAAGCATGGTAATTCTGTTATCTGAGACTAAGAAGGTAGAAAGAGGAGAAGGCTTGAGTGTGGGAAAATTATCTTGAGTTCAGTATAGAAAGGCTGTGTTTGAGGTACTAAAGAAATATTCATAGGGAGAGGCTCACCAGATGTAACTCATGGGTCTGCAGTTTGAGAAAGAGAAAGATCAGGACTAAAGTCACAAATTTAGGAGCCACAGGCATGAAACTAATTGTTGAAATGGCCGAAGTTGGGATGGAATATGGAGATATAGGAGGTGATTGCTGAGGACAAAACCTCAGGAGGAAGGAAAGGAGACAAAGAATAGATGAGGAGTTAGTTGGAGAACCAGGAGAGCAAAATATCCTGGAAGGTATGGGCTTAAACATGAAAGGGATGGTTAGCTGTTGTAACTCATGAGAAAATGACAGGTAGAGATGCAGAGAAGGACCATGGGCAAGTCTCCAATGACCTTTGGGAGATAAGTTTGGGGAGAACTAGGGCATACTCAGATGGAAAAGGATAGAAAAGTCAGTGGAAGGTGAAAAGTGGAGGCAGAATGAGTGGATTAATGATTGGAGAAACCCAGGTAAGGGAGTTAAGGGAGAGATGAAGTAGGAGCTTGATGGGGAAGTAGGGCCAGAGGAAGTTGATTTTTGTGTCCAAGGGACTTGAGCAAAGTAATAGGTGAGATTAAAGAGGAATGAGGAGGAAAAGTGTTGGGATGGGGAGGGAGAAAGGAAGTTGCAGAGGGAGGTTGGGTGTAAGAAGCAAGATTCTAGAAACGTTGAGAGGGGATAGATTGAAGGACTAAAAACACGGAGGTGGAAAGGAGGCAATCAATGTCTTCTCCCTACAAAGAAGAGTGAAGAGATGGGGAGAGGCTGTGGATGACAGACTAGGAGCAGAGGTTGAGAACGGTCACCTACTTAGGAGTATGCAAGAATGTACAAACTTTCAGTCCTCCTGCCATCACTCTTGATTTTGTAATGGTGTACTCCTCCATGTGACTAGAGCAATCACTCCTTCTCAGGCCACACCCAGGGCCTCAGGTCCCACCTGCAGCCTCCTGGCCCCAGGGTACAGTCTGGCACAGAAGCCACAGGGATTCTGGGAGACGCAATTTCATTCTCATATCCTGATGAGTGGCCTTTGGTGTAAACACAGTTTTTCAACTTTTACTTTTTTTCCCCAAGAGCACAACTGGTAATTTTTTTTTTTTTTTTGAGACAGGGTCTCATTCTGTTGCCTAGGCTGGAGTGCAGTGGCATGATCTCTTCTCAGTGCAACCTCTGCCTCCCAGGTTCAAGTCATTCTCCTGCCTCAGCCTCCTGAGTAGCTGGGATTACAGGCACGTGCCACCATGCCTGGCTAATTTTTGCATTTTTAGCAGAAATGGGGCTTCACCATGTTGGCCAGCTTGGTCTCGAACTCCTGACCTCAGGTGATGCACCTGCCTTGGCCTCCCGAAGTGCTGAGATTACAGGCGTGAGCCACCACGCCCGGCTGCAACTGGTGATTTAATGAGTAATAGTCTCCAATGAAGTTCTTCAGATAATATATTCTGTCATTTGATCACTGCACCTCATTAAGCTTCTTAAAAAGTTTCCCAAATTTGACATGTACTCCCACCTTTGTCCTGCTACAGTGAAAGTGTATATGGGTGGCTTAGCTGGGATAGATTTTAGAATTGGAGGAGGCCCAATGTGTCTGTCAGGTAATATTGCAACACACTGACCAAAGTAGATTTAGATGACTTGTTATTTGCTTTATGTTTTATATTCATAGTAAAAGACATAGAAAAGTGCCAGTGCATTTATTCCAGGTATTTCCATTTTAGAAAAAGAGGAAGTTTATTTAATCATGAACTAAAAAGGACAAGCCAGCTGTACTATTTTTACCTGAAATGAATAGGCTATGTAGTCACAGTGCTACAGCAAACGACTTTAGCTCAGGTCTGCAAGCAGTAGATGACAGCACATCACTTTCTTTTAATTCTTTACGTAGTCATGCAATTCCCACTGGAATATGTACGCAGATAGAGCCATAATCTCAGATTTAATGCCATGGAGGGCATTATCAGGTATTTAATTTATAAGTAATAAGAAATTCTGCAAATAAAGATATTTTTGGCATTCTTTAATTGCAGGGTAACTGAAATGGCTAAAAAAAAAAAAAACCATAAAAGGTATTTAGTATTTCATCTTATTATTACTTCTACAAAATTTCTGTTTTTGTATGATAATGTTTATTTGAAATTATGTATCACAGATAAGACCAGAGGTAGAAAACAGCACGCCAAATAACAATCCTCAAACAAAACAGAACAAAACAAACAAACAAGGAAACAAGACCACACATACTTACAAACTCTCCTGAACCAAGTATGTTCAAGAATTAATAAGTTGCACCCCTTACCCCCATCCACTCATGAGGCTCTGGAAAAAGTCGTGCCTTTTAGCTTTTTACAGTCTAAGTATGCTCTCGGCATCTAATGAGCTTTTTAAAAGCCAGCTTAAAGTCTTCATTAAAACTCGTATAGAGCAGAGGGTTGATCAGAGAATTCACATAACCGAGCCACGTCAGAAAGTCGGCCACTTCCGAGGACACGGTGTAGATGCTCAGACCCACAATCAACTCTTTGATGAAAAATGGCAGCCAGGATAAAATGAACGCACCGAGAATCAGCCCCAGGATGCGTGCTGCCTTCCGTTCCCTGGTGCTAGAGATCTGCTGACGTTCTCCTGGGTGATCTAGATCATTGTCGAAGGGGGGGATCCTGATGGAGGCATGGAACTTTTCAAACTCTGTGGTAGGGTCTGAGGTGGAGAAGTCAGACACACAGAAAGTCTGTGTAAGTTTACAACTTGCAAAAGAATTCTGGCTATCTGTGCTTCTGTTGCTTAAGTGCCGACTTGATCCCCTTTTCTGGTAAAGGCTCTTGGCTGCGTGGTAAATCCGGTAATAGAGAATCAGTATCAAAGTCAAGGGGATATAAAACGCACCCAGCGTGGAGTAAATGGTGTAGATAACATGGTCGTGCTGGATGGTGCACTGACTAGGGGGAGGGCTTAGGCGGCGGTGGCTTCTCCAGAACAGAGGGGGCATGGAGATGAAAATGGAGATGGTCCAGACGGTGAGGATCATCAGCGCGGCCCTCTTGGCCGTCCTCTTCCTGGCGTATTCAATAGCATTGGTGATGGCCCAGTACCTGTCCAGGGCAATGACACAGAGGTGGAGGATGGAGCAGGTGCAGCAGGTCATGTCCACACTCAGCCACACCTCACAGAGGAAGTACCCAAGCTTCCAGCGATCCATGACAATGTAGATGATGCTCAGGGGCATGACGAGCACTGCCACCAGGAGGTCCGTCACGGCCAGAGAACAGATTAGGTAGTTGGCAGGCTGGTGGAGCTTCTTGGTGGTGCCAATAGCCATGATCACAGCCAAGTTCAGCAACGTGGTGAGGGTGGTGATGACCACCAAAGTCATGCAAATGAGCATCTTCTCAGTGATGGTCTTGGGTCTTATAGCCATGCTGGCCTCTGTGGTACAGTTTGTGATGTTCATGTTTCCCTTGTTTCAGTCTACACTGTGGAGAAGCTGTTGGTTATTTTCCTTTGGCTGAAAACTATGTAGCCTCGAAGGTTTCTTACTTGTAAGGAGGCTATAATTTGTTCAGCTATGTGGTCTCTTGTGTTCCATTTTCTGTTGGTAAAGGGAAGGGCCACAGCATTTCTTCTGAGTGAAGGTTCCTGGAAAATATTATGCTATTGGTTAATGAATGAGAAAGCCACACTTTTCCTGGAAAACATGAAAATAGTTTGATATTTATAAATTCTTTATAAATTTTAATTTTCTCTTTCCTGTGGAACTTGAGCTCATCGTTACATTGTTCCTCAAAGGATACTTTTTTTACTTCAGGGAAGTTTTCAAACTGTTTTTTTTTAAAATTATACTTTAAGTTCTGGGATACATGTGCAGAACTTGCAGGTTTGCTACATAGGTATACACATGCCATGGTGGTTTGCTGCACCCAACAACCAATCATCTACATTAGGTACTTCTCCTAATGCCATCCCTCCCCTAGCCCTCCACCCCCCAACAGGCCCTGGTGTGTCATGTTCCCGGCCCTGTGCCCATGTGTTCTCATTGTTCAACTCCCACTCGTGAGTGAGAACATGTGGTGTTTGGTTTTCTGTTCCTGTGTTAGTTTGTTGAGAATATGGTTTCCAACTCATCCATGTCCCTGCAAAGTACATGAACTCATCCTTTTTTATGGCTGCATAGTATTCCATGATGTATATGTGCCACATTCCAGTCTATCACTGATGGGCATTTGGGTTGGTTCCAAGTCTTTGCTATTGTGAATAGTGCTGCAATAAACATACATGTCCATGTGTCTTTTGAGTAGAATAATTTAAAATCCTTTGGGTATATACCCAGTAATAGGATTGCTGAGTCAAATGTTATTTCTGGTTCTGGAACCTTGAGGAATCGCCATACTGTCTTCCACAATGGTTGATCTAATTTACACTCCCACCAACAGTGTAAAAGCATTCCTATTTCTTCACATCCTTTCCAGCATCTGTTGCTTCCTGACTTATTATTATTATTATTATTATTATTATTATTATTATAATACTTTAAGTTCTAGGGTACAGGTGCACAACGTGCAGGTTTGTTACATATGTATACATGTGCCGTGTTGGTTTGCTGCATCCTTTAACTCGTCATTTACATTAGGTATTTCTCCTAATGCTATCACTCCCCTGTCCCCCGACCCCACGACAGGCCCGGGTGTGTGATGTTCCCTGCCCTGTGTCCAAGTGTTCTCATTGTTCAATTCCCACCTATGAGTGAGAACATGTGGTGTCTGGTTTTCTGTCCTTGCGATAGTTTGCTCAGAATGATGGCTTTTTAATGATCACCATTCTAACTGGCGTGAAATGGTATCTCATTGTGGTTTTGATTTGCATTTCTCTAATGACAGTGATGATGAGCTTTTTTTCATATGTTTGTTGGTTGCATAAATGTTTTCTTTTGAGAAGTGGCTGTTCATATCCTTCGCCCACTTTTTGATGGGGTTGTTTGTTTTTTTCCTATAAATTTGTTCAAATCGTTTTTGACAAAAACATCACAAAATTTTAAATGTACTTTGCCACCCCAATTAATTTCTTATTTATATTTATTCTTTTATACATGTTTATATATAAAAAGGCTTTTTTTACATTTGAAAATATATATTCATATTATGTAACATTAAACATTCTGGGGCCGTTAAAGAAAAAATTATATTGCTTATAATAAGCAGCTTTCAAATCAGATTTTAAACTTTCACAGTAAATATGCTGGCGTGGTGGCTCACACCTGTAATCCCAGCACTTTGGAAAGTTAACTGCAATAATCAGAGCTAAAAATGGATACATCCTATGAGGAGTTGATGGAGGACCTTTTTGGGGATTTGTAACTTTAAATTTCCACTTTATTGTGACATAAAAAATATCATGAGTCCAAGGCCATATTTAAATTGTTTTTCATAAAAATTACAAATAGGAGAGAATTACTCTAAACCAAACTGGTTAGTGTACGCTGCTCCTCATTTCCAGGGATACTCTAGAGCCTCTGCTTTATACCATCTCAGTGAAGGTCAGAGCACCAGGGAGATGAGGTTATAGGGATGATAGATGTTAAGGCCGACTTTGGCATATTATTCTTCTGGGGCTTTGTCCTTTGCAGCAGATGAAGAGGGACAAGAATCTCTTTCTCATCCAGGAAGAGTTTCCAAAGCACCTAAGCATTATCAAGAAGGAGGAGTCAGCTGGCACCTGCTCATCTTAAAAATTATCTTAAAGAGGGTTTTATATTTTGGATCTGGTTCCTCTATTAGAAAACTGACATTTCACTTCATAAGTCCTGATTTACTTTAACCTAAAAAGTGTGCCTGAGTCAGCGGTTTTGGAGAGGAAGCTTGGAGTGGTGACTACCCACATGGACTCTGAATGCTGACTCTGCCACTTGTCAGCTGCAGTGTAATCCTAAGCATGTTCTTTAACGTTAGCCTGCTTCAATTTCCTCCTCTTTAAATCAGGAATAATGACATCTTTCTCTAAAGTAAGTAGTGTGAAGATCAAATGTCTTAATACACGTAGAAGCTGAGAACAATGCCTAATACGTAGTAAGTACTATGTAAATGTTTGCGGTCATTTGTTATACTAATTTTCCCAGTGATTTTTGCATTGGGTAATGGAGACAGATTTCATCCCACAAACTCTGATGTGTAATAAAAGCCTATTAAAAATAAGTCAACTTAATTTTGTTCTTTCTTTTTTTTCTTTCCAACTTTTATTTTAGGTTTTGAGGGTACAAGTGCAGATTTGTTTCATGGGTAAACTGTGTGTTGCAGGGTTTGGTGTACAGCTTATTTCACCACCTAGGTAATAAGCATAGTACCCAAAAGGTAGTTTTTCAAATCTCACCCTCCACTCACCCTCTACCCTCATGTAGGCTCTGGTATCTATTGCTCCCTTCTTTGTGTTCATGTGTTATTCAATATTTAGCTCCCGGTTATAAGTGAGAACATGTGTCAACCTAATTGCTGCTTCTAAGCTTCTCACTTCTCATGCTTGAGACTTTCTCTAACCCCAACCACACCCCCAAGTCTCTGGAGGATTATTCAGGGCCAAGGCATTGAGGTTTGGTTGGGGAGAGGGGTTTCAGATGTTGCATGCACAGAGAAAGTCCCTGGTAAGATATTTACTGTCCCCCACTCCCACAGTTCTTTCAGATCCAGACTGCTTCCGTAACACGCTTAGGAAATGTCCTAAGGTTGGGAACCCCATGCCTAGCCCCTAAGTCCCTAGCCACACCATGCATGTATCCCTCTTTAAAATATTATAGACTCTCCAAGGCACTTCCAGAACTTCTGGCTCAAGTCTTACACCCCCAGGATCTTTTCTGTTCCTCCATTTTGCGGGGGAAAGGTATGTAGACCATTGGAGAAATTCCTTTCTTCCTTCACTTTTTTTTCTAACCCTTTCAGCCACCTATTAAAAGCTCTCTTTTCCTTTTTTACTTATTTACAAATCTTTTATTAATAAATCTCCTATGGGCTTGGCTTTTGAGAACATAAATAGGGATTACTGTCTGATTCTTCCGCTTTCTGAAATATCTGTGAGGTAAGGAAGCATAAACCAGGCCACATGCTTGACTGAGGGAAAGGGAAGAAATAGAAAATAGCATCCAGCCATACATGTAACATTTCTTGTTGACATATTCCCCTTTCCTAGCATTCTTAGAGTTATCTGAAATATGGGACAAATATCCTTACCAGAAAGTTTTGCTAAGACTTTGAATTACCAGAAAATATTATATAACGTCTCAACCATTAAAAGTTTAACATGCTGGTGGACCTGGAGCATTCCTGATCAACTCATTTACGTTGCATGTAATCACCATCATTTAGAGAATATTTTCCTGAACTGCTTTGAAGGAACCCAGGGTATACTTGCCTTTCTCTATTTACTTCCCAACATTTTCCCAGTCAACCTGTGTTAAGTACTGACTTCTGTCCATTCCTAGACACTTCCAGATACCACTTCCCTTTGATAAGTCATTCCCTCCTGCTGCAAGGTTTCTGTTTTGCACATGGCCTCTAAACTGATCCAGGAAAACTGCCCTCAACTCTGTCAGCTTAGCCACCCTCTCTCCTAGCAGCATTTCCTGGCTCCACATTATGTTCTGGGCTGCAATTGCTTTACCTCTTGCCTACCAAAAATTCAGAGGTCACATAGTAGCTATTGCAAATGGAGTTGAAGCTGTCTAAAGTCAATGTATTAAAAGTTTAAGCATCTTAGACCAATAACTACTTTAAAGAAACCACAGAGAATCAAGAAACATGTTAAACTACCTTATGATTATGCAATCATTGGAATCCAAACTGTAAAAAAATTCACGGGTTAAATCACCCAATTTCTTAAATAAATTGCCGACAAGGAGGGCGATAAGAAGTGTGGCGTATAGACTAAAAGGGACTCAAAAGACACATAAAAATAAAAACAAGCAAACCAAATCAGGGGTATATATTTGAGTGACGTAACTTTCAAGGAAGCTTAAACATAAGGAGAATGGTTATTTTTAGAGGAGGAGACACGATTGTGATTGAGACACAGCTTCTGTGTTTTGTCAAGTTATACTTCTTGATCTGGGTAGTGGTTTGCAGGGGTGATCATCTTATAATATTTTAATAAACTATACATTTATTTTAATTTAAGAGGTTTAAAAAGGTGCTCTTAAATGTAAATAATAACTCAGCCTGGAATTCTGTTTCATGTGTTAATCAGCAAGCTGCATTTTATACTCTAAAATTAGTGCCTGTGAACCTAATTATGAAGGACCTCTTGTCTCTAGGAAGAGCCAACACTCACCTTTCCCCACAGAGAATGGCTGCTTTTGGACATTGATGTACATGGCATGCTCAGTTCATTTTTAATTTCACCAATTTAGCTAATCTATTGGTTTTCAATAATTGTTAATTCACCATAAATATTCTTTCGTCTCTTCTTCGATTGTTCTCATTTTGCCCAAATTACTTCCAATTATTTAAAGAAGTCTGCAATATGTACCATGTACCAATTTCTTCTTTTTTTTATTATTTCAGGAATGTCAACTTGCCCTCATATTAGTAATTTTATCTTTCTGTTTGTTAAATTTACTTTCTCAGTCTTTGGAAATACTTTCTTTGCCTTTCCAGGGAAAAGGAAGGGTGGATACTCTGTTTCCCAATTAGATCTTCAGTAGAAGCAGTGGGAGGATGTAGAGGAGATACTGCAGCGTGGGATTCTTTATTCTCTTTTTATTTTTTTATTTATTTAAATTGTGATTGGAATATGACATGTGATTATTACAAGGTTATTATATTCATAATAACAAGAAAACATTACCATTTTATAATCTCAAAACAGTGCATAGAGTTTTAGGAGATGTTTATATACTCTGGATACAAGTCTTTTGTTGTCACAATGTTTTGTGAACATTTCTTCCATTCTGTGGTTTGCCTTTGTATTTTTTAATGTTGCTTTTTGACAAGTAGAAGAGTTTAATTTTTTTTTTGAGACAGAATCTCACTCTTTCACACAGGCTGGAGTGTAGTGGCATGATCTTGGCTCACTGCAACCTCCACCTTCCAGTGTCAAGCGATCCTTCTGCCTCAGCCTTTTGAGCAGCTGGGACCACAGACATGTGCCACCCCTTTGGCTAATTTTTGTATTTATTATAGAGACAGGTTTTCACTGTGTTGCCCAGGCTGGTTTTGAACTCTTGAGCTCAAGTGATCCACCACCTCGGCCTCCCACAGTGCTGGGATAACAAGTGTGAGCCACCATGCCCAGCCAGAAGAGTTTAATTTTTAAAAATTTTTAAATTTTTTTGTGGGTACATAGTAGATGTATATATTTAGGGGGTATATGAGATATTTTGATACAGGCATACAACAAGTAATCATCACATCAAGGTAATGGAGTATTTAATACCTCAGCATTTATTCTTTCTTTGTGTTACAAAAAGTCCAATTGTACTCTGTTATTTTAAAATTTAGAATAAATTATTGTTGACTATAGTCACCCTGTTGTGATATCAAATGCAAGATCTTATTTTTTCTATCTAACTATACTTTTGTACCCATTAACCATCCCCATTCTCTCCACCCCCTGCAACTACCCTTCCCAGCCTCTGGTAGCCATCATTCTACTCTCTACCTCCATGAATTCATTGTTTTAAATTTTAGCTCCTACAAATAAGTGAGACTGTGTGAAGTTTGTCTTTCTGTGCCTGGCTTATTTCACTTAACATAATGATCTCCAGTTCCATTCATGTTGTTGAAAATGACAGGATCTCATTCTTTTTTATGGTTGAACGGTACTTGATTGTACATATGCACTACATTTTCTTTTAATTTTTATTTTTATTTTAAGTTCCAGGGTACATGTGCAGGATGTGCAGGTTTGTTACATAGGTAAACGTGTGCCATGGTGATTTGCTGCACCTATCAAGCCATCACCTAGTTATTAAGCTCCGCATGCATTAGCTATTTTTTTCTAATGCTCTTCCTGCCTCCTTCCACTCCCCCCGCAGGCCCCAGTGTGTGTTGTTACTCTCCCTGTGTCCATGTGTTCTATTGTTCAGCTACCACTTATAAGTGAGAGCATGTGGTGTTTGGTTTTCTGTTCCTGGGTTCATTTGCTGAGGATAATGGCTTCCAGCTCCATCCATGTCCCTGCAAAGGACATGATCTCATTCCTTTTTTATGGCTACATAGTATTCCATGGTTATGTGTACCACGTTTTCTTTACCAGTGTATCATTGATGGGGATTTGGGTTGATTTCATGTTTTTGCTGTTGTGAATAGTGCTGCAGTGAACATACACATGCATGTATCTTTATAATAGGATAATTTAGATTGCTTTGGGTATATACCCAGTAATGGGATTGCTGGGTCAAATGGTATTTCTGCTTCTCGATCTTTGAGGAATTGCCACACCATATTCCACAATGTTAAAGTGATTTACATTCCCACTAACAGTGTAAAAGCATTCCTATTTCTCCACATCCTCACCAGCATCTGTTGTTTCTTGACTTTTTAATAATCACTGTTCTGACTGGTGTGAGATGGTATCTCTTTGCTACCACATTTTCCTTATCAATTCATTTGTTGATGAACACTTAGGTTGCTTCCAAATCTTAGCTATAATTGTGCTGCAATAAACATGGGAGTGCAGATGTCTCTTCAATATATTGATTTTCTTTCCTTTGAGTATATACTTAGCAGAGGGGTTGCTGAATCATATAATAGTTCTATTTTCAGTTTTCTGAGGAACCTCCAAACTGTTCTCCCTAGTGGTTGTACTAACTTACATTCCCACCAACAGTGTACAAGGATTCCATTTTCTCCAATTCTTCACCAGCATTTGTTATTGCCTATCTTTTGGATAAATGCCATTTTAACTTGGGTAAGATGATATCTCATTGTAGTTTTGATTTGCACTTATCTGATGATCAGTGATGTTGAAGACCTTTTCATATACCATTTTTATGTCTTCTTTTGAGAAATGTGTATTCCAATCTTTTGCCTGTTTTAAAATCAGATTGTTAGATTTTTTTCCAATAGAGTTGTTTGAGCTCCTTATATATTCTGGTTATTATTCTATTGTCAGATGAGTAGTTTGCAAATATTTTCACCCATTCTGTGGGTTATCTCTTCACTTTGTTGATTGTTTCCTTTGCTGTGAAGAAGCTTTTTAATGTGACAAGATCCAATTTGTTCACTTTTGGTTGCCTGTGCTTGTGGAGTATTTCTCAAGAAATCTTTGTCCAGACTAATGTCTTGGAGAGTTTCCCCAATGTTTTCTTGTTGTAGTTTCATAGTTTGAGGTCTTACATTTAAGTCTTTAATCCACTTTCATTTGACTTTTGTATATGGTGATACATAGGGGTCTATTTCATTCTTCTGCATATGGAATGCTGCCAGTTCTCCCGGCAGCATTTATTGAGGATATTGTTCTTTCCTCATGTATGTTCTCAGCACCTTTGTCAAAAATAAGTTCATGGTAGACGTACGGATTTATTTCTGGGTTTTCTATTTTGTTTCATTGGTCTATGTGTCTGTTTTTATGCCAGCACCATGCTGTTTTGGTTACTATAGTTCTGTAATATAACTTGAAGTCAAGTAATGTTATTCGTCCAGTTTTGTTCTTATTGCTCAGAATGGCTTTGACTACTCTAGGTCTTTTGTGGTTCCATGTAAATTTTAAGATTATTTTTTCCATTTCTGTGCACAATGTCATTGGTATTTTGATAGGGATTGCCTTATAGCTATAGATTGCTTTGTGTAGTATGGATATTTTAACAATATTTATTCTTCCAATCCATAAACATGGAATATCTTTTCACTTTTTTGTGTCCTCTTCAATGTCTTGCATCATGTTTTATAGTTTTCACTGTAGAGATCTTTTATTTCTTGGTTAAGTTTATTCCTAGGTATTTTATTTTATTTGTAGCAATTGTTAATAGAATTACTTTCTTAATGTCTTTTTCTGATTGTTCACTGATGGCATATAGAAATGCTACTGATTTTTATTTGTTGATTTTGTATCCTTGACTTGATTGTATTTGTGTATCAGTTCTAATAGTTTTTTGGTGCAGTATTCAGGTTATTCCAAATATAAGATCATATTATCTATAAACAAGGATAATGTGACTTCTTTTCTGATTTGAGTGCCCTTTCTTTCTCTCTTTTGTCTGATTGCTCTAACTAGGACTTCCAGTACTATGTTAAATAACATTGGTGAAAGTGGGTATCCTTGTTGGGTTCAAGATCTTAGAGGAAAGACTTTCAGTTTTTCCCCACTCATTATGATACTAGCTGTGGGTCTGTCATGTGGCTTTTATTGTGTTGAGGTATGTACTTCTATACCCATTTTTTTTAGGGTTATCAATCATGAAGGGATGTTGAATTTTATCAAATGCTTTTCAGCATCAACTGAAGTGACCATATGGTTTTTGTCCTTTATTCTGTTGACATAATGTACCCTATTCATTGATTTGCATAATGTTGAGCCATTCTAGCATCCCAGGGATAAATCCCACTTAGTCATGATGAGTAATCTTTATTGTGTTCTTGAATGTGGCTTGCTAGTATTTTGCTGAGGACTTCTCCATCAATGTTCATTAGGGATATTGGTCTGTAGTCTTCTATTTTTGATATCTTTGTCTGGGGGGTAATACTGGCTTCACAGAATAAATGTGGAAGTATTTCCTCCTCCTCTATATTTTGGTATAGTTTAACTAGAATTGGTATTAGTTCTTCTTTAAATGTTTGGTAAAATCGAGCAGTGAAGTCATCACATCCTGGATTTTCCTTTGCTGGGAGAATTTTTATTACGGGTTTTATCTCATTACTTGTTATTAGTCTGATCAGGTTTTGGATTTATGCTTGGTTCAATCTTGGTAGGTTGTATGTGGTTAGGGATTTATCAATTTCTTCTAGGTTTTCCAGTTTATTGGCATATAATTGCACACAGTAGCCTCTAACGATCTTTTGAATTTCTCTGACATCAGTTGTAATGTCTCCTTTTTCATCTCTGATGTTATTTGGATCTTCTCTCCCTTTTCTTAGTTTGACTAATAGTTTGTCTATTTTGTTAATCTTTTTAAAAAACCAACTGTTTGTTTCTTTGTTTTTTTGTATTTTTTGTTTCAATTTCACTTATTTCTGCTCTGATCTTTATTATTTCCTTTTTTTTCTAATAATTTTGAGTTTGGTTTGCTTTTGCTTTTCTAGTTGTATAAGACATATTATTAGGTTGTTTATTTGAGGTTTTTCTACTTTTTTCTTGTAGGCACTTATTCCTGTAACCTTTTGCTGTATCCCATAGGTTTTGATATGTTGTGTTTCTATTTTCATTTGTTCAAGAAACTTTTCAATTTCTTTCTTTTTTCTTTTTTTTTTTTTTGAGATGGAGTCTCTCTCTGTTGCCCAGGCTGGAGTGCAATGGTGCAATCTCAGCTCACTGCAACCTCTGCATCCCAGGTTCAAGCAATTCTCCTGCCTTAGCCTCTCAAGTAGCTGGGGCTACAGGTGCATGCTACCATGCCCAGCTAATTTTTTTATTTTTAAGTAGAGATGGGGTTTTGCCATGTTGGCCAGTCTGGTCTTGAACTCCTGACCTCAGGTGATCCACCAGCTTTGGCCTCCCAAAGTGCTGGAATTACAGGCTTGAGCCACTGTGCCTGGCCTCAATTTCCTTCTTAGGCCCTTCATTGGCCCACTGGTCATTCAGAAACATGTTTAATTTCCATGTGTTTATATGGTCTTTAGAATTCCTTTTGTTATTGATTTGTGGTTTTATTCCATTTTAGCCAGAGAAGATATTTGATATCATTTCAATTTTTTTGAATGTTTTAAGGCTTTTTTGTTGTCTAACATATGGTCTATCCTTGAGAATGATCCATGTGCTGAAGAGAAGAATACGTATTCTGCAGCCATTGGAGGAAATGTGCTGTAAATATCTATTAGGTCCATTTGGTCTATAGTGCAGATTAAATCTGATGTTTCTTTGTTGATTTTCTGTCTGGATGATCTGTCCAATGCTGAAAGTGGGGTGTTGAAGTCTCCAGCTATTACTGTATTGAGGTCTATCTCTCTCCTTAGCTCTAATAATATTTGTTTTATATATCTGTGTGCTCCTGAGAGGTGAAGCCAGCTGGGCTTCTGGGTCACGTGGGTACTTGGAGAACTTTTCTGCCTAGCTAGAGGATTATAAACACACCAATCAGCACTCTGTGTCTAGCTAAAGGATTGTAAACACACCAATCAGCACTCTGTAAAAATGCACCAATCAGCACTCTGTGTCTAGCTAAAGGATTGTAAACACACCAATTAGCACTATCAGCACTCTGTAAAAACGCACCAGTCAGCACTATGTGTCTAGCTAAAGGATTGTAAACACACCAATCAGCACCCTGTAAAATGGACCAATCAGCACTCTGTAAAATGTACCAGTCAGCAGGATGTGGGTGCGGACAAATAAGGGAATAAAAGCTGGCCACCCGAGCCAGCAGTGGCAACCTCCTTGGGTCCCCTTCCATACTGTGGACACTTTGTTCTTTTGCTCTTCACAATAAATCTTGCTGTTGCTCACTCTTTGGGTCCACACCACCATTAAGAGCTGTAACACTCGCCACCAAGTCCATGGCTTTGCTCCTGAAGTCAGCAAGACCACGAACCCACCAGAAGTAAGAAACTCCAGACACATCCGAACATCTGAAGTAACAAACTCCGGACACACCATCTTTAAGAACTGTAACACTCACTGTGAAGGTCCATGGCTTCATTCCTGAAGTCAGGGAGACCAAGAACCTACCGGAAGGAATAAATTCCAAACACACTCCAGTGTTGGGTGCATATATATTTACAATTGTTATATCCTCTTGCTGAATTGACCCCTTTAATCATTATATAATGACCTTCTTTGTCTCTTCTTATAGTTTCTGTTTTGAAATCTATTTTGTCTGATATAACTATAGTGACTCCTCATCTTTTTTGGTTTCCATTGGCATTGAATATCTTTTTCCATCCCTTTATTGTCAGTGTGTATGCGTCCTTATAGATGAAGTTGAAACTGACCCAATAGTCTCATAGATAGTTCTTTTTTGATAAACATAAAAATTGATCCTTCTGGTCTTAAAGCTTGAAACTTGTATTTATTTTTGTCTGAGTTCCTTCCTCAGGAAATGACCTTCAGGCCTCTCACAAAAAGTATTAAAGAACTGAAACTCACCAGATCACTACATCCAGACAATAAGATGCCAGATGCTTCATTTGTCATGATTGCTTCCTTGCCCCTCTCTAATTCTTGCTTTCTTACACATTGTTACATTTCTTCCTTGCTATATAAACCCCTAGTTTCAGTCAGTCAGAGAGATGGATTTGAGACTGAGCTCTCATCTCCTTGGCTGCAGCACCCAATTAAAATCTTCTTCCTTGGCAATACTCATGGTCTCAGTGATTGACTTTCTGTGTGGCAAGCAGCAGGACCTAGACAGAAGCCCTGGTGTTTCAGTAACAAAGTGTGTTTCTTGTAGGCACCAGATTGTTGGGTCTTGTTTTTTAAATCCGTTCACCTACTCTCTGTCTTTTGAGTAGAGAGTTTAGTCCATTTACATTTAGTGTTACTATCCGTAAGTAAGGACTTACTCTTGCCATTTTTTGATTTGTTTTGGGTTGCTTTCTGGTCTTCTTTTCCTTCCTTCTTTTCTTTCTGTCTTCCTTTTGGCAAACGTGATTTCCTCAGGTGGTATGTTTTAATTTTATGTGTTTTCTTTTTTGTGTCTTTGTTATATATTTTTTGATTTTTGGTTACCATGAGGCTGGCAAATAATCCCTTACAGCCCATTATTTTAAGCTGATGATAACTTAAAACAGATTAATTTCATAAATAATAAACTAATAAGCAAAGAGAAAACTAATAAAAATGCTACACGTTAGCTTTATCCCCCTACTTTTAAACTTTTTGTTGTTTCTATTCATAGCTTATTAACTGTCTGTTTTGCAAAGTTGTTGTAGTTATTATTTCTGATAGATTATCTCTTAATCTTTCTACTCAAGATATGAATAGTTTACACACCACAATTATAGTGTTATAATATTGTGTTTGTGTACTATTTCCAGTGCGTTTTGTACATTCAGATGATTTATTATTGCTCATTAATGTTCCCCTTTCAGATTGAAGAACTTCCTTTGCACTTCTTGCAGGACAGGTCTGGTGTTGATGAAATCCCTCAGCTATTGTTTGTCTGAGAAAGTCTTTATTTCTCTTTCATGTTTGAAGGATATTTTTGCTAGATATACTATTTTAGGATAAAAGTTATTTTCTTTCAGCATTTTACATATGTCATGCCACTCTCTCCTGGCCTCTAAGGTTTCCACTGAAAAGTCTGCTGCTGGAGATATTGGAGCTCCATTGTTTGTTGTTTCTTTTCTCTTCCTGCTTTTAGAGTCCTTTCAAAAATCTTTATCCTTTGGGAGTTTGATTATTAAATGTTTTGAGGTGGTCTTATTTGGGTTAAACCTGCTTGGTGTTTAATCGTCTTCTTGTACTTGAATATTGATTTATTACTCTAGGTTTGGGAAGTTCTTTTTAAAAATAATTTTATATTACAATTGTTTTATCTTCTAGCTGAATTGACCCCTTTTTCAGCAGTCATTGATCTGGGAAAAAAGAGAGGTCAAGGTCCCATAACTGGCAAACTCAAGTTGGTTGGAGATGTGGAATTTTAAGGAGTCAGGAAAAAAGCCAGTTACATCATTCCAGTTCCTGGGGGTGTTGGTCCCATGACAGAGGGAATGTTAATGGAAAATACCATTATTGCTGCAAAAAAGTGCTGAGGCTTGATAAGTGGGAAGTGCTGAAGTCTAAAGAGCTTGAAATAGCCACACATTAGCTGTTATGTCTTCCGTGTCATGAGCAGCACCCCAGCCCATCTGAAGAAGCAAGTTAGGCCAGAAGAAATGATATATTTTAAAAATTTATTCTAGTGAAATGGTTTAAAATGGTGCTTTGCATTTATTGAAGGCTTAATGGGCAGGTGTTTGTGTAGATAGTAGCACCTCACCAGGGAGCACTCCAGTATCATGCAGGGTCATGTAATCTAGCCAAGCACAGCTATTAACCTAGTGATTAACATGGGAGATGCTCTCACACTGAGAATGGATGCTGAACTTTCTCAAGCTACCTCAGGTAAAAATTTGCCTTTTCTAGGATTGCATTTCCCAAGCGCTATTCCAATAAGAGTTGATACTCATTTTAGGTTCAAAATCTTTTGGGTTCAACTGATCAAACCAAAGAAAAACCATTGGTAGAGAAAATCAGGGAAAAGGTGAAAAGGAAAAGATGGTGGTAACTGAGTAGAAAAAAATTACTCTAATAGTTTTTCTAAGGTGCTTTTTGTGGCTTAGTCAGTCACATGGGAAAATGTTTAGGATTGTTCCTTGCTATTAGTCCTCATTTTATGTATGTTAGCCCCCAGTGAGGTCTCCCCATTTTAGTTATTTAGGATTGAAAGCCTTGTTTTATAAATTATTCATGTGTATTGTCATATTTGGCTTTTGCTATATACTTTAACCTCATTTTTAATTTTTTTATATTGTTAGAGGATATCTGTATAGTTTATTTGGTATATCTTAAAACCTATTTTTGAAAAACAAAACAAAAAAACCCCAAAACTGGCCCGGCATGGTGGCTCATGCCTGTAATACCAGCACTTTGGGAGGCTGAGGTGGGCAGATCACTTGAAGCCAGGAATTGGAGACTAGCCTGACCAACATGGCGAATCCCCGTTTCTACTTAAAAATAAAAAAAATTAGCCTGGCGTTGTTGCCTGTTCCTGTAATCCCAGCTACTCGGGAGGCTGAGGTATGAGAATCGTTTGAACCCAAGAGGCAGAGGTTGTAGTGAGCTGAGATCACGCTACTGCACTCCCGCCTGGGTGACAGGGCGAGACTCTGTTTGAAAATAAACAAATAAGTGAAAACAAAACAAAAAAACAACCCCCCCAAAACAATATTCCTTTCATATCCTTTTAGCCTATACTATCTATAGTAATATTCCTTCTTTCATTCTTAATCTTGGTAATTTCAGTTTTTTCCTCTTTTTTCTTGATCAGTCTAAGTAATAATTTTTCAATTTTATTGATCTTTTTGAAGAACCAGCTTTCGAATGACTTAATTTCTTCTATTATTACCTATTATTTTATTCCTTTCAGTCTTTATGTTTATTATTTCCTTTCTTTTACTTACTTTGGTTTAATTCACCACCCTTTTCCTGGTCTCTTAATGTAAAAGCTAAGATAATTAGTTTAAAACATTTTGACAGTAACAATATAAGCACCTAGAATTATCCATTTGCTCTAAGCATTATTTTAGCTATATCCTACAAATTTCAGTATGTTGTATTTTCATTGTTAGTAAGAAATATTTTCTAATTTCATGATTCCTTATTTGACTTACACAATATTTAGGAGGGCATTTATTAACTTAAAATTTTTAGAGATTTTATAGATTCTTTCAAAACTTATTTTTAGTTCTATTGTACTCAGGCTCATAGAATATATTCTGCATGATTTTAATATTTTGAAGTTTGCTGAGACTTATTTTATGGCTCAGCTTGTAGTCTATCTTGGTGATATTATGCTTATGTTTCAAAATAATGTGTATTCTGTGATTGTTCCACACAATGTTCTATAAGATAATTTGCTTGATAGTTTTGTTCAAATCTTATATACATCTATCAGTGTTTTGTCAGCTTGTTCTGTCAATTATTGAGGAAATTGTGTTAAAATCTCCAACTATAATTGTGGGTATGTCAATTTCTCCCTTTAGTTCTGTCAATTTTTGAGTCATGTATTTTGAAGTTCTGTCATTAGATATATACATATACATTTAAGATTTTTTTTTGATGAATAGTTCTTATAACATTATGTAAATCTCCATTTATCCCTGATAATAGTCTCTGTTCTGATGTTTACTTTGTATAATATTAATATAGCCATTCCAACTTTCTTTTGATTAATGTTTGCATGACATGCCTTTTTTAATCCTTTTATTTCTAACCTAGCTATATCTTTATATTAAGTAGGTTTCTTATAGATAGCCTGTAATTGAATCTCGCATTTTTATCCAGTCTGACATCCTCTGCTTGTTAATTGGGATGTTTACATTATTTACACTTAGTGTAATTATTGGTATGCTTTGGTTTAAGTCTACCATCTTTTAACTTATTTTCTATTTGTCCAAGCCTTTTTTGATTCATTTCATTAGCATTTTGTAATTTTTAGCATACAAGTCCTGCATATGTTATGTTAGATTTACACTTAAGTATTTTATTTTATTTTAGAATAATTGCAAGTGGCATTGTGTTTGAAATTTCGGTTTTCACATATATATTTTTAGGATATAAAAATATCTTTTATTTTGGGTATTGATCTTGTATTATGCTACCTTGCTGAACTAACTTATTAGATATGAGTTTTTTGGTAGATTATTTGAAATTTTCTTCATAAATGATTATGTCATTTGAAATAGGAACATTTTTATTTCTTCTTTCTCATATGTATGTCTTTTCTTTTTTATTCTCGTCTTATTTTAGCGGTTAGATCTACCAGTACTATGTTGAATATTAGTAGTAAGAGCAGACATTTTTATCTTATTCCCTATCTTAGAGAGAAAGCATTTAGTTATTCTCTATTAAGAATCATGTTAACTTTAGGTTTCATGTAAATGTTCTTTATCAAGTTAAGGAAGTATTCCTCTACTACTACTTTTATGAGAATCTTTTTTATAATGAATGAATGTTAAAATTTGTCAAATAATTTTTCTGTGTTGATTGATATCATCATGTGATTTTTCTTCTATAGCTTGTTAATCTGGTGGATTATACAGCCTTGCATTTCTAGAATAAATCTTGCTTGTTTGTGCTGTATAATTCTTTTTATATATTGCTGAATTCTTTTGATAATATTTTGTTAAGGACTTGTATGTCTATATTCATGGAGGATATTGATCTCTAACTTTTTTTTTACTGTCTTTGCTTGGTATACCGGCTTCATAAAATGAGTTGGAAAGTGTTCCTTTTCTATTTTCTGCAAGAGATTGTGTAATTGGTGTTAATTCTTTAATCTTTTGATAGAATTCTCTAGAGAAACAATCTAGGCCTGGAGATTACTTTTTCAGGAGTTTTAAGATTATTAATACAATTTTCTTAGTAGTTATAGGCCTATTTAAACTGTTTGGGTGAATTGTAATAGTTCAAGCTTTTTGAGGTATTGATCAATTTCATTTAAGTTGTTATATTTACATGTACAGAATTGTCCTTAGTATTCTCTTATCTCTTTCATATTTGCAGGCCTGTAATGATATTCCCTGATTCATTACTGATATCAATAATTTGATAACATTTTACTGATATTACTGATATCAATAATTTGATAACAAAATAACATAATCTTTTATTTTTCTATGTCAGTTATAAGGTTTGTCAATTTTATTGATCTTTTAAAAAAAACAACCTTTCATTGATTTTCTCTATAAAAATTTAAAGTATTTAAAGATTTCTCCTGAGTTGCTTCTTTGGCATATTAATTATTTAGAAGTGTGTTGTTTAGTTTCTGTTTAGAGATTTTCCTGTTATACTTCTGTTGTTGATTTCTAGTTGGGTTCCATTGTGGTCAGAGGACATACTTTGTGTTAATTTAGTTCTTTTGAGTTTTCTGAGGTCTATTTTATGGTCCAAGATAAGGTTTATCATGGGGCCTTGAAAAGAATGATTATTCTGCTGTTGTTGTTTGAAGTGTTTTATAAATATTGATTAGATCTTGTTGGTTGATGGTATTTTTGGTTTCCTTTATACTCCTGTTGATTTTCTGTCATTTTGTTCTGTCAGTTTTTGAGTGGGATATGGAAGTCTCCAGTTCTAGTTGTGGATTTGCCAGTTTCTCTTTCCAGTTCTGTTAAATTTTGTTTCATGTATTTTGCAGGTGCTATTTTGTTTATGAACATTTAGAATTGCTATGTCTTCTTGGTGGAGTGAGCTTTTTATCATTATGTAATGTCATTCTCTTTCTGTGGTAATTTTCTTTACTCTGAAGTCCATTTTATCTGATATTAATATAGACACTCCTACTGCCTTTGATTAATCTTTTCATGGCATATCTTTTTCTACTCTTTTACTTTCAACCTACCTAGTTACATTTACAGTTTTTTGCAGACAGCATATAGTTGGGTCATGTTTTCTTTTTTTTTTTCCTTTTCTTTTTTTTTTGAGATGGAGTCTCACTCTGTCACCCAGGCTGGAGTGCAGTGGTATGATCTTGGCTCACTGCAACCTCCGCCTCCCAGGTTCAAGCGTTTCTTCTGCCTCAGCCTTCCGAGTAGCTGGGATTACAGGTGCCTGTCACCACGCCTGGCTAATTTTTGTATTTTTAGTAAAGATGGGGTTTCACCATATTGGCCAGGCTGGTCTTGAACTCCTGACCTCAGGTGATCCGCCCACCTCGACCTCCCAAAATGCTGGGATTACAGGCTTGAGCCACTGTGTCTGGCCGGGTCATGTTTTCTTAATCCACTCTTCCAATCTTTGTCTTTCATTCGTATGTAGACCTTTATTTATTTATTTATTTATTTATTATATTATAGAGATGAGGTCTTGCTATGTTGCCCAGACTGGTCTCAAAGTCTTGAGCTCAAGTGATCCTCCTGCCTCGGCCTCCCAAAGTGCTGGGATTATAGGTGTGAGCCACGGCTCCGGGTTGGTATGTAGACCTTTTAAAATTCAATGTAATTATTGATATGTTAATCCTTAAGTATGCCATTTTATTTTTTGGTTTTCATTTGTTTTCACTGTTTATGTTTTTCTGTTTATTTCTCTCAGCTCCTGTGGGTTACTTGGGGACATTTTAAAGGGAATTCATCATAATTTACTTTTAGTGTTTTTGGATTTACCTCTTTGTAGAGCTCTTTTAGTAGTTGCTCTAGATATTATATGATATATACACAACTTATCCCATCTGTTGGTGTTACCAGTTTCCAGTTCAAGTGCAGTATAGAAACCTTACTTCCTTTATATAATTTTACCCTCTTTCCATTTATAATAAAATTATCTTAAATATTTCCTCTACATCCACTGAGAACCACATCAGACTGTTATAATTTTGCTTTAACTATCAAACATAATTTAGAAAACAAGAGGAAAATGAAAGCATATTTCATTGATTCATATTTTCGCTCTTTCTGTTTTTTTCCTTTTTTCCTGATGGTCTAAGATTTCTCCTTATCATTTCTGTCTAGAGAACTTTCTTTAGCTATTCTTTTAGTGTAGATCTTCAGGCAAATTCCCGTAGTTTCCCTTCACCTAAGACTGTATTGAATCCTTCATTAGTGAAGGATATTTTCTTTGCATGTAGAATTCTGGGTTGACAGTTCTTTTCTGTGAGCACTTGAAAAATGTTGTGCCAGGATTTTCTGGTCTCCATGGTTTCTGCTGAAAAACCTAGTCATTCAATTTTTTTTTCTCCTGATAGGTATGGTGTCATTTCTCTTTCACAGCTGCAAGATTTTTTGTTTGTCTTTAATTTTCAGAAATTTAACTGTGATATGTCTGGTGTGATTTTTTTGACTTATTATATTTGTGGTTTGCTCAACTCTTTGAATCTTTTTCTCTATCTTTTGCCAAAATGGGACATTTTTAGCCATTATTTTAAAAAATACTTTTTCAGCCCCGTCTTCTTTCTCCCTTATGAGACTCCACTGACATGGATGTTAGATCTTCTGTTACATCTCACAAGTCCCCAATACTCTGTTGATTTTCTTCTGTTTATTTTATTTCTGTCATTAGATTAGGTAATTTCCATTTTTCTATCTTTAAGTTCACCGATCTTTTCCTCTGTTTTCCGTGCTGCTCTTGAGTCCATACACTGAGCTCTTTAATTTCAGTTATTGTATTTTTTTCCATTGTAAAATGTCAACTTGGTTCTTCTTTATGTCTTCTATTTCTTTGACAAGACTTTCTATTATTTTATTTGTTTCAAGTGTGCTCATAATTCTTCACTGAGATGTTTTTGCTATGGGCTTCAAAAATCCTTTTCGTCTGCAGATTTTTTTTTTTCTCATTTAAGTTAAATTTTCCTGGTCTTTGATATGATGACTGACTTTTTATTACAACCTGGACATTTTGGGTATTATATTATGAGACTCTGGATCTTCTTTGAATCTTCTGTTGTAGCAGTCTTCCTCTGACGTTGCTCCAGGGAGAGAAGAGGAGTGCTGGATGATTGCTGCCATGCAGTGGTAGAAGGAAAGGAAAGCAAATTTGGCCTTTTCTGGCAGGGGAGGAGATAGAGTCACTTTTTTTTTTTTTTTTTTTTTTTTTTTTTTTTTTTTTTGGGTAGTGCTTGGTAGAAATATAGTGGCTACAGTTAGTAAAATTTAGAACATATTCTGCTTCTCAGACTCCTACACGAATAATAGTTCACTTGCTCTGTGAAGAGCAAACATCGTTTTTCCTCTCATTCTGCAGCCTGTTGTCACCACTCCACACCTGGCTGCTGAAGGCATTTAGTTTTCCCAAGGTTTCTTTAACTGTCCTCCTTGGATTTCACAATGCATTGGTTATAAAACCCCACCATTCTCCAGGCAGGAGCTTGCAATAAGATACGTTTATACCATTTTTTTTTAAATAAACTTTTTATTTTGGTAAAATTTTATATTTATAGAAAAGTGTAAAGATAGTACAGAGAGTTCTTATATACTGTCACCCAGTTTTACCCATTGTCTAAAAGTTTTCTTCTTGCTTGGCTGTTCCTTTTCTGGTCCTTCTTTTGGAGAATGAACTTTGAGCATAAGTGGTATGTGCTACTTCCAGGTCTTGCACAAAAAACCTTTAATGTGCTCTTAATCTCCATCTAGCTATTGGATGGAGAGGTCTCTGGGGACCTAGGGGAGGGCAGAGACATGGGATGAAAGTATTTTGGGTCCCTGAATGGACGAGTGGGATAGAATATTCTTAGCCACACCCACCACTGACTTGCATTGAATGGTGATATGAGTGAGAAACATTTCAATATTTTATTGTGTTAAGCCACTGATATTTTGGAACTAATATTACTTAAGTAACACATCAATTCTCCTTGGGTAAGTTACTTAATCTTTGGAAGCTTGGTTTTACAATTTGAAAAATGAGGATAATTATACCTACCTTACACATTTATAGAGAGAATTAAATGGGACAGCATTTGCCAAAGTGCTTGCACGTTTCCTGACAGCTAAGAGATACTCAATAAACATTTGTTCAGTCTGTTGTTTGCTGAACATGTTTATATGCTGATGGATTTGTTATCTACATATTGAACTCTGAAGTATTTACTCGTGTTTGCGTCTTTGAATGTTTAGTCCATCCCTTTTAAATTTATTCTTCAGCCATCAAGCTGATAAAATAAAATGCGAACCTAATATATATTGACCAAAGTATAATGCATTTGTCAGTCCAGTTCACATCATTCTTTGGTAAACATTCATAGTAGGCTTGAGAACTTGAATTGAAAAACTGTTTTTAATAACCTCCATACCACATGTATTACAAGCTATGCCCAGGCCTTCCTTGGAATTTTTGGAAACACAACTCTATGTTTCTATAGAAAGATGAGGAGAAAAAGGGCAAGTTATACAAGTAATTTTCCCTATCTACATAAAGCTTTTGTAGAAAGCAGATACATTTCTCTTTACCCCTTAAATCAGTTGCATTCATTCACAAAGTCATTTTGAAGGGATTATTGTTTAGAAGGCAAATCCAGAAAAAGGTGTTAAAGGCAAGCGGGTGGTTGAGATTTTTCTAATGAGACTAAGGGTTGTAAGTGGGATGGGTAGAGGGGGACAGTTTGGGTAGGAACTGAAACCTTTGGAATTGAAAGTAGAGGATGGCCTGAGTGGGAAAAGGAAGTAATTTAGAGGGCAGGGTGGCAGAAAGGTGATGTAAGTGATTGGCAAAATGGTTTCACCACTTTTGAGATGATAATATAAAAGTCAGATGTAATATGCTGCACAACTTACAAGGAAAATTTAGAGAAATTTCTCCAATTTGAAGAGTTTGTATAGAACATATGTTTGCAACTGGAGTCTATTCTACTATTACACATAATCATTATTGGACAGCCGCTACACATTTGTGTTTCTGTGAAATCTGGTTTACTTGTTGGTTTGAGCTTTTACCTTCCTTAATTTTTTGTTTAGAACATATTCTGCTTCTGAGACCACTACACAAATAAGACTTAGTTTGTTCTTCACTGAACAAACATCACTTTTCCTTTTATTCTACAGCCTGTTGTCACCACTCCACCCCTGGCTGCTGAAAGTATCTAGTTTTCTTAAGTCTTCTGTCTTCCTTGGATTTGGCAATGCATTCACTATAAACCTCTACCATGCTCCAGGGAAGAGCATGCAATAAGATACATTTGCACCATCTATTTTAAGAAATAAACTTTTTATTTTGGTAGAATTTTATATTTATAGAAGAGCTGTAAAGATAGTACAGAGAGTTCATATATACCCCTCATTCAGTTTTACCCATTGTTAACTTCTTATATTACCATGGTACATTTATCAAAATTAAGAAAAAGACATTGGCTCGTTACTATTAACTAAACTTCAGACTTTATTTGGATTTAATAGTTTTTGCATTAATGTCTCCTTTCTGTTCCAATTCAGGACACCACATTGTATTTAATTTTTCTTATCTCCCCAGTCTCTTCTGGTCTGTGACTTTCTAATCTTTGCTTGTTTCTCATGACTGACTGTCTTAAGGAATACTGGCCAGGTATTCTGTAGAAACAAATGTCCCCCCGATCTCAGTTTATCTGATGTTTTCCCTCATGTTTAGACTGGGGTTATAAGTTTTGGTGAAGAGTATCTCAGAAGTCAAGCCCTTCTCATTAGATCATATTAGAGAACATGATATTCACCTGACATTACTGGTGGTGTTAACTGTCATCATTTGGTTAAGGTAGCATTTGCCCTGATTCTCCACTATAAAGTTACTATTTTTCCCTTTCCCTGCTCTATTTTTTAAGAAGTGAATCACTAAGTCTAGTCTACCTCCAAAACTGAGGAATTAAGCTCTGCCTTTTGGAGAGGGAGAATATGAACATACATTATATGGAATTCTGAAAGGAAGATTTATCTCTTCTCCCCTACTTTATTTGTTCAGTCATTTATTTATATTGATATTTACTGTGCATATATTTATGATTCAGTTCCAAGGGGGCAGTAGCCTTTAGTTCTGGGGAAATTATTTTATAAATACACTATTGATGCCTATTTATGTTTATTTATATAAGTATGAACTCATGGCTATTTAGTTTATTCTTTGGGTTATAATCCAATACTAGGTTATTTATTTTATTGCTCAAGTTGTTCCAGTTTTGGTCACTGGGAACTCTTTCAGTTAGTTCCTGCTGAACCATTTCTTTTATTAGACTGTTTTCGTTTGTCCTGTATAGACTGGCAACAACACCTCTTTGAAAGGTGATGGGGAAAAATGATCTGTCTTGTGAAATACAGATAAGGTTTTAGTCAATACAGAGTCTCTATTGAAGGCAAATACATCATTTTTATATGAAGGACACCTGTAGGGTGTTATTTACTTTTCAGCTGAGAATAATAAAAATGGACTTTATGAAATGCCTATCATTTAAGCTAGCTGGTGCTTGAGGTTGTATTAGCATATTTTAAAAAAATGAAATGACTTTCTTTTGACCCAGCTTAATAACACCACTGAAGTAGGAAACTCCTCAGAGAAGAACTGGGCTCCCTCCTGTGCTGTGCACACATTTGCCTTTTGAATCTTTTGTAGTGCAACATGCTTTTGTGGCAGACCCAAGGGAATACACATGGAAGCTGCCTGCAGGGCTGAGGTTTCCTACTAGGCTTCCACTTAGTGCCATCTATCTAAGCTTCCACCTAGTGCATTGCTATCTCAGACCACTTGATACTGTTCCAGCCACCTCAAAGGGCATGTTCAAGAAGGAGATTTGTAGGTATCTTTTTTTTTTTTTGGCTCAACTTACTGTAGGTTGAAAAGCAAGAGATAGTATGTTGTATAAAAATGGAGGAGTGAAGAACAGAATCCTCCTGCAAATGTGTCTTAGATACATTAATGATTGGTTGTGTGACTCTGAAAAAGACACTCCTTGCTTCAGGTCTCTGTTTCCCTATCTGTAAAATTAGCACCTCATTATTTCTGACCATCTTTTGGGGCTAACATCCTATGGTTTTTATGCTACAGTCAGTGTTATGGTAATTGTTATTACAGTTTGTAACTTCCAGAAATTAATGGCAAATAGGTTAGGAAGGAACTGGTTAGAAACTACTGCTTTTTCAACCAGGACCAATAATGTATCCTCAGGTGACAATGTTGTCTATTATTTTCCCCTGGATATTTAACTGAATTTTACAAAGTCACAGGAATCCTCCAATACCAGTTATTTGATTCCTAAGGCACTCTTTTCTTCCAACAACCACCTATGTCTGCAAAGTATAAATAGCTCATCATTTTTTTCTCATGATTTTGTGATAGCTTCTTAAGTTGGTGCAGAAAACATCTTCCAAGACCACTTCTCATCAGGGCATAAGACACTGCACACTTTCATTCAATATGTTCAAGGTAGAATTTGGTGATTTGGGGACCGGTACTCAGGAAGACAGGCAAAAAGGAGAGCTGCTTGGGGAGAGAAGATCTGGGGCTGGCTTCAGGGAGAAGGACATCTGGGAGGCAGTGTGGTGTCGGGGTAGGGACAGTAACCTGGAGGATCCCTTAGAACAGATGGCTGCCTTGGGTAAGGGGTATGTGCATGTATTTATCATTCAGTTCCAAGAAAGAAGTAGCCTCTAGTTTGGGGGAAATTATATTTAAAAACATGTTGTTAATGCCCAATAAAAATGTCAGTGATTCATCACACTTATATGGCACTATTATTTCCCAAATTTACTTTCACTTTAATTTCCTGGCTTAACATTAATTCCTGCTTTTAACTTTGAACACGTAGTCTTTCTATCAAACATACACACTTACACCTCAACTTGGCTCTTATGTTGATATTTAGTCATCTTTCTCTTTTCTTGGCTTATTTTCTACTCTTTGGTGAAAAACAGGAGAAAATAGTTTTTCACCAAACAGGAGAAGAAGTGGTGTGTGGTTTCTCACATTTATGCATGTTTTGGGACTTCCTTCATTTCAGGTTATCATTTCAAGGATGCTTGTATAGACAGCATCCTTGGAGGATAGATATAGAGAAAGGGAGTCATGCTTACTGTTTATTATGATAAAGATAATACTCCGCTTTGGAATAAGGAGTAGGCATGCTTTCTGCCTACTATAAATGATTTAGGTTTTCGAAGGTAAGTTTGCAAACTGTAATGCAACCCACTGCATGCACAAGAGTCATCCGGCCCTCTGCATCCATCATTCTGTGGGAATTCGGGCTTGGGAAGTTGCTGTAAGAAAATGTTTATACCCTGTCTACTGCTATTACTGTGAGTAATAAAGTCCTTTCACTGTGATCCAGGAGTCTTCTGTGTTCTGCTGGCTTTCATGAAATTGGCATGCTAATTTGTTAGCTTACAAATAGGGTAAAATCTCAGATTTTCAGAGTTAGTTCTTTGCAGTGTACTTCCCGTGGTAAACTCATAGTGGGCTGCATAGAACCACTAGTTTCAGGGCATGGTCTTCTTTTGATCCATACCTACATCAAGTTTGATGTGGTACCAAAGAAGGGTCTGATAACTTAGATTCTGAAAGAATGAGATTCAAGTATACATTTGGTCACTCTCTAGCTTTGTAATGTTGGCAAGTCAATATTTCTGTGTCTCTTTACCTTCTCTTTTTAATGGAGATGACCTACTTGACAAAGTTATTGTGAAGATCAAATTAGATAATATGGATACCTGTGCTATTCAATATAGCAGCCATATATAGTGCTATGGTTTAACTATGTCCTCTCCGAAAGTCAGGTGTTGCCAATGTGTTAGTACTAAAAGGTGGAGCCTTTACGAGGTGATAGGGCCGTGAAGGCTCCTCCTTCATGAATGAGATTAAGACCCTTATAAAAGGTTTCACACATTTGGTGAGCTTGCCTCTCTGCCTTCTGCCATGTGAGGACACTGTATTCTTACCCTGTGGAGGATGTAGCTCTCACCAGACAACCAAACCTGCTAATGTCTTGATTTTGGAATTCTCAGGCTCCAGAACTATGAGAAAATAAATTTCTGTTCTTTATAAATTACCCATCTTGCTATTTTGTTGTAGCAGCACAAAATGACTAAGACACATGGCCAGTTAAACTTAATTATAGTAAAAATCAGTTCCTCAGTTATACTAGTGCTAATTTTCAAATGCTCAATAGGCACATGTGATTAGTGGCTGCCATATTGGATTGAACATATATATATATATATATATATATATATGTTTCTATTATTGCTCAAAATTCTGTTGGGTAGTGCTGATAAAGCTCCTTGTACATTACGGAGCATTAGAGAAATATAAGTTAGTTTTCTTTTTCCTTTGCTATTGAAGGGAGGTTGGATGAGATCAGCTTATCTGCCTCACTGCTAACTTGTGGCAAGTTTTAAGACTTGTGTGCCTTGGAGAGCCCTAGCTTTTTATATACAGTATAGTAAAAAACCTAAGAAAGCTTTAGCAACAGATGCAAGACTGGGA
Organism: Pan troglodytes; assembly: GCF_028858775.2. Lineage (NCBI taxonomy): Eukaryota > Metazoa > Chordata > Mammalia > Primates > Hominidae > Pan > Pan troglodytes. The sequence goes on along the minus strand of NC_072403.2, from coordinate 98,979,637 downwards.
ATGACAACTAAGCCTTATCTCATCTCATGTTTCAGTGATTATGCTGACACTGTGTTGGGCTAAGATTGCACATGGGCTCAGCATGAGAATTGCTGTGAATTGATAATTGGTATTTGCCATGGCTGTGGAAAGGGGTTGGGGAGCATGCATTCTATATATTTGCCATATTTGTTCTATATGTGTTTATTTACTTTGTATTTGGTTGTCTTGCCTCAACAGTAAATGTGTTTTGCTTTCCCTTTGTATAAACATATTTTCTGACTTCCAAGTTTCCAATATTTACTTTGTCAATTTTTGCCTCCTTTTCTTTTTCCTTCCTCAATAGTATGGTTATGAAAGAGGCCAAGGGGACTTTGCTATGTTTCTTCTTACCCCCCGTGAACTTTCTTAGTTGCTAAGCTCTCATTAACTACAATCCCTTCTAGAATACGGTTAATCAAATTTCACTATTTCTTAACAAAGTGTTGAAAGGGTCTATGGGGATTAGTAGCACTAAGCAGAATTTGATAGGGTACTAATATCTCTGTAAATATTATAGGATTATATTTATTTTTCTTAACTGCTACAAGTGAGGTACTTCAGATATAATGGGAAATGCGAATAGTCTCACCTCATATAAACTTCAACTCATGGGTGCTTACTGATGGAGTGCTGGGCTGAGTATTTGGAGGTGGTGTTCAGATTCAGCAGAAGAAAGTTACAACTGATTAGTGCTCACTCACTAGCAACTAGCCTACATTGATATCTGAATGTCAGAACTAAGATATTTTATTTTCCTAGAATTTAAAAAGACTGCCTTCAAATGTCTTGAAAACTGTCATCTTCGTGAAATCTAATTTCAATCTTAGCTCTGCCTAGAGAAAAACAAATTCTTTCAAACACCATGAGTATGAATTCAAGCTCTTACAAAAACACTGATAGAATTGTGACCCTATATAATACTTTAAAAATGTTTCTAAGAAGCACAGCAAGGTAGTGATATAAACTTTTCTCCTGTGAAAAAAAGCATATATAGTAAATAACAGTCCTCCAGATATTGGAAATAGTAAACATTACCAGAATTTGTTCTGTAAAATGTGAAGAATGCCATCATAAATTTTGAACTAATAGTTTTGCCAATTCTCCAGATGTTTAGGACTGACAGAATAGATAATGACAGTTTTCTGAGGTGAAGAGTCTGTGGAGAAAAATATCTCATATTTACTACACAAAGTAAGAGGGGATGACAGAGGGAGAAATGTATAGAAATAAATGAATTCCAGTAAATTTAATCTGTGATAAAAGTCAGAAGCATTCAAATATGAGACAGATAAGAGCACTGCATGCCTCCCATCTTGACCTGACAACATAGGGTTTCCAGAGTCAAGATATGCTTTAAAATTTTCACCTTGTTGCAATGTATCCTGCAGCATTTAAAAGAAGCAAGTTGATGCGCACATTGAATTTTATTCAGTTCTCCAAACCTGGGTAGATACTGGTAATTGGGGCTAAAGGATGGCCATGGTCCTTGCCCTTGAGGTGCTCACATTCAACAGGGAAGGCAGATCTGAGTGAAGCTGGGCTGTTAAGAGGACCCATCACCCAGTTAATTTATCTTTCACAGCCATAATGGTTGTCCTGATGCTGTCTCTGCTGACTAGCGCTATCCTAGTTCCTTTGATTTGGAACACCTTCCCTCATATCTTCTGCTTATCTGAGCCTTGCTTTTTTTTCTAAGGCACTCAAATTCCATCCCATTTGTGAGGTCTTTTGGGACATTCCTTACACTTAATTAAATATCTGGACCAAGTTGATACCTTAAAGGGCTAGGATATTATAAAAATATTTTGATGTTCCCTATACACATAATTAAAAAATGTTAATCATAAGTATAAAGAAATCCTACAAAGTTCTTACCTTTATTTTGATGAACATTTTAATGCTATTTAAGGACACATCAGGGATCAAATTGTTTCAAAAACTTTCTTTTTTTTTCTGTCTCTAGTTTTGGCGCTCCTACATTGGAATCCTAAAAATATACTTGATTTGCTTTGAGGTAACCCAGCACTGCTCAGGCCTGTCTCCTATATGGGATTGAGAGCACCATCTTCATTTCCTTAGTTTACGGCCCAGCAAGTGCCAGCCGGTAGATGTTTAGTAAGCATTTGCTGAATGACAGCGTGAATACATTATAGTTCTTTATTGTCACTTGGCCTATGCTGTCTTTGATTATTACCACAGCATCCAGAATAAAATAGGTGTTGATAAATTCTTGCTCGATGGTGTTTGTGGTTGTGATGAATAGTTGTACACCAAAACTTGTGCTCCCTGTCCCATAGTTTAGGTTTAAGTATATTTTCTACACACTCCCCCTCCCACCACCTTGCATCTTAGTTTGATTTTATGATTATTTCACATCAATGAAATGTGAGCAAAAGTGATGTGTGTTACCTCTGGGCCACAGTTTTTAAGAAACAGGATGTTTCTCCATGCTTTCTTCTTCCACCGGCAAAATGCAGAAGATTATGAGACCCTGAATGGTGGGACCACAAGAGGCAAGGAGTCTGTGTCCCAAATCACCATGTAGAGAAAAGCTACCTCCCAATTAGGAGTTCCAGAGTTGGGCCATTATCTGAGTAAGAAATAACCTTCTGCTCTGTCAAGCCTCTGACATTTCAGGGTTTATTTGTTACAGTACTTAGGGTTATTCTAACTGATAAATTCTTGTAATTAAGTTCTTAAAATCAGCATCCCTGTTTTTTCTTGTTGGTGGCTCTCTCTTGCTGCTGGTTAGAGTACAGTATTAAAACCCAAGTCATGGGTAAATTCCTTACACAGGCCAGAAAGAGTTGCTCTAAGCACTGAAGCTCAAATGGCTGTGCTTTGGTTTTTAAGAGAGGTCAATTGAAAGAATGTGGATTGATCAGTTTAAATCTATGTATTCATTTTGTGGAAAACATCCACATGAGAGTAGAATTATATGACCTTTCACCCAAGAAGACAGTATTATATTTTACACACAGGTAAAATATAATGAAATATATGAAATATAATGAAACCACTGCTGCTTTTGTTTCTTAAGTCTGAAGATGGTGGCCTTTTGAGTTCTAAATAAATATGCCTAGTTGTAGAATGTATTTGGGAAATGAGGTTTGAACTCAAAAGTGAAAGCCATCAAACCAAAGGCCACAGCAAGTAGGATGCAGTTTGGAAAACTTTTCTAGAGTACCTCCAAAAATAAATGTAAATATAGGTTAACATAAATTTGAATTTAATCAGGGGGATTGATCACAAAGAGTATTAGTTAAGTGAAAGTCAAATAATTCTAGGAGTATATATATTTTAAAATATTATTTTTGTAATTCAGGATATGATCTTTGACTTTCTTCAGTTTTATATATTGGTTATTTTTGAAAACTAATTGTTTAGTAAAATGAATAGGTTTATTCAATCAGTTATAAATAGAAAAAAAGATCTGAATAAGTTGTACATATTTATGGGGTACATGTGATGTTTTGATACATGCATATGATGTATAATGATCAAATCTGGGTGATTGGGATATCCATCACCTTCAACATTTATAATTTCTTTGTGTTGGAAACATTCTAAATCTTCTCTTCTAGCTATTTTGAAACATACAATAAAAATTGTTAACTATAGTCACCCTATTGTGGTATCAAGCTCTAGAAGTTATTTCTACTAACTGTATTTTTGTACCCATTAACCAACCCCTCGTCATCTCCCCTTTCTCATTACTTGTCCCAGCTTCTGGGAACCACCATTTTATTCAGTATATTCACGTGACTCAATAATTTTAATTAAGAGCTTCACATTTTCCTCAGCATCTTTCAGTCACTAAAACCTCCTTTTCCTAGAACTTGAGGTATAAATGTTCTTCAAATGAATATCTTTAAATTTTGATCAGAAGATAGTGATACCATGATCAGAAGATAGTGATAGTGATATGTATGTTTCTAACTTAGCAACTCTTAAATAATCACTTTGAAGAAATGATTTCTTAGGGAAGAATTTTCTTTCTGGGATTTGCTAATTTCAGTTGAAACAATGAAGAGTTACATGTTAAGTTAGATCTGAAAAATGATTCTCTGTGTTACAAATTGTAAATGGCTCAAGTTAAGAAAGACAAAGAGAAGAATATTTGTATTAATAGCTTAAGATAATCAAACCTGGCTTATTTATAGAAAACAAGAGATAAATTTACATTATTTCTTTTATATGTTAAATATGTTTCTGAATTTGCAATGCATTCTGCCATCCTTAAGGAAGCTCCTCTTTTGCATGGCTTCAGGAGCTCTCTTTTTCTCTCACTCCCTTCTCTCCCTTTCCTCTTTCTTTAATCAGATAACATAGACTTCATGCTGGATGGTTTAGGATGTGAAAATTGCATGGTAAGTAGAATGTAATTAAATTTTATGGGCTGATAATGAATCAGTAAGATGCTATATTCCACATAGACTTGACTGGCTTTCATTCAAATTACCCAGTCTCATCTTACTATTTTTAGAACTTTCCTACTTTATAATCGTTCTTTGTTTCACTTAGTTCCCCTGGAGAGGGAGCTCAGGATCTTTTCATTTTTGCATAGTCAGATTCCAGACTGGTGTTTAGGACCTTAAAGATCTTTTGTCTGGAAGAGGAATAGGTAATTAAGCTGAAGACACAAGTCAGGCCCACCAATCTGAGCAGGTACAGTGCATACCACAGTGCCTGCCCCAGACCCCTCTTCAGGGCTGACCCATTCCTGGATTCTCACTCCTCCTCAGGCATTCTTCTGTCACTTCCTTGCAGGTGTATCGCCTGAGAGCACATCACAACCAAAATTCTGCACACAATTCTCCATCTTAGAATCTATTTCCAAGAAACCCAACCTAAGACAAAAGGAGAGTGGGTTAGGGCAGTGCCTCCCCTTAAAAAAATTCTCAAAGCCCAGTAAAGGTATAAAATTATCTAAAGCACATTTAGAAGGTGAATGTTCTCTAGAGACAGTTGAAGTAGGGAGTAGGGTGTTTAGATAATTGGGTAATTATGGTGGAAGGGAAGAGGAGGTAGATACCTACAGGAAAATATGGTCTATAATTAAGAAGAAAGACAAGAGATAGAACTTCTAGTGCCTAAAGACAGGTCACATTGATGTGTTGCTTGCCCTGCTATGGAGCTGGAGAATACTGGCAATTGAGGCCAGGCCCAGCCCACCTGGTTCTTATTCTCCAGGGAATAGTAGATATTGCTAGAGGCACATGTGGAGGGCTAAGGGTTCAGATACATCACTCAAGGGAGAAATCAAAGTTAAGTGAACAGCTTCATTTTCTGTGAAAAACCAATGGAAGTGTTTGAGAGATAGTGAATATGTCTGGCCAGAGTTGCTGGAGACACTAGGGTAACAAGGATAGAGGCATCAGCTTTAGAATCTTAGGTTGAAATCCTGACTCTTTCCCTTCCTAGGTAGTGTCTTTGGTTAATTTACTTGATTTCTTTGAGACCAGTAAATTGGAGATAATATCAAAGGACAGTTATGAGAATTAAACAATATATGTAATACACAGTGTGCAGTAGGTATTAAATACGTAGCTAATTATTTATTTGTATGATGCAAGAATGTTGTACAAATACCCATGTGACTGCTGGCATGGAATACCTTGGCCTCAGCAGTGGCTCCATAGCTCCTTCCTCCATTCCAGGACATTGAAGATGATAGTAAATAGAGTTTCTCCAGTGGAGCTGAATTACAATGTACAGATCTATTCTAGGGCATGAATTATCTTCTTCCTTTCTCACAGCTTTGTGGAGTCATTACTTGGACATGTAAATATTTACCTGCGAAATGGTAAGCATAATTTATGCAATTCATGGAAATCCTAAGGTTCATGTGAGGCTGTAACTCTTAGACCCACAGAAAGTCACTGAGGATTTGTTGTATTTTAATGTCATCTGTTGCTTTCCTTATCTAATATTTAATTTAAAGTAGAGTAGTTAGCACTCTCTATATAAGTTTAAAACAAAGCTCTTTTCAAACCAGAGCAGTCAGTAAGCAGCAAAGTGGATGTTCCCATTAGCTATGCTGATCAGGCACAGGCATGGGAACCACAGAACTTAAAGTCGGTGGATATCTGAGCCTCTGTTGCCTCAACCCATTACTCCTTTGAAGAGTAGTTGGAGGGGTGAGGGACTTGCCAAAAGACCTACAGCTGCTTAGTGAAAAGACAGATCATGACCAGTGTCTTCAGAACTCTTTCCACTGCACCAGACAACCTATGCAATCCATCCCTGAAAAGACACAGAGACATGATGAGCTAGCGGTGGCCTTCCAGGTGCATGTACACACGGACTGTCAATTGATCGGTTCAGTACATTATACACACCCACCCACACATACTCCTGGACACAGTTTAGGTTCATAACAACTCAAAAGGGAACTGTGAATCTCATAGGAATTAGTATAATTTGGAGATGGAATCAAAACAATTGTTTCCAGTTTACATAAACACTTTACTCTTTAAGAGGAATAAAGTACTGCCAAAGCTATGAAACTAGAAGAATATTTTTGCCTGAGGGGAAAAATTAGCTTTACTATCAGAAACTTAATGATTATAAAATAAGTATTTGTTTATATCCGTAAAGTTGTCAACATAGAGTATGATGACTAAAAACTAGCTTTAACTAAACGGAAAGGATTCTGAAATACACATCTTTGCCAAACATGTGTATCAGAGCTACTGTGGAACTAAATATCTCTATTTCTTATTGAGAGTCCCTCCTGTACTGTTATATGGGCCGTGTCTGAGTTGGGTGGTGCCCGTTTGCCTTGTCACGTCCCTCTTCATCCATGACCCTGTTTTGATTCTTCTCTTTTTTTCTTTTTTTTTTTTTTTGAGACAGAGTCTCACTCTGTTGCCCAGGCTGGAGTGCAGTGGCTCGATCTTGGCTCACTGCAAGCTCCACCTCCCGGGTTCACACCATTCTCCTGCCTCAGCCTCCCGAGTAGCTGGGACTACAGGCGCCTGCCACCATGCCCGGCTATTTTTTTCTATTTTTAGTAGAGACAGGGTTTCACCCTGTTAGCCAGGATGGTCTCCATCTCATGACCTCATGATCCGCCCGCCTCGGCCTCCCAAAGTGCTGGGATTACAGGGGTGAGCCACCGCGCCTGGCCGACCCTGTTTTGATACTAAAGGACTGATCTTGTCAGATAAGATAATCCAGCTTCCACCCCCTCAGCTCTTGTTTGGATTTGGTCAGTGAGAGGCTTTGGCAGGAGGTCAGATGATGGGGAGAGAGTGAGAATGGGGTATTTATTTCTGGGGCTCCTTTCCTGTGGTGCTGCAGGTGGACCGTTTCTGTAACCTTCCACCTATGATCATAGCTCCTGTCAGGTATCCTTCTACCACCATGACTCTCAATAGGCTAGCTTCGGCATAGAAGCGGTAATGGCTTCTCCTGTTGTCAATCCTAGGCTCTTTCACCATCCCTGTGGCTTCCCTTAATCCCATCTTTTACTCTTTTGTAAATAGTACTTTCATTAAAATCTCTTCAATTACCTTTTTTTTTGGATTGTGTCTTAAGTTTCCTACAAGTACTTTGATTGATCCAGGCATGCACCTAATTTGTACCCACACAGCAATATATTGTCATTACATGTCTTAAAGTCTCCAGGGACTTCTTATTTACTTGTTATGTTTCCCAACTATACTGTAATAGACTCAAATATATATACCACCACTTTGCCATATCCAAGAGGCAGTCACCTTATATCTGTCCTCTCAACCAGGCCAAAACTTAAAAAATACGTCTTACTTCATTTCTTCTCTTTTCCTCTTTCACGGTAATTTCTCTGACCATCTATAGTTACTATTTGGCCTTCAGAAATAGTTTTTGAGTCATGGACTCCTTTGTGAATCAGATGAAAATATAATTCCCCTTTTCAGAAAAGTATATACACATACATAACAAATTTGCATATGATTATGGTTTCTCCTATTGAACTGGAAGTTGATTTTGTTCAAAGAATATTTTCTTCATAGGAAAAGCCATGTAAATTTAGTGATGATTTTCAGGAAATAATCAAGATGAATCTAAACTGTGCAAAAAAATCAAAATAAAATCCTAAGAGTAAACATTAACTCTGTACAAATTAAGCCATCTGATGTTAAACTTGAAAAAGAGACTGACATAGCAATGTGAAAATTATCTTGGACACTCAATTGATTTTTACATTTTTATTTTGATGGCAGCTGGTACTAAAACCCATGACTCAAAGGTACATTGCTGTCAAAGAACATCAGAATTCTCCAAGACTCTCTTGGGTTTAATTTGTGTAGCATCATTTCCTTTTTCTTCAAATCAGTGAGGTTACCTTGCAAAGCTGGCATTACCAATTCTCTCTATGCCAGGAAGGAAAGGATTATGAGGTCATGTTTAAGCTTTAAAATTATCTGAGCAGAAGAAACCTGCATGGGAACTATTCAGTGTTTTCAGTTATTTTCAGATTTCTTTCTGCAGGGAAGCTGTGAAGGCCTAACCTGCAGAAACACTTTCACCAGCACCTCAAAGTTGGCATGCATGTCTGCTTGCAATTTCAGTTTTCAGACAGGAGGTTGGACTTGATTTGATCAATTAGGATATTTCTGGCTGCAAGTACAAAAGCCCAAGTCAATGACAAATTATACAGTAAAGAAATTTATTATCTCACATAACAGAGAGTCCAGAAGTAGAGTCAGCTTTGGTCAGGGTGGTGACTCAGTGATCCATAATGTTATCAAGACATAAATTCTTTCCATATTTCTGCTCCATTAGACAGCCTGGAATTCAGATTGGTTCTCCTATGGTTACAAGTCACCTACCAGGAGAATCTGATGTAACGTATTTTCTTAACATTGTAAAAGAGAGTTCTTCCCCTAACTATGATTGGACCAATGCAGGCCATGTAATTTCTCCTCTACCTATAACAGTAGCCAGAACAGTGTCATGTGCTGACTGGTTTCAACTAAGGAGGGACAATTTGGCAATGAGATTTGTTTTCCTCAGTCATTTGGTGAGTGGGGGAAATAATGTACAAACTAAAATCAGGATTTCATTACGAAGGAATAAAGTGAAATGAATGTTGGGAAAGTAACTAATGTGCCCTACTGATATTTTCAGTAGTGTCTATAATAACATCTGTAGGAAGCATGTAGAATGATTTACTTCAGCAAAAAAGATCTGCTAATTAAACTAATCATGGAATAAATCTTCATCAAATTGTTCTGTGAGTAAAAGACACTATCAACAGAGTAAACAGTCAACCTACAGAATGGGAAAAAATATTTGTAAATTATGCATCTGATAAAGGAATTTAAGCAAATCAAGAAGCAAAAAACAAATAACCCCATTAAAAAATGGGCAAAGGATATTAACAGACGCTTCTTAAAGGGAGTGATACAAGCAGCCAACAAACATAGGAAAAAATGCTCCACATCACATCACTAATCATCAGAGAAATGCAAATCGAAATGATAATCACAATATGGTACCATCTCACCATTCTGAGACACCATTTCAGCCATTCATTCAGAATGGCTATTATATTAAAAAGTCAAAAAACAACATATGCTGGTGAGGCTGTGGAGAAGAGGGAACACTTAACACACTGTTGGTGGGAATGTAAATTAGTTCAGCCACTGTGGAAGGCAGTTTGGAGATTTCTCAGCGAACTTAGAGCTACCATTAGACCCAGCAATCCCATTATTAGGTATAAAACCAAAGGAAAATAGATCATTATACCAAAAAGATGCATGCACTCATATGTTCATTTCCTCACTATTCACAATAACAAAGACATGGAATCATCCTTAGGTGCCCATCAATTGTGGATTGGGTAAAGAAAATGTGTTACATATACAGGGAATACTATGCAACCATAAAAAGAATGAAATAATGTCCTTTGTAGCAACATGGATGGAGCTGGGGGCCATAATCCTAAGCAAATTAATGCAGGAACATAAAACCAAATCCACATGTTCTCACTTATAAGTGGAAGCTAAACACTGAGTACCCACGGACACAAACGTGGGAACAACAGACACTGTGAACTACCAGAGGAGGGAGAGGGGGGAGGGGGCATGGGCTGAAAAACTACCTATTGGGTACTAAGCTTACTCCCTGAGTGTAACATACCCATGTAACAAACCTGCAGATGTATACCCCACACCTATAATAAAAGTTAAGAGGGAAAAAAAGAAATTGGCACCATACCGAGGTTTTCATACACTATTAAAAAGTGTCACAATAAAGGTAGTTAATAGAGCATCTTAAAATTGTTCTAAGAATGGATATTCTTTTTCTGTAAAAGGAGCAAAATTTTCCCTTAAGTTTTATTGTGTTTCAAAAACTAGTTTTTGGAAATCCAGCAAACTTAGGTCTATAATGAAGAATACGAAGAGAATAACTTCATATTAAAGTATGTTTTTGAATTCAAAGGTAATGATTGATAAAAAGGTAATGATTTCATAACCTGGATTTGACAAGATCCTAGCATTAGACAAGACATTTTTCTGGATCGTTGGTAGGGGATTGAGTCAGACACATTGACGTGATGAAATGTGTAGTTTCTTTCTTTATAAAAGCAGCAAAATCAGATGTGATGCTAATGGTGCAGGCGTTCCATTTATACACATATCAATATTTTTCTTCAACAAAGTTTTGATCAACCAAGAACTCTTTCACCATCTTGGAGATGTTGATGTGTGGTGTCCAAAACTGATGCTCCAAACAGCAATTCTTTAAAGATGTCAGGAAGCAAGTATGTAGACAAAAATTCAGAAGTTTGGTTCTCAAAAAGTGTATGAACTAACAGTTTCTCCATTACTTGCTTAGACATGTCAGTGATTTTGGAGTAGGTAACTTTATTTTTTATTTTGACAGTAGCACTGCTTTGGGGCTGATAATAAAGTTGGCACTCTTTGCCATGGGATTTGGTGGCTAAGTCAGACTCTCCTGAATGCCACTCCCACTACTTTCTTTTCACATTTCTCCCATTTAGCATCCCACCTGTGGTTTTTCTCTCCCAGATCACCTCTTTCCATTTCCCTTCTTGCTACTTTCCTCATTCCCACCTTTTCTTTTTCTTATTTACTCATCCCTCTCCCTCCTGTTTTCCATAACCTCTTCCTTGTATTTCCTTTGTTTCTGTCATCAGCCTTGTGGAAGAATCTTTCCAGCAACAGAATACAATAGGCGGTGTTTTCCATGAAAAATATTGTACTTTTAGTATCCTTTGCCGATTTTGATCCACAGAGGATTGAGCAACAGTGAAATAAGCTTTCATGGTAAAGGAATGGGAGAGAGAGAGAGAGAGAGAGAGAGTGTGTGTGTGTGTGTGTGTGTCTCAGAGAGAGAGAGAAAGAGAGAAAGTGAGATTTAATAAAAAAACTAATACACTTTTTCCCTTAAACAATGATTATGTTGATGACTGGTCTGGTCTCACAGGCAGAAAAGAAGGAAAGGAATCACTTTTCCATGAGTGTGTTTCACGTATGCTAATAAATTAAGGTTTGGCCAAGGACCTTAAGGTATTAGGATGTTCCTAGACTAAAAATCCTACCAGTATCTCTTTTTTCTTTAAGTAAAACATTTTATTATTTGTAATCAGAGTGAGAGGATGTCCATGTACGGGCATCCTGGTAGAGTGAGGAGGGTACACATATAGGATAGTCCAAAGTGGGTAACAGAGCCCAAGCAGGGTGACAAGGATATCACAGGGGGTGGGTGGCCTGGCATGGAATTTTCAGGGAATGCACAGGCTTAGGAGAATATATAGATGGAGCGGTAGGGGAGAGTGACTTGAACATGGGTTTCAGAGACTGAACATACAGGAGAGGATGTCCATGTGCAATCATGACCTGAGTGGAATAAGGAGGATATTTATGTGAGAAGTTGATAGTTCCAAAGATGGGAGACATATATGGAAGTGTTTAAGTAAGTAACTATGTTAAGGATAATGGGAGCCAGGTTTTTCACTATTGGAAATAGGAATTGCATATATGGAAAGGGAGAAAGCTGGAATAAACTCAATGGAGTTGGAACCTTTGAGTGTGAACTCATGATTTTCAGTATCTACAGGTAGATAATAACTATTGATGTAAACGTGTGGATTTATACATGTGTGCATTTACATACATTCCCATGATTTTAAGCTCTGTCCACTGAGCAGTCTTCGGAGCAGTACCACCCCAAATGCAATAAAAACTCCTAGGACTCAGACCTTGGTTTCTAAATACCATTCTTCAGGGAACCAGGAGTCCTTGTAGAACTATGGATGAGTCCAGGTTGGGGGAAGAGAAAATGCGAATGATCTTGGAACATCTTGTAACATAAAGCAAAGAAATGCTCAAAGAATGGTGAGGATGTATCAAAGTACACAGGAACCACTTTGAAGGGGTTTCCGCTGGCCAAATCTTGTCAATTTCAGGTTCAAAATAAATAATGATAGTAATGGATTAGAGCTTATAGAATAAAATAAACAGTGAGTCCATACTGACAAAAGATAAGTGAATGAATAAGTTAAAAGTTTCAAAATATATCTCTACAAAATATCATTAATTACACAGGGGAAAAGAATAACTTCAAAGTTGAGAAGACTGGAAGAAATCATCTTAATCAAGCAATCAAAGTGAGCATAACTAATAATAGAACAAATTGCAATCATGCACCATTTAATAAGAACAAATCATCACTTCTGTGATATTTCTACTGAAGGTGCATAAACTGGATCTAGTCATGAGGAGACACTAGAAAACCCAAATTGATGAGTACTCTGTTAGTCTGTATTTTCTAAATTGTCAAGGTCACGAAATTTAAGACTGAGACCCCATTCCAGATTGAATGAGATTAAAGAGATGATAATTAAATGCAACACTTGATTCTGAACAGGATCCTTTTGCTATAAAGAACATTACTGGACTGAGGAACAGATGGCATTAATATTTCAATATTAATTTTCTGATTTTGAAGTTTGTACTGTAGTTATGTAAAGAATGTCTCATTTCTTTGCAGGAAATACACACAAAAGTATTCAGCTGTGATGGAGCATTAGGCTGGCAATTTACTCTCAAGTGGTTTAAAAAAGTTCTCTGTATTGCAATTTTGATTGTTTCAAAATAAAAAAATATATACATACATGAAAAAGGTAAAAACATAAAAATCAAAGGAGGGAAAATTACTTCCAGCTGTGGGTATAGAAGGGTTTTATGGAGAAGGAGATGTTTGAATGGGAACTTGAAGGATAGAAGGATCTGGTCAACCAGAGGTGAAGGAGACTTATTCTAGGCAGAGAATACACATGGGCCGTGTGGACTTGTGACTGGCCAGTCGGTTCTCTACCCTCAGAAAATAGAAACTGATGGAGAGTCTAAGATGGGCTTCAGCAAGGCAGTTTATTGCGGCTTTCACCTGGAGCAGAAAGGGAAACTACAGCAGAAAGAGATCTGCTGTTGGCTGCCTGAAAGTGGGTTAGCTTGAACTTGTATTCTTTCTAAGCTCTCTTCCAGGTAACATTATTGCATGTTTGCAGTGGTCTGTTGGCTGCACCTGTGCGGTCTCTTGTCATGCTTCTTTATATGTCCTATGTCTCATTAGCATCTTAAATCTCCTTCCTGGGCTGTGATTTTTACTATTAAAATGAGGCAAAGGTTAAGTTAGGGTGAGCTAAGACCCTACAGAACATATGTATTTGGGGCGGGTCTTTTGGAAAGTCTCTATGCTGATGGCCAGGACATTTGTGGTTACAGTGCTCTATCTCTTTTAGGTCTGATTGGTAGATTTTATGAGAGTTGGTGGCTGCAAGGTTATGGAGCGGGGTATAGCTGTAATCAGCACAGCAGTGGGGAGAGATCCCCTCTCCTGCATTCCCTGTCAGCCTCAGACTTACTGAATTTCCCACTCAGCTACACACACAGACACACAGACACACACACACACACACACAGCCACTGCCTTTGTTCTGGCTCATTATTTCTTGCTCAGACTATTGCAACAGCCTCCTAATAGGTCTTCCAGCTTCCAGACAAGGAGCATAGAACCTACAGTGGAGTTAAAAGCCAAGGATTTAAAAGGAGAAGGTGGAAGGTAGAATGAAGATACAGTTTTTACCCCCCAGGAAAGTAAATCCTCCTACTAAATAGTAAGGAGGTATCCAACCTTGCTAGAGAATTTCTATATTATAGACTAAGCTGTGAAATACAACTGTAATAAAGAACTAGCTAACTAGAAACAGCAGTGGTAGAACGTGCTTCTGTGTTCAAGCCTCTTTTTAGAAACCATCTTGTAAAGAGGGCTGTTTACCTAATCTGCCTGCTCTGGGAACTAGGATCTAGTTATGAAAACAGAATTTATTCTGATAAAAGTTATACAGATTTATTACAGAAACTCATTATGATTTAGCAGGTTGAAAATGAGAAGTAAAAATCATCTATATGCCATAACCCCAGTAATCACTGGCAGATTTTCTTCCAGTGTTCCCCCAACTCGCATACACACTCATATAGATATCTGGGATAATTCCCTGCCGTTTTTAAGACTTAAAAACAATTATATTATAATTAGCTTGTTTGGCTATGAAATAATCTTTGAAATATTATTTTTAAAGTCACAGATATGCCATTATTATTAGAAATTTAGAATTTTTCCACCCGTAATAAATAGTGCTGCAATGACATATATCGTTTTGTTTCTTTATTTTTTAATATAATTTCTCAAATTGTAATAGAGTAAAATGCTAAATATTTCAAGGCTTTTCATACAACTTGGAAAACTGCCCCATACAACAATATTTCAATGTGTACAACCACCAGTTGTAATGAGATGAGAAGAGCCTTGTAAAAGTTGGTTACTTCACTCAGTTTAGGTAACCTTTTTTTCCCCCTGAAAATACCCAAACAATACCTTGAAGTATTCTGCATGACCTTTAACCCCTGCATAGCTAAGAATGTAAGGGATGAAAAAATGCATAAAGAATTTTTAATACATTTTACTGACAGAATTTAAGCAGCATTAACTTATGAATAGAATGAATAATGTTTCAGCCATTATTTGTGCTATTTTAAGATGGCAATTGAAACATGAGAATATTCAAGTGATATAAAATTTTACACTTAATGAAAATTCCACCAACTAAAGTAGGTAAGATTGCTTTTAATTATTGCAAAATAAAAAATTATAATGCTCTGTTTAAAATCATAATAATGCAATAGAACAAAAATTTTCTTATATTCAGTTGACATTCACCCCTCAATTATCTGCTTGTGGGTTATCTGCCTTGTAGCTTACACTAAGTAAATTTTAAGGACATTTAAAAATGGTTTCTAGAAAACCAGATACTGTATGTTCTTACTTATAAGTGGGAGCTAAACATTGGGTATACATGGATACAAAGATGGAAATAATAGACACTGGGGATTCCAAAAGACTACCTGTGTTCGCTACTTGGGCGATGGGATCTTTAGAGTCTAAATCTCAGCATCATGCAATATTCCCATGTCAAAACCTGCACATCCCCTCTGAATCTAAAATAAAATAAAATTAAAAAATAAAATGATTTCTGTTCATGTCCAGCACAATAATTATCTTTTTCATCACCCATTAACATATGCTCAGACAATCCAAACTCATTTTTTTTTTTTTTTTTTTGCCACTGGAGGCAAAATGAAATTAGCAAGGAAAATTTACTGCTGAACTCATCATACAACAAGGTCTCCAAACACATATCAATGACTTTTGATTATCCACAATTTTACGTTCTCTCATTAGCAGAGGCAATTGGAAGCTAAATGAAACAATTTTATTTGCGGAAATCAGAGTAATTGCTCATATCCATGATGCCTTTCTTTTAGAGTTTAGAGAGTTCATGGTTTTTATAATCCATAAAGTTTCTGAAGAACAGTGAGGCTACAGGAGAAAAGGTGTGAAATAATCAGTTCTAACAGAGAATAAGTATTTGATATGTGCTGTTATATTATTATCATTTTACTTTTTTCAATTTGAAAACAGTTACTGTTTACTAATGGATTAGATTACAAAAATAATCATGGTAGACACCTTATTAGTTCATTCCCATAATAGGCCTGTTGATCTGGTCTTCTCTGTTGCCAGCATCTCCACCTTCTACAAAATGAGTGGTCTTTTCTTCATTCCTCCTCATGGAGAGGATAATTTGGAGGGCCACAGGAAGTTATTTGCTTCTTTGAAGTGTGTTCCAACAGTATAGATCTCATGAATCAGATCCTCCAAGCAGATGATGCCATATTTGCCAAGAGATTGAGCAAAGTGTTATCTGTCAAGGCGATTAATTTATTGACTTTGCCATAACCACTGTTGTAGATTAGTTCATTTACTGACTTCAGGTTTGGGTACCCTCATGCAATATGTGGCTGTACAAGCCTCAGTATGTTAACTGAAGGCTTGTTGAGCTTCACAAAGGTTCCACTGAAGATCCGACAAAGGTGAAGAGGCTGCAATAATACCTTTCAGAACACCTTTGTGTGCACACCATTGGAACTTCTGATCCTGATGACAAATGCCAGTTTGGATTCTGCAGGTATACAGAGGTTGCCAGCTTTTCTTGCCTTTCTGGCCATTCGAATCTCCATTCTGTCCATCTGTGTATATTTCTTGTGATAGTGCTTCAGTTTTTCACAGATAAGCTTTCTCCTTGCCTTTACAAGCACCTTTTGGGCAAACTTCTTTCTCAGGTGCTTGATCTTCAGCTCTGCAAAACTTCTTTGCTTTTTCTTGAGGGTTTTTGGCAAAGCAGGAATCTTCTTCTCTTTGGCACACTCCTTGGTTCCGGCAATAAAAGAGGGTATCATCACCATTTTAATATCAAACCACAAAGCGTTGCCATTTTACAGGTGAGCAAACCAAGGATTTGGGCCCGGGTCAGCCTAGATTTGAATCCAGATTCTGCCATCAGTCAACTCAGTGATCTTCCATAAGTAGAATATCCATACCTGGAAGCAGTTGTTACTTTAGGATTTAAAAGAACTTTGTCGTATTATTTATTCCTTTTTCTTCCCTGTATATTTATTGAATGCTGCTGTGCTCCAGGAATGGAGCCCTGGGAATACAATAGCATTAAGACACAGTTTCTTCCCTTAAGAAACAACCTTCAGGAGCTGTTAAGAAGTTGCAGTCATTTTCTAGAAGTGACAGAAAATTGAGCTTAAAACAATGTGAAGAAAACCAAGGAATTTATTAGTAATGAAATAATCCAGGGATGAGATTGGTTTCCAGTTTGATCCAGGGCTTCAGATGGTTTTCCCTGTCCCTCCATTTCTTGGTTCTACTTCATTTTTGGTCCACTCTGTAGACTCCTGTTGTTGTAAGATGACTTCTGGTTTGAGTTTTCATTCAGGCTCCCCAGGCCAAGTTTCACTGTGTCACATTAGCTCTCCTTGGGCACATGCCAATCCCTGAACCACTCACTGGGGTGTGGCTGGGGTGTGGAGAGTGACTCGTATCAAGCAGCTTTGCCTAGGTCACATGTGGGACCTCAGGGATGGGGTCAAGTCAGTGCCATCAGAAGCACGTGGGCTTAGTGTAAGAGAAGAAGTCATCCAGAGAGAAACTTAGTAACTGACAGAGATGACTAAAAGCTGGGAGTGAAGAAAAATGTCCACAACAGAGGTGAAAGAGACCAGACAATACAATGCACAGAATGCTGCAGGGACCAAAAAAGGAACACTTGATTCATTCTTTGCCAAGTCTTGGAAGTACATGGCGGAAAATAATGTTCAAGCTGAAACCTGAAAGATAATTAGTGAGAAATCTACACTGGGCTAGAGAGGTAGGTAGAGACCAGACCAGAAAAGTCCTGGAGTTCATGTGATGCAGCTTGAACTTTATCAGGAGGGCAGTTGGAGTAGGTGTCCTCTCATTACCTTTTATATCATTAAAGTATTTGTTTTGGAGTTGTCCCTACTTTTTCTCTGACATTTTAATCTTATTTTTCCTCTGTTCCTATTTGCTCTCTTAATTCCAACTAGGCACCCCTCCTGCTTCCTGCATATTGCTTTTTCTGTGTTTCTTGCCCCACACATCTGCTTGGATTCAGTAGGTTATTATCAACCATCAACTCTAGTGAATTAACCTAGGGGAATGTCTGCATTTCTAAACTGAATAATGATGGCATTTACAAAGCACTTCCCCTACAAGGGAATTTAGTATATGACAGAAGTATTTCAAACTCATGGAAGAAAGTTGAATTATTCATGAATAGAGTTGGGACCACTTAATAGTCATCTATTAAAAAAATAAAGTTAGATCCCTACCTCATAATAAAATAAATACCAAAGGTATTAACAATTTACATAAAAAATCATAAGTGAAAACTAGGAAGTTTCTTTTTAAAAAATAATCTTGTGTTAATAGAGATGTTTATGAATATGAAACAAAACTTAGAGGCCACAAAAGATTGATTAATACACTAAGTTATTAAAACTAGATAATTCTGTAACGTAAAAATACCATTAATGAAAACGAATGCCACACTAGGAAAAATATTTGCAATTCAGATTATGTACTAAGGACTAATTTCATCAATATTAAAGGAGTTGCCAAAAACCAATTCAAAAAAGAACACCCACCTATAAAAGAACTGAAAATATAGAGTTCACAGAAAAGGAACCACTAATGTTTTTGTTAAACTATGAACTAATGCTTAAGCAATCTTATACTTAGAAGGAATGCAAATGAAACTACCATGAGATTCTGCTATTCACTCATCAGATTATGAAATATCTCAAATTTTGATAACACATTGTGTTGGTGACAGTGTGGGGAAACAGGCACTCATACATTGCTGCTAGGAATTGCAGCCAGTATACATTTTCCAGAGGGAATTTAGCAGCAACTACCAAATTACCAAGGCACATACACTTTGGCTCAGCAATTCCACTTATAGGAAATTATCTTACATATATACTTGCAGAGGTGTTTCTACAAAGCTACTTATTTAATTATTGTTTGTAATAGCAGAATTTTTCAGAAACAAAAATTGACAAAATTTCTATAAATATGCTTTAATAACAGACCAGTTAAATAAATTGTGGTACACTTATATATGGAATAGGATGCAACCATTAAAAATAATAATGTAGCATGAAATAATCTCCAAAATGTAAGAGAAAATAGGGTGCAGAACAGTGAACATAGTGTGATACCACATGTGTAAACTGTATGTTAGTATACTCATTTATTATCTCTGGATTGATATGCAAAAACGTGATTACAGTGACTGCTTTCAGGGAGGGAAACTGATAGCTGAAAGCCAGGTGAGAGGAACAATTCTTTTTTGCATATACTACCTATCCAAAAAAACTCTCCCCTCTCCTTCAGTATGACTGCCCTTTCATGCTCCAACAAATCAGCTGATGCTTCTCTTGAAATAAAATTACCTCTCTTATTCTCACATCTTCCAGAGACTATATGCCAAGTTATATAATGAGATAGGTTTATAAAACACTTCGTAATGTAAAAAACACTGAACACAAGAAATAACTATTATTAATACTATTATAATATCTTGAATTTTGTTAATTTGACAAGTGGAAATTTGACATGGAAATGTTGGAGTAGAAAAATAAATTTCCCTGATCCTAAGCTTTCCTCTCTTCTGTGTATTTAATCTGTCCTTGTCAGAGTAAGAAACACATCCTCCCAAAGTTTGGTACAGTGCTTAGCTCACTGTGGGTGTTTAACGAATGTTAAATAATAATAATAATAATAGCTATTTATGGATCATTGCACCACTTGATAATACTTTCTCTCCATTGAATCACACCTTTTAGCAAGGCATTTTTAAAATGTATTCCTAACTAAATAAAGGTGCAATAATTCACAGTGAGAATTGATATTTATATAAACAAGAGAACTGGCACAAAATCAATGATTTAAACTGCAACTTTCCAATCCCCTCTTGGTGGCATTAATAATGGTGCCCTTTTGAAATGTCTTTTCTTCTTTCACATACCACATTATAATTGTGGTAGGTTGGCTAGAGGGTATAGTCTTCCCAGTTGCTGTTTTTTTCCCTTGCCTTTGCTTTTATGTTTTGTGATATGCCATGGGGGAAGGGCATCAAAAGGAATAATAATCTAATTTTAACCTTTAATTGCACTTGCTCTTTAGCTATGTGTCTGGTTTCACAGTTTTTCTGCTTATTATACTATATCACTCAGCCATGGCACATGGGTACATGGGGGCTGAGATAAAAGATCCCGAGGTCCCCTCCAATTCAGAAGCTCTATGTTTCTCTAGAAAATATGTGCATTTTATGTGCCTTGTATTGTCTCTGGTTATGAAGAATTATATCTGTTCAATAAACTTGAATAAAATATTAACCCTTTAAAATAATAAAAATTCTTTAAATCTTTTAAGAATATGTCCATGCAGCTGAGTTTCAGAAGCCCTGGTGTAATGAAAACGCACATTTGTATCTTCAAGCCTTCAGATATGTTGGTTATCCTTACTTGAAATACCTTTTCTCTGCCTGGCAAACTCCATCTCAGCATTCCATACTCAGACTGAGCATCACCTCTTTTCTGAATCAGTCTCCAACAAACACATGTCAGCAAGTTCCTTCTCAGCTCCCACACCGTCTTACACACCCCTGTACTTACCTCCTAGACTCAAGGGATGGGAAGGACAGATCCTACCTCAAAACAGGAGGAGATTCAATCTCATATTGTAAGAAGATAATGTGTGAGAAAAGATCTTGCTGTGGGAATCTTGGAAAGTCTCCCGCAATTGCCCAAGATTCCAGAGCTGGAAAGAGGTAGAGATGAGATTCCATCTGTCCACTTTAGCTCAGGACCTGTATACTTTGCATTATCCACAGGGCCTCAGTCATTGGATGATGCTAATAACTGGATGGAGAGTTTCCTTATTTGTAAGTCTGTTCATTTAAATAACATTAACTTTCCTAAAATATCTCAATTATTTCCTTCTTACTTTTCTCTTTCTTCTTATGTTATAACATTTTACCTTGGACTCAATCACTTAACCTGACTTTTATTTTCAGCTGTTTTCCTTCTTCCCCCTTCTTGGTAATATTATTTCCCACCCAGATCCTGTATTCATTTTTTTTTCAGAGTCTGAAAAATTTGAAACCACCCATCCTTTCATTTTATACCACCCTCCAAGAAAGACTGGATCAACTAGAACAACTTAGATACAGGGGAAGACCATCTATTTTTTTTTTTGTGGGTGTTAGAGAATTCCTATTTATTTTTTATTTCCATAGGTTTTTGGGGAACAGGTGGTGTTTGGTTACATGAATAAGTTCTTTAGTAGTGATTTCTGACATTTTGGTGCATCCATCACCTGAGAAGTATACACTATAACCAATTTGCAGTCTTTTATCCGTCAGCCCCCTCCTACCCTTTCCCCCGAGTCCCCAGAGTCCATTGTATCATTCTTATGCCTTTGCATCCTCATAGCTTAGCTTCCACTTATGAGTGAGGATGTACAGTGTTTGGTTTTACATTCCTGAGTTACTTCACTTAGAATAAGGAAGACCATCTATTTGCTATCATTCCTTGAGCTATTTACTTATAGCAAGTTTGGTGTGTGTGTCTGTGTGTGTGTATGTAGACCCCTGGATGGACTGGTTTGGCTCTTGGCATTGACTGGGAAGGTGAGGCCTGCAAGAAGCCTGCAAAGATAGTGGTCTTCAGCCCTGACTGCACATTAGAACCACCTGGGAAACTTCTACAAACTGTTGATGACTCAAACCTATTCCAGAAAGATTAAATCAGATTTTATATGGGTGATGGCTAGGCACCGGTATTAAAAAAAAATACAGAACTTCCCAGATGAATAAAATGTGAAACCAAATTTGAGAACCACTGTACTAAGAAGTTCTAGTGTTCTCAGTTGAGAATCATTGAGAACCTCTGAACTGGAACTCATAGAAAGTCGGGGGAGTGGGATAGATTCCATGCCAGGAGTGAGAGCCTCATTATCAGGTAGGAACACTCCTGCAGAGATGGTGAGACTCTGAGAACTGCTTCAAGTCAATGGCTTGCTCTGTCAAAGGAGCAGTGAGCACACCCAGGACGGACGGAGGAGCTCCTCAGGTGGCTTCAGTGAAGGAGGTGGAAAGCCCCGGGATGCTGAGTCCCTCAAGTCAGATTTGGTCTGGAAGCCCACATATGGCATGGAGTGGAGGCAGTGATAGGGAATTTGACCTATAAAGATGAGGGAAACGAGGCAGAAGGTGATATTCATTGAGCAGATTTGGTTCTGAAGCAACAGCTCGAACAACAAAATCTGTGGGTGAATGAAGTTCAATAAATTTGAAGAATATATCTCTAAATATGTTCCTTTTTCTTTCTTTTACTAGTACTATGTTGTTTCATTTATTAATTTAAAATTATTGACTATAATTTTATGTGCAAGTTATAATTCCTATGATTTAAATAATTCATTATTGCAAGGCATTAAAATATAAGGAACCTTAAGAATTAATAAACCTTAGCAATTTGTAATTACTCTTTCATTGAGTTCTTCAGTACTGTGGATCATTATTTTAAGATGATTTAAAAATTTTTCAAAAACTTTGTTCAAACTGTAACTTATTTCTGTTGTAAGGAGAAGTTTACAGCTTAGACAAAATTTACAACTTTACTGTTATAAAGAGAGGTTTAACTTAGACAAATGTAACTACCCATGCTTGAAAGAAAATATAAAGGCAGAGAAAGAGAGAAAGAATTTAAGTACTGCAGACAGTTCTGCTATATCACTAAATGAGTATATCACCTGCTATCACATTTTCCTTGTGTCTCACACTGAGAGCATCTTGCCACAGAGTGTGATTCTTACATTTATTGCATGGATGGCATATTTAGGCGTATATATTACTTACTAAATATAGCCATAACGTAAAACTATGCACATATTCATGCACTTAGTACTTTATGAGCAATATGTAGGATTTTTAAGGATAATTGTAAATATTCCTGATTTGTCTTATGTGTTAGTAGTGCAATCTGCCCCATGCCCCCAGATACGATTCCAATGCATATTTTTTCAGTCATGCAAATGGCTATATGAGCTTTCTTCACAGTCACATGATGATTTTGTTTTTCAAACTAGAGGACTGGATATTGTCAGGAAGACTTCCCTAGCATACCGTTGCTCCAGGGAAGGTGCCTCTCTTCTTCTCCATAGCACCCAGTGCAACTTCTCTTCTAGGGTTTTCTAGAATTATGTCCTGAACTGTAGAGTAATTTTTGCTTGTCTGTTTGTCCTACCCCTAAGACCATGGGGGCTTTGAAAATAGAGTCTGTTTATTGTGTCTCCAGGGCCTAACAGAGAGTTGGGCATATAATAGGTGCTTAATTAGTCCTGCATTGCTTAACATCAGGGACATATTCTAAGAAATGTGTCGTTAGGCAATTTTGTCCCTGCGTGAACATCACAGTGTACTTACAGATCTAGATGGTATAGCCTACTACACACCCAGACCATGTGATATAGCCTATTGCTCCTATGCTACAAACCTGTATAGCATGTTACTGTACCAAATAATGTAGGCAATTGTAACACAATGATATTTGTGTATTTAAACATAAAAAAGTACAGTAAAAATACAGTATGCAAGATAAAAAAATGGTACATCTGTATAGGGCATTTACCATGAATGGAGCTTGTGGGACTGAAAGTTACTCTGGGTGAGTCAGCGAGTGAGTGGTGGGTGAGTATGAAGGCCTAGAACATTACTGCACACTACTGTAGACTTTCTAAACACTGTACACTAAGGCTACATTAAATTTATAAACAATATTTTCTTTTCTTCAATTATAAATTAAACTTAGCTTATTGTAACATTTTTACTTTATAAGTATTTAAATTTTTTTAACTTCTTGATAAAAAAACACCAACATGGTGAAATCCTGTCCCTACTAAAAATACAAAAGTTAGCCAGGTGCAGTGGTGTACATTGTACAGCTGCACAAAAATATTTTCTTTTTTTATATCCTTATTTTATAAGCTTTTTCCTATGTAAATTTTTTTGTTTATTTTTTAAATTTTTCTGTTAAAAATTAAGACAAAAATATACACATTAGCCTTGGACTACACAAGGTCAGAATGATCAATATCACTGTCTTCTACCTCCACATCTTGTCCCACAGGAAGGTCTTTGGGGCAGTAACATGCATGGTGCTGTCATCTCCTATAATAGTAATGCCTTCTTCTGGAATACCTCTCGAAGGACCTGCCTAACGCTGTTTGCCAGTTAACATTTTTTTAATGAGTAGAAGGAGCACACTAAAATAACAATAAAAGTATAGTGTAGTAAATACATAAACCAGTAACAGAGATCACGTATTATGTACTATACATAATTGTATGTGGTATGCTTTTATTTTTATTTTATTTTTTATCTTATTTTTGGAGACAGGGTCTCGCTCTGTCACCCAGGCTGGAGTGCAGTGGCACGATCTTGGTTCACTGCAATCTCTGCCTTCCAGGTTCAAGTGATTCTCCCACCTCAGCCTCCTGAGAAGCTGGGACTATAGGCATGCACCACTATACCCGGCTAACTTTTGTATTTTCAGTAGGGACAGGATTTCACCATGTTGGGCAGGTTGGTCTCAGACTCCTGGCCTCAAGTGATCTGCCCACCTCAGCCTCCCGAAGTGTTGGGACTACAGGTGTGAGCCACAGCACCCAGCCTGTGATATGCTTTCATATGACTGGCAGCCCAGTAAGTTTACACCAAATCACCACAAACACATGAGTAATGCATTGTCCCATGATGTTAGGATGGCACTAGGTAATAGGAATTTTCCAGCTCCATCTTATGGGACCACCATCGTATATGTGGTCTGTTGTTGACCAAAACATTATTATGTGGTGTATGACTGTATTTATAGAATGAATAATTATGTTAATCTCTTCATGTCTACATCTGACCATTCTCAAATAGCTGATAAGATGATTTGCACTGCATCTCTGACATTTCTGACCCAAGCAACTCCAGGAAAATGTTTTTTAATTTTCTTCTTTATTTGCTCCAGGATTGGGGATCATACTACCACATTTTATAAACTGTTCCACTGTACCTAACCAAAAAATTCTCCTTAATGTTCAAACAAAAATCTTACTTGCTTTATTTCCCTTCCTTTTTTACCATGTTCCTCAATGCCAGTCATGAGCCTGTACACCCAGTGCTTGATCTTGTGCCACAGGTTCATGCATTTGTTACTTATCTTCCCTGCTGTGGATGTCAGCCTGTGACTTTGCTATGACAGCAGAGGCATGCACGTAAGTAACTAAGTGCTAAGAAAATCTGGAGTAACTGGAGGGCTCAGATTTAAAAGAGATTACTCAGATGAAGTTCTGCAAAGGAGCTGAATTTAGACTAGGTTAAAAATGTGAAATCTGTTCTGATCTTCACTCGCCACTCATTTCTGACATGAGAATTTATATAGCTAGGCATGCATTTTTGTGTGCACACATATATTTGCATGTGCATATGTGTGCATTACAAAAACCAAGAGCAACATAAAGGTTATAGTCGGTGCTCAAAGGCATGACCTCATCCCTCTTCTCCTGCTCAGCACACCGCTTCTGTTTCTTCACCGAGTCAGAGCTTCTTAATAGCCATGGAGACACCTCTGGCTAACAATACATGCTGACGCACTTGGCAAAAGAGGGGCATGGAAGTGAATCATTAAATCCGCTGATGAGGAGAAAATTAATTAGAATAACCAGATACTCAGGAAGGGAATAATAAAATTTTATACCAAGCTTGGGCAAATTAAACTCATATAATTGATTTTATACATTTTAGTGTCACTCAAATGGGATGTGTAAGAATGGGAAAGACTTAAAGTCTGGTAAAATAATTAAATTAAAAAAATTCTTTTTCTTACGAACCTGACATTATGAACATATATTTTCTTTTGTTTAATATGGGATCCACATTCAGTAGGTAAGCATTATAATTAGCTATGACTTTTAATTGTAAAGGCATGAGGAGATGATTTTAAAACAGATGAAGAATCCCATTTGACTTCCATAGCAACAAGAGATTTTCTGAATCAGCTGAGCAGAAAAAATATCAAAAAAGAAAAACTGACTCCCCAAATATTGGAAGCTGATTTGAAACCAAAATACTAAAGCATATAATGGTATTTGGAAATAGGACCAGGCTCTCTTGATAGTTCCTAGCTTCATTTTTATCACTGGCACAATATTATTTTCTACTTATAATTAGATAAACATACAGTATATGTGTAAAGCAATTCAGAATCTGTATTCAGACACACTATTGTGGGGGAAATCGATTTTTTTAAAATATGGGTTTTCCATTCTTTAAGTGGTAGAAATAAAACCAGCAGTAGTAGCAGATATTTGAAAGCACAAGGGTGCTAACACATATTAGGCATTAGGAGAGGGATCTGAGGCCACATGGCCAGCAGAGTGTCTGAGGTTAGACATCCCATGAAACTATAGGGCTAAAGGAGAATCAGAGAGGAAACTGAGGCTTAGGGTTAAGTGACTTGTCCCAAATGATCAAGAGAGGTGTTAAAATCTAGAATTCAGGTTCTCCGTGCCTAGCTCAGCCTTTCTTTCATTTAACCTCACTTTCCTGAAGTGGTTGCTCCTGATTCACTTCCGCCACCCACTACAGCTCAATGGATCTTGATTGAACAACCGGGATAACAGAACATTCACCTGAGTTGTGTCATAAATGGAGTCTAACTGGTGAAGTTCACCAGCTGGAATAATGTAAACCCCAAATATAAGCTTTTCAAACTTGCCTGGTTTGAATGTGTCCCAAAAATTCATATGTTGGAAATTTAATCCCCAATGCAACAGTGTTGGGTGGTAGGGCCTTGGAGAGGTGTTTAGGTCAGGAGGGGTCTGCCTTTATGAATGGATTAATGTCAGTATAAAAAGGGTTATGGGGGTGGGTTTGCTCTTTTCTGCACTTCCACCAAGTGAGGACACATCATGCATCCCCCTTCTGTCCTTCCACTTTTTGCCTTGGGATGGTGCAGCAAGAAGGCCCTCACTAGTCACTACATGCTGGCACCTTGATCTTGGTTACCCAGCTTCTAGAACTGTGGGACATACATTTCTATTCTTTATAAATCATCCAGTCTTCACTATTCTGTTAAAGCAGCACAAAACAGACCAAGACACCTGCTGAATTTTATCCTGAATTATCTGGATAACTTTCCCAGTGTGCCTCTTCAGTTTGCTTATTTAGATAGTCTGCATTTCAATGTACTTACTTGTACATTGAGTAGAATTGGCTGACTTCCTTACTAGTATGAGGAATATAGTGGCACTAAGGAAGAGTGTCCCTACAGACACAGCTGGGGATTCAGAGACGCCTTATCTTTGCCTGCAGCTTTATCTATATGCGCTTGGCTGATATGGGGCTGTGAGGAAAGGGCTCCTATGGCTGAACATGAAGTGACCTTCTGATACTTGCATAAAAGAGGATTAACAGAGATTCAAAATTTGTCAGGATGTTACACAAAACTTGCCCCTTCTTTCTCACACAATGTCTGTTTCTAATTTTTTCACCACAGGATACTCTCTGTGTTACCTACACAGCTAAGGCTTCAGCTGAGGTTCTGTCATCCTGCCCATGATGATGAATTTTGTGTTTCAACCTGGCTAGGCAATGGTACCCAGATTAGTCAAAACACTAGTCGCTGGAGTGCAGTGGCAGGATCTCCACTCACTGTAGCCTTGACCATCTGGATTCAAGCATTTCTCATGCCTCTGCCTCCTGAATAGCTGGGGATTACATACAGGTGCCATGGCGCCTGGATAACGTTTGCATTTTTTTTTTGTAGAGACAGGGTTTCATCATGTTGCCCAGGCTGGTCTCGAACTCTGAGCTCAGGTGATCCACCTGCCTTGGCCTCCCAGAGTGCTGCAATTACAGGTGTGAATCACAGTGCTCAGCTGAGTGTTTTTTCTTCTTCTTTTTTTAAGATGAGATTAACATTTAAATTCAAAGTAGACTTCGGGTAAAGCAGATTATCCTCCACAATGAGGTAGGCCTCATCCAATCAGTTGAAGGCCTCAAGAGAAAAAAGACTGAGTTTCCCCAAGGAAGAGGGAATTCTGCCTCTAGACCGTCTTCAGACTTGAGTTGCAATATCAGCTCCTCCCTGGGTCTCCAGCCTACCGGCCTACCCTGCAGATTTTGAACTTGCCAGGCTCCACAACTGTGTGAGCCAATTTCTTAACATCAGTCTCTCTCTTTCTGTACACACACACACACACACACACACACACACACGTGCAATTTGTTCTGTTTCTCTGGAGAGCCCTGATTAATACATTGTCTTATGCTGTGTGGGAGCTGGGCCAATATCTGGTTGGTAGACACTTCCTGTTCAGAGTCTGGGGCTGCTAGGATCTTCCACCAGGCAAATTTTCTCTTAGATCTCTTGAAACAAATGTCTTCTCTAACAAATAAGAAAGAGTACTTTGGAAGCAGATGTAAAACTTGGGCCCACTGCCATTTTTGCTTGCAGCCCCTGCTCCTTCAGAGTTTTATAGCAGACAATAATGGCACAAGGGCATTTGTCTCATTCATTCTTATATTTATTCAAATATTTGTTGAGCATCTACTCAATGCTCGATTCTCCTCTAGACACTGGAGATGAAAACTGAACAAGATTGATGAGACTCCTGCCCTCATAATGCCTGTATTCTAGCTGGGAGAAAACAGAGGCCAACAGATACTTATTAATTTTGGATTGTAGCAAGTATCATGAGGGAAAAAACAGAAACAGGAACAGACTGGAAGATGAGAGGGCACTTTAGACAGAATGTTTGGGGTCATTGTGAGGAGCTGGCATTTGAGTATAGGCACATGGGCTTCTCCCATGGGCTCGTAAATTAAAAATGCCTCTATTGAGGCCAAGGTGGGCAGATCACGAGGTCAGGATATTGAGACCATCCTGGCTAACACAGTGAAACCTCGTCTCTACTAAAAATACAAAAAATTAGCTGGGCATGGTGGTGGGCACCTGTAGTCCCAGTTACTTGGGAGGCTGAGGCAGGAGAATGGTGTCAACCCAGGAGGCGGAGCTGGCAGTGAGCCGAGATCGCGCCACTGCACTCCAGCCTGGGCGACAGAGCGAGACTCTGTCTCAAAAAAAAAAAAAAAAAAAAAGCCTCTATTGGTCAAGGAATGCATGCCTCCTGCCCACTCCCAGTTAAAAACAATTTTAAAAATTAAATAGTGTGGGGATATAGCCTGAGTTTAAAAAATTTTACTATTATGGAAGTATATATGACTAAAGGTGACAGGCCCCCTCTCTGCTCACACTCCACTCAACTTCCATAGGTTACCAGCATCCACCATTGTGCTCCTGTAGGCTTTTGCCCATGCATTTCCATGCACATGAGATCTCGATATGCAAGCTATTTTTTACTTTCCTGTGCCCTTTTTTTCCATTTAACAATATCTTTGAAACCTTTTCATGCAAATGCATAAAAATCTTTCTTTTCCTCAATGGGAAAATAATTTATTTTGTAAGAAATTGTAAAACAAATGGAAAATATTAAACATTCAGATACATTGATTCAGAAGATAGGTGGGTGGCACTATGATTTTTCTCCAGTGCCAAGTGACTGAGATGTTGGGGCTCAGGTATTCATGGACAGTCCCTTAAAAGTTAAGAGGTAAGGTGAAATATGACAGTGTAAGGGAAAGCTCATCTGAAATTCTGGGATTTAATTCTAACAATGTTTCATAAAAAAAAGATGGCCTTGGCCAGAATATATGGTAAGAAACTTTCAAATGTCCTAATAAATAGAGGTTATTGTACATAGCTATTTGGAGAAAAAATAGATGTCTTATTTTATTGGCTTTTTAAAAGGTTAAAATAAAAAATTCTTCTTAGATTAGAATTATCTGAAAGATGTTGCTCAAGTGGTCACCTCAGAAGGCAGGGAAAAAATGAGCCTTGAACAATGTTGACTGCTTATTGTTTTTGAAAAGTCTCACAAATGCCAGCAAAAATGCCCCTGGGCTGGAGCCTAGATGCCCCAAACCATCTGCTTCCAAGACTTCTTAAATTTTGTTGGGTAGGTTTTACTAAGCTGTTTGAGTGCCATAGGCTTGTTGGATTTCTGAAGATTTGCTGTTTCAATAATCATGCTAAATCTCACATTGTTTTCTATACTAAACGACAAGGTTAACATGTAATAGAACTTAGCCATTGAACCCAGTGAACACCAAGAAAGGAGCAAACAAACAAATAAACAAAACCTAACCTTATAGTCTTCTAGCATGGCCAAGTAGTACGCTAAGCATATTCACATACCTTTTATTCTCATAAGACTCTGAAGTTGGTGAAGTTGTTCTTATTTAAAAAACAGAAAGTGAAACATAAAAAACTCCATAAATAATGTGTGCAAGATCATATGGCAAGCAAGTAGTATCCCAGCTCTGACCAAGAAAATCATGTTTTTATTTTTTTAAATTTTTTTCTCAATCAATTTAGAAGTTTATTTTGTCAAGAATAAGGGCATGCCAATGACACAGCTTCAGGAGGGTCTGAGAACATGTACCCAGATGGTTGGGTTACAGCTTGGTCTTATACATTTTAGGGGGTCAGAAGTTACAAGCAGACATCAATTGATACATATAAGGTGTACACTGGTTTGGTCCAGAAAGGCAGAACAACTCAAAGCAGTGATGGTGGCAGGGCAGCTTCCAGTTATAGGTGGATTTAAAGATTTTCTGATTGGCAATTGGTTGAAAGTGTTAAGTTATTATCTAAAGAACTGGAATCAATATAGAAGGGAATGTCTGAATGAAGATAAGGGGTTGTGGAGACCAGGGTTCTTATTATGCAGATGAATCCTCCAAGTAGCAGGCTTCAGAGAGATTAGATGGTAAATATTTCTTATCAGACTTTTAAAGGTTCCAGACTTTTAGTTAGTCTTTCTGGGATCAGAAAAAGACCTGGAAAGGGAAGAGGATTCTTTATAGAATGTAGATTTCTCCCACAAGAGACAGCTTTGCAGGGCCATTTTAAAATACATCAAAGAAATATATTTCAGGGTAAAATACTTTCTATTTCTTTTAGGGCCTGCTATCTATGATTTTGTGATATACCTTATTGCCACAAAGAATCTCTTTGGTCAGTCTTGAGATCTCTGTTGTAGTGTTAATGGTGGTCCATTGTGCCCCGATTCCAAAGAGAGAAGGGTATAATGAGGTGTGTCTAATCCCCCATTCCCATTATGGCCTGAACTAGTTTTTCAGGTTTACTTTGGAATGCCCTTGACTGAGAGGGGGTTTCAGTCAATTGGTTGGGGGGGTCTTAGAATTTTATTTTTGGTTTACAATATTGAGATGTTGCAGCAACAAGTGTAAATTTATCATCAGTTTCTCAGCTTTTTGAAAACCATATGTTAAAATGTATTTCATTTTAAAATACGTTTCCTTTGGAACACACATACATACACACACACACACTCTCTCTCTCACTCACTCAAGCCTACACATAGCATTCTGTTATGTAAAATGTTATTTTACATTTGAGATTGAACACTGTATTAGTTGTCTATTGCTGTGTAACAAATTACCACAAATTTAGCAGCTTTAAACAACATAAATTTATTATCTCACAGCTTCTGTGTATCAGAAGTCTGAGCATGACTTAGCTGAGTCCTCTGCACAGGGTCTCATGAGCAGGTAGAGGTAAAATTCTACATGTGGTCACCTACATTTCCAAGGTGGGATTTTACATCTGTATGATGACACTGGACATGAAATGACCCGTGCCACTTTATCTCACTATCAAGTATCTGTGAGAGAAGTTCCATTTCTCTACACGTACAGAGCATTCTAACGTTTTTAAGGTGCTACCGCATGCAGACGTCTCATTTGATCTGATAACAAACATACAGAATAGCAGTGAGAGAAAATACATGAAGTCTAAATTTTGCAGGAGACAAGCTGACAGGGAGGTGGACCTGCCTGAGTTCACATGATTGGTAAGTGCAAATGGGAAGATAATCTGCATGGGAACCATGTCTGCTTTCAGTGGTTCTGTAGAAAATAAGCAGTGGTGCCAGTGAAGAGATTGCCCTGACAAGACTGGCAGGGAGATGGAAGCCTTGCTGAACCTCTGGGAAGTGTAGAAAAGTGTGGTAAAGTCATAAGAACTGGGATCAGGGAAGCTGTTGAAAACCAAGCATATTGTCAGGGAGCAGAGGGTCGATTTGCTCTGGTGTACAATGGGTTCCTTTCCCAGATACATCTTGAGAAGGTGCTCTGGAATATTTCTCTCATTAGAGGTTGTTTCCAAGATAAGAGGGAGAAAATCAAATGAGAAAGAAATCTGCTGCAGACCAAATTTGACTTCCATTAAATATTGCTTTCAAGCTTTCTAGAAGAATTAAGAGTATCTACGGGCACTTCAGACTCAGAAAAAAATAGAAGAAAATGACAAGCTTGTTTTCAATTTTTCTTGCATTTTCCTGGCACTGACTTGGTAACAGAATACTGACTTCATTTGGAGAGTTGAATTTTTCAGGGCATACGGGCTTTGCCATTACATTCTGTGATAGAAAGCATCTCCTGAGTCTCTCATCCTCTGAGAAGGGTCCCACACCACTCTCTTCTGCAGAGGGGCCTCACAGTAACCACGTATCTATTCTGTGGCTCCCCATCCAGAAATAGTGGATGAATTGGGATGAATCACTGCCCCAAATCTGGGACAATCAAATCCTCTGTTTTGAGCATTGAAATTGGTGCTAAGAGATACTATTCAGCTGTCTGAGCAGATCACTTGAACTGAAGACATGCACACTGGGGATTTGTGGGGCAGGCCTCTAGGGTCTTATATACATACCATGAATAAAGTAAGTTGAATAAAGTAATTGAATAAAGTAAGATGTCTTAGTGAGAGAAGCAGAGTAAGAGGCCATATGATGAGAGGCAGACAGACAGCCTGAATAAAAATGGAAATATCTCAGGCTCTGCCAGCTTTACAGTTCACAGTTCTAGCCCCTTGTGGTGTCTGGCTATACAAATTATCTTTGACTTCTTCATAATATCCCTTGTTGTAGACTGCAAAAATGTCCCTACTACAGCTCCTGCCATCAAGAGGTGAATCTATGATATGGCTTGTATTTGTGTCCCCACCCAAATCTCATATTGAATTGTAATTCCCAATGTTGGAGGAGGGGCTTTGTTGGAGGTAATTGAATCGTGGGGGTGGATTTCCCTCTGCTGTTCTCATGGTAGTGAGTGAGTTCTCACGAGATCTGGTTGTTTAAGTGTGCAGCACCTCCCCCTTCACTTTCTTGCTTTTTCTCCAGCCATGTAAGATGTGCCTGTTTCCCCTTTGCTTCTGCTATAATTGTAAGTTTCCTGAGGACTCCCCAGCCAATCTTTCTGTACAGACTATGGAACTGTGAGTCAATCAAGCATCTTTTCTTTATATATTACCCAGTCTCAGGTAGTTCTTTATAGCAATGTGAGAACGGACTAATACAATCTGTTTTCTGTTCCTTGAGTCTGGGCTGAACTTATGAATTATTTTGACTAATAGAATGTGACAGAAATGGAATCATGTGAGTTTTGAGTTTGAGTCTCAAGGACTTTGCTGCTTTCTTCACTGTACTTTTAGGAACCCTGTGAAGATGCTTAGTGTAGCATCCCGGATGTTGACAGCCACATGGCCTAGTCCCTTCTAACCACTGATTCCTTTGCACTAGCTGACAGCCTGCCGACCCTTAGAAATGTGAGAACACAGTAGATCATCTGGCTTGTAACTGACCTGCCAGCTCATGCAGAGGCAGGAAAAATCTCAGCAGAGAAAACTACCCAGACAATCTCCAAAATTGACTTAAATAAAGAGAAAACTACCCAGATAATCTCCAAAATTGACTTAAATAAAGAGTGCCATTTTATGCCATTAAGTTTTGGGGTCATTTGTTATGAATTAATGTATCCTGGAACCCTTCCAATAAACTCCTCCCAACATATTTTTTCCTTAAGCTAACGTAAAGTCTGTGGTTTTGTATCTGTGTATGTTTTTATTCACAACCAAAAGGATCTTGACTAAGAGAGAAATTGCATCAATAGAGAGAGCTACAGTTAACAAAGCTATGTAAAGAATATGAAACTGGTTGGCTGAGTCAGTCAAGGCAGCATGCAGAGAGGTTCACTTTATTTGCATTATATTGTAGTGAAGTACTTGATTTAGGAGGGAACCCATCCCAACAATAATGGAAGCCCATAAAACCTATTTATCCTACTCTTTACCTTTCTTGCAATCCTTGTCTTGCAGGATGCAATATATTCTCTGGTCTGGTAACCAATGTATGATGTTGCTGTGAAGATTTTTGCTTCTTGTAATCATTTTTTGAGTGGGAATGTTTGTGGTTTTACTGATAACTTTCTAATTTTACCATTCAATCATTATGTTGCAGAATAAAAAGAGAAAGCTATTTTTCTGAACAAAATGAAGCCTAATCTACAGAAAAGATGGACTATTCTGGGGATCATTCACTTTGAGAAGAGGGGCCCATTGATGACATTTTAGGATTCAGTTGCTAGATATGATTGATTGGATTATCCCCTTTAGGAAGGGGGTGAATGAGAGTGTAGTTCAGTGTAAGACGGTTAAGTCATATATGGCAGGGAGACCTTTTAATAAATGGGAAGAATGGTAGGGGTGTGTGTGTGTGTGTGTGTGTGTGTCTGTGTGTATGTCTGTGTGTGTGTATGTGTAAGCCAAAAGGAAGAAAAGACAACTTTTTTGGGGTGTCTGTACAATGCAGATCCCCCTTTTTCTGCATACTGTTTCCCTCCTGCTAAGACTAGATTCCCAGCATCTATGTTTGCACCATTGTTGATGGGCTAGGGATAGACAGCTAACTATAGCTGGGCCAAACTCCCTTTTTTTCTAGGAATTTGAACTATGAGTGAGAGATGCTTGTTGGTTTTCTCTGTGAGTTGTTTGAATCTCGAAATCGAAACTAAGGAGCTATGGGACACCCACATTTAGCCACATGTGTGTAGAAATATTCAAAGCCAGTCTTGGAGAGAAAAAAGGGAAGAGAAAAATAAGGTTCTAGATTCCTGATAATTTCCTAGTAGCTAACTCTAGCTCTTGAGTTTCACCAAATATCCTGGCATCTTCTAACCAATTCCCTTCATGATTAAGGATAATTTAAAGTAGGCATCATGTACTTGTAATCAAGAGAGTGTCAACTAAGGAAAGTTCACATCAGTGAGGAAGCAGTTATTATGAGTTTCTTAACAATAGTATAAAAAGATATTTGCCAAGGCCTGGCTGCATCTAGCTTCTAGTTTATTTTCTGGTACTGTTGCCAATTGTCAATCTGGGGTCCAAATATACTGTGTGTTACTTAAAATTCAGGTGACATTCTTATTTGCATTATTCTATTTATACTACTAGAACAAAAATATTTTTCTACTTCTTAGGGGATATTTCAATAGACATATCTTTTTTTTCTTTTAGTGAATTAAGTTTCGAATATATCCTTCATAAATCTGTAATTCAGTTTTCAAAAATGAGTATAAATATCAGTTAATACAAGCATGTTTTGTAAGGGAAACATTATCATCAGTTCAAAATATTATATCTGCTTGACAACAAATGCTCCTTTATCCTGTCTTTTTCCCTAGTGGTAATTGTTCTTGGAGTTTATAAATCAATAGAGTCACAGTTATTTACATAGGAAATAGAAAAGTTGCATCTTTTAAAGAAAAATATCAATTTAGATTTACTGATGATGCATAAAGTCTTTCAGAAGTCTAGTTTGAAAGTTATGCCATTTAAATTGATTTCTTACTTTGGAATCTAGGCAAAAAATTTGAAAGCTCTTCATGAAAAGAAAACAAATATTTCAAAGGCTGTGTTGGTAAAGTACGTAGTTAAAGGCTGATAAGAAGAGTTTCAAGCTAGCTTGATCAGTGTAGACAAGATAATACACTCAACCAAATAATGCATCCCGCCAAAACAGTTAGGAAGAAATTATCCGTATTAGTGATCCTCATTAACCAAATTAATTCTTGAACTGCTTACTTTTGTTTGTGTTATCAGCATCATGAGCCCTTTGATCATGACAAAGACTCACTATGGAATCTGAAAGAATGTCAATAATATTATCAAAATCATCATGACAAGGAAGGTTCTGCAATGAGCCATTGAACACTCCTCCCCAAATGGTGCTGAAAAATCTGAGCACTGGATCAATAAAAAGTTAAAAATAGACAAACCTTGCTTTTTATTATTAGAGAAGATGATCACCTTTGGAGAATGGATGCAGCTCAATTTCAGTGTAGAAAAACAGATTTGAAAAAATCTTCCCAGGTTTGCCCCTGTTATAGATTTTTGGTTTACCCCAATGTGTATGGGCATTGTCGTAGCATTTTAACCCCCAAAGGCACTTTTTATAGAATTTGGTCCAATTTACTCATCTAATGACAAAACTGAGGCCCAGGAAGATTTGATAGCCTTTTTAGGGTTATGAAACCAATTGGACACAACTTTAGAGCCAGTGATGAAGCAGGTCTTATTATTTTTCAGTGCTTATTATGTGGCAGGTACTACGCTAAGAATATTGCATACATTTTCTCATCTTGATTCTGACAATCCTATGATGTTTGTATTATCATTACATGATATTATTCTTATCACAGATAAGGAAACTGAGGCAGAGGGTAGTTAAGTACCCTGTTCAATACCTTTGCAGCCTAGAAGTGGCAGGGCTTTGTCTGAATTCCAACCTAACTGCTCCAAAGCTTAGGCTCCCACCCATTCCCCTAAGGCCATGGACCTTCCCACCACACTGTCATTCCTTCCGTGCACTTCATCTCTATCAGAACTTTGTAAGGCCTTACACAAAGGTTCTCTACTCAAAGAACAGTTTGCATTTTAATAACAGGCAATGTAGATATCTGAAAATATTTTTAAATAATAGAAGTTGAAAGGCAGCCTGGATGTGAATAGTATGACATTAAATATAAGATAACAGGTACTTTTTCAAGAATAGTGAAATTTTGTATAATTCAAGGGAAATAACCTGACTCTTAATATTTAACAATGATTATGAATTTGAACATAATATTCTTGTTTAGAAAATTGTTTTATTCACTCTGCATTCAGGTATTAGACTAATTTGTGATGGAAAATTTCACTATGCAGCTGTGTCTTCATTTGCCATATGCCACGTTCTCTCCAAGCCAGACATGATGAAATCTGATTTACATTTGGGAGAGACCAGCTGCCTCCCCAGTAAATACGTTCACTCAGTGCTTGGTTAGGTAACGGGAGCCTACTAACCAAGAGCCAAATGATTCAAGCATTCTGCAAAGAGCAACTGGTTTAATAGGAAGGTATATTAAAAAAGACAACAACACTGTGAAAGGTGCTAAATAAAACACAGTGAAAGGTATAGTTACTTGTTAAAGTAGAAATTATAATAATAAAATGTATTTTAATTTTAACTAAAATTAAATAAATGTAATTAAACTTATTATAATAAAAATCATAATTTTTAGTTACAAGTTATGATAACCTATAATCCTACAGTAGCATCTGGTTATTGCTAGTAACTTAAATCTATTTTCTGGCCTCCTGGTCTACCTCAAAAACTTTTGATAGAAATGTTCAAATATGTGGATGGAAACTTCTGAAAGCTTAATACTCAAATATATCATAAAGATGACGATAGGCTTAGTTCTTGAGAAAGAACAACAAGCAGAGAAAAGAGAAGACCTAAATTTGAATTTTAGCTTGGCTGCTAAATCTCTGCATGAGTGAAATAGGTCATTTACTCTCCTGCATTTTCTTTCTGCCTTCAAAATAACAACAGCAGCAGCAGCAGCAGGGACACACTTACGTAGTAATTAAAATATACCAGATACTGTTTTAAGCACTTTTTCACATATTAACTTACTTAACCCTGCAAAAACCTCTCTGAGGTGATAAGTATTAGCATTATTTTCATTTTATAGGTAGGGAAGCTGACTGGGGAAAGGTCATATAACCTTCCCTCGTTACACCGTCAGTGATGGAACTAGGATTCAGTTCCAGAATCTGTCTTAACTACAACTCATTTTCATCAATTGAGAGGGTAAAAATCTCTGGATTATTAAAGACCTTTTAAAAGACAAATGACAGAAATCTTCTTAAATTGGCATAAGTGAGAAGGAGACTTTACTTGCTCATGAAACTTCAGTGTCAAGTGTAGATCAGGCACAGGTGGATCCAGAAACTTAAATAATATACCCAATAATCTTTCTCCATCTCTTGGCTCTTCCTTCCTCCATGTAAAGTTTTATCCTCAGGAGGCACTCCCCTTATGTTGGGTCCCTGCAGTTCCTGGCATGTATCCTTAAATCTCCAAATCCAATGTAGGTGATGGCACCTGAACACCTCTCAACTGAGCCTCATTGATTCCAATTGGTCTGCTTGGATCATGGCCTATCCCTGAACCAATCACAGTGCCCTGAAGAACAAGATGTTTGGATGGGCCTGGGTCCCATGTCACTCTTGGAGCCAAGGGTGCATTCAGTGTGACCTGAACCATATGGGCCAAAAACGACAGATGGCCACCCCAATTAGATTGTTACTTCAGCAATTTCCAGCATTAAAAGCCTGCAAATTTCTGCCAGTGGGAGGTGAGAGGAAGTGGTAGGGAAGAGGGAAGAGAAGACTGTGGTGTATATATTTATACTTGGATTACCAAACCTCATTTCCCCCTAGTGACTTCAAGGACTCCTTTGCTACTTTTACTAAGATAACTAGAATAATGAATGACAAAGACTTATGTAAAAATTTTCTTTTCATGCTATAATTTTACAGTATAAAAACTGACAACCACCTAAAAGTCCAATAGTAATGACTGGTTAAATAAGATATAGTATATCCATACAACAATATTATATACTTATTAGAAATGATGTTTTCAAGTAATAATTATATGTGAAACTTATTAAATAGATAATGTTTGCAGCCATAAAAAAGAATGAGTTCATGTCCTTTGCAGGGACATGGATGAAGCTGGAAGCCATCATTCTCGGCAAACTAACACAGGAACAGAAAACCAAACACCACGTGTTCTCACTCATAAGTGGGAGTTGAACAATGAGAACACATGAACACAAGGAGGGGAACATCACACACTGGGGCCTGTCGCGGGGTGGAGGGTAAAGGGAGGGTGAGCATTAGGACAAATACCTAACGCATGCAGGGCTTAAAACCTAGATGACGGGTTGATAGGTGCAGTGAACCACCGTGGCACATGTACACCTATGTAACAAACCTGCACATTCTGCACATGTATCACCAAACTTAAAGTAAAATTTTTTAAAAAAAGGAAAAGAAACTACTTCACAATTGTTGGAATTGATTTAAAAAATCTGAATTCAATTATTAACTATATTTCTTACAGTTCATCCAAATTCCACTTTGGATATAGTCAATATTTACTAATTTATGTTGTTGAATCAATAAATGGAAATATCATTTAAAAAATAATGTTAATTAGAGAAAGCAGAACACAAGAAAAGTATATAACATACTCCTGATTTCATTGAAAAAGAAACCACTCTTTTCTCCCTATAGAGAGGGAAAGCACTAAGGCAGAAATTCATCAAAGTATCAATAGTGGCTGCCTCTTGGTGGTGGCAATAAGAGTAACTTTAACTACATTTTTTATACTTTTCTGCATTTCCAAATTTTCTACAATGAACATGTGATATACTTACAAGCAGGAAAAAAAATCCCTTAAAGTGGTTGAGTGGAGGAGTTTGAACTTTACTTGTTTTGTATCTGCCAAATTTATGCCAATTTACAGTGAGAGAAGAAATGTAGATAACACAAGAATCAAACAAAAAGAACTCTTTGAGATAACCAAGAGTTGGTTTTATTTGCCTACTTCAAAAGGTTGTTTTGTGAGTTCTTAAGTAACTATAAATATTTATACAGGTGTGCCCAATTCAAGGGCACTTGCTACAATGCCAGAAAATTAAAATAATAAGATGAGGATAATTATTTATATTACAAAATATTAATGATATCACAAGATCACATAAGCATCGTACAATTCCACTAGATACATGGAAACCTTCTCTGTGCATTTTTTTTTTTTGAGACAGAGTTTCGCTCTTGTTGTCCAGGCTGGAGTGCAATGGCGTGATCTCGGCTCACCACAACCTCCGCCTCCTGGGTTCAAGCGATTCTCCTGCCTCAGCTTCCTGAGTAGCTGGGATTACAGGCATGTGCCACCATGCATGGCTAATTTTGTATTTTTAGTAGAGACAGGGTTTCTTCATGTTGGTCAGGCTGGTCTCAAACTCCTGACCTCAGGTGATCCGCCTGTCTCGGCTTCCCAAAGTACTGGGATTACAGGTGTGAGCCACCGTGCCTGGCCTCTGTGCATTTTAATTATGGTTCAGTTTCTAAAAATTCTGTTTGCAAGCCACTTTTCAGGGCAGCATATCTAATGTGTTCAGCAAGATAAGATTAAACCATATAAAGTTATTGTAAAACTTGGGGTAGCTGGATTTGATACATACACTTAAAACATAACTGACAAAAATCATATCTAGTTACTTCAGTTGTCCTCAAAGGACCATGGAGTAGAAGCTGAAACATATAGCCATCTTCATCATTGTCATTATGACCATCATCTCATTTTTTTAGATTTCAGCATAATTTTATATATAGCCATGCATCATACATTCTGAGAAATGCATTGTTAGGCCATTTCATCATTGTGTGAACATCAAGATGTGTACTTCCACAAACCTAGATGGTGTAGCCTACTGCACACCTAGGCTATGTGGCATAGCCTATTGCTTCTAGGCTACAAAGCCAGACAGCATGTTACTGTATTGAATACTGTAGGCAAATGTAACACAATAGTATTTGTGTATCTAAACGTAGAAAGGGTACAGTGAAAATATGGTATAAAGATAAAAAATGGGATACTTGTGTAGGGAACTTATCATGAATGGAGTTTGCAGGATTAGAAGCTGCTCTGGGTGAGTCAGTGAGTCAGTGTTGAGCAAATATGAAGGCCTAGTACATTACTGTACACTACTGTAGACTTTAAAAACACTGTACAATTAAGCTATACCTAATTTGTAAAAACCATTTTTTCTCTCTCCAATAATAAGTTAACCTTATCTTACTATAACTTTTTTACTTTATAAACTTTTTAATTAGGCCGGATGTGGTGGCTCATGCCTGTAATCCCAGCACTTTGGGAGGCCGAGGCAGGTAAACCACCTGAGGTCAGGAGATTGAGACCAGCCTGGCCAACATAGTGAATCCCCATCTCTACTAAAAATACAAAATTTAGCTGGGCATGGTGGCACATGCCTGTAATCCCAGTTACTTGGGAGGCTGAGGCAGGAGAATTGCTTGAAACTGGGGAGGCGGATGTTGCAGTGAACTGGGATCACCATGCCAGTGCACTCCAGTCTGGGAGGCAAGAAAGAAACGTCATCTCAAAAAAACAAAAACAAGAACAAAACAAAAAAACCCCCAAACTTTTAAATTAAAAAAACCTTTTTGACTCTTTTTGTAATAGCACTTAGCTTAAAACACATTGTATAGCTATACAAAAATATTCTCATTATTTATAACATTATTTTATAAACTTTTTTCTATTTTTAAAACTTTAAATTTTTTCTTTCCTTTTCAAACTTTTTTGTTAAAAACGAAGATACTCACGCCTGTAATCCCAGCACTTTGGAAGGCTGAGGCGGGCGAATCATTTGAGGTCGGGGGTTCAAGACCAGCATGGCCAATATGGTGAAATCCCGTCTCTACTAAAAATTCAAAAAATTAGCTGGGCATGGTGGTGAGTGCCTGTAATCCCAGCTACTAGGAAGCTGAGGTGGGAGAATCGCTTGAACCTGGGAGGCGGAGGTTGCAATGAGTCGAGATTGTGCTGCTGCACTCCAGCCTGGGCGACTGAGACTCCATCTCAAACAAACAAACA
This sequence comes from Pan troglodytes, assembly GCF_028858775.2. Taxonomy (NCBI): domain Eukaryota; kingdom Metazoa; phylum Chordata; class Mammalia; order Primates; family Hominidae; genus Pan; species Pan troglodytes. The sequence goes on along the minus strand of NC_072403.2, from coordinate 98,937,616 downwards.
AACAAAACTAAGATACAGACACATTAGCCTCAGCCTACACAGGCTCAGGATTATCAGTATCACTGTATCTATTTACACATCCTGTCCCGTTGGAAGGTCCTTCGGGGCAATAACATGCATGGAGCTGTCATCTCCTGTAATAACAATGCTGTTTTCTGGGATACCTTCTGAAGGACCTGCCTGAGGCTGTTTTACAGTTAAACTTCTTTTCACATTTTTTTTTTAATTAAGTAGGAACACACCCCAAAATAATGATAAAAAGTATAGTACAGTAAATGTATAAACCAGTAACAGTTGTTTATTATCATTAGCAAGTATTATATACTATACATAATTGTATGTGCTATACTTTTATACAACTGGCAGCACAGGTTTGCTTACACCAGCCTCATCACAAGCACATGAGCGATACATTGTGCTACAACAACATTGCAATAGCGATGATGTCACTAGGCTGTAGGAATTTTTCAGCTCCATTATAATTTGTGGGACCACTGTCATATATGTGGTTTGTGGGTGACCAAAATATTGTCAATGTGCTGCATGGCTATTATCTTATTTTATCCTGGTAAGTCTGTTATTATCATCACTTTCATGAGAGAACTAAGGTATGAAACAAATAAATGGCTTTTCCAAGGTCACACACACAGCAAGGTGTAAAATTCGCATCTCTTAATCATTGATTTGCTGTTCTTATATCACCATCTATAAAGTGGAACTGGATTCTCAGCATTAATAAAACTAATAAAATCTTGATATTGTATAGAGCTTTATATTTTACAAATTCTTTGACAGATTATCTAATTTCAGTCTGAGAACATTACTATGAGATAAAACCATGAGGTGATACTGAATTGAGTCTTTATCAAACAGCTTCTGATGTCTTATATTGTGGCAGGCAGTATCTCAGGTGGCTCTCAATGATTTGGTTCCTGTAGGTATTCCTCCCACTGTGTAATCCCTTCCCCTTGAATTAGGCTGAAACTAGTGACTTGTCTCTAATGAGGAACACAGCAGAAGCCATGGGATATCACTTCTGATATCAGGTTACAAAAAGACCTTGGCTTCTATTTTGCTATCTTTCAATCTTAGCCCTTGCTCCAAGGACAGCAAGCTGCAACATCTGCATGAAGCACTCTGTTTTGTTAGTAGCCCTATAGAGAGGTCCATGTGGTAGCAAAAGAACGTCCCCAGCCAGCAGCCAGCTGGGACCTGAGGCTTGTCAACAGCCACGTGAGCGAGCTTGGAAGCGTTATCTTTCCCCAGTTGAGCCTTGAGATGTCTGCAGTCTCGGCTGAAACTTTGCAGCCTGTGAGTGACAGACCTGAGCCAGAGGACCTAGCTAAGCCATACCCAGATTCCCAACCCATAGAACTATGATAATAGAGATAATCAAAATCTGTTGCTTTAAGCCATTAGGTTTTGGGGTAATTTATTATTTAGCAATAATGAATACACATATTTACTCCTCATAATAGCCCTATGACATAGTACTATTATGTGAGCCCCAACAAATGAGGAAACTGAGGTTTAGAGATGTGAAAGCAGTTAATGAATGGCAGAGCTGGGATATGAACCTGGCTTTCTGGACTCGAGAGCTTGGGCTTGAGCCCCATGCTGTGTTACCCCCTAGGAGTATAACACAAGGTGCAGTTTGACATCACAGGTGACAATGAATCACAATAGCATATTCTGTTTTGAGAAACTTCCCTGAAAGGAGGCTGAGGTAGACAGGGCATGTATTATTGTCCCCATTGTAATGATGACAGACCATGCAGCTCATACAGCCAAGAGAATGGGATATTAACCCAGGCCTTCTGACCCCAGGTCCGTAGAGTTGGGCCTGTGCTTCACTGCCACGCTGGCACTGTGGCACTCACTGTACATTCAGCAAGCCCTGAGGAAGCTGGCGGGAGCTTAGCTGACATGCACAGGGTAGGTCAATTTGTTCTCTGGAGAGCATTCCATGAGATGCAAATATCTTCACACAGGCCTGGGTTAATACCCCATCCTCTTGGCTGTGTGTAGACCCTCTCACCCTTAGATTCAGACTCATTTTACTAAACAGGCAAAACATAGCTACAAATTTCACGTATTTTAATATAACAGGAATATGTGGTAATAGTAACAATACTATGTAATCATTAACTGTTAATTAAATGCATGCTAATGGTACATAAGTCTGAGAAAGGGTACTCAGTACACTTAATGCAATGTGAGAGATTATCTCAAAGCCAATGAGACCCGGCTGGACATCTTTTGTGCTGGAGAAATTACTCCATCTGCATCACAAGAGCATTGCCTCTGTCACCAAGCTGAAAGTAATCAAGTCTTGTGAGCTTTGAGACTTTTGCTTCCTCTAAAGTCATTTTTCATCCCTTCTTGGTAAGATGCTTCATTTATATGTAAGTCACCAAACCCTGGGGTCAGTACAGTCTGGTTCTCCAATGCCTCGGACATAAAGTAAAACCTTGATGGTCTTAGAAACAGGCTTACTGTATTGCAGAGAGGGTGAGGAGATTACATTGTTTTACCAGTTTACAATCTATGAAATAAAATATGCTTGCCAATATGAATGCATCTTGTAAATGATGTATTTGCTAATTATAAATTAAGTTACATATTTAATCCTTGATTTTTTAGAGCATTGTGTAAGGAATTGAATTAGGTTCAGAAGGAAAGAATGGTAAGAAAGTTAAAATGGCTCAAATGAAAGCATAATAAAAGAGGAAATCATGCTTCTTTCTTTGAATGTTAACTTAAATTATGATGAACTATATGGTAGGATAGTGTTTATGGATGACTGTATATCAAATTCTTGTGTTAGGTAACAAATACTTCCTTGACTAGGGCAGAGTTCAACATTAAAATTAGGACTATGTAATAAAGTTTAAAATGTAAGGTACTTAAGTAAGTATACAATTCTTGTTTACTTACAGGAAAGAATTAATTACAATGACAAACTATACTGTCAGAAATCATGTAAGGATAAATATTACTGAATTCAGAGGGATGAGTTTGGAATGTGGAATCCTTTTCTGTAGGTTCTTCTTCCTCCATCTTCCTCAGATGAGGTGGGCTTTCCTTTCCCATTTTTCTTGGATGCTAACAGCATCTTTTATACCTCTCAGGCATGTTTTCTGCCCAACAGTGTACAAGCGTAATATAAATCCCTATGATTATATTGTCGCTAACCAGGCAAGCTATTGTAGCTAGCCACCTTACTGAGTTCTCTTATTCTTTCTAATGGCATTTTTATGTATCCCCTTGAATTTTCCTAGTAGCTAATTATTTAATCTGTCATTAATAATAAAACTTTTCCCTGACCAATATTTATAACACTTCCCTCCTTCCCTCCTTCCCTTCCTTCCTTCCTTTCTTCTTTCCTTCCTTCATTCCTTCCTTCCTTGCTCCCTTCCTCCCTCCCTAATGGGGTCATTAGGAGGATCTGAGAGTTTTAGAACTGCTAGCTGCTGCTGCTGGTAGCTATTTCTCAAAATATTTTCTTCTTGCTATAAAATGCTTTCCTTCTCATACCAGATTTCACAAAGACCTTCCATCTGGTCTGCACTGATAACTAGAATCCAGAGATGCTCATTCCTCTTACAACTTGTAGTTTAAAATGATCCAGATGCAGAAGGATTAGGTTTCATAGCTTCTTCTAAAGGATTTTGTCTTCCTAATCCTACAACTGCATGTGTTGAGAATTGATCAGCATGAGAGAGTGCTAACAATAAACCTATTAAAGTGTCCAGTTTTTCATTTGACGTGTTTTAGGAGAATACAACAATGGGATCAAAACACTGACATCTATTCAGGTAAGGACGGCAGTAAACCAGATAATCCACAGTGCATGAGACAAAATAAGAGAACTAAAAATGAAAGACAAAATTATAGTCAATCTGTATTAGAAAGAGGGTTCTCAAGAATTTTATCAATTTGTTGTGATCCGGGAATATGCCAATTGATTGAGTGATCTCTATAAATTCTGGTTCTCAGTTTCTTAATCCACAAAATGTGGGAACGAATAAAAAGTAGCTGGGATTTTGATGAAAGTCCTTTCATCACCAGGAAGATGAACTTTGGTAAGTTGACTGACCTAAGCCCCAAATTTTAGGGGCCACAATACTGGTTCTAGAAAATGATTCAGGGAGGAGAAAACAAGAGAGAAGTAAGTCACTCTAAAGTGCTGCTGCCCCATTTCTCTTCCCTATTCATCTGTCCCCTCGTCACTTATGACGGCACACTCATCTTCAATGTTTCCCTGGGGTTTATGTTCATATAATTTCACACATAATAAAAATCTGGTAGGTGCAGAAGAAAGGAGCATAAAGCATGAGATGCTAAACTCACCTCTGCCTTGAGATGGCCTTGATAATTTACGGCATAAAAAGTAAGTTCCTATTTGGTAGAAATTCAGCTTTTGATCAGTCTCAAGCTTATTTTTTTGTGTAAATAAGCTTGTAGAAATAGAGGGAATGCTTTCCCACATTAGAGTGTTAGATTTGATCTTTCACTTTTAAAGGGTAGTGTAGAAATAGAATTCTAGGGTGGGCAATCAAAACAAACATGAAAAAAATGATCTGTGTGTAAAAGTGAGATGTAGGGAATTAGACTTGAGTAATGAGAAGATGACACAAAAGTTCAGGGCCTAAGGCTTTCTGCAAAGAGACCTACTTTCTTTTTCTTTCTTTTCTTTTCTTTTTTTGAGATAAGGCCTTGCTCTGTCACCTAGGCTGTAGTGCCGTGGCATGAACTTGGCTCACTGCAACTTTGGCTTTCTGGGCTCAAGCGATCCTCTCACTTCAACCTCCCAAGTAGCTGGGACTACAGGTACACACCACTATACTTGGCTCATTTTAAATTTTTTTTGTAGAGATGAGTTCTCATTATTTTGCTCAGGCTGGTCTCAAACTCATGGGCTCATGTGATCCTCCTGCCTTGGCCTCCTAAAGTGTTGGAATTACAGGTGTGACCCATCATGCCTGGCTGAGATCTACTTTTCATTTGCAGCCTTGGTATCTTGGTGGTGGTGGGGGTAGCATATTGAGCCCACCTGGGGAATGGGCGGTGCTTGAGCCAGGTGGGGACAATGTGCTGTGAATGATATACCTTACTTCCCTCTTCAATAATAACCCCATCACGCAGCAGGAAATTGAAATGTATTGCAGTGTTACCTGAACTAGAGGTGTGTTCTGGATTTTGTCTCTTCCTAGGCACCACTTCTGAAAAACCCTGACTTTGTTATCTTCCTCAAAAGAATGGAAACTTATTTACATGATTGTTGCTGACCAGGCATCGATAAGAAGAAATGGGGAGCAAATATTTTGTATAGACACCAGAATGGCTAATAAAGGTGACATCACGCTGAGTTGCAAGGTAGGCACCATTCCCTTGGGCAAATGTTGAGAGACATGAGCCATCGTTTCCATGCACTTGGTCTGGGACTAGGCCTTGAATGAAGTCATTATGGCAGAAGAGGAAAGAATGAAAACTTGATCTTACTATGTTTGTGATGTTGATTTCTGTGGAATTTAAAACTTGTTAGCTGGTGGATACACATTGTTAATTTGAATACTCTTCATTATAAAAATAATCTGCTAAGTTTTCATCCCTGGAAATTGTTATGAAAGCGAAAACAAGCACCTAAAGGAATATTTGAACAGGCATATACCTAATGACCAGAGTCATGGCTACACTTTAAAAGGCTCCTTTCTAGCTCTGTTACTAGAAGTCTCAATTGAGATCTATAGCAATCCTTGGAGCTTCTGCAGCCCATGTCAGGTGATGATGACACAATAGTTAAGTTCTATCAACAATGATGAATCAGGATTTGAGTGAGTTTCTCTATATAGCTCTCTTAGTGATGAAATACCTCTATGCAGCAAAATAGTTAGTGGTGAGGTGCTATGCAATTTTAGAAATAAGCAACATACTCTGTTTTAAATATGATACAGAAACTGAGCTGAGTCCCACTTAGGAGGTCGGCTTCATCATCCCAACTCCGTGGGCTGGAGGCTAAAGCTCTGAAGGGAGGAAAAACAGAGGCAGGCATATTTTGTGCATTTGTTAAATGGGCCTCAAATGCCTCCATTCATTTATTTGTTGAAGACAGGGTCATCTCATTTAATTCAGCAGGAAAGCAACTGTACCAGAAAGAGAAAAGCTGTCTCAATCTTCTCTGTATTTCAAAGGTATTTCACATATGCTCCTCATGAAGGAGACCGCACAGGGAATCAGACCCACGTGCCTGCTTTGCCTCTCTTGCGCAGGATTAAGTAAGGGAAGCCCCTGATTCACAAGTGCATCCTGGCTGTTTAAGGTTATGCATATTGTGTCTGAATGTACAACTATGATAAATATATATTCTGGAGCAATGTTAAATTCAGCTTAGGACGATGTACTGCTTAGAGCTTTGAGGGAAAACATAAGAATGATAAAATAAGCCTAAATTATTTTGGAAAAAACACTGCTCCCCCAACCCATTTGACGATCTATTATTTCCTCCTGGGCTGCTCCCTCCCCCAAGAGATTTGGTGCAGGAGGCAAGGAAGGACAATAAGAAAGGTTAGGAAGAAACACCTTGGGATGCTGACACCATCTGCCTTATCCTTCTAACTCAAGGACAAGCAGCGTTGGGTTGAATACAAAGTCCTTTCTTCCAAAACTAGGCACAGGCAGGAATATATATATAGATGCAAAACCACTATGATCCTATGATAGGAGCTGGAATCACTTCCCTTTAGACTCAATTTCCTTTCCTTTTCGTTAGGTAGGGGGTCAGCCTCTCACCTTGCAGTATTGGGTGGAGATGGCTTAAGACCAAACTTCTCATCTCAACTCTTACTTCCAAGATTTATTTTGTATTTAAAAAAAAATGAGCCTGCCTCATTACCTCCACACCTGGGTATTTTGTTTATCAGGACTGAGCACAGTATTATTTTCTGAGGGCTGGAGCAACAGTGCAGTCCTTTCTAATCAAAGGTTTTTTAATCAGCTGGCTTTGAAATCACACAGTTCTTCCGGGGTCCCTGGAGCACACCACCTCCCTGTGATTTCTACTCAAGTTTTCCCTGGCCCCCACCCCCAGCACCCGTTCCATACCTATTTAATCTTTAAGCTGCCTCTAATCCTTTTGCAAGGAAGCAGGATGAAATGCTCAAACCACAGTTATACACAATGTTGATTCTCAGGTTCACACATTTGAGGAATTGTTTGAACAAGAAATGCTCTCTGTACTATAATCCAGGGTGCAGGCACGGTGCCCGGGCGACCCTCAGTCTCCCTCCGACACCCCGCATCCCAACTCCCGCCGCCTTTGCGCCTCAAAGCTGGCAAACATCCCCAAGCCAGAGCTGGAGTACCTGGAGTGGGTGGGGGTAAGAAGGGAAGCCAAGGTCGTCCCGGAAGGTGTGCGCCCCTCACCTTGCGGACGGTGCGTGCAGCCGCGCCGCACTGGGCAAACCGGCACGTCCAGCTGGCTCCAGAAGTCTCACTCGGAACCAGCTCCTTTTTCTCCTGAGCTGGATCAGAGCACTGCTTCTCTCAACATTCGATTCTGGAGTACGTTGAGCCCAGGGCGTTCTCCCCGCCAGCGTCCTTGCCCGCGCCAGTGCCCGCCGGGGTGCGGCGAGACAGAACCTGGGAGCGCGGCGCGCCGGGCAGCCCGAGGCACCGCTGGTGGCAGGCGCTGCGCTTCGCCGAGTCTGGGCGCCTGGACTGGAAGAGGAGGCGAGAGGGAGAGAGCGGGGAAGAGGAGGAGGAGGAGGAGCAGGAGCAGGAGCATGGGCAGGGGCAGTCTGCTAAATCATCTACGCAGGTCGCAGCCTCCCGGGACACCGTGAACGGAGAGGGGGGTGGTGGGTGTGGGATGAAAAGATGAGCCCGGGTGTGAGGCAGGTGGTATTGTGAACTGGAGGTCGCAGCTCCGAGGTACTCCAGGTCTTGCTTAGGTTATAAAAGAGAAATTCTGGAGCTGATGGCGCCTTAGGGCTCCCGGTTGCAGACACTAGAGGGCAGGGCTGTCCATGTTATAAACCGGGCCAGCGGGGTTGGAGGTGTGGGCGAGGGACTCACCTCCTGAGCCCCTTGCCGGCCACAGCCCTGGCGGAGAAGGGGAAAATAGATACAACAAGGGGGCAGACCCTACTCCCCTCTTCTGTAGCGAGCCTGGGTTGAGGAGGGAGAGGAACGGCGGGAGCAGTTGACGGGTTTGCACGCTTTCTCTACGCGGTTCCAACGGCAAACAGACCCTCTGGAGGTGCATTTCTTAGCCCTCCTCCAGGGGAGATACAGTCGACATCCACAGGATGCCTCAAGGAGAGAGATTACAAGGAAGGGGTGAGGGAGAAGTGGACGAAAATTGGGGTGGGTCAAAGTGGAAGGGGGGAAGAGAGGTGGGGAAAGCAGTGAAGAAAAGGAGACGGAGGGTGGAGTGGTTGGGGCTGAAAGACCTGCTGAAGCAGCCTTGCCATTTTTTTTTTTTTTTTTTTTTTTGAGGGAAGTCTACCTGGGCGCCATCTCAGGTTGTCAGAGGGCTTTGTGCTCTTCTGAGGGTGCCAGGGGCTGTTCTTTTTGTTGTTCTGCTGCCGCAAGGTCAGAAAAGTTAAGCTGGGAGGGACTTTGCAGAATCCTGGCATTGCTAAAAGAAGCTTCCTTACGGCTGGTTGGTTATTCTCTGTGGAGAACTTGGATGACTCAACATTGAAGCCTAACATGGATTGAGCCCCTGCCATTGTAAAAAAGAAAATCAGATTGTTCAAACTAGCCATAAAATGAACTAGACAATCTTATGGAGACAGTATGATCTGTAGACAGCCTGATACACAAACCTTAGAGTTGAAAGGACCTTGGAAACCATGTAGGCAACTTGGGTAGCTGCCCCAAACACCTGCCTCACATTTTTCTTTCTGGTTTGTAGCCTTATGGCTGATTTGAAAAACACTTTAAGTTATTTATTTATTTTTTGAAGTTTGACAATTCTAAACCAAATGAAACCCTTCTTCAGTTCAAAAAGCGAGCCTGTGTGCCCTTCTCCTGCCTTCTGGAGCGCCTCTCAAGGCCAGCAGGGGTTGACTGATGGATTATCAGGGGAATTTCACTGAACAAGAGAAAGGAAGGTTGGTAAACTATAGTCTTAAATTGTGATTTGCTTCTGTTAATCCCATTAAACTGAGAATAGGCTTAAGTAGACTGAAGTCTAACAGGAGGATGAGGTGGAAATATGTTTTCCTACTAAAGATGACACATCTTGAAGTTTGTTTGATGATAAAGGTGTTATGTAAAAATAAGCAGAACAAGAATCATTCCTCATTTTAAAAAATAATCTTATAGGACTGAAGATATTTTAGATATCCCAAGAGAGTAAGTAAGGACATTGTTCTACTCTTGCAAGTTTGGAGTTCCTCCAAAATATAAAGGAAATATGAGTTTGTTAAATTGCTTTATTTAAAATTGATTTACCTATTTTTTGGTTATTACAACATAAGGAACTATGGAAACAAATATTATACACTTGGAAACTTTCCTGAACATACCTCAGAATACCCGCTTTTTGGCAGATGTTCAGCTTTATGAAGTGTCTGATTATTTTCAAGCTATTAATTAACTTCTGGCATATATTCCACCAGCTTTAATAAAATCAATGCTCTCTTAATCAAGAGCTGCTAATTCAATTTGTATTACCCATTTGGGTTTCCAGTGGCCTCTATGAGTGCTTTAAGATTGCAGGTATATGTAAATCACATCCCCATTTCATAATAGAGAATTCCTTGTCAGTTAGAAAAACTATAAGGATTGCCTGGAGCCCTGGGCATCTGGCATAAAAAAGTCATCAACTTGCAGCGGGAACTCAAAAGTCATTATGAAGAAATTAACTTATCAAATCCACTCATTCATTAATTCAAAAAATGTTGGTAAATATCTACCATGTTTGAGGCATGAGGCAACTTCTAGGACTAAAATAATGAAGGAACAGTTTATTCTCTCAGTGGGAAGACTAATTCCCAAACTAGTAAATCCATTCCAGAGTAACAGTTTGGAGAAGGGGTAAGTACAGGATGTTATGGGAGCACAGAGGAGGGCAATCTAATCCAGGTTTTAGGACCAGGGAGTAATTTCTGGAAGTGGTACTGGCAGTGGTGATGTGTATAGACGGTGGGGTGGTTGATAGTGGTTGGGAGAGGGAAAAATCATGAACAATGGATTCCCTCCATCTCCAAGACAATCCTAATTACATTTGTTAATTTTTCACTTGGATGCTGGAACTTCACATTAATAGATGAGGAAGCAAGCATGCACATGGTACATTTTTCTGCTAGAAGTAAGACTACAAGTTTTGTGAGGCAGGAGCTGTTTATAACTTGTTCATCACACGATTACAGAGAAGAATCAAGATTCTGGTTGACATTGTCTGTCATTTCCTACCTCCACCACGGAAGTGGGAATGAAACATGAAGGGAAGGCATTATGGTGGCGAGGGAGCTCACATTTCTGAGCTCACACCATCCTAGGTGCTCTCCATACACTATTCCACTAAACAATTTCAACAACCCTGTGACATGGTTCTCTCATTTTACTGTTGATTTCAAAGACTGAGCTTCAAATTGCATTTTATGTCTGTGGTGTGACAGAGGCTAGAGGGAGAGAATGAAATGTTTATAGGTAGGTTTCAACATTTGTCAGCTTTCAGGAAGTTATGCTGTAGTAACCAAGCATAACCCCCAAATCTCAGTGGCTTGCTATGGTAGAAGTTAGTGGCTTGCTAATAAAAGTATTAGCTGTGGATTGTCTGCAGCTCCATTTGGGGATCCAGACTGATGAAGCCAGGCCATTTTTATGGTAGAGGGAAGAGTAACGGGGGAACATAACAATGGTTCTTAAAGCTTCAGCTGAATTATAAGATAAATCACTTATGCTTACATTCCATTGGCTAACCCAAATCATATGGCTAAGCCAGATGTCAACTGAATAAAAAGCAGGTTTCCTCCACTAGGAAGGATTCCAGGGAGGGCTTCTGTAAAGATGGGCCTGGGAGTCACAATATTTTATGAATAAATTATTAAATTGACAACAATCTCCAGCAATGCTTTTGAATGAAGGCATTTTCACTATAAAATGTTTTATTTGTTGATACTATTGGCTAACTGTGTTCACCAACCTCACGATACAGGGAGCAAAATAATGAATTTAGGTTGATTAGCTTAATCAACTAGAATATAGCTTAATTGATTAGAATACATCATCTAGATCTAAGCTGTTCAGGGAACAGTTGGCAAGGTGGCCTTGCAGTGAGAAAAAGCTCTACTCTCTGGCCGAAAACTGGCTCGTACTCCTTGTTGGCATGTGCTAATATTTGTTCCCAGGAGGAAATAATTAAGGCAGACTTGGTAGAATAAAACCTCAAGCTCTAGTGGTCTTGACAGTGGTTCATGATCAACACATTTTTTTTCATCAAAAGTAATCATGAGAAGCAACTCACTTACTCATGAGTAGAAATAGTTGATACATTTTCAATAACTATTTCTTGAACACCTCCAACCTGGAAGTTTGAAAGAGATATAGGACTTGGTCCCTTCTCTAAAGGAACTAAAAACCCAAGGTAGGAGAAGGCATTTACATGAATGACTACATGAAAGAGCTGAAGGAGCAGAGAGGCCTCTACGGAGGAATTGGGGCTTTGGAAAGATGTGTAGAGTCTGAGTAGGCCCTCTTGGTGTAGGGCTAATTTTTCTGTCTTCCTGCCCTCCAGTGCATGCTTCTCTTTGCTCCAGGGAGCTATCACTATGTGCCATGCATGTGCATCTGGGGACTCACCAGCCTAACCCTTTTCTCAAATGGACAGGCCAGAAGCCCTGTGTTATGACCATGTGGGCTAAACAATTATGTCCCTTTGCCCCTGTGTTCTTTTTTATTTTTCAGTTTTATGAATTTTTCATTTTTGTGGGTGTATAGGAGGTATATATATTTTTGGAGTACATGAGTACTACAAGCATGCCATGTGAAATAAGCAAATCATGGAGAATGGGGTATCCATCCCCTCAAGCATTTATCCTTTGAATTACAAACAATTAAATTATACTCTTTATTTTAAAATGTACAATTAAGTATTATTGACTATAGTAACCCTGTTGTTCTATCAAATAGTAGGTCTTATTCACTCTTTCTGTTTTTTTTGTACCCAAGTTCCTGTATTATTAAATAAATAACTTACAAGTGGAAACCATGAAGACACAAAAAACAAGCAGTGTGCAGATCAAGGTTTGGTAACTGGTGTGAAGGACAGGGATGGCTGCTTTTGAAAGTGATACATCTATTCATGCATAGGCATTCTTGTAATGGAGAACTCCTTTGTTTCTGCCACTCTTGAGTCCTAGTCAAAGCTGGCAGTCCTTGTTATGTGTTCATAGGTGGCCTTTGGTGATTTGGGAGGTGATTCGTCGATGTTAGGGCAGCGCCCTGCTTTCACCGTTCTGCTTGACAATATGTAGGCTGTTCATCAAGCATTCTGACTCTAGAGTGAAACTTCAGGGTTCAGATACCAGCTCCACTACTTACAGCAGAGTGACCTTAGGCCAACTTATTGTACATTTGTCTCAGTTTGCAACATCTCTAGAATGGGGATGATAAGTCTTGTACGAGGGTTTCTCACATGAGACAGTGCATTAAAGTTCATGGCACAGTGGCTGGCACACAGTAAGTAATGGGTGTTAGCTATTACTATGATCTTTTCCTTTTTATTTACTGTGTAAGAAGTAGATTCATTTCTCAGATTATTTTTAATGTCTGTGCCTCTGGTTTCTGGCTCTTTTCTTCCAGCCTGCATATAGAGCTTTTCTAGCCTAAATATTCCCTGTACCCCTCTCTACTCCCCGCTTTTCCTTGAATCTCTCTCTCATCTATATTATCTTTGCCTCTATTTACCATTACCATTTAATGTCATGAAAAGAAAAAGAATTCTTGGTCAACATTTCTTCTTCCTTACCTCTCACTCATTCCTCAATAAACTGAATATAGCTTCTGACTTAGTCATGCTACCAAATTTTTCTTGGGAAAATCATCAGTGACTTTGTATAATAACTCCCAAATTCAGAGGTTGATTTTCAGTTATTGTCCCCTTCATCAGTTTTAGCATTGCTTACCACAAGTCTTTCTTAAACTCTCTCTACCTTTGGCTTCTAGAATGCACCTCTGCTGGTACTTCTATCTCTTGTACCATTATGTTTCAATTGCCTTTCCTGACTTTTCTTACTTTGAGTTTAATTTAGGTATTGCTGCTTATACCTAGAACCTCTAATGTCAAAAATTCAGCAGACCCAGCCAATACTAATAATGAGTAAAAAGCAAACTTGAGTAAATGGAGGTAAGTGCCTGGATAAGAAGACTGAAGCATTCTTCTTCCTTTTTTTTTTAGTGGAGAGAATTGGACAGAAGGTTCTAATGTTTATCTGACATTATAAATGTAGTAGAAATGTAAAGAAAACTTTGAAAAAGGAATTAACTGGAGGACAATTATCTTAGGTGAAGTAGTATAATCTATTATAAGAATAAAGTAATTTTTAAAAGGGAATACTGGCTGGACTTGGTGGCTCATGCCTGCAATCCCAGCACTTTGGGAGGCTGAGGTAGGCAGATCACTTGAGGTCAGGAGTTTGAGAGCAGCCTGGCCAACATGGTGAAACCCCATCTCTATTAAAAGAAAAAAAAAATACAAAAATGAGCCAGGCATGGTGGTGTGTACCTATAGTCTCAGCCACTTGGGAGGCTGAGGCATGAGAATCACTTGAACCTGGAAGGCAGAGGTTGTGGTGAGCCGAGATTGCACCACTGCACCCCAGCCTGGGTGACAGAGCGGGACTCCATCTCAAAAAAAAAAAAAAATTACCATAAAAAGACATCTAAAAAGAATAGAAAAGATAGCACAAAGAGAGGTCTTGAATATAGACAAACTTAACCCAGGATAGTAAGGTAACACAAAGCAGTGAAAAGAATAATAAATTGTGTGGCACTGTTCACAATAGCAAAGACTTGGAACCAACCCAAATGCTCATCAATGATAGACTGGATAAAGAAAATGTGGCACATATACACCATGGAATACTATGCAGCCATAAAAAAGGATGAGTTCATGTCCTTTGCAGGGACATGGATGAAGCTGGAAACCATCATTCTCAGCAAACTAACACAGGAAGAGAAGACCAAACACTGCATGTTCTCACTCATGAGTGGGAGTTGAATATGAGAACACATGGACACAGGGAGGGGAACATCACACACTGGGGTTTGTTGGGGGATGGGGGGCTAAGGGAGGGATAGCATTAGGAGAAATACCTAACGTAGATGACGGGTTGATGGGTGCAGCAAACCACCATGGCACATGTATACCTATGTAACAAACCTGCACGTTGTACACATGTACCCCAGAACTTCAATAATAAAAAAAGAAATTAACAAAAAAGAAAACAATTCAAAATCCTCACATCATATGTAAATTACAACAAAATCCAAAGGGTGAAATAGTTAAATGTAAATAATTCAGGACGACAATAGAGAAACATTTGGGTATATATTCTCCAATATTTTGATAAGGAAGAACTTTTAAGCACTAGGCTTGGTATTTAAGGACATTTGGATCAGTAATTCTTTCTCCTTTAGCATCCAGAATTATAGAATTTTAATCACATTCATCATAATCTCAAGGCAAAACACACAAGAATACTTTGTTATTTTATACTAGTCTCAAGTTCTTCCTCCAAAGCTCCAGTGTAGCTTGTATTTGTTTCCCTTGTCTCTCTAGGATGGCAAAGTAGAAAATGCTGTTTCTCTTCTGCTAGCCACATCACTTCCCTTTTCTTGATTCTTATTCTGGAGATTTCTCTTCTCTGATTACTTTCAGCCCTAAAATACCTATTCATTGTCACCTCTAACTTTTCCCTCCATTCTATATGCTACAATAGGCTGCACTATATTATACACTTTACTGTTTGGCAGTGTGCTTGGTATACAGGAGGTGCTCAATAAATACTTATTGAATGAGCATTTTCCAACCATATTTTAAAATCATTTTTTTAAAAATTGGCCTTTGAGTAGAGGTAACAATAATATATCATTTTAAATAGCTAGAAAGAGGATACTGAATATTTCCAACCACAAAGAAATGATAAATGTTTGAGATGATGGATATACTAATTGCCCTGATATGACCACTATGCATTGTTTGTATCAAAACATCATTATGTACCCCATAAATATGTACAAGTATTATTTGTTGATTAAAAAATAAAATTAACCACCTGCCAAAAAATGGGCTTTCAAGTATTATTCTTTAGCTATTCTTTTGTTCATTCTTTTATTCATGAAGTAATGGAGAGCTGCATTAAAGTAATGGTAGCAGAGATCATGAAAAAGGTTAAGTATAATTTCTGATTTAGACAACTAGATAGAAGAAGTACTAGAGTTAAATTTTGAACCTGTTAAATTTGAGGATGCTGCAGGCCACCCAGCATAGTATCTGGTCAGCAGCTGGAGCTAGAGATAACTTTTTTTGGCGGAGGGGGTCCCTAGGAATTGGCCTTTATGTGCATTTTGTGGTCTAGCTCCTCAAGCTGCATATCAGCATGCTTATCCCCAGGATATTCTTTTATTCATCTCTCTGAGTTTTGTTGTTCTTTAACATATTTTTAATTTTTCTTTTTGGGCCTTGTTTGCCCTTAAATCTTTTCAATTTATTACTCACCCAAAGCTATTCACAACTCAGAGAAAGAAAAATGTTCCTTTGATCTTTAATCTCTTGTGGCTTTTTCTAACTGACCTGTATGAGGGAAAAAGATGCTCCACTCTTTTTCTTGGCCTTGGAAGTTTTCCCTCTTGTATGAAAAAGGAGACTTCGGTATTGCCAAGACACTGCTCCCACTGGCCTGGCTCTTTAGGCCTTGTCATTTAGCAGCTGTAATGACCATGTGCAGTGCACTTTCTTACCAAAGCCCCAGAAAAACATCTGCTATCTGTCAGACTTGGCTTTTGCTGGAGAATTATTTAAACCTTTGTTTCTTTTAAACTTCCCCAACACATTTGGTACACAATAAATATTGAAGAATTAACAAAACATGGTAGAGTTTTTTTTTCCTACAGGAGAAAAAAACATGTTGAGCAAATACTAGGTACTTTACATATGTTATATTTAATCATCACAATCAAAACAAGTTTAGGAGATGGACATTATCATTTCCATTTTACAGACAGAGGAAAGGAGGAGTGCAGGTGTAAATACTTCGCCTGATGTCACACAGGTAGAATGTGGCTTAGCTGAGGCTTGAACCTGTGTCTGTACTAAGGCCTGTTCTTTTCCATCCCATTGCAGTGTGTTCCAGGATGGGCTAATAGAGCTCCAGGGAAAGCTGGGTTATGGGAGTGAGTGGACTGCACGTGGGAGGAAGGAAGAACTCAGGGTCAGTAAAGGAGCAGCTTCCTGACCTGGGAGTATTTGGCAGGGTGAGTACATGTGGGGTAGACAAATCACAGAGTTCTTTAAAATGGGTTTATTATTTGTTTTTATTAATAATATTGTTAGTTTGTATAGAAACTTAGAATTTTCAAAGCACTTTCCCTATCTTCATAAAATCTGGCAATTCCAAATCATTTTCTAAAAATATACTGTTTATGAAATAACATATCAGGTGATGATAACACTGTTACTTTATAGTTATTTATTATTTATTTTAATAATTTATTGAGGGATAATTTATATAACATAAAATTCACTCATTGTGCATGTACAATTCAATGATTTTAGTACGTTTCTAGAATTGTGCAGCCATCACCACAGTCTAGTTGTAGAATGTCTCTATCACTCTAAAAAGTTTCCTCATGCCCATTTTTGGTGAATCTCTACTCCCAAAGCCATCCTAGGCAACCACTGGTATGTTTTATTTATTTATTTATTTGTTTGTTTGTTTGTTTGTTTGTTTATTTATTTTGAGACAGAGTTTTGCTCTTGTTGCCCAGGCTGGAGTGTAATGGCGCAATCTCAGCTCACCACAACCACTGCCTCCCGGGTTCAAGCGATTCTCCCGTCTCAGCCTCCCGAGTAGCTGGGATTACAGGCATGTACCACCACGCTCGGCTAATTTTGTGTTTTTAGTAGAGATGGGGTTTCTCTGTGTTGGTCAGGCTGGTCTCAGACTCCCGACCTCAGGTGATCCGCCCGTCTTGGCTTCCCATAGTGCTGGGATTATAGGTGTGAGCCACCGCGCCCCACCTGTTTTCTGTTTTATAAATTTGCCTTTTCTAGGCATTTCATATAAATATTCAGTCTTTGCGTCTAGCTTCTTTTACTCAGTGAAATGTCTTTGGATTCATCCATATGAACCATGTATCAGTAGTTCCTTTTTTTCAATTGCCAAAACGTTTTCCATTTATGGATATGTCATACTTTTAAAAATCATTCATCTGCTTGTGAACATTTGTATAATTCTTTCCCTTTAAATAGTACTTTGTAATTTACATATCACTTTGACATTCATTATATTAGTTGATCCTCACGAACCATGGGAAGAAGTGAAGACAGGTTGTTATTCTCACGTTATGACAATAGGATGATAATAGAGCCTGGCATTTATTGAACTCTTTCTATTTGCAGCACTGCTATAAACATGTTTTATGTATTGGCTCATTTAGTCCCTGCATCATCCTTGTGGGGAAAAGGCTATTATTGTCATCATCTTTTATACTGGTAGGCTGTTATGAAGAGGTTAAGTAACTTTCCCAAATCTGCAGCCAGTATGAGGCAAACTGGGGTTTGAAACCAGGCAATCTGGAACCAGCATCGAGGCCTAGAGAAGTTAGAAGATGACATGTTCAAGCCCTTTTAAGTGGTTTTATTTTCTTTTTCTCTTCATACATAAGTAAATGAAATTTATTTATTTTTAATTTATTTTATTTTTTTATTTTTATTTTATTTATTTTTATTTTTTTTATTATTATTATACTTTAAGTTTTAGCGTACATGTGCACAATGTGCAGGTTAGTTACATATGTATACATGTGCCATGCTGGTGTGCTGCACCCATTAACTCGTCATGTAGCATTAGGTATATCTCCTAAAGCTATCCCTCCCCACTCCCTCTACCCCACAACAGTCCCCAGAGTGTGATGTTCCCCCTCCTGTGTCCATGTGTTCTCATTGTTCAATTCCCACCTATGAGTAAGAATATGCGGTGTTTGGTTTTTTGTTCTTGTGATAGTTTACTGAGAATGATGCTTTCCAATTTCATCCATGTCCCTACAAAGGACATGAACTCATCATTTTTTATGGCTGCATAGTATTCCATGGTGTATATGTGCCACATTTTCTTAATCCAGTCTACCATTGTTGGACATTTGGGTTGGTTCCAAGTCTTTGCTATTGTGAATAGTGCCACAATAAACATACATGTGCATGTGTCCTTATAGCAGCATGATTTATAGTCCTTTGGGTATATACCCAGTAATGGGATGGCTGGGTCAAATGGTATTTCTAGGTCTAGATCCCTGAGGAATCGCCACACTGACTTCCACAAAGTTTGAACTAGTTTACAGTCCCACCAACAGTGTAAAAGTGTTCCTATTTCTCCACATCCTCTCCAGCACCTGTTGTTTCCTGACTTTTTAATGATTGCCATTCTAACTGGTGTGAGATGGTATCTCATTGTGGTTTTGATTTGCATTTCTCTGATGGCCAGTGATGGTGAGCATTTTTTCATGTGTTTCTTGGCTGCATAAATGTCTTCTTTTGAGAAGTATCTGTTCATATCCTTCACCCACTTTTTGATGGGGTTGTTTGTTATTTTCTTGTAAATTTGTTTGAGTTCATTGTAGATTCTGGATATTAGCCCTTTGTCAGATGAGTAGGTTGCGAAAATTTTCTCCCATTCTGTAGGTTGCCTGTTCACTCTGATGGTAGTTTCTTTTGCTGTGCAGAAGCTCTTTAGTTTAATTAGATCCCATTTGTCAATTTTGTCTTTTGTTGCCATTGCTTTTGGTGTTTTAGACATGAAGTCCTTGCCCATGCCTATGTCCTGAATGGTAATGCCTAGGTTTTCTTCTAGGATTTTTATGGTTTTAGGTCTAACGTTTAAGTCTTTAATCCATTTTGAATTAATTGTTTATAAGGTGTAAGGAAGGGATCCAGTTTCAGCTTTCTACATATGGCTAGCCAGTTTTCCCAGCACCATTTATTAAATAGGGAATCCTTTCCCCATTGGTTGTTTTTCTCAGGTTTGTCAAAGATCAGATAGTTGTAGGTATGCGGCGTTATTTCTGAGGGCTCTGTTCTGTTCCATTGATCTATATCTCTGTTTTGGTACCAGTAACATGCTGTTTTGGTTATTGTAGCCTTGTAGTATAGTTTGAAGTCAGGTAGTGTGATGCCTCCAGCTTTGTTCTTTTGGCTTAGGATTGACTTGGTGATGTGGGCTCTTTTTTGGTTCCATATGCACTTGAAAGTAGTTTTTTCCAATTCTGTGAAGAAAGTCATTGGTAGCTTGATGGGGATGGCATTGAATCTATAAATTACCTTGGGCAGTATGGCCATTTTCATGATATTGATTCTTCCTACCCATGAGCATGGAATGTTCTTCCATTTGTTTGTATCCTCTTTTATTTCATTGAGCAGTGGTTTGTAGTTCTCCTTGAAGAGGTCCTTCATGTCCCTTGTAAGTTGGATTCCTAGGTATTTTATTCTCTTTGAAGCAATTGTGAATGGGAGTTCACTCATGATTTGGCTCTCTGTTTGTCTGTTATTGGTGTATAAGAATGCTTGTGATTTTTGTACATTGATTTTGTATCCTGAGACTTTGCTGAAGTTGCTTATCAGCTTGAGATTTTGGGCTGAGACAATGGGGTTTTCTAGATATACAATCATGTCATCTGCAAACAGGGACAATTTGACTTCCTCTTTTCCTAATTGAATACCCTTTATTTCCTTCTCCTGCCTAATTGCCCTGGCCAGAACTTCCAACACTATGTTGAATAGGAGTGGTGAGAGAGGGCATCCCTGTCTTGTGCCAGTTTTCAAAGGGAATGCTTCCAGTTTTTGCCCATTCAGTATGATATTGGCTGTGGGTTTGTCATAGATAGCTCTTATTATTTTGAGATATGTCCCATCAATACCTAATTTATTGAGAGTTTTTAGCATGAAGGGTTGTTGAATTTTGTCAAAGGCCTTTTCTGCATCTATTGAGATAATCATGTGGTTTTTGTCTTTGGTTCTGTTTATATGCTGGATTCCATTTATTGATTTGCGTATATTGAACCAGCCTTGCATCCCAGGGATGAAGCCCACTTGATCATGGCGGATAAGCTTTTTGATGTGCTGCTGGATTTGGTTTGCCAGTATTTTATTGAGGATTTTTGCATCAATGTTCATCAAGGATATTGGTCTAAAATTCTCTTTTTTGGTTGTGTCTCTGCCCAGCTTTGGTATCAGGATGATGCTGGCCTCATAAAATGAGTTAGGGAGGATTTACTCTTTTTCTATTGATTGGAATAGTTTCAGAAGGAATGGTACCAGTTCCTCCTTGTACCTCTGGTAGAATTCGGCTGTGAATCCATCTGGTCCTGGACTCTTTTTTGTTGGTAAGCTATTGATTATTGACACAATTTCGGAGCCTGTTATTGGTGTATTCAGAGATTCAACTTCTTCCTGGTTTAGTCTTGGGAGGGTGTATGTGTCGAGGAATTTATCCATTTCTTCTAGATTTTCTAGTTTATTTCTGTAGAGGTGTTTGTAGTATTCTCTGATGGTAGTTTGTATTTCTGTGGGATCAGTGGTGATATCCCCTGTATCATTTTTTATTGTGTCTATTTGCTTCTTTTCTCTTTTCTTCTTTATTAGTCTTGCTAGCGGTCTGTCAATTTTGTTGATCCTTTCAAAAAACCAGCTCCTGGATTCATTAATTTTTTGAAGGGTTTTTTGTGTCTCTATTTCCTTCAGTTCTGCTCTGATTTTAGTTATTTCTTGCCTTCTGCTAGCTTTTGAATGTGTTTGCTCTTGCTTTTCTAGTTCTTTTAATTGTGATGTTAGGGTGTCAATTTTGGATGTCTCCTGCTTTCTCTTGTGGGCATTTAGTGCTATAAATATCCCTCTACACACTGCTTTGAATGTGTCCCAGAGATTCTGGTATGTTGTGTCTTTGTTCTCGTTGGTTTCAAAGAACATCTTTATTTCTGCCTTCATTTCGTTATGTACCCAGTAGTTATTCAGGAGCAGGTTGTTCAGTTTCCACGTAGTTGAGTGGTTTTGAGTGAGTTTCTTAATCCTGAGGTCTAGTTTGATTGCACTGTGGTCTGAGAGACAGTTTGTTATAATTTCTGATCTTTTACATTTGCTGAGGAGAGCTTTACTTCAAACTATGTGGTCAATTTTGGAATAGGTGTGGTATGGTGCTGAAAAAATGTATATTCTGTTGATTTGGGGTGGAGAGTTCTGTAGATGTCTATTAGGTCTGCTTGGTGGAGAGCTGAGTTCAATTCTTGGATATCCTTGTTAACTTTCTGTCTCGTTGATCTGTCTAATGTTGACAGTGGGGTGTTGAAGTCTCCCATTATTATGGTGTGGGAGTCTAAGTCTCTTTGTAGGTCACTCAGGACTTGCTTAATGAATCTGGGTGCTCCTGTATTGGGTGCATATATATTCAGGATAGTTAGCTCTTCTTGGTGAATTGATCCCTTTACCATTATGTAATGGCCTTCTTTGTCTCTTTTGATCTTTGTTGGTTTAAAGTCTGTTTTATCAGAGACTAGGATTGCAACCCCTGCCTTTTTTGTTTTCCATTTGCTTGGTAGATCTTCCTCCATCCTTTTATTTTGAGCCTATGCTTGTCTCTGCACATAAGATGGGTTTCCTGAATACAGCACATTGATGGGTCTTGACTCTTTATCCAATTTGCCAGTCTGTGTCTTTTAATTGGAGTGTTTAGTCCACTTACATTAAAGTTAATATTGTTATGTGTGAATTTGATCCTGTCATTATGATGTTAGCTGGTTATTTTGCTCATTAGTTGATGCAGTTTCTTCCTAGCCTTGATGGTCTTTACAATTTGACATGATTTTGCAGTGGCTGGTACCGGTTGTTCCTTTCCATGTTTAGTGCTTCCTTCAGGAGCTCTTTTAGGGCAGGCCTGGTGGTGACCAAATCTCTCAGCATTTGCTTGTCTGTAAAGTATGTTATTTCTCCTTCACTTATGAAGCTTAATTTGGCTGGATATGAAATTCTGGGTTGAAAATTCTTTTCTTTAAGAACGTTGAATATTGACCCCCACTCTCTTCTGGCTTGTAGAGTTTCTGCCAAGAGATCCGCTGTTAGTCTGATGTGCTTGCCTTTGAGGGTAACCCGACCTTTCTCTCTGGCTGCCCTTAACATTTTTTCCTTCATTTCAACTTTGGTGAATCTGACAATTATGTGTCTTGGAGTTGCTCTTCTCGAGGAGTATCTTTGTGGCATTCTCTGTATTTCCTGAATCTGAATGTTGGCCTGCCTTGCTAGATTGGGGAAGTTCTCCTGGATAATATCCTGCAGAGTGTTTTCCAACTTGGTTCCATTCTCCCCGTCACTTTCATGTACACCAATCAGACTTAGATTTGGTGTTTTCACATAGTCCCATATTTCTTGGAGGCTTTGTTTGTTTCTTTTTATTCTTTTTTCTCTAAACTTCCCTTCTTGCTTCATTTCATTCATTTCATCTTTCATCACTGATACCCTTTCTTCCAGTTGATTGCATCGGCTCCTGAGTCTTCTGCATTCTTCACGTAGCTCTCAAGCCTTGGCTTTCAGCTCCATCAGCTCCTTTAAGCACTTCTCTGTATTGGTTATTCTAGTTATACATTCCTCTAAATTTTTTTCAAAGTTTTCAACTTCTTTGCCTTTGGTTTGAATTTCCTCCTGTAGCTCGGAGTAGTTTGATCTTCTGAAGCCTTCTTCTCTCAACTCGTCAAAGTCATTCTCCGTCCAGCTTTGTTCCGTTGCTGGTGAGGAGCTGCGTTCCTTTGGAGGAGGAGAGGCGCTCTGCTTTTTAGAGTTTCCAGTTTTTCTGTTCTGTTTTTTCCTCATCTTTGTGGTTTTATCTACTTTTGGTCTTTGATGATGGTGATGTACAGATGGGTTCTTGGTGTGGATGTCCTTTCTGTTTGTTTGTTTTCCTTCTAACAGACAGGACCCTCAGCTGCAGGTCTGTTGGAGTTTGCTAGAGGTCCACTGCAGACCCTGTTTGCCTGAGTACCAGCAGCAGTGGCTGCAGAACAGCGGATTTTTGTGAACCACGAATGCTGCTGTCTGATCGTTCCTCTGGAATATTTGTCTCAGAGGAGTACCCGGCCGTGTGAGGTGTCAGTCTGCCCCTACTGGGGGGTGCCTCCCAGTTAGGCTGCTCCAGGGTCAGGGGTCAGGGACCCACTTGAGGAGGCAGTCTGCCCGTTCTCAGATCTCCAGCTGCGTGCTGGGAGAACCACTGCTCTCTTCAAAGCTGTTAGACAGGGACATTTAAGTCTGCAGAGGTTACTGCTGTCTTTTTGTTTGTCTGTGCCCTGCCCCCAGAGGTGGAGCCTACAGAGGCAAGCAGGCCTCCTTGAGCTGTGGTGGGCTCCACCCAGTTGGAGCTTCCCGGCTGCTTTGTTAACCTAAGCAAGCCTGGGCAATGGCGGGCGCCTCTCCCCCAGCCTGGCTGCCGCCTTGCAGTTTGATCTCAGACTGCTCTGCTAGCAGTCAGTGAGACTCCATGGGCGTAGGACCCTCCGAGCCAGGTGCGGGATATAATCTCCTGGTGCGCCGTTTTTTAAGCCCGTCAGAAAAGCGCAGTATTGGGGTGGGAGTGGCCCAATTTTCCAGGTGCCGTGTGTCACCCCTTTCTTTGACTAGGAAAGGGAACTCCCTGACCCCTTGCGCTTCCCGAGTGAGGCAATGCCTTGCCCTGCTTTGGCTTGTGTACGGTGCGCTGCACCCACTGTTCTGCGCCCACTGTCTGGCACTCCCTAGTGAGATGAACCCAGTACCTCAGATGGAAATGCCGAAATCACCCATCTTCTGCGTCGCTCACGCTGGGAGCTGTAGACTGGAGCTCTTCCTATTCAGCCATCTTGGCTCCCTCCCTAAATGAAATTTCTAAATTTATTCATCAGATCCCAGAAAATTTTAGAGAAATTAGACACCATAGACATTAGTGTACAATGTACTTCTTTATGTACAGATGAAGGATGAGAGCTTTTTTATGTACAGATGAGGGTTAATGTACAGTGTACTTCTTTATGAACAGATATGGACTAGGAAAAGCAAGGTCCAGAGTCACATGCCTGGTCATTGATAGCACCTGGATTAGAATCCAGTTCTGCTGTCTCCAAAGTTAGTACTTTTGTCATTAGGTTGCTTCTTAAAGATTTATGCAAAACCTTGTACAAAGATTTATACCAAATATAATGGGAATATTTAGGATCCTGGGAGAGAGAAAAGGAATGAGCCTGTATTGAGGGGAGGGCACTGAAATGGGAAGAAGCATGAAAGACATATACTTGCTTTTTCTGAGCTTGGTGTGCAAAAAATGCATGTGTGACAGGGCCCAAACTTTCTTCTGTTGCAACAAATCCTTGGATTCACAGGTGACTGGGCCAGTATGAGAATTCCACATAGATTCTGTGTCTGTACAGAGGGAATTGGCCACAATCTTTCCAAAAATGCTTGGCATTGAAAAAAAAAAAAGAGGTTTTTAAATTTAGCTGTTTCAGCTTTTGAAAACTATTATGAACAAGTACTTCCTCAAGTGAGTCTCTGGAAGGAAAATGGATCAAGTGAGTTTCCCATGAGAGCTTCTCTCAAAATTTTAGCTCTAGGACCTTCAGTGATCATAATTACAGTGCTGTTTGTGGAATCCTGCAGTATTTTACCTTTCTCTTTGAATTAATGACTCCTTCCTCTCTCCTCACCTTGTGAAGAAGGGTCCCTGGTGTTATAGCTGAAATGGTCCCAGCCTTGGGATATGGTTTAAGCCTCAGGGCTGTGTTGCATATGGAGGGAGGTGTGTACACCACCCAGGATTGGGAGAGATTGCTGGTAGGGAACAAAGGCTTCAGAGCTGCCTCTCCCCAAACTCCAGGCTCCACATACACCCCAGCTTCAGCCGATTGCTTGACATCCCAGGCTCCAGAGACATAAATTCAAGGCTTGGTTTTGACCTTCCCATATTCCATTTTAAAAATATTTTTTAAAAATTATACTTTAAGTTCCAGGATACACGTGCAGAATGCACAGGTTTGTTACATAGGTATACATGTGCCATGGTGGTTTGCTGCACCCATCAACCCATCATCTAGGTTCTAAGCCCTGCATGGATTAGGTATTTGTCCTAATGCTCTCCCCTCCTTGCCCCCACCCCCGACAGGCCCCAGTGTGTGATGTTCCCCTGCCTGTGTCCATGTGTTCTCATTGTTCAACTCTCAATTATGAGTGAGAACGTGCAGTGTTTGGTTTTCTGTTCCTGTGTTAGTTTGCTGAGGATGATGGCTTACAGCTTCATCCATGTCCCTGCAAAGGACATGATCTTATTCTTTTTTATGGCTACATAGTATTCTATGGCCACATTTTCTTTATCCAGTCTATCATTGATGGGCATTTGGGTTGGTTCCAAGTCTTTGCTATTGTAAATAGTGCTGCAATAAACATACACGTACATGTGTCTTTATAGTTGAATGATTTATAATCCTTTGGGTATATACCCAGTAATGGGATTGCTGTGACCTTCCCATATTCTTTTCTTACGAAGGAAAGCCCTATTCAGAGACTTGGGTTACTCATGAAAACTATGGGTTTCAAATGTGAAGGTAAAAAACAAGTAAATAGATTAATCCAGAAAGAAAGTTTGAATACAAATACCTGAAGATCTATAACAGACCTGTTGAGAATGGATGCAGTGACTTACCAAGGGTTTTGTCTTGCTCTCGTGCATATCACCTGATTGACTGGAGGGTGGTGGGGGGGAGTTTCTTGTTCTTCAACAGAAAATTTCCACACACTGATTTCAATTCAACAGCCTGACTACTTTAAATTTGTTTTACTGGTAAGAAAAAGGGTGGATAGGGAACAGGCAGCTTTGGGAGGAGGAGGAGAAAACACTTGAGGAGGGGATTTCATTTACTACCCTCTATTATTTCTGGATACCCTGGAGCAGTGGTTTCTAAACCTGGCTAGGCATCAGAATCATCTGGGGAATATGAAACAATGAAATGAGACAAAACAGAATCAGAGCCCACCCTAAACTTACTGAATCAAAATTCCTGAGACTGTGGCCCAGGAATTTGTATTTTTTGAAGCTCGCCAAAATAATTCCTTAATCTGTTAAAAAGAAAATCAAAAGATTGCTGAAGACTCACATGCAATGTGTTTTCAAAATGGTGATTTTGTCTTAGGACAGGTTTTCTCAAACCGTTCATATTATGCAGCCCTTCCTTTACTCTGTCAAACATTCAGTGGTTGTGTTAATGTGCTCAGGCTGCCATAGCAAAATATCATTGAATGAGTGGCTTCAACAAAAGAAATTTATTTTCTCACAATTCTGGAGGCTGGGAAGTCCAAGATTAAGGTTCCAGCAGGCTTTAGTTTCTGGTGAGGGCTTCTCATCCTAGCTTTTAGATAGCTGCCATTTCACTGTGTCCTCACATGGCAGAGAGTGAGCTCACTGGTATCTCTTCCTCTGTTATAAGGATGCTAGTTTTATTGGAACAGGGATCCACTTTTATGGCCTCATTTAACCTTAGTCACCTCCTTAAAGGCCTTATCTCCAATATAGTCACATGGAGCTTAGGGCTTCACCATATGAATTTTGGGGTGGGGGGCATGCACAATTCAGTCTATAACGGTGGTCTCCAAAGCCAATCTTGCTGTCAACAAATGAGATTGTCGACAACAATAACAATAAGACACACACATACACATACACATAGAGTGTTTTCTAGCTTTTTTTCATTACTTTTTTCTTCATTACTTTGTTCTTTTCTTAGTATTGTTTTAAAGTTTTCAAAGGGAAAATTTAAAAATTAATGACATCAAGAATCAGTGGTCTTTAAAAAGTGTCAAAGTGATACAATCAATTGTTGAGCAGGACATATCAGAGAAGTCCTAGTAGTCTAGAATAATGGAGTAGATCGACTGCCTTTTGACTCTTGGACAGTTTCACAGACCTATATACTTTTATAATTTGTTTAGTAATTAAAGTTGTCATTTTGTAATTCAAGTAAAATGTTTTAAAATTAGCATATAATTAAAGATTATTTTATGAATTTCTTTTTAATAATAACCGTAATATACATGTCATAGGGTTGGGTTCCTCCTTCTCGTGCCTCACCCAATTTCAGGAGCTTAAAATATACCACATTATGGGTAACTAAGGAGGCCTTTTAAAAGCAATTTAAAAGGTGCTAAAAAAAGAGACAGAGGCTTCCTTTTGTTTTGAAGCATAATTATAAACGGGATATGTCAAGAGAAGGTCTGCTTGAACAGTTTGAAGGTTCATCTTATCTCATAGATAACGCAGTCTGGGCCAGACCCTAAATGGAGCTCTTCCCACCCTATCCCACCCCACCTCTCTCATATCTGGAGATGCAGAAGAGAAAAGAGATGGGCAAAACTGCTTTGAAAACTAAGAAGAGTATAAATAGGCTTGACCTGATACAGTTGGTAAGCTAAAGGGGGTAAATGGACTTTGAGATTTAAAGGAGAGGAAAAGAATGAGAAGTTCAAAAACAGATGGGTTGTCTTACTGAGGAGAAGAAGTTGGCTATTTGAAGTGGCTTAGAGGCTCTAAACTGAAAGCTCCCTCTTCCTACCAGGTCTATGGAGAAGCTTCCAATGGAGAAGTTGAGTAATTTGGAGGCATGCCTCCCAAATACTCCCTGGGACCTCGAGTGGGAACACAAAAGTAAAGGACTGTTCTTCTGGACTTCTTTTGCTTTATTTGTTGTTTATTATGCATGTATGTATTTAGTTAGGTTATTGAATGAGACCTCCACTCTCTTTCGCTATTAAATGCGTAACATAGGTTTACATTATAAGGACAAGTTGTGACTTGTTTTCTTTTAGCTAGTGAGTCACCACTTAATTCTTTAAGTTAATTATGTAAAGAAAGCATGATTTGTTGAAATGGATTTTATAACGACATATTATGTTATGCTTGGTTTAAAATATTGACTAAAATTTAACTATATGTTGTGACCTAAAAATGGATCCCAAAGGCTTTCATGATTGATGTTGGAATTCTTGCATTTGTATTAAAAAAAAACTCCCTTATATTTGTGTGTGTGTGTGTGTGTGTGTGTGTGTGTGTGTGTGTGTGGAAGGGGGCATTTTGCATCTTAATAATGAGATAGAAAGAAAGGTTTAGGCTGTTATGTGCAATGCTTTTCTCTGCAAATAACTCAATGCTGTGAGAGTGGTTATTCTCAATAAGTGAGGGATCAAAATGAATTTAATATCACAATATTTTCTTGTTCAAACATTAGCTTTTGCTACATTATAGGCATTTTGATGGCTAGATGAGTGCAAATTATGCATCTGAAAAAACTTAAAGACAATTTAAAACTCTCTTGGGATATGGTGGCTAGTTGTTCTCAGTTCAGTAAGAAAGCAACAGAATGACTGTGATGGTCATACCTGACATTCATCAATCACCATTTGTATGCATCTGATAGGGCCTGGAGGCCTTCAGACAGATCTGTTCTTAAGTACAAAAATTTAAGTAGTTGTTTTGCTTATTGATTTAGGGAAAGTAATAATCGAAACAGGAATCATAGCTGTCTTTAAGGACGTGAAACCCAAGAATGACTTCATGAAAGAGGAAATGATGAGCCAGTGAAATTTGTCAGTGTGATAGTTGTAAGAAGATAGAGGCCTGGCACTCTAGGAGACTGGTAATGCTTCGTCAGTCATGAGAAATAAATTTTCTGTTACTTTAGGCTCACAGCAGGCAAAAGAAGTACCAACCAAAGCAACTTATATAGAACTTGTATTCTAAGTGTGTGCACCACTTCACATGGATTTTTTTTTCATTTAACTTTTCCAAGGACACCCAGAGGAAATTCTTGTTATCTTTTGTTAACTTCATTTTATGATAAGGAAACCAAGGCCAAAAAGGGTAATACATTGCTCAAGGTCATATTGCTAGTAAGTGCAGGAGACAGCTTTCAAAGCCAGGCATCATGACTCTAGAATACGAGCTCTATGCATACTCCAAATGTCATTTAATATGTAAATGGAATGTCAGATTTTATTGAGTGCATTATATGTGCTGCAAAGGGCGTGGGGCAAGTTCCAGTGTGTCACTCGGTGCAGGTGGCACTAATGAGTGGCAAGTCAGCAGTTTTGACACTCCTCTTATTTTTCTAGTATTCTGTGCTTGGCCTGTGCTTCTGCAGGGGATCTCTACTTCCCATTGCTCTACGTTTTAATGGGGACAGAGTATGAGATGCCTGGCAAAATAGGAGAAAAATGGCTGTTTAAGGCATGTTGGGAATTGTCAGCTGCCCAGAACCTAGAGACTATTGGGGGTATCTGTCCCATGAGAAGTCAAGTTCTGGTACAGTTCCTCTGACTGGAAAAAGGGAAAGCTATTGGTTTCAACTAGCTCATTGCTGACTGTATTAGTTTCCCAGGGTGCTATAACAAAGCAACACAATGGGTGGCTTAAAACAACAGAAATTCATTCTCTCACAGTTCTGAAGGCCAGAAGTTCAAATCAAGGCATTTTCATATGATGCTTCCTCCGAGACTTTGGGCAGAAGCTTCCTTGCCTTTTCCTAGCTTGTAGGGTGGCCAACAATCCTTGACATTCTTTGATTTGCAGCTGTGTCATTCCAATCTCTGCCTCTGTTGTCACATGACATTCTCCCTATGTATCTCTGTCTTTACACGGCATTTTTCTCATCTTGTAGGATCACTAGTCATATTGGATTAGGGACCACTCTAATGACCTCATCTTAATTTGATTACATGAGCAAATAACTTATTTCTGAATGAGATCACACTCACAGGCGCTAGGCACTGTGACTTTAACATATCTTTGTAGGGGACACAATTCAATCAATAACACTTGGCAACCCAGGAAGAGCTCCTAGGGTTCTGCACCAGACAATCGTCTTTGTCTCCTTGTTAACACAGCATGGTAACCTGCTAAGAAAACGGTCCCATAATTTAGACAACGTTATTAGTCAAATAAATCTTTAAGCTAAAAAAGAAAATGTCCAGTTAATTTCTGCTTTAGGGCTATGCTTTTTTTTTTTAGGAGTAGGAAAAAGGAGGAAAAACGATAATCAGAATTATCATCTTCTTTATAAGCTAGGACCAGGTTGGTTAAGTGCCTGAGTTCAGAAGGGTTTTTCTATATCTATGAGAATACAAATGCAGGAATTGTGGAGTTAAAATTCTTGTTCTTAGTATAACCTTGGACATTGATCTTGATGGTACCACTGAAAGGTTTCCTCCTTATTTTTAAGCTTTTACCAAGTCTCTGCAGTGTGCAGGAGTTCCAACAGAACAAATAAGATACTGTCCATCTTCAAATGACACTCACCCTTGTTTTCTCTTCAGAGGTAGAAAAATACCAGCAAAAACTATCTTTGCCTTTGGGCAAACATAGTTTAAAAGGATATAGTGTACCAAAGAAAAGAAAGGTAAGAGATAAACAGAGAGAATGAGAGAGAGAGAGAGAGAGAGAGAAATCCTAGCAAATAGTAACATTGCTGTTGTATTCATGTTAGTATATCCTGTTGCTTAGAGAGGTACTGATAATATATTTTTTGTTTCATTATTTTTTAGTACTTTTTTTAACACTTGAGTTCATTTTTGCTTCTAATCCCCTTTCAAAGCAAGGCATAATGTTCTTTGTCTTTGACTCAAGTTCATAAACTGGCAGATCAAATTTATAATCCAGAGCTGATGGTTTAAAGGCTGAGATAACTGCACTGATGTGGAAGGTTGTTTACTAAACCACCTGAGACTGTACCACATTTCACGATCACCTTGTCTAAAATTCAGAGGAAATTCTAGTACATTACCAAGCAAGGTAACGCAATCTGATGGACATAAATGAGAATGAGTAGAGACAATGTTTTGTGTCCTGTCTCTATTAAAGCTTGCGGAGAGTATATTATACAAATGGATGAAAAAAATTCAAAGTTGCTTAGGAAGCTTAGAAGAGCCTCTGTCTGTGTTTATTTTGGCATTTTCAACACATTCATAGTCACTTAATTATGTATTTGGGCAGATTTTAATCTCGATGGATGAGTCACAAATCTGACTCTTGTTGCTCCTGGATGCATTCATGATCTACCATGAAACAATTAGGGAAAGGAAAAAGGCAAGGTTTAAAAAGTTCTCAAGTGGCAAGGATAATCCATCATATGCGACCTAAGTCTTCAAATTGGTATTAGTCTAATTCTGTAGAAATACAAATAGAAGAGTTTTTCCAAACAAGCAGAGTTGACTCTGTTTTACCCCTGCTATCCCTGACTGCTGGTGAGTACCAAAGGGGCTTGCTAGTTTAGTCATCAACTTACCGCATTTTGCTTATTCACTCTCCTTAGTTGAACTTGTGCTGTTTTTTGAGTCCTGGCTGACTCCCTGGTTTAGTTTGGGGCATTGCTATATAACTCTTACTAAAACAGTGTTTTCAAACATCACCCATTGTTCTCTAAGAACCCTTGTTACTTATAGGACAAAGTTAGAATGTTTTTACTTTGTACTCAAGTCCCTACCCAACATGTCCCTTCATTTATGCCTGAAGCTTCAGTGAAACCAGTCCAGCTTTCTATGCACAGGCCACAGGACTTCTCACAGCCTTTTGTGTATGCTGTTTATACTGCTTGAAATAATCTTCAGTTAATTTAAGTTCTACCTATCCCTCAAGCTTCACCTCCTTCATGAGGTATGTAAGAGCTATCTCTGAATTCTAGCTTTGTGATTATCTAACCTAAGTAATTTATTTGAAAAGACATAGACGTATTTTACATTTTTTTCTTCCCTTGACAAGTATCAAAGACCAGCATTAAAATATTTTGACTCAGAAAGTATTAAAGGTTATGAGGTAACATTATGTTGGTCAGAAGGGTAACCCAGAAGAATGCTTCTGATTGAATTAACTTGTCATTAGTCTAGCCAACAGCAGCTAGACCTCCTAAGGAGAAAGAAAACCAACAACAGATTTCCTCCCTTTCAGCACTTCTGATATAACTGCTTTAGGGTAGACTATTGAGTGCTAGTGAGCAGCTGGTTTTTTCTCTCTAAGATAGAAGTCAAGGGGGCAGGGACATTTTTCAAGGTTGTAGTCTTGGGCTGCTGCAGTAGCTTTATATGCATTTCAAAAACGATGGTAGTACTCTGGCTTTTCTATAGATACATAATTCTAAAGCCTGAAAAGTCTCATTTTTAAAAAAGTTTTGGATTTGATGTTCTCTCCAATGGTTTAATTCAGCTTCAAGGCTGATCTCTTGAGGACACTTGAAATAATGGTTCCAGTGGGAAGTCATAATCTCGATCTGGTCGTTTTACAGACACCTCTTATTACTGCTTTTGTCCAAAGTATGAAAACAATGGTTGCTGTTGTAATTTGGAGGCTTCAAAATGGTTCTCTCTTTCAACTTTGATTGCAGCCCACAGGCAGAGAACAGATTTAAAGCTGTGTTCTCTTTAATTTCAGTTTGCAGACTTGATAATTATTAAGTTTATTTCTCCCTCACAGATTTTGCTAAAAGTGACAAGAAAGAGCCAAGAAATTGACCATTACTAATATGCTATTTTCCCTGACACTAGAGCCTCTATTCGTAGTACATGGACATTCTTCCAAAAAGCAGGGGCAGTATTGACCCAGTATTGTGCTATTCCATTATAAAGGTCACCAGCTTTTGAGCTTGTTTGCCTCCGCCTAGCTGTGATGCTTTTTCTTTTCAACTTTTATTTTAGATTCAGGGGGTACATGTGTAGTATTATTATTTGGGTATATTGCATGATGTTGAGGTTTGGGGTATGAATGATCCCATTGCTCAGGTACTGAGCATAGTGCACAATAGTTTTTCAATCCTTGCCCCTCTCACCACCTCCCCATTCTAATAGTCCCAATTTCTATTGTTGCCATATTTATGTCCATGACTACTATGTTGATCTTTATGTTTAGCTCCCACTTATAGGTGACAACCTGTGGTTTCAGTTTTCTGTTCTTGTGTAAATTTGCTTAACATAAAGGCCCTCAGCTGCATTCATGTTCCTGCAAGGACACAATTTCATTCTTTTTTTATGGCTTCATAGTATTCCATGGTGTGTATGTACATTTTCTTTATTCATTCCACCACCAATGGGTACCTGGGTTGATTCCATTTATTTGCTATTGTGCATAGTGCTATGATGAACATGTGAATGCATATGTCCTTTTGGTAGAATGATTTACTTTTTTTTGGATATATACTTAGTAACGGGATTTCTGGGTAAAATGGCAGTTCTAAGTTCTTTGAGAAATCTCCAAACTGCTTTCCTCTGTGGTGGAACTAATTTACGTCCCCACTGACAGTGTATAAATATTCCCTTTTCTTCACAGCCTTGCTAGCAACTGTTTTTTTTTAAACTTTTTTAAAAAAACAGTTTTTTTTTTTAGGTTCAGGGGTACACATGCAGATTTGTTATATAGGTAAATTATGTGTTATGGTGGTTTTGTGTACAGATTATTTCACCACCCAGGTAATAAGCATAGCACCTGATAGGTAGGTTTTCGATCCTCACTCTCCTCCCTCCCTTCACCCTAAGGCAGACTCTGGTGTCTGCGGTTCCCTTCCTCCCACATGTACACAATATTTAGCTCCTACTTATAAGTGAGGACATGTGGTATTTGGTTTTGTGTTCCTATGTTACTTTACTTAGGATAATGGCCTCCAGCTCTAATGTTGCTGCAAAAGACATGATTTCATTCTTTTTCATAGCTGTGCAGTATTCCATGTGGCATATGTACCAAATTTTCTTTATCCAGCCTACCACTGATGGACATTTAGGTTGATTCTATGTCTTTGCTATTGCAGATAGTGCTATAATGAACATACATGTGCATGTGTCTTTACAGTAGAATGACTTATTTTCCTGTGGCTATAGACCCACTAATGAGATTGCTAGGTTGAGTGGTAATTCAGCTTTGATTTCTATGAGAAATTGCCCAACTGATTTCCACAATGGGTGAACTAATTTACAGTCCCACCAGCAATGTACAAGCATCCCCTTTTCTCTGCAACCTCACCAACATCTGTTATTTGTTGACTTTTTAATAATAGCCATTCTGTCTAGTGTGAGATAGTATCTCACTGTGGTTTTGATTTGCATTTCTCTGATGATTAGTGATGTGGAACATCTTTTTGTACGTTTGTTGCCCACTTGCATGTCTTCTTTTGAGAAGCACCTGTTCATGTCTTTTGCCCGTTTTTTAATTTTTTTTCCTGTTTGCTTTTTGGGATGGAGTCTCGCTCTGTTGCCCAGGCTGGAGTGCAGTGGTGCAATCTTGGCTCACTGCAAGCTCCGCCTCCTGGGTTCGCGCCATTCTCCTGCCTCAGCCTCCTGAGTAGCTGGGACTACAGGCGCCCACCACCACGCCCGGCTAATTTTTTTTTTTTTGTATTTTTAGTAGAGACGGGGTTTCACCGTGTTAGCCAGGATGGTCTCGATCTCCTGACCTCGTGATCCACCTGCCTTGGCCTCCCAAAGTGCTGGGATTACAGGCGTGAGCCACCACGCCAGGCCTTTTTCTGTTTTTTTTTTTTTTGCTCATTCAGTTTAAGTTCCTTATAGATTCTGGATATTAGACCTTTGTTGGATGCATAGTTTGCTAATATTTTCTCCCATTCTGTAGGTCGTCTACTTATTCTGTTGGTAGTTTCTTTTGCTGTGCAGAAACTGTTTAATTGAATTAGGTCCCACTTGTCAATTTTTGTTTTTGTTGTAATTGCTTTTGAAGACTTACTCATAAATTCTTTTCCAAGGATAATGTCCAGATGGTGTTTTCAAAGCTTTTTTTCTAGAATTCTTATAGTTTGAGGTCTTACATTTAGAGCTTTAATTCATCTTGAGTTAATTTTTGTATATGGTGAAAGGATGGGGTCTAGTTTTTTTTTCTTCTGCATATGGCTAACCAGCTATCCCAGCACCATTTGTTGAATAGCTATTATTTTTGTTGACTTTCTTGAAGGTCAGATGGCTGTAGGTATGTGGTTTTATTTCTGGATTCTTTATTCTGTTTCATTGATCTATATGCCTGCTTTTCTACCAGTACCATGCTGTTTTGGTTACTGTAGACTTATAGCATAGTTTGAAGTCAGTTAATGTGATGTCTCCAGCTTTATTCTTTTTGCTTTGAATTGCTTTGTCTATTCATGCTTTATTTTGATTTTATATTAAGTTTTCCTAGTTCTGTGAAAAATGATGTTGGCAGTTTGATAGAAACAGCATTGAATCTGTAGATTGCTTTGGGCTGTATGACCATTTTAATGCTATTGATTCTTCTAGTCCATGAGCATGGAATATTTTTCCATTTGTTTGTGTCTAATTGATTGGCTTGCATATGTTGAACTAACCTTGTATCCCAGGTAAAAAGTCTACTTGATTGTGGTGAATTAATTTTTTGATGTGCTGTTAAATTCTGTTTGCCAGTATTTTGTTGAGGATTTTTGTGTCAATGTTTACTGGGGACATTGGCCTGTAGTTTTTGAGAAAATACTCTTATTTTTAGGAGATGCACGGTGAAGTAGAGGTAAAGTAATGATGCTTATAATTTATCTTGAAGCAGCTGAGTAAAAAGTTAAATACTGTAACATGGTCATCTATTTATCTATTGGTCTATCATCTATCAATCTATAAAATAGTCTGTCTTTCTATCTATCTGCTATCTATCTTTCTGAGAATAAGAGGAAGCCAATGTAGCAAATTGTTAAGAATTGATTAATTTAGGTGAAGGGTATGTGGTTGATTATTGGCTTATGCTTTCAACTTTTAAGTACCTTTGAAAAATAGCTGTAATCTAAGATTTAGGAAATATTAGCAGGTTGACAGAAAGCAGGAAACTATTAAAAATGCTTAATTCACTCAGAATTTTCTGTGAAACGACTATGTTTAACTGCTGCTCTTTTTTCCCTAAGAATTGATCATGTCTTAATATCCGCTATGTTTTATTGTTAAATTATCTGTTCCCCCAGCTAGGAATGAGCTCTGTGGAGCAATAATTTTGATTTTCAGCTACTAATATCCCCCAGTTCCTTGAATGGTACCTGGCACTGTTAGATGCTCAAGAAAAATATCTATTGAGTAAAATAAAAAGAAAGAAAATACAGGCAAGAAAATAAACTGGAATTAACACAAGGTTCTTTCTATCTCTGAATCTTTTCTTTAATCTTTAATAATTCAAAATAATATAATTGGGCCATGCGCTAAACACTTCTACCCCTTATTTTGAGTACTTTTCTGGTATTATTTCTCTGATTTTTAAAATGTAAGGTCTTTAATATTTTACTTTTAAATATAAAAATTTAACATAAAAATATACATATTAAAAACATTACTTAGTGATAGAACATGTAAAGGCAGCAATCCACTATCCATTGCCACCTCCATGAAGAAGCAATAATTTTTAACTCTTTTATTTGCTTTATTTTCAGTGGTTATGTTCTTATTTACAATGATATGCTTATGCTATTATATTCTTATTTTTCAAATTGAGAGAGATGACTTATTGACTTCCTGTTTTCACTGGTAAAGATTTATCTGTTTAGGGACACCTCCCTCCCCTCCCATAGCCTTCCACATATATATACATATATGTGTACATATATGTATATATGTAGATATATATACACACACAAATGTATATATACATATATGTATATATGTCACTTAAAGTAGGTATAGATATAGCTACTTCAAGATACATCTACTTTAAGTTATCAAAAATCAATATTTTCTTAAATACATTCATTTATTATATAGTTTAAAATTGTTCCTAATGTTTCTAAGTGCTCCTTCTTGTTTTGTCCAATTTCCATCCATGTACCTTTACATTTTTCTAAATTTTCTACATTTTGTATGAAAACTTATTTCACTTCCTCTCCTTTTTTCCCTGAAGGCCTGTTTTCTTTTGCTCTTGACTGTTGGCCTGATTGTTCTCTAGATCTGTTGTTCAGCTGCATATGGGGACTTCCCTTAGCCATTTTGTTAGATTGAACCATTTCAAGTTTCCTTACTTTTCTCTTTATGGTTAGCTCTATTATTTTCTTGAAGTATGTTGTTTAGAAATTCTTAAATTAACCTAAGCAGAATTTATTTAAATTTGTACATTTACAAATATATATTTATTTTATCTTACATTTGACTGATAATTTTGCAGAGTAGAAGATTAATTGCTGAAAATAATTTTCTCTCATATTTCTGAAGGTTCTGCTTGCCTGTCCTCTAGCAACATCCAGTGTTACTAATGGGAAACCCCAGGTCATTCTCATTCTTTGTCAAGTAACCTATATTTTCTCATTTGTTGTATTCAAATCTGGCATTATATACATTATAAAATTTCTAATAATGTGCCTCAGGTCTTTCTTTTTAACTCAGTTTTTTTAAATCAGTATTTTGGAGACTCAGTGGGAATTTTCAGTCTAGTGACTTTTCTATCTCTGAGAATTTCTCTAGTATTATTTCTCTGATAATTTGCCTCTTCCAATTGTTTTTTTGCTTCTGATACCCCTTTTAGCTGAAAGAATCAACATTCCATCCTTGTTTCATAGATGCCATATATTGACTACCTCCGAAGATTTAATCTATGGTCTCAGAGAGCATCTTTTCTCTTGAGCCTCTCAATTTCCCTTGAGAAGGTGCCCTCTTGAGAATGGACACCTGGCTCCCAGGATTTTATACCTAGCGTGTAGAAGGTAAGGGGGAACACAAATGTTTCACATATGAACTTTTAACCAAAGCCCCTGCTCCAGCCCTGTGCCTCAACTCTACCTTACTTTGAATCTGGCTGAGCATTCACAAGATTTGATGAGGAAAATTGTCCCTCTGTAAGCAGTTTTGTTCATGTTTTTCTCCATTTTGATTAATCAGTTTCCAGAACCTTCCAACTCCTTTCCTTCTTCCAAATGTATTCTGAAATATATTTTTTGCCAATATCCACTTTCTTGTCTCTTATTACCTTTCTTTATTTCTTGTTTTTATTGCCCTTATTTTTTTCTTTATTACAAATTTAGTGGAATCTTATACATATATTATATTTTGAGTTGTAATTCTATGTTATGTTATTTATTATGTTGTTCAACTTTTTTCAGCTGTGGCCATTGGAAACTCTTTCATGTTGGCTCCTATGTCCAAGATCAGTCATTGGGTGTGCTAATTGCTACTAGGTTGTCTTTGCTTCTAGGCCTTCTCTGAGGACAGAGCTAGGTAACACACATAGGCACTAACCCTCGTATCTATATAGATGTGTGTACACATATTTATAATTGTTATTATGTCTATCCATCTGTTTTTATATTAAGCTAAAAATGAGTTCATACTGATATCACTAATTCTAATCCAGCACTGCAAGGTTCATTCTAGTTAGGGCAGTTTTTAAATAGTGCTGAGCTCATTAAACCATTCTACTCAAAGCCTCTCTAAGTTTTAAGAGAACACCAAAATTATTGTTGTCAGTTTGAAATTAATCATAAATCTATTTTATTACATGTTAGAACTATTTAACATGTTTCTTTTTATTTTGAGTACTTAACAAACCAAAAATGTATGTCTATTTTATGGGACTCAGGGCACTTTGACTTATTTAAAATTATTATGAAAATTTGTAGTTTACAGTTGTTTGCATTGTTAATTTAAGTGAGGCACAGATCCTTAATCTCTTTGTTTAAGCAAGGAATATTGCAGTTGTAGGTTTTACTACCTTCCTGCTTAAGGGAAAAGAGCTAAGTAGCAATAATTCTGTTCTGACTTTACAAAGAAAATTCACATGCATTTGTACCTTCTAGAACATAATGGTGTCGGGGTAACCAACCCTTTGAGCTTATCTAGGAGTAAGGGTTTTCCTGGGTTGTGGGACTTTCAGTGCTAAAACTAGAAAGGTCCTGGGCAAATAGGGAAGAGTTTGTACAAATATTAACTAGGAAAACAACTTTTTAAGGCAATCAATTACGATAGATTGTTTAGTTGCTAGAAGTTACTTTTACAGGGCATAGCAATTATCTTTGAAGCCTAAGTGTTTTACAAGATTTATTTGTTAGTAATTACGTTTCTATGTTAAATTTTATGTCACAAAACTAAATCTGCTTTTCTGCAACTGTAGTGGAGAGGAAATGTTATTTTCTTATTATCATTTGAATTATTTTTATTAGGAATTCAAATGACCTATAGTTTCAAGGCAAAGTGCTGGAATTCTATTAGTAAACATTAATAAAGAAAAGGCTGGCCTGAGAAGCTCAATCACGCAATGCAGAAAGAAAATGGGGCGGGCAATATCTTGCATCAGCCCTGTCCCTTAATTATAGGCATTTAGTCATATATGTGATTGATTTAATGCTAATTCCTTGACAGACCCTGAACACCTATTATTATCTTGTTTCTGAGATTACAACTTACTTTTTGAGCTTGTTTAATAAATGTCTTTTCCACGATCATATCACTGCAAAAATGGCAAATATCAATATATTGTATATTCAAATCATTTCAAATTATATTTTAATTTTAAAAACCACTGATTTGCATCCATCTTAGACACAGTAATAAGGAAACTCTTTCATGGTGAAATGATTGTATCTCCTAGGAATGTGGAGGAAAAAAATGGGTGTAGGAAAAAGCTGAAGGAATTAAATGTGGGAACAGTGACCCCTTCTCCTCTCCAGAAGTATATGAGGATGGCACTGTGCCTGAGAGTGCTGGTGAGCTGTAGTAAAAACTCATCTATACAAAAATACAAAAATTGGCCAGGTGTGGTGGTGCACATCTGTAGTCCCAGCCTCCTACGGGTCTCAGAATCCTGACCTCAAGTGATCTGCCAGCCTCAGCCTCCCAAAGTGCTGGGACTACAGGTGTGAGCCACCATGCCCGGCCAGATGTTTGTTGAGTAACTGGAAAACATAAGGCTAGGAAGGACATTTCTCTGCTTTCTGATCACTGGGAGTCTACATATCTGATCTTCTAATTCTATTATGTTTTCTATTTCTTTTTTAGTTGTTATTCAACATGAAAATGCTGATGAATCCATACTTGTTACACATAGATCTTAATATGAGGTTTGTCAAAAAAGATGACTACATTTATGAGAATGAGCAGAAAAAGGAAATAAAATGTATTCAGGAAAAATGCTGATTTATATTTATTCTTTTATTAATTTTTAATTCTTATGTACTGTATAATTAACTGGTTTGTTTAGAACTATGTACAATCATTAATTGGAATTAACTTAGGGTCCTTTAAATTTACTTATGCAGTTTCTCTTCTATTATTAAAGATTACTTAATTCAATTAGGTTTCAACTGTAAAATCAACCGGTAACTTAGCAACCAAATTTGGGTATTTTCCAGATATAGATAAACAGTGTTACAGGACAAAATCTCTAACTTTCTTGAAATAACAGTAGATTAAGGACAAAAAAACTTTCAATTAATAATCATTTATGAATTTATATGACAGATGCTGTATATGCTCAGTATCTAATTTTCTGCAGTAAATGTTATTTGCCTTATTCATTTGACATCTGTCTAATATATTGACTAGATATGTCAGAGATGGAGGGTCCACTCTACCTGGTCCCCCTCTGTTACTTTTAATAATATTTTAATAATAGACCTCTTGAGTCTTAGTTGGGCACATGGCTGCTCAGTTAGATATAACATTTCACATATTTCACAGACTCTCTTGCAGATAGCTGTGGCAGGGCAACTATATTCTGGACAACAGGATGAGAGCAGCAATGATTTGTGCAACTTCTGGGTCTTACAATATGATCTTTGTCATAATTCAGGTAGTTCTAATTAATTCATTTGAAATTTCGTTAAGATATATTATTCAAATCTATGATAAAGAAGGCTGACTCAATTATTCTCATTTAGTGAGATATTTTGTGTACTTACACAATCATTCTAATACACTCAAATATATTTCTATATCATACTATATACATTATGCTATATACATTATATATACAGACTGTCTTCTACATTGTTATTAGAGAATAGTATGTATGTATGTATATATGTACTATTATATAGCTAATAAGAATAAATGAGTGACTACATATACCCATTACAAATAATTTCATTTTTACTAGCATCATGTGCTAAGGACCATATAAAGAAATCTGTTAGTTTTCCATATGGTCCTAGATATTACTATCTTTTTCTTAAATAAATTTTAATTAAATAAAATAGTGATACATGATATAATGTGTAATACAGATTGTCATAAACAAATTTCTCACATCAGAATTCTTCATTGTGATTCCTACGCTATCATAACAATGGTAAAGTTCTGTTTTTTTTTTTATTATACTTTAAGTTTTAGGGTACATGTGACATTGTGCAGGTTAGTTACATATGTATACATGTGCCATGCTGGTGCGCTGCACCCACTAACTCGTCATCTAGCATTAGGTATATCTCCCAATGCTATCCCTCCCCCCTCCCCCAACCCCACAACAGTCCCCAGAGTGTGATATTCCCCTTCCTGTGTCCATGTGATCTCATTGTTCAATTCCCACCTATGAGTGAGAATATGTGGTGTTTGGTTTTTTGTTCTTGCGATAGTTTACTGAGAATGATGCTTTCCAATTTCATCCATGTCCCTACAAAGGACATGAACTCATCATTTTTTATGGCTGCATAGTATTCCATGGTGTATATGTGCCACATTTTCTTAACCCAGTCTATCATTGTTGGGCATTTGGGTTGGTTCCAAGTCTTTGCTATTGTGAATAATGCCACAATAAACATACGAGTGCATGTGTCTTTATAGCAGCATGATTTAGAGTTCTTTGGGTATATACCCAGTAATGGGATGGCTGGGTCAAATGGTATTTCTAGTTCTAGATCCCTGAGGAATCACCACACTGACTTCCACAATGGTTGAACTAGTTTACAGTCCCACCAACAGTGTAAAAGTGTTCCTATTTCTCCACATCCTCTCCAGCACCTGTTGTTTCCTGACATTTTAATGATTGCCATTCTAACTGGTGTGAGATGGTATCTCATTGTGGTTTTGATTTGCATTTCTCTGATGGCCAGTGATGATGAGCATTTTTTCATGTGTCTTTTAGCTGCATAAATGTCTTCTTTTGAAAAGTGTCTGTTCATGTCCTTTGCCCACTTTTTGATGGGGTTGTTTGTTTTTTTCTTGTAAATCTGTTTGAGTTCATTGTAGATTCTGGATATTAGCCCTTTGTCAGATGAATAGGTTGCGAAAATTTTCTCCCATTTTGTAGGTTGCCTGTTCACTCTGATGGTAGGTTCTTTTGCTGTGCAGAAGCTCTTTAGTTTAATTAGATCCCATTTGTCAATTTTGTCTTTTGTTGCCATTGCTTTTGGTGTTTTAGACATGAAGTCCTTGCCCATGCCTATGTCCTGAATGGTAATGCCTAGGTTTTCTTCTAGGGTTTTTATGGTTTTAGGTCTAATGTTTAAGTCTTTAATCCATCTTGAATTGATTTTTGTATAAGGTGTAAGGAAGGGATCCAGTTTCAGCTTTCTACATATGGCTAGCCAGTTTTCCCAGCACCATTTATTAAATAGGGAATCCTTTCCCCATTGGTTGTTTTTCTCAGGTTTGTCAAAGATCAGATAGTTGTAGATATGCGGCATTATTTCTGAGGGCTCTGTTCTGTTCCATTGATCTATATCTCTGTTTTGGTACCAGTACCATGCTGTTTTGGTTACTGTAGCCTTGTAGTATAGTTTGAAGTCAGGTAGTGTGATGCCTCCAGCTTTGTTCTTTTGGCTTAGGATTGACTTGGCGATGCAGGCTCTTTTTTGGTTCCATATGAACTTTTAAGTAGTTTTTTCCAATTCTGTGAAGAAAGGCATTGGTAGCTTGATGGGGATGGCATTGAATCTGTAAATTACCTTGGGCTGTATGGCCATTTTCACGATATTGATTCTT
Organism: Pan troglodytes; assembly: GCF_028858775.2. Lineage (NCBI taxonomy): Eukaryota > Metazoa > Chordata > Mammalia > Primates > Hominidae > Pan > Pan troglodytes. The sequence goes on along the minus strand of NC_072403.2, from coordinate 98,894,463 downwards.
CCTACCCATGAGCATGGAATGTTCTTCCATTTGTTTGTATCCTCTTTTATCTCCTTGAGCAGTGGTTTGTAGTTCTCCTTGAAGGGGTCCTTCACATCCCTTGTAAGTTGGATTCTTAGGTATTTTATTCTCTTTGAAGCAATTGTGAATGGGAGTTCACTCATGATTTGGCTCTCTGTTTGTCTGTTATTGGTGTATAAGAATGCTTGTGATTTTTGTACATTGATTTTGTATCCTGAGACTTTGCTGAAGTTGCTTATCAGCTTAAGGAGATTTTGGGCTGAGACAATGGGGTTTTCTAGATATACAATCATGTCATCTGCAAACAGGGACAATTTGACTTCCTCTTTTCCTAATTGAATACCCTTTATTTCCTTCTCCTGCCTAATTGCCCTGGCCAGAACTTCCAACACTATGTTGAATAGGAGTGCTGAGAGAGGGCACCCCTGTCTTGTGCCAGTTTTCAAAGGGAATGCTTTCAGTTTTTGCCCATTCAGTATGATGTTGGCTGTGGGTTTGTCATAGATAGCTCTTATTACTTTGAAATACGTCCCATCAATACCTAATTTATTGAGAGTTTTTAGCATGAAGCATTGTTGAATTTTGTCAAAGGCTTTTTCTGCATCTATTGAGATAATCATGTGTTTTTTTGTCTTTGGTTCTGTTTATATGCTGGATTACATTTATTGATTTGTGTATATTGAACCAGCCTTGCATCCCAGGGATGAAGCCCACTTGATTGTGGTGGATAAGCTTTTTGATGTGCTGCTGGATTCAGTTTGCCAGTATTTTATTGAGGATTTTTGCATCAATGTTCATCAAGGATATTGGTCTAAAATTCTCTTTTTTGGTTGTGTCTCTGCCCGGCTTTGGTATCAGGATGATGCTGACCTCGTAAAATGAGTTAGGGAGGATTCCCTCTTTTTCTATTGATTGGAATAGTTTCAGAAGAAATGGTACCAGTTCCTCCTTGTACCTCTGGCAGAATTCGGCTGTGAATCCATCTGGTCCTGGACCCTTTCTGGTTGGTAAACTATTGATTATTGCCACAATTTCAGATCCTGTTATTGGTCTATTCAAAGATTCAACTTCTTCCTGGTTTAGTCTTGGGAGAGACACATACGTGTCAAGGAATTTATCCATTTCTGCTAGATTTTCCAGTTTATTTGCGTAGAGGTGTTTGTAGTATTCTCTGATGGTAGTTTGTATTACTGTGGGATCGGTGGTGATATCCCCTTTATCATTTTTTATTGTGTCTATTTGATTCTTCTCTCTTTTTTTCTTTATTAGTCTTGCTAGTGGTCTATCAAGTTTGCGGATCCTTTCAAAAAACCAGCTCATGGATTCATTAATTTCTTGAGGGGTTTTTTGTGTCTCTATTTCCTTCAGTTCTGCTCTGATTTTAGTTATTTCTTGCCTTCTGCTAGCTTTTGAATGTGTTTGCTCTTGCTTTTCTAGTTCTCTTAATTGTGATGTTAGGGTGTCAATTTTGGATCTTTCCTGCTTTCTCTTGTGGGCATTTAGTGCTATAAATTTTCCTCTACACACTGCTTTGAATATGTCCCAGAGATTCTGGTATGTTGTGTCTTTGTTCTCGTTGGTTTCAAAGAACATCTTTATTTCTGCCTTCATTTCGTTATGTACCCAGTAGTCATTCAGGAGCAGATTGTTCACTTTCCATGTAGTTGAGCGGTTTTGAGTGAGATTCTTAATCCTGAGTTCTAGTTTGATTGCACTGTGGTCTGAGAGACAGTTTGTTATAATCTCTGTTCTTTTACATTTGCTGAGGAGTGCTTTAATTCCAAGTATGTGGTCAATTTTGGAATAGGTGTGGTGTGGTGCTGAAAAAAATGTATATTCTGTTGATTTGGGGTGGAGAGTTCTGTAGATGTCTATTAGGTCCACTTGGTGGAGAGCTGAGTTCAATTCCTGGGTATCCTTGTTGACTTTCTGTCTCGTTGATCTGTCTAATGTTGACAGTGGGGTGTTAAAGTCTCCCATTATTAATGTGTGGGAGTCTAAGTCTCTTTGTAGGTCACTCAGGACTTGCTTTATGAATCTGGGTGCTCCTGTATTGGGTGCATATATATTTAGGATAGTTAGCGCTTGTTGTTGAATTGATCCCTTTACCATTATGTAATGGCCTTCTTTGTCTCTTTGGATCTTTGTTGGTTTAAAGTCTGTTTTATCAGAGACTAGGATTGCAACCCCTGCCTTTTTTTGTTTTCCATTTGCTTGGTAGATCTTCCTCCATCCTTTTATTTTGAGCCTATGTGTGTCTCTGCATGTGAGATGGGTTTCCTGAATACAGCACATTGATGGGTCTTGACTCTTTATCCAATTTGCCAGTCTGTGTCTTTTACCTGGAGCATTTAGTCCATTTACATTTAAAGTTAATATTGTTATGTGTGAATCTGATCCTGTCAGTATGATGTTAGCTGGTTATTTTGCTCGTTAGTTGATGCAGTTTCTTCCTAGTCTCGATGGTCTTTACATTTTGGCATGATTTTGCAGTGGCTGGTACCGGTTTTTCCTTTCCATGTTTAGCACTTCCTTCAGGAGCTCTTTTAGGGCAGGCCTGGTGGTGACAAAATCTCTCAGCATTTGCTTGTCTGTAGAGTATTTTATTTCTCCTTCACTTATGAAGCTTAGTTTGGCTGGATATGAAATTCTGGGTTGAAAATTCTTTTCTTTAAGAATGTTGAATATTGGCCCCCACTCTCTTCTGGCTTGTAGGGTTTCTGCCGAGAGATCCGCTGTTAGTCTGATGGGCTTCCCTTTGAGGGTAACCCGACCTTTCTCTCTGGCTGCCCTTAACATTTTTTCCTTCATTTCAACTTTGGTGAATCTGACAATTATGTGTCTTGGAGTTGCTCTTCTTGAGGAGTATCTTTGTGACGTTCTCTGTATTTCCTGAATCTGAACGTTGGCCTGCCTTGCTAGATTGGTGAAGTTCTCCTGGATAATATCCTGCAGAGTGTTTTCCATCTTGGTTCCATTCTCCCCATCACTTTCAGGTACACCAATCAGACGTAGATTTGGTCTTTTCACATAGTCCCATATTTCTTGGAGGCTTTGCTCATTTCTTTTTATTCTTTTTTCCCTAAACTTCCCTTCTCACTTCATTTCATTCATTTCATCTTCCGTTGCTGATACCGTTTCCTCCAGTTGATCGCATGGGCTCCTGAGGCTTCTGCATTCTTCACATAGTTGTCGAGCCTTGGTTTTCAGCTCCATCAGCTCCTTTAAGCACTTCTCTGTATTGGTTATTCTAGTTATATATTCTTCTAAATTTTTTTCAAAGTTTTCAACTTCTTTGCCTTTGGTCTGAATGTCCTCCCGTAGCTCAGAGTAATTTGATCGTCTGAAGCCTTCTTCTCTCAGCTCGTCAAAGTCATTCTCCATCCAGCTTTGTTGTGTTGCTGGTGAGGAACTGCATTCTTTTAGAGGAGGAGAGGTGCTCTGCTTTTTAGAGTTTCCAGTTTTTCTGTTCTGTTTTTTCCCCATCTTTGTGGTTTTATCTACTTTTGGTCTTTGATGATGGTGATGTACAGATGGGTTTTTGGTGTGGATGTCCTTTCCGTTAGTTAGTTTTCCTTCTAACAGACAGGACTGTCAGCTGCAGGTCTGTTGGAATACCCTGCCGTGTGAGGGGTCAGTGTGCCCCTGCTGGGGGGTGCCTCCCAGTTAGGCTGCTCGGGGGTCAGGGGTCAGAGACCCACTTGAGGAGGCAGTCTGCCCGTTCTCAGATCTCCAGCTGCGTGCTGGGAGAACCACTGCTCTCTTCAAAGCTGTCAGACAGGGACATTTAAGTCTGCAGAGGTTACTGCTGTCTTTTTGTTTGTCTGCGCCCTGCCCCCAGAGGTGGAGCCTACAGAGGCAAGCAGGCCTCCTTGAGCTGTGGTGGGCTCCACCCAGTTAGAGCTTCCCAGCTGCTTTGTTTACCTAATCAAGCCTGGGCTATTGTGGGCGCCCCTCCCCCAGCCTCGCTGCCGCCTTGCAGTTTGATCTCAGACTGCTGTGCTAGCAATCAGCCAGACTCCGTGGGCGTAGGACCCTCTGAGCCAGGTGCCGGATATAATCTCGTGGTGCGCCGTTTTTTAAGCCGGTCGGAAGAGCGCAGTATTCGGGTGGGAGTGACCCGATTTTCCAGGTGCGTCCGTCACCCCTTTCTTTGACTCGGAAAGGGAACTCCCTGACCCCTTGCAGTTCCCGAGTGAGGCAATGCCTCGCCCTGCTTCGGCTTACGCACGGTGCCCGCACCCACTGAACTGCGCCCACTGTCTGGCACTCCCTAGTGAGATGAACCCGGTACCTCAGATGGAAATGCAGAAATCACCCTTCTTCTGCGTCGCTCACGCTGGGAGCTGTAGACCAGAGCTGTTCCTATTCGGCCATCTTCAAAACTCGACTTTTTGATATCACTAAAAATTGCTCTGCTCGACCCTCATAGTAGGTTAGCATGGGCTTTGTAAGTACAAAAAGTCTCTCTTTGTAGTTTAAGGGCGATGTCTTCTTTTTCTGTTGTGACCTTTTAATAAGAATCTCTTCCAAAATAGTGTTAAAATTCATCTCCATCTTCTGATTACTCCTCCTGCCACTGAAGATCCCAGTATTCTGGCTGAAGCGCGGCTGCTGCGCGGACCTGGGGAGACTGCGAGGTGCAGTCTGCGCCGCGGAGTCCGGAGCCTAGCGCCCATCTCCCATTTCTTGAGGAGCATCAGTGTCTGGTTCAATCACACCTTCTTTATCAATTTCTAGATCACTTTCCTCACTTGATGGTTCGTCTGCTTTTAAGTCTTCCTCCACCTTCTTACTGTCAGGTTTTTCTTCCTTGGTATTTTTTTCTGATTTAGCTTTCTGAGTAGCAGGTGGTACTTTACCTCCCATGCTCTCCACCCACTCCCTCAGGAAGTGCATTTCCTCAGTGTGCAGAACACTCGGATCCTGCTTACACATTTTCACAAAGGCCCGAAGCTCGTTCACTTTGCGGGTGTCCATGGTAGGGAGGTGGTGGGCAAAGCTGGGGGGCTGTGGCCTGTTTCCAGGCCCAGGTGCTGGCTCAGTGTGACCGCGCAGAAGGGGGCAGCTCTGGATGCCCTTTATTTCTTTCTGTTGTCTGATTGCTCTGGCTAGGGCTTCTAGTACTAGGTTGAAGAGGAGTGGTGAGAGTAGGCATCCTTATCTTGTTCCAGGTATCAGAGGAAATGCTTTCAACTTTTCCCCATTCAGTATAATGTTGGCTGTGGGTTTGTCATAGATGGCTTTTATTATGTTGAGGTGTTTCTTGTATGCCGATTTTGCTGAGAGTTTTAATCATAAGGGATGCTGGATTTTGTTGAATGCTTTTTCTGTATTTATTGAGATGATCATGTGATTTTTAAAAAGTTCTGTTTACGTGGCGTATCACATTTATTGACTTGCATATGTTAAACCATCCCTGCATCCCTGGTACGAAACCCACTTGATCATGGCGGATTATCTTTTTGATATGTTGTTGGATTCGGTTAGCTAGTATTTTGTTAAGGATTTTAGCATCTATGTTTATCAGGGATTTTGGTCTGTAGTTTTCTTTTTTGGTTATGTCCTTTCCTGGTTTTGGTATTAGGGTGATGCTGGCTTCATAGAATGAATTAGGGAGGGATCCCTCTTTCTCTATCTTGTGGAATAGTGTCAAAAGGATTGGTACCAATTCTTTGAACATCTGGTAGAATTCTGCTGTGAATCTATCTGGTCCTGGACTTTTTATGTTCGTAATTTTAAAATTACCATTTCAATCTCACTGCTTGTTATTGGTCTGTTCAGGGTATCTAATTCTTCCTGATTTAAGCTAGGAGAGTTGTATTTTTTTTCAGGAATTTATCCATCTCTTCTAGATTTTCTAGTTTTTATGCATAAAGATGTTTAGTAGCCATGAATGATCTTTTGTGTTTCTGTGGTGTCAGTTGTAATATCTCCCACTTTGTTTCTTATTGAGCTTTTTTGGATTTTGTCTTTTCTTTTCTTGGTTAATCTTCATAATTTTATCAATTTTATTTATCTTGTCAAAGAACCAGCTTTTTGTTTCATTTATCTTTTGGCATTTTTTTTTTGTTTCAATTTCATTTGGATCTGCTCTGGTCTTGGTTATTTCCTTTCTTCTGCTGGGTTTGGGTTTGGTTTGTTCTTATTTCTCTAGTTCCTTGAGGTGTGACCTTAGATTGTTTGCACTCTTTCAGACTTTTTGATGTAGGCATTTAGGGATATGAACTTTGCTCTTAGTACCACCTTTGCTGTGTCCCAGAGGTTTTGATAGGTTGTGTCACTATTGTCATTCAGTTTGAAGAATTTTTTAAATTTCCATCTTGATTTGATTTTTGACCCAGTGATCATTCAGGAGCAGGTTATTTAATTTCCACATATTTGCATGGTTTTGAAGACTCCTTTTGGAGTTGATTTCCAGTTTTATTCCACTGTGGTCTGAGAGAGTGCTTGCCATAATTTCAATTTTCTTAAATTTATTGAGGCTTGTTTTGTGGCCTATCATATGGTCTGTCTTGGAGAAAGTTCCACGTGCTGTTGAATAGAATGTGTGTTCTGCAGTTGTTGGATGGAATGTTCTGTATATATCTGTTAAGTCCATTTGTTCCCAGACATAGTTTAAATCCATTGTTTTTTTTTGTTGACTTTCTGTCCTGATGACCTGTTCAGTGCTGTCAGTGGAGTGTTGAAATCTGCCACTATTATTGTGTTGCTGTCTGATTTCTTAGATCTATTAGTAATTGTTTTATAAATTTGGGACCTCTAGTGTTAGGTGCATATATGTTTAGGATTGTGGTATTTTCCTGTTGTACAAGGCCTTTTATTATTATATAGTGTCCCTCTTTGCCTTTTTAACTGCTGTTGCTTTAAATTTTGTTTTGTCTGATATAAGAGCCACTCCTGCTTACTTTTGGTATCCATTTGCATAAAATGTCTTTTTCCATCCCTTTACCTTAAGTTTCTGTGAGTCCTTATGTGTTAGGTGAGTCACTTGTAGGCAGCAGATAGTTGGTGGGTGAATTCTTTTCCATTCTGCAATTCTGTATCTTTTAAGTGGATCATTTAGGCCATTCACATTCAATGTTAGTATTGAGATTTGAGGTAACATTCCATTCATTGTGCTATTTGTTGCCTGTGTACCTTGATTTTTTGTTTTTGTTTTTTAACTTGTATTTTTGTTTTATAGGTCCTGTACGATTTATACTTTAAAGATGTTCTGTTTTGATGTGTTTTCAGTATTTGTTTCAAGATTTAGAGCTACTTTTAGCAGTTTTCATACTGGTGGCTTGGTAGTGGTGAATTCTCTCAGCATTTGTTTGTCTGAAAAAGACTGTATCTTTCCCTCATATATGAAGCTTAGTTTTGCTGGATACAAAATTATTTTGTTTGAGGAGGCTGAAGATAGGGCCCCAATCCCTTCTAGCTCATAGGATTTCTGCTGAGAAATCTGCTGTTAATCTGATAGGTTTTCTTCTTTAGGTTACCTGGTGCTTTTGTCTCAAAGCTCTTAAGATGATTTCCTTTGTCTTAACTTTAGATAACCTGACAATAATGTGCCTAGGTGATGATCTTTTTGCGTTGAACTTCCCAGGTGTTCTTTGTGCTTCCTGTATTTCAGTGTCTAGGTCTCTAGCAAAGCTGGGGAAGTTTTCCTTGAGTATTTCCCCAAATATGTTTCCCAGACTTTTAGATTTCTCTTCTTCCTCAGGAACACCAATTATTCTTAGGTTTGGTTGTTTAACATAATCCCAGACTTCTTGGAAGCTTTGTTCATATTTTCTTATTCTTTTTTCTTTGTCTGTGTTGGATTGGGTTAATTCAAAGACCTTGTCTTAGAGCTCTGAATTTCTTTCTTCCGCTTGTTCAATTCTATTGCTGAGACTTTCCAGAGCATTTTGCATGTCTATAAGAGTGTCCATGTATGTGGTCAATTTTGGAATAGGTGTGGTGTGGTGCTGAAAAAAATGTATATTCTGTTGATTTGGGGTGGAGAGTTCTGTAGATGTCTATTAGGTCTGCTTGGTGGAGAGCTGAGTTCAATTCCTGGGTATCCTTGTTGACTTTCTGTCTCGTTGATCTGTCTAATGTTGACAGTGGGGTGTTAAAGTCTCCCATTATTAATGTGTGGGAGTCTAAGTCTCTTTGTAGGTCACTCAGGACTTGCTTTATGAATCTGGGTGCTCCTCTATTGGGTGCATATATATTTAGGATAGTTAGCTCTTGTTGTTGAATTGATCCCTTTACCATTATGTAATGGCCTTCTTTGTCTCTTTTGATCTTTGTTGGTTTAAAGTCTGTTTTATCAGAGACTAGGATTGCAACCCCTGCCTTATTTCTTTTCCATTTGCTTGGTAGATCTTCCTCCATCCTTTTATTTTGAGCCTATGTGTGTCTCTGCATGTGAGATGGGTTTCCTGAATACAGCACACTGATGGGTCTTGACTCTTTATCCAATTTGCCAGTCTGTGTCTTTTAATTGGAGCATTTAGTCCATTTACATTTAAAGTTAATATTGTTATGTGTGAATTTGATCCTGTCATGATGATGTTAGCTGGTTATTTTGCTCGTTAGTTGATGCAGTTTCTTCCTAGTCTCGATGGTCTTTACATTTTGGCATGATTTTGCAGTGGCTAGTACCAGTTGTTCCTTTCCATGTTTAGTGCTTCCTTCAGGAGCTCTTTTAGGAGTTGTCACCTTGTGCTCTTTCAGACTTGACTTTTTGAGGTAGGCATTTAGCACTATAAACTTTCATCTTAGCACTGCTTTTTGCTGTATCCCAGAGGTTTTGATAACTTGTGTCATCATTATTATTAATTCAAAGAATTTTTAAATGTCCATCTTGATTTCATTGTTAACCCCAAAATAATTCAGGAGCAGATTATTTGTATAGTTCTAAGGGTTACTTTTGGAGTTGATTTTTAATTTTATTCTGCTGTGGTCTGAGAAAATACTTGATATGACTTCAATTTTTAAAAATTTATTGAGATTTGTTTTGTGGTCTGTCATATGGTCTATCTTGGAGAATGTTCCATATGCTGATGAGCATGTATATTCTGCAGGTGTTAGGTAGAATTTTCTGTAAACATCTGTTAAACCCATTTGTGCCTGAGAGGTAGATAGCTTTCCTGCTGATCTGGCAGTGGAACTGAGTTGGATCCAACCCTTCCCCCTGATAAGACTAGGTCAGCAAGAAAGCTCTCTGCCTCTCAGGCACACTCCTGTCCCAGTGCTCTGGCTATTCATATCAGACAGGCACCTCTTTTGGTCTGTAGGAATGTTGATGTTTCAAGTAGAGAGCAATTGTGACTCTATTTCTCGTGCAAGCCTGAACCTGGAGGATGCTCCTCCTGTAGGTATGCGGTCACCCTGATATGTTCCAGAAAGGCTGTCTATAGTTGCACCCACACTAAGCTCCTGTGATAGAAGCCCCAACTGTGCTTGTGGTTGCGCACCAGGGAGGAAAGACATCCACTTCTCCAAGTCCCTTCATGTGTGCTAGGGCTGTCTGACTGTTGGATTAGAGCTGCAAAGTTTCCCTGCTGAACACAGCACTACAATTGTGCTTCTGCTGAAACTTCCCACAAGCAGAAAGAACTGGTGCTGAAGGCCTGCTCTGTAGATTCTTTTGTCCTACAGGGTGTTTTCATGATGTGGTGTACTCCCCCTTCCATAGGAGTGGGAGTCCCTGGGAGCCAGACTACTGTGAGTGTTGTTGCTCCTCTGGATCTAGCCACCCAGTGAAGTTGCCACACTCCAGGTTGGTGTTGCAAGGGATCCACTGATGTGACTTCTCCTCAAGTCTCATTGATAATCTTAGTGTGTTGGCTTTCTCAAGTGCTGGTTATAGTAGTAATGAACTGGTCATGTGGACAGACTCAGGACCTCCTGGTTAGTCCAAGTGGTACAGGCAGTGGTGATAGCTGAGGTCATGCAGCTGTTTTCTCCTTCCTGGGCACAGTGTTATTCTACTAGGAGATGCTATAATGGTCTTTGTTGGTTGTCATCCAGCCAGTAGGTGGCACTTGCTAAAGAGCACCAGCTGGGGTAGTAGCAGTGGGATTTTTGCTTGCCTGCGTTGCCCTGGGTGGGTACTTTATTTCCTCAGGCAGTGGGTAAGGCCATAGAGCTCCCAAAAGTTTCTGTCCTTTGTGTTAAGCTACAAGGGTGGGTGGCAGGGCAAAGCCAGGTAGGGGCTGGGTCAGGTGGGTTTGCTTTCTGAGTCTCCATGTGCAGGGCAAGCAGCAGCCTCTGTGGGTTTTGGGGGATAGGGGTGGTTCTCAGGCCACTGGGTTGATGTTCTAGAGGGGAGTGTTGCTGCCTCTCTTGCACAGACAAGCTAACACAGAGAGTGGGGAGTAGCAGGTGGCAGTCAGCCCCACACGGATCCCATACACTTGGCAAGGCAGATCATCTCCTTCAGTGTTCCACTGGCAGCAGTGAGCTACGTTCTAGGCAGCCTGCACACAGAACTTGCAACTGCCCCAGGTCAAAACCTCTCCCTGTAAAGACAGCAACCACAGATTTCAGGCCACATACTTCCCAATCCACCTGCAAAGACTGGTGCCCAGCTTCTGCACTCACAGCTGCAGTCCACTTTTCACTTGTGTCCCCTCTTCCCCCAGCCCCCACCCTGTCCCTGGCCAAAGGAGTTTGTCCCCACCTGAGGTTATATCATGAAACCCAGGTGGGGGCTTCTTTCAACCTGTGACCACTACCTGAAATATTTGGCTGACTTCTGAAGGGTCTCCTATGATGACCAATTAGGAATGGCTTCCCTTGGTCTGTGCTGGAGATTGAGAGTACCCTCAAGGTTCTTCCCACTGGTTCTCTTACTTTTATATTCCAGGACTCTCCTTAAGTCAGTTTCTGTGCTCTACAGGGTTAAGGTCTTCCCCCATGGCTTGGACTTTCAGGCTCCCCCATAGGGGTGTATAGTCTGGAGGCAGTCTCTCCCCCTTTCACACTCTAGGGACTCACAATCCTTCACTTGAATTACAGTATAGGCTGTAGCCTATCGTTTCCTTCAAAGGATCTGTGGATTCCTTTGGTTTTCCTGTTTAGTTCCTGCATTGCTTCTTGAGAAAAACAGTTCACAGTGTGAATCTCTACATGCTACTTTGTCCTTCCAAGTGGGAAAAGTATGCTTGCAATGCCTCCATCTGCCACTTTGCGCGCGCGCGCGCACACACACACACACACACACACACACACACACACACACACACGGCACATCTTTTAAGAAGGAAAAGTAAGGCCTTCCTATAACTTCCTGATGTTTTACTGGCCAGAACATTGTCACATGGCCACCATTTGCTGCAAAAGGATGTTTTCCAAAGTAAGTATTTTTCTGGATGCTGGCATCATTGCTGCCTTAAAGAAAGCCAGCTATTTCCAAGGAAGAAGCAGAGAAGTAATGTCTGCCATATTGGATGAACCAGCATAGAGAAAAGAGAGACTGAGGGGACTGGTGGGTCCATGCTCCATTTGGAAAAGTCTGGCTGCCATTATTTAGTGTTCTAGTTTTTCTAATCTTTTCAGAGAATGCAACAGTATAGATTTCTGTGAGAAATGTTCCGATTTCTAAAACATTGTGCAGATCAAATAAAATATTCTACCTGTCAAGTACAACCAGGTCGTGACCTTTGATTTAGGTCACTTAGGCTCAGGTTTATGAGATCAGACTGTGAATCCCAGGTGTTCTCTACTTTGCTGTATACTCTTTGTGGAACTGTGAAGTTGTCTGCCACAGATACAGAGATCCTGAGCATTTTGACGACATGCATAATACCTAGTACAGCCCAGTCCCTCCTGCTTAGAGAGCAGCATTTCTCTCTTATGTTTGTCATTCACGTGGGCATCATTTCTGTGGCATGCTCTAAAGATGACTCAGCCTCTTGTTTTCTCAGTCCCAATGCCTGCTAGGAAACTTACCTACCTTTCCCAAATTTCAAGTAGCATTCTTTTTCCTATGTGTGCTTACCCAATTGACTCATGGTGGCAGCTGAATCTTCAGCAGTCTGATCTCAGATGTTGAAATGCACCAAAGGCCTTGAAGTAGTCCCAACTTGTCTGCCATTGATCACCTTCTTCATCCAGAGATCCTAATTTCTTAAGAAATATGATATCCATGGAAGCTGAGTTGCTAGAAGGCTTCATTTCTTCAGCTTCTTCAGTTTAGTGAACCCATCAAGAATTCTTAGAGTAGTATTCATTATTTCTCTCTGGCTCTGTGTAAATGTCTAAGAATGGCCACTTTGTATCTCTGTACCCTGTAATTGCAATATTCCTTCTGCCAGAGTAAAGGTGTTCCTTTTGCACAAATATGCAGTGAATATTTTGTCTGAGGCAAGGTGAGTACTGCACTTTGGCTCTAAATCTCTGATGGCTAGTAGCTGTCCAACTATAACACAAACAAGGCCAACCATTAAAGCTCACATTCGAGGAAATCTGGCATTTTATTTAAAAAAACCCCAAAATTTTGACTGCCTGCTCTTGAGAAAACACAAAGCCATTGTTTCATGTTTTTTCCATTTTTCTAGTTGTTCATGGCAGGGGGATAAATTCAGTAGTCCTTGTTTTTCCATCGTGGTCAGCAACATTGGTCAAAACACAGAGTATATAGAGCTGTTTCCTGTCTTATAGTAGCAGCTCTTTTCCTCCCAGAAGTAGCTCTGTTATTTCTACTCTAAATATCATTAACATTTCTAGATTTTCTGGCTTTTCTTTTTCTTTCTACTACCTTGCCCAATACCTCCATCAGTGTAATAAAAAGTTGAATAGCTGCTCAGACAACATGGGTACCTTCAACTCAGCAGGCGGAAGCTGCTGGGAGTGAGGCTGGGGCTCAGCCTTGGGGAGAAACAATATTTATAATACTTCTTGTTGACTATCTGTCTCTGCCAGGAGGCGACTTGGTGACTTTAATTTCTATGAGGCTAGGGACCATGCCAGTGGTATTTACTTCTGTATACTGGGTTCTTTGCTTATAAAAGGAATTCAACATGTGTTTTGAATGAATACATGTGGTAGGATAAGTGAATTAGTTGTATGCATAAATGGAGTTCCGGCAGAAACCTTCGAGAACCGCGTGTTAATGCTTTTTGAGGTTTTTGTCTTAGAAACACTATAACTCACAGATTAAAGCTTGCAATAATATTTCCTACACTAAAAACAATTCTAAGTTAATTGTTATTGGAGTTTGAGTTAATTTCTGATCTTATTACAATTATGCACTTCTTCATGAGAATAAGTTTTTTTGTTAATCACGTTTGGTAGAAGCATTAACATTTATTTGCTCACTGGGGAGACTATTTTATAAATATTCACAGATTTGAGACCCTAGTGACCTAAGAGGATGTCTAGCTTATAATTATGGAGTAGCTTAGCCACAGGGAGAATCAGGCTGATTGACAATTTTCAGAATTGTGTACTTAAACTCTGGCTTTGGAGAAGGAAAATGAAATATATATAAGGAAAAGGAATGTTGCTATTTTGAGTAAGTAAATGAGTCTCGGCAAGAAAGAAAAATCGTTAGCATTGCAAAAATCTACTTGGCTTACAAACTTCCTGTAACATTTACAAGACCCTTGAGGATTTGTTGTTTGCCTTTTGTAGAGGGAGAGAGAAAACTCAGGCTTTTGCAGTCTGTATGGCAGGCAATTTGAATATGTTATGTATTACTACATGGTCTCTCAGATGATGATATAAGTAAAATTCGTTTCCAATGTAGAACAATATTCCAAATGCCTGGAACATTATAATCAAGCAATCACATTTGATTTTTTTTTTTTTTTAGGGTGAAGCAGGCACAGTGTATTAGATAATGAATACCACAAGAAATTGATGTCTTTCTTAAAGAACTTACAATCTTATTTCCTTTCAGACATGAGATGGTTAGATGATAAGACCTCACACTTACCAAATAGGTCCACATTTAAAGATGTTTAATAATTTGTGTCTATTTGCATTCAGTGCCTTTAATGGCAAGCCTGAGCTTTTTTTTTTTTTTTTTTTGAGTGATATTTGTCCCTCCAGCCTTCTGCCTAACACTGGAGCTGGTCCTCTCTCCTCTCTCTGTGCTACAGAAAGGCTAGATTCGTAAGGTAGGATTACAACATGTTTGTATTGGAAGGGACCTTAGAGATAATCTTGTCTCACTCCTTCTCTGAGAGGTGGGGACACTGAGGTGCACAATGCATGGCAGAGGTTGGACTGGGTTCTTACCTGAGTCAGGTTCTACCTGGGACTCATGCTCTGCTTGTCTCTCCCTTTCCTGCCACACCTCAGGTTGAACTTCTAACCAGACACCAAGATCTGTCCATTTTATACCCTACACCTGTATGAATTCCATCTTTCCATTTGTTTTGCTGGTGTCATTTGATAAAATTCTGTCGTTTCTTACCTGGACTAAACAAAGAGCTCCTGACTGGCCTCCTTTGTGAAAACCTTTTAGTAATTCCCCTTACCCACATAATTAAATTCAAGCTTCTTAGCATGATCTGTGAGGCCGTGTGTGGTCTGGCCCCTGTTTACCTCCCCCAGGCTTTCACACTTTTGGAAGCAACAGTACCAGACTACTTGTGGTTTCCCAAGACCACCATGATGTGTCTGGCCTCTGAGCCCAGCACAGGCTCACAATGCCCCCTCATCTATGTAGCAATTCCGTATACAGCCTATGAAACTCTGGATAGGATGACTTCTCTAGGAAGCCATGAGACACACAAGCTCAGCATCTTTTTTCATCCTCTGTGAAGTTCTGTGCCTCCTACACGCTTACTATGACAACAATGATATTACCTGAGAGTATTTATTTGCTTTAGTTCTGTGTTTTTTCTAGTACATAATGCTGTTTTCCTTGTAGTGTAATGATTCTTGAGCATTTTTGTGTTCTTTTCTTAAAATTTAATGTCTTATGTGGTCGATATATGTCATTATATGTCCACATAGCTAGTTGGGTGGCCTGAAAATAAGTCTGTAAGTGAAGAATTATTCTAACTATATGCAGGGTTACTTGGTGACAAGGGCTCTAATCACAATAAACTATCATGATGGCTAAAGACTGTAGTTGTATATTTTTACTTTGTGAGAAAAGTGATGATTATCAAAGATTAAGATAAGGAAAATTTCTAATTAGGTATTTGTGCTGGAGATGTGATATGTGAATATAAAAAAAATTGATCATCAAAATATATTTAGAAAATGTCCCTCTTTACCTTTGGAATTATAATTATAATATGAGTGTCATTTAATGGGAATGAGAGATATATTCTTTTTGAATAGACTTGCCAGGAATATATTTAATTTATTACCGGTTATGGTACTTTGAGCAAACTAGCATTTAATTAAGTTCAATAGAGATAAAATAATAGATTTTTAATGCCAACCAATGAAAAAGCATGACCTGAATTATCATTAGACAGTTTAGAGGCATATAAATATAAACTTAAAAAATACTCACTTCTGAATTTGAACTGACACTATACTTTGGAGCAGTGTTTAGCATACCAAGTAGCCCACAGCTTTAAAGAATATGTTACATTTTCCAGTGAAATAACGTAACTGGATATTTTTGAAATTTGAAGATATATATATCTCAGTTGCACTAGAATAATTATGTAGAAATTCTTTAATTATCAATTATACTTATAGATAATAGCACATGTAAAATAAGGACATATACTTGAAACACACTGAGTGAAAATTTAAGTATTATCTTAAAGAGACAAAAGTTAAATGGGCTAACTGCATGGCTAAATTAGATGTATGACAGAAATAGACTGGACATGGTGGTTCATGTCTGTAATTCCAGTGCTTTGGGAGGCCCAGAAGGGAAAATTTCTTGAGCCCAGGAATTCAAGACCAGCCTGGGCAACATAGGGAGACCCTATCTCTACAAAATTTTTTTAAAAATTAGCTCTGTATGTTGGCATATGCCTGTACTCAAGATTTGGTGGGAGGATCACTTGAGGTTGAGGCTGCAGTAAGGCGTGATCGTACCACTGCACTCCAGCCTGGATGACAAAATGAGACCCTGTCTCAAAACAGAAACAAAAACGAAAACAAACAACACCACCACCACCACCAAAAAGTCCTAGCCAGAGCAATTAGGCAAGAGAAAGAAATAAAAGGCATCCAAATAGGAAAAGAAGAAGTCAAGCTATCTCTTTTTGTGTACAACATGATTCTCTATTTAGAAAACCCTAATGACTGCCAAAAAGCTCCTGGAACTGATAAATGGCTTCAGTGAAGTTTCAGGATATGAAATCAATGTACAAAGATCAGTGACCTTTCTATACACCAATAACATTCAAGCTGAGAGCCAAATCAAGAATGCAATCTCATTTATAATAGTCACACAAAAAATAAAATACTTAGGAAGACGTCTAACCAAGGAGGTGAAAGGTCTCTGTAAGAAGAACTACAAAACATGGCTAAAAGACATCATGAATGACAAAAACAAATGGAAAAATATTCCATGCTCATGGATTGGAAAATTCAATATCGTTGAAATGGCCATACTGCTCAAAGCAATCTACAGATTCAATGCCATTCCTATAAAACTACCAATGTTATTTTTCACAGAACTAGCAAAAAGCTGTTCTAAAATTCACTTAGAGCCAAAAAAGAGCCTGAATAACCAAAGCAATCCAAAGCAAAATGAATGCAAATTCAGGAAATACAGAGAACACCACTGAGATACTCCTCAAGAAGAGCAACCCCAAGACACATAATTGTCATATTCTCCAAGGTTGAAACAAAGAAAAACTTAAAGACAGCCAGAGAGAAGGGTCAAGTTACCTACAAAGAGAAGGCCACTAGACTAATAGTGGATCTCTTTGCAGAAACCTTACAAGTCAGAAGAGAGTGAGGGCCAATATTTGACATTCTTAAATAAAATAATTTTCAACCCAGAATTTCATATCCAGCCAAACTAAGCTTCATTAGTGAAGAAGAAATAAAATACTTCCAAGACAAGCAAATGCTGAGGGATTTTGTCACCACCAGGCCTGCCTTACAAGAGCTCCTGAAGGAAGCACTAAATATGGAAAGGAAAAACTGGTATCAGCCACCACAAAAACATACCAAAATATAAAGACCAATGACACTATGAAGAAACTGCATCAACTAATGTGAAAAATAACCAGCTAGAATCAGGATGACATGATCAAATTCACACATAACAATATTAACCTTGAATGAAAAAGGGCTAAATGCCCCAATTAAAAGACACAGACTGGCAAATCGGATAAAGAGTCAAGACCTATCTGTGTGCTGTATTCAGGAGACCCATCTCACATGCAAAGACACATGTAGTCTCAAAATAAAGGAATAGAGGAATATTTACCAAGCAAATGAAAAGCAAAAAAGAGCAGGGGTTGCAATCCTAGTCTCTGATAAAACAAACCAACTTTAAACCAACAAAAATTTAAAAAGATAAAGAATGGCATTACATAATGGTAAAGGGCTCAATTCAACAAGAAGAGCTAACTATCCTAAATATATATGCACCTAATACAGGAGCACCCAGACTCATAAAACAAGTTCTTAGAGACTTACAAAGAGACTTAGACTCCCACACAATAATAGTGGGAGACTTTAACACCCCACTGTCAATATTAGACAAATCAACAAAACAGAAAATTAACAAGGATATTGAGGACTTGAGCTCAGCTCTGGACCAAGCAGACCTAATGGACATCTACAGAACTTTCCACCCAAAATTAATAGAATATTCATTCTTCTCAGCACCACATCACACTTATTCTAAAATTGACCACATAATTGGAAGTAAAACACTCCTCAGCAAATGCAAAAAATGGAAATCGTAACAAACAGTCTCTCACACGACAGTGCAATCAAATTAGAACTCAGGATTAAGAAACTCACTCAAAGCTGCATATCTACTTGGAAACTGAACAACCTGCTCCTGAATGACTACTGGCTAAATAACAAAATTAAGGCAGAAATAAATAAGTTCTTTGAAACCATTGAGAAAAAAGACAGAACATATTGGAATCTCTGGGACACAGCTAAAGCAGTGTTAAGAGGGAAATTTATAGCACTAAATGCCCACATTGGAAAGCAGGAATGATCTAAAATTGACACCCTAGCATCAAAAGTAAAAGAACTAGAGAAGCAAGAGCAAACAAATTCAAAAGCTAGCAGAAGACAAGAAATAACTAAGATCAGAGCAGAACTGAAGGAGAGAAACATGAAAAACCCTTCAAAAAATCAATAAATCCATGAGCTGGTTTTTCAAAAAGATTAACAAAATAGATAGACTGCTAGCCAGACTAATAAAGATGAAAAGAGAGAAGAATCAAATAGATACAATAAAAAATGATAAAGGGGATTCACCACTGATCCCATATAAATAAAACTAGCATCAGGGAATACTATAAACACTTCTACACAAATAAACTAGAAAAGCTAGAACAAATGGATAAATTCCTGGACACATACACCTTACCAAGACTAAACCAGGAAGAAGTTGAATCCCTGAATAGACCAGTAACAAGTTCTGAAATTGATGCAATAATTAAAAGCCTACCAACCAAAAAAAGCCCAGGACCAGACAAATTCACAGCTGAATTCCACTAGATGTACAAAGAAGAGCTGGTACCATTCTTCCTGAAACTATTCCAAACAATAGAAAAAGAGGGACTCCTCCCTACCTCATTTTATGAGGCCAGCATCATCCTGATACCCAAACCTGACAGAGACACAGCAAAAAACAAAATTTCAGTTCAATATCCCTGATGAACATTGATGTGAAAATCCTCAGTAAAATACTGGCAAACCCAATCTAGCAGCACATCAAAAGATGATCCACCACGATCAAGTTGGCTTCATCCCTGGGATGCAAGGCTGGTTCAACATTTGCAAATCGATAGATGTAATCCATCACATAAACTGAACCAATGACAAAAACCACATGGTTATCTCAATAGATGCATAAAAATTCTTTGATAAAATTTAACACCCTTTCATCCTAAAAACACTCAACAAACTAGGTACTGATGGAACATATCTCAAAATAATAAGAGCTATTTATGACAAACCCATAGTCAATATCATACTGAATGGACAAATGCTGGAAACATTCCCTTTGAAAACCATCACAAAACAAGGATGCCCTTTCTCACCACTCTTATTCAACATAGTATTGGAAGTGCAGCAAGGACAATCTGGCAAGAGAAAGAAGTAAATGGTATTCAAATAGGAAGAGAGGCAGTCAAATTGTCTCTGTTTGCAGATGACATGATTGTACATTTAGAAAACTCCAGTGTCTCAGCCCCAAAACTCCTTAAGCTGATAAGCAACTTCAGCAAAGTCTGGATACAAAATCAATGTGCAGAAACCACAAGCATTCCTACACACCAATAATAGTAAAAAAGAGAGCCAAATCATGAATGAACTACCATTCACAATTGCTACAAAGAAAATAAAATACCCAGGAATCCAACTTAACAGGGGATGTGCAGAACCTCTTCAAGGAGAACTACAAACCTGCTCAAGGAAATAAGAGAGGACACAAACAAATGGAAAAACATTCCATGCTCATGGATAGGAAGAATCAGTATCATGAAAATGGCCATACTGCCCAAGTAATTTATAGATTCAATGCTATTCCCATCAAGCTACCATTGACTTTCTTTACAGAGCTAGAAAAAAGGTACTTTAAATTTCATATGGAACCAAAAAAGAGTTCATATAGCCAAGACAATCCTAAGCAAAAAGAGCAAACCCGGAGACATCATAGTACTTGACTTCAAACTATGCTACAAGACTACAGTAACCCAAACAGCATGGTACTGGTACCAAAACAGATATATTGATGAATGGAACAGAACAGAGGCCTCAGAAATAACCCCTCACATCTACAACCATCTGATCTTTGACAAACCTGACAAAAACAAGCAATGGGGAAAGGATTCCCTATTTAATAAATGGTGTTGGGAAAACTGGCTAGCCATATGCAGAAAACGGAAACTGGACCCCTTCCTTACTCCTTATACAAAAATTAACTCAAGTATTTAACCCATTAAATACTTAAACATAAAACCTAAACCCCTAAAAACCCTAGAAGAAAACCTAGGCAGTACCAGTCAGGACCTAAGCATGGGCAAAGACTTCATGACTAAAACACCAAAACTAATTGCAAACCCCCCCATAATTGACAAATGGGATCTAATTAAAGAGCTTCTGCACAGCAAAATAAACTATCATCAGAATGAACAGGCAACCTACAAAATGGGAGAAAATTTTTGCAATCTATTCATCTGACAAAGGTCTAATATCCAGAATCTACAAGGAACTTAACAAATTTATAAGAAAAAAAACAACCCCATGAAAAAGTGGGCAAAGGATATGAACAGACACTTCTCAAAAGAAGACATTTATGTGGCCAACAAACATTTGAAAAAAAGCTCATTATCACTTGTCATTAGAGAAATACAAATCAAAACCACAATGAGATACCATTTCATGCCAGTTAGAATGGAGATTGTTAAAAAGTCAGGAAACAACAGATGTTGGAGAGAATGTGGAGAAATAGGAATGCTTTTGCACTGTTGGTGGGAGTATAAATTATTTCAACCATTGTGGAAGACAGTGTGGTGATTCCTCAAGGATCTAGAACCAGAAATACCATTTGACCCAGCAATCCCATTACTGGGTATATACCCAAAGGATTATAAATCATTCTAGTATAAAGACACATGCACACATATGTTTATTCCAGGACTGTTCACAGTAGCAAGGACTTGGAACCAACCCAAATGCCCATCAACAACAGATTGGATACAGAAAATGTGGCACATATACAACATGGAATACTATGCAGCCATAAATCAGATGAGTTAATGTCCTTTGCAGGGACGTGGATAAAGCTGGAAGCCATCATTCTCAGCAAACTAACACAGAAACAGAAAAGCAAACACTGCATGTTCTCACTTATAAGTGGGAGTTGACCCATGGAATACATGAACACAGGGAGGGAAACATCACATGCCAGGGCCTGTTGGGGTATGGGGAGCAAGGGGGGGAGAGCATTAGATAAACACCTAATGCATGCAGGGCTTAAAACTTAGATGATGGGTTGATGGGTGCAGCAAACCACCATGGCACATGTATACCTATGTAACAAATGTTCATATTCTGCACATGTATCCCAGCACTTGAAGTATAATAAAAAAAGAATTTATTATTTCCATGTTATCTAATTTGTTGGCATATAATTTTTAATAGTAGGCTTTTATAATCTTTTGTATTTCTGTGGTATCCATTGTAATGTTTCTGTTTTCATTTGTGATTTTATTTGAGTCTTCTCTCTTTTTTCTTGGTCTAGCTAAAGGTTTGTTGATTTTGCTTTTCTTTTCAAAAATCCAACTTTCAGTTTTGTTGATCTTTTGTATTGATTTCTTGTCTCTATATTAGTTATTTCTGCTCTATTACTGTTTTCTTCTTTCTGTTAACCCTGGGCTTAGTTTGTCCTTCTTTTCCTAGCTCCTTGAGGAGTAACATCAAGTTGTTTATTTTAGATCTTTTTTTCTTTTTCATGTAGGCATTTATTGTTATAAGCTTTTCTCTTAGAACTGCTTTTGCTATATCCCATAAGTTATGGTATGTTGGGTTTCCATTTTTGCTTTTCTCAGGATAGTTTTGATTTCCCTTTCAATTTCTTCATTGGATCATTGATTTTGCAGGAACATGTTTTTTAATTTCCTATATTTGTGAATTTTGTGAAGTTTCTCCTATTATTGATTCCTGGTTTTATACCATTGTAATCTGAAAAGATACTTGATATGATTTCAATCTTCTTAAATTTGCTAAGGATCATTTTTTATTCTAACATGTGATCTACTCTGGAGAATTCCTTGTTCACTGAGGAGAATGTACATTCTCTTGTTAGATGGAATGTTCTATGTGTGTCTGTTAGGTTCATTTGGTATAAAGTGTTGTTCAAGTCCAATGTTTTGCTATTAATTTTCAGCCTGGATGATTTGTCCATTGTTGAAAGTGAGGTATTAAATTCCCATACAAATATTGTATTGCAATCTATCTCTCCCTTTAGGTTCTTTAATATTTGTTTTATACATTTAGGTGCTCTGATATTGGCTGCATATATATTTATAATTGTTGTATGCTTTGGAGGAATTGACCCCTTTATCATTATATAGTGTCTTTCTTTATCTCTTTTTATAGTCTTTGACTTAAGGTGTATGTTCTAGTTTTTTTTCATTTTTATTTTAGATTTGGGGGTACATGTGAATGTTTGTTACATAGGTAAACACATGTCATGGGGGTTTGCTGTGCATATTATTTCATCATCCAGGTATTAATCCCAGTACCCAGTGGTTGTCCTTTCTGCTCCTCTCCCTCTTCCCAACCTTTCCCAGCAAACAGACCCTTTTGTCTGTTGTTTCCTTCTTTGTGTTCCTAAATTCTTATCATTTAACCCCACTTATAAGAAGAGCATGCAGTATTTGGTTTTCTGTTCCTGCATTAGTTTGCTAAGAATAATAGCCTCCAGCTCCATCTGTGTTCCCACAAAAGACATGACCTCATTCTTATTTATTTTATTTTATTTTATTATTATTATACTTTAAGTTTTAGGGTACATGTGCATAATGTGCAGGTTAGTTACATATGTATACATGCGCCATGCTGGTGTGCTGCACCCATTAACTCATCATTTAGCCTTAGGTATATCTCCTAATGCTATCCCTCCCCCATGCCCACACCCCACAACAGTCCCCAGAATGTGATGTTCCCCTTCCTGTGTCCATGTGTTCTCATTGTTCAATTCCCATCTATGAGTGAGAACATGCAGTGTTTGGTTTTTTGTCCTTGCAATAGTTTACTGAGAATGATGATTTCCAATTTCATCCATGTCCCTACAAAGGATATGAACTCATCATTTTTTATGGCTGCATAGTATTCCATGGTGTATATGTGCCACATTTTCTTAATCCAGTCTATCATTGTTGGACATTTGGGTTGGTTCCAAGTCTTTGCTATTGTGAATAGTGCCACAATAAACATACGTGTGCATGTGTCTTTATAGCAGCATGATTTATAGTCCTTTGGGTATATACCCAGTAATGGGATGGCTGGGTCAAATGGTATTTCTAGTTCTAGATCCCTGAGGAATCGCCACACTGACTTCCACAATGGTTGAACTAGTTTACATTCCCACCAACAGTGTAAATGTGTTCCTATTTCTCCACATCCTCTCCAGCACCTGTTCTTTCCTGACTTTTTAATGATTGCCATTCTAACTGGTGTGAGATGGTATCTCATTGTGGTTTTGATTTGCATTTCTCTGATGGCCAGTGATGGTGAGCATTTTTTCATGTGTTTTTTGGCTGCATAAATGTCTTCTTTTGAGAAGTGTCTGTTCATATCCTTCACCTACTTTTTGATGGGGTTGTTTGTTTTTTTCTTGTAAATTTGTTTGAGTTCATTATAGATTCTGGCTATTAGCCTTTTGTCAGATGAGTAGGCTGCGAAAATTTTCTCCCATTTTGTAGGTTGCCTGTTCACTCTGATGGTAGTTTCTTATGCTGTGCAGAAGCTCTTTAGTTTAATGAGATCCCATTTGTCAATTTTGTCTTTTGTTGCCATTGCTTTTGGTGTTTTAGACATGAAGTCCTTGCCCATGCCTATGTCCTGAATGGTAATGCCTAGGTTTTCTTCTAGGGTTTTTATGGTTTAGGTCTAATGTTTAAGTCTTTATTCCATCTTGAATTAATTTTTGTATAAGGTGTAAGGAAGGGCTCCAGTTTCAGCATTCTACATATGGCTAGCCAGTTTTCCCAGCACCATTTATTAAATAGGGAATCCTTTCCCCATTGGTTGTTTTTCTCAGGTTTGTCAAAGATCAGATAGTTGTAGATATGTGGCATTATTCCTGAGGGCTCCATTCTGTTCCATTGATCTATATTTCTGTTTTGGTACCAGTACCATGCTGTTTTGGTTACCGTAGCCTTGTAGTATAGTTTGAAGTCAGGTAGCGTGATGCCTCCGGCTTTGTTCTTTTGGCTTAGGATTGACTTGGTGATGCGGGCTCTTTTTTGGTTCCATGTGAACTTTAAAGTAGATTTTTCCAATTCTGTGAAGAAAGTCATTGGCAGCTTGATGCGGATGGCATTGAATCTATAAATTACCTTGGGCAGTATGGCCATTTTCACAGTATTGATTCTTCCTACCCATGAGCATGGAATGTTCTTCCATTTGTTTGTATCCTGTTTTATTTCATTGAGCAGTGGTTTCTAGTTCTCCTTGAAGAGGTCCTTCACGTCCCTTGTAAGTTGTATTCCCAGGTATTTTATTATCTTTGAAGCAATTGTGAATGGGAATTCACTCATGATTTGACTCTCTGTTTGTCTGTTATTGGTGTATAAGAATGCTTGTGATTTTTGCACATTGATTTTGTATCCTGAGACTTTGCTGAAGTTGCTTATCAGCTTAAGGAGATTTTGGGCTGAGACAATGGGGTTTTCTAGATATACAGTCATGTTGTCTGCAAACAGGGACAATTTGACTTCCTCTTTTCCTAATTGAATACCCTTCATTTCCTTCTGCTGCCTAATTGCCCTGGCCAGAACTTCCAACACTATGTTGAATAGGAGCGGTGAGAGAGAGCATCCCTGTCTTGTGCCAGTATTCAAAGGGAATGCTTCCAGTTTTTGCCCATTCAGTATGATATTGGCTGTGGGTTTGTCATAGATAGCTCTTATTATTTTGAGATATGTTCCATCAATACCTAATTTATTGAGAGTTTTTAGCATGAAGGGTTGTTGAATTTTGTCAAAGGCCTTTTCTGCATCTATTGAGATAATCATGTGGTTTTTGTCTTTGGTTCTGTTAATATGCTGGATTACATTTATTGATTTGTGTATATTGAACCAACCTTGCATCCCAGGGATGAAGCCCACTTGATCATGGTGGATAAGCTTTTTGATGTGCTGCTGGATTCGGTTTGCCAGTATTTTATTGAGGATTTTTGCATCAATGTTCATCAAGGATATTGGTCTAAAATTCTCTTTTTTGATTGTGTCTCTGCCCGGCTTTGGTATCAGGATGATGCTGACCTCGTAAAATGAGTTAGGGAGGATTCCCTCTTTTTCTATTGATTGGAATAGTTTCAGAAGGAATAGTACCAGTTCCTCCTTGTACCTCTGGTAGAATTCAGCTGTGAATCCATCTGGTCCTGGACTCTTTTTTGTTGGTAAGCTATTGATTATTGCCACAATTTCAGAGCCTGTTATTGGTGTATTCAGAGATTCAACTTCTTCCTGGTTTAGTCTTGGGAGGGTGTATGTGTCGAGGAATTTATCCATTTCTTCTAGATTTTCTAGTTTATTTGTGTAGAGGTGTTTGTAGTATTCTATGATGGTAGTTTGTATTTCTGTGGGATCGGTGTTGATATACCCTTTATCATTTTTTATTGCATCTATTTGATTCTTCTCTCTTTTCTCTTTTTTTTAATCACTCCATACCAACACAATTTAGTTTATTTAAATACTTCTAATAATATACATTTGAAATTAAGCTGAAACTTTTAATTGTTCTAGAATTTCAATCAATGGCTTAAAATTTGTTTCCTTGTTTGGTAATTGCTACATTACTCACTAATTAGCAATCTTCAGTTGAGCAATATATTTATCTAATAATATTACTACTAATAATAATGGAAATAGTTTTTTGCTGCTTGTTTATGATTTGCCAGATGTTTTTTCTTTTTTTTAATTTATTTTATTTTATTATTATTATTCTTTAAGTTTTAGGGTACATGTGCACAATGTGCAGGTTAGTTACATATGTATACATGTGCCATGCTGATGTGCTGCACCCATTAACTCATCATTTAGCATTAGGTATATCTCCTAAAGCTATCCCTCCCCCCTCCCCCCACCCCACAACAGTCCCCAAAGCGTGATGTTCCCCTTCCTGTGTCCATGTGTTCTCATTGTTCAATTCCTACCTATGAGTGAGAATATGCGGTGCTTGGTTTTTTGTTCTTGTGATAGTTTACTTCTTTATTAGTCTTGCTAGTGGTCTGTCAATTTTGTTGATCCTTGCAAAAAACCAGCTCCTGGATTCATTAATTTTTAAAGGGTTTTTCGTGTGTCTATTTCCTTCAGTTCTGCTCTGGTTTTAGTTATTTCTTGCCTTCTGCTAGCTTTTGAATGTGTTTGCTCTTGCTTTTCTAGTTCTTTTAATTGTGATGTTAGGGTGTCAATTTTCGATCTTTCCTGCTTTCTCTTATGGGCATTCAGTGCTATAAATTTCCCTCTACACACTGCTTTGAATGCGTCCCAGAGATTCTGGTATGTTGTGTCTTTGTTCTCATTGGTTTCAAAGAACATCTTTATTTCTGCCTTCATTTCGTTATGTACCCAGTAGTCATTCAGGAGCAGGTTGTTCAGTTTCGATGTAGTTGAGCAGGTTTGAATGAGTTTCTTAATCCTGAGTTCTAGTTTGATTGCACTGTGGTCTAAGAGACAGTTTGTTATAATTTCTGATCTTTTACATTTACTGAGGAGAGCTTTACTTCCAACTATGTGGTCAATTTTGGAATACATGTGGTATGGTGCTGAAAAAAATGTATATTCTGTTGATTTGGGGTGGAGAGTTCTGTAGATGTCTATTAGGTTCAGTTGGTGCAGAGCTGAGTTTAATTCTTGGGTATCCTTGTTAACTTTCTGTCTCGTTGATCTATCTAATGTTGACAGTGGGGTGTTAAAGTCTCCCATTATTATTGTGTGGGAGTCTAAGTCTCTTTGTAGGTCACTCAGAACTTGCTTTATGAATCTGGGTGCTCCTGTATTGGGTGCATATATATTCAG
The DNA here is from genome assembly GCF_028858775.2 of Pan troglodytes. Classification (NCBI taxonomy): domain Eukaryota; kingdom Metazoa; phylum Chordata; class Mammalia; order Primates; family Hominidae; genus Pan; species Pan troglodytes. The sequence goes on along the minus strand of NC_072403.2, from coordinate 98,867,587 downwards.
GATAGTTAGCTCTCCTTGTTGAATTGATCCCTTTACCATTATGTAATGGCCTTCTTTGTCTCTTTTGATCTTTGTTGGTTTAAAGTCTGTTTTATCAGAGACTAGGATTGCAACCCCTGCCTTTTTTTGTTTTCCATTTGCTTGGTAGATCTTCCTCCATCCTTTTATTTTGAGCCTATATGTGTCTCCGCACGTGAGATGGGTTTCCTGAATACAGCACACTGATGGGTCTTGACTCTTTATCCAGTTTGCCAGTCTGTGCCTTTTAATTGGAGTATTTAGTCCATTTACATTTAAAGTTAATATTGTTATGTGTGAATTTGATCCTGTCATGATGATGCTAGCTGGTTATTTTGCTGGTTAGTTGATGCAGTTTCTTCCTAGCCTCAATGGTCTTTACAATTTGGCATGATTTTGCAGTGGCTGGTACCGGTTGTTCCTTTCCATGTTTAGCGCTTCCTTCAGGAGCTCTTTTAGGGCAGGCCTGGTGGTGACAAAATCTCTCAGCATTTGCTTGTCTGTAAAGTATTTTATTTCTCCTTCACTTATGAAGCTTAGTTTGGCTGGATATGAAATTCTGGGTTGAAAATCCTTTTCTTTAAGAATGTTGAATATTGGCCCCCACTCTCTTCTGGCTTGTAGAGTTTCTGCCAAGAGATCCGCTGTTAGTCTGATGGGCTTCCCTTTGTGGGTAACCCAACCTTTCTCTCTGGCTGCCCTTAACATTTTTTCCTTCATTTCAACTTTGGTGAATCTGACAATTATGTGTCTTGGAGTTGCTCTTCTCGAGGAGTATCTTTGTGGCATTCTCTGTATTTCCTGAATCTGAATGTTGGCCTGCCTTGCTAGATTGGGGAAGTTCTCCTTGATAATATCCTGCAGAGAGTTTTCCAAGTTGTTTCTATTCTCCCCGTCACTTTCAGGTACACCAATCAGACTTAGATTTAGTCTTTTCAAATAGTCCCATATTTCTTGGAGGCTTTGTTCATTTCTTTTTATTCTTTTTTCTCTAAACTTCCCTTCTTGCTTCATTTCATTCATTTCGTCTTTCATCACTGATACCCTTTCTTCCAGTTGATCGCATCGGCTCCTGAGGCTTCTGCATTCTTCACGTAGTTCTTGTGCCTTGGCTTTCATCTCCAACAGCTCCTTTAAGCACTTCTCTGTATTGGTTATTCTATTTATACATTCCTCTAAATTTTTTTCAAAGTTTTCAACTTCTTTGCCTTTGGTTTGAATTTCCTCCTGTAGCTCGGAGTAGTTTGATCATCTGAAGCCTTCTTGTCTCAACTCGTCAAAGTCATTCTCCATCCAGCTTTGTTCTGTTGCTGGTGAGGAGCTGTGTTCCTTTGGAGGAGGAGAGGCGCTCTGCTTTTTAGAGTTTCCAGTTTTTCTGTTCCGTTTTTTCCCCATCTTTGTGGTTTTGTCTACTTTGGTCTTTGATGATGGTGATGTACAGATGGTTTTTGGTGTGGATTTCCTTTCTGTTTGTTAGTTTTCCTTCTAACAGACAGGACCCTCAGCTGCAGGTCTGTTGGAATTTGCTAGAGATCCACTCCAGACCCTGTTTGCCTGGGTACCAGCAGCGGTGGCTGCAGAACAGCAGAGTTTTGTGAACCACGAATGCTGTTGTCTGATTGTTCCTCTGGAAATTTTGTCTCAGAGGAGTACCCGGCCTTCCGAAGTGTCAGTCTGCCCCTACTGGGGGGTGCCTCCCAGTTAGGCTGCTCGGGGGTCAGGGGTCAGCAACCCACTTGAGGAGGCAGTCTGCGTGTTCTCAGATCTCCAGCTGCGTGCTGGGAGAACCACTGCTCTCTTCAAAGCTGTCAGACAGGGACATTTAATTCTTCAGAGGTTACTGCTGTCTTTTTGTTTCTCTATGCCCTGCCCCCAGAGGTGGAGCCTACCGAGGCAGGCAGGCCTCCTTGAGCTGTGGTGGGCTCCACCCAGTTGGAGCTTCCCAGCTGCTTTGTTTACCTAAGCAAGCCTGGGCAATTGTGGACACCCCTCCCTCAGCCTCACTGCTGCCTTGCAGTTTGATCTCAGACAGCTGTGCTAGCAATCAGCAAGACTCCATGGGCGTAGGACCCTCCAAGCCAGGTGTGGGATATAATCTCGTCGTGCGCGGTTTTTTAAGCCTGTGGGAAAAGCGCAGTATTGGGGTGGGAGTGACCCGATTTTCCAGGTGCCGTCTGTCACCCCTTTCTTTGACTAGGAAAGGGAACTCCCTGACCCCTTGCACTTCCTGAGTGACGCAATGCCTCACCCTGGTTCAGCTCACGCACTGTGCAGTACACCCACTGTCTTGCACCCACTGTCTGGCATTCCCTAGTGAGATGAACCCGGTAACTCTGATGGAAATGCAGAAATCACTCTTCTTCTGCGTCGCTCACGCTGGGAGCTGTAAAGCAGAGGTTTTCCTATTCAGTCATCTTGGCTCCAGCCCTTGTGCATGTGCCCTTTGCTCACGTTTTAATGGGGTTGTTTTTTCATGTTTAAATTTCTTTAAGTTTCTTACAAATGCTGGATATTAGATCTTTGTGAGATGGATAGTTTCCTAATATTTTTTCCCATTCTGTAGGTTGTCTGTTGACCTTGTTGATAGTTTTTTTGGCTGTGCAGAAGCTCTTAAATCTAATTAGATTCCATTTGTCAATATTTGCTTTTGTTATGATTGCTTTTGGTGTCTCTGTCATGAAATTTTTGCCCATTTCTATATCCAGAATAGTATTGCCTAAGTTATCTTCCAGGGTTTTCATAGTTTTGGGTTTTAAATTTAAGACTTTAATCCATCCTGAGTTAATTTTTGTATATGGTGTAAGGAAGGGGTCCAGCTTCAATCTTCTGCATATGGCTATCCAGTTATCGCAACACCATTTATTGAATAGTGATTCTGTCAATTACTAGTTTTTGTCAGGTTTGTCAAAGATCAGATGATTGTAGATATATAGTCTTATTTCTGGGTTCTCTATTATCTTCCATTGGTCTATGTGCTTGTTTTTGTATCAGAACCATGCTGTTTTGGTTACTGTAGTCTTGTAGTATAGTTTGAAGTTGAATAACATGAGGCTTCCAGCTTTGTTCTTTTTGCCTGGTACTGCCTTGCCTATTGAGGCTCTTTTGTTTTTTTGGTTTCATATAAATTTTAGAATAGTTTTTTTCTAGTTCTGTGAAGAATGTCATTGGTAGTTTGATAGAAACAGCATTGAATTTGTAAATTGCTTTGGGTAATATAGCCATTTTAATGATATTGTTTCTTGCTATTCATGAATATGGGAGGTGTTTCCATTTGTTTGTGTCTTTCTAATTTCTTTGAGGAGTGTTTTGTAATTCTCATTGCAGAGCTCTTTCACCTCCATAGTTAGCTGTATTTCTAGTTATTTTATTCTTTTTGCAGCAATTGTGTATAAAATAGCCTTTCTGATTTGGCTCTAGGTTTGGCTGTTGTTGGTGTATAGTAATGCTAATGATTTTTGTACATTGATTTTGTATCCTGGAACTTTGCTGACGTGTTTATCAGCTGGAGGAACTTTTGGGCTGAGACTATGGGGTTTTCTAGAAATAAAATCATGTCATCTGCAAACAGAGGTAGTTTAACTTTCTCTCTTCCTATTTGGATGCACTTTATTTCTTTCTCTTGCCTAACTGCCCTGGCTGGGACTTCTGATATTATGTTGAATAGGAATGATGAGATAGTGCATCCTTGTCTTGTGCTGGTTTTTTAATGGATATGCTTCCAGCTTTTACCCATTCAGTAAAATGTTGGCTGTGGGTTTGTCAGAGATAGCTCTCATCATTTTGAAGTATGTTCCTTCAATACCTAGTTTATTGAGAATTTTTAACATGAAGGGATGTTGAATTTTATTAAAAGCCTTTTCTGCATTTATTGAGATAATCACGTGGTTTTTGTCTTTAGTTCTGTTTATGTGATGAATCACATTTATTAATTTTTGTATGCTGAACCAAACTTGCATCGTGAGGATGAAGGCTACTCGATCATGGTGGATTAGCTTTTTGATGTGTTAGTGATTTTGTTTTGTAAGTATTTTGTTGATGATTTTTGTGTGGATTTTCATCACAGATATTGGCCTGAAGTTTTCTTTTTTTGTTGTGTCTCTGCCAAGTTTTGGTATCAAGATGATCTTGGCTTCATTGAATGAGTTGGGGAGGAGTCCCTCCTCAGTTTTTTTGAATAGTTTTAGTAGGAATGGTACCAGCTGTTCTTTGTACATCTGGTAGAATTTGTCTGTGAATTCATCAGGTTCCAGACTTTTTTTGGTTGATAGGTTACTTACTACTAATTCACTTTTGGAGCTCATTATTGGTCTGTGAAGGGATTCATTTTCTTCCTGGCTCAGTCTTGGGAGGTTGTATATGTCCACAAGTTTATTCATCTCTTCTTGGTTTTCTAGTTTCTGTGCATTGAGGGGTTTGTAGTAGCTTCTGATGGTTGTTTTTATTTCTGTGATGTCAGTAGTAACATTCTCTTCATCATTTCTAATTGTTTTTATTTGAGTCTTTTCTCTTTTCTTCATTATTAGTGTAGCTAGTGGCCTATTTTATTAATTTTTTTCAGAAAACCAACTCCTAGTTCCTTGATCTTTTGAATAGTTTTTCATGTCTTGATTTCCTTCAGTTCAGCTCTGATTTTTTGTTATTTCTTGTCTTCTGCTTGCTTTGGGTTGATTTGTCCTTGCTTCTCTAATTCCTTCAGGTGTGAAGTTAGGTCATTAATTTGAGATCTTTCTAACTTTTTGATGTAGGGATTTAGTGCAATGGATTTACCTCTTAACATTGCCTTAGGTGTGTCCCAGAGATTCTGTTATGGATCTTTTTTCTTATTATTTTCAAATAACTTCTCTATTTCTGCTGTAATTTCATTATGTACCCTTAAAGTCATTATGGAGCATGTTTAATTTCCATGTCATTGCATGGTTTTGCATGATTTTCCTAGTCTTGACTTCTGTTTTTATTGAGCTCTAGTCCAAGAGTGTGTTCATAAGATTTTGGTTCTTTTACATAAGTTGAGGATTGTTTTAGGTCCAATTATGTGGTTGATTTTAGAGTACGTGCCCTGTGACAATGAGCAGAATGTATAGTTTGTTGTTTTTTGGTGGAGAATTCTGTAAAGGTCCATCAGATCCATGTCCAGTGATGAGTTTAGGTCTTGAATATCTTTGTTAATTTTCTGCCTTGAAGATCTGTCTAATAATATCAGTGGCATTTTGAAGTCTCCCACCATTCTTGTGTGGGACTCTATATCTCTTTGTAGGTCTCTAAGAACTTGCTTTATGAATCTGGGTGCTTCTGTGATGGGTGCATATGTATTTAGGATAGTTAGGTCTTCTGTTGAATTGAACCCTTTACCATTATGTAATGCCCTACTTTGTCTTTTTTTTTTCTTTGTTGTTTTGAAATCTGTTTTATCTGAAATTAGGATTGCAAACCCTGCTTTTTTCTGTTTTCCATTTGCTTGGTAGATTTTCCTCCATCCCTTTATTTTGAGCCTAGGATTGTCATTACCTGTGAGATGTGTCTCTTGAAGACAGCATATCACTGGGTCTTGCATTTTCATCCAGCTTTCCACTTTGTGCCTTTTAAGTGAGGCATTTAGCCCATTTACATTGAATATTAATATTGATATGTGTGGATTTGATTATGTCATTTTGCTGTTAGCTGGTTATTATGTTAGCTTGTTTTTGTAATTGCTTCACAATGACACTGCTCTGTGTGTTTAAGTGTGTTTTTGTATTAGAAGGTAGCAGTCTTTCCTTCCTGCATTTAACGCTCCTTTGAAGAGCTCTTGTAAGGCAGGTCTGGTGGTAATGAATTCCCTCAACATTTGCTAATCTGAAAAGGATTGTATTTCTTCTTCACTTAGGAAGCCTAGTTTGGCCAAATATGAAACTCTTGATTGAAGATTTTTTTCCCTATGATGGTTGAATAGAGGTCTCCAATCTCTTTTGGCTTTCAGGGTATCACCTGAGAGGCTTGCTGTTAGCCTAGTGGGATTCCCTTTGTAGGTAACCTGCCCTTTCTCTCTAGCTGCATTTAGCATTTATTTTGACATTTTGATGGTAGAAAATTTGATGATTATATGTCTTTGGGATGGTCTTTTTGTGTAGAATCTTGTAGGAATTCTCTGTATTTCCTGAATTTGATCATTAGCTTCTCTAGCAAGGTTGAGGAAGTTTTCATGGATTATATCCTGAAATATGTTTTCCAAGTTGTTTGCTTTTTCCTCCTCCCTTTCAGGAATGCCAATGATTCATAGATTTGGCCTCATCACATAATCCCATACTTTGCAGAGGCTTTGTTTATTCCTTTTTATTCTTTTTTCTTTATTTTTGTCTGACTGCCTTAGAGAACCAGTCTTCAAGTTCTGAGATTTTTTTTCCTCAGCTTGGTTTATTCTGCTGTTAATACTTGTGATTGCATTGTGAAACTCTTGTACTGTGTTATTCAGCTCTGCCAGACCCATTAGGTTCTTTTTTTGTAGTGGCTGTTTTGTCTTTCAGCTCCTACTTTATTGCGATTCCTATTTTCCCTGGATTGTGTTTTGCCATTCTCTGAATCTTGATAATCTTTCTTCCTATCCATTGGTTCTGAATTCTATCTCTGTCATCCCAGCCAGTTTGGCCTGGTTGAGAGCTCTTGTTGGAGAACTGGTGTGGTTGTTTGGAGGACATCAGACACTCTGGCCATTAGAGTTACCAGAGTTCTTGTGTTGATTCTTCCTCATCTCTGCATGTGGCTGTTCCTTTAACTGCAGTGTAGATTGAGTACAGTCAATAGACTTCTTTTCTGGATGTTTTCACCAGGCCAAGGCTTTGTGCAGGGTTTTTCTTTGAAGCTGCCTTCTTATCTCTGGTTTCAGAGGGGGTATATTAGGGAGGTATTTTTCATTTTGAAGCTTTAGAGTGTGATCCAGCAGGTAGTACTTAGGCTTATTTGTCAGTTGGTAGACTTTTGTTCGGTTGTGTTGCTCCCCTATGTTTCCTCACAGTGGCAGCCATGTTCCTGCTCAATACTCTGAAAGTGTGGGATCCTCTCCCCTTGAGTGCTGGCTGTAGATCATGATTTGGCACTCCTGGGCTGTTCACTGCAGCTCTGGGGCAATCTCAGTGTTTTTTTCCCCCCAACTTGGAGGCAGCAGAGGAAGGGATCTTAGTACTAGTTGTGGCTGAGGGTCATTTGCTTGTCTCCTGGGGCCTCTATGCCAGAGAGACGCAGGTCAGCATTTGCCCAGTGCAATCAGCCCAGGATGGAGGGTCTATGCTGTGGGCCCAAGCCAGAGGTTCCCTGTCTTGTGATGAGCAGTGGGGGGTGTGTGAGACCCATGGGAGATGGACTATTCTCCTCTTCTTGGGTTGACTGCAGTTTGTTGGAGGTGTGAATAAAACACTTAGGGTCTTTGTTCCATTGTTAGTCTGAGGGTGGCAAGGCAGAGGCAGTGGCAGAGAGGCTTTCAGTTGCCCCTAGAGTTGCTACCAGCTCAATAACTCTGGTGGGGGGTGGCTGGAGGCCCAGGCCTGGAGGACCTGCCTGGTGAGAAGATATAGGAATGGACACCCATGTAACTGTCTTGCCACTTTTCCATAGGGCTGCTGCAGTATGCTTGGGGTGCACTCTGGTCCCTAGTTGCCTCAGATATTTCAGTACCTGGAGGTTTCACCAGTGAATGCTGCAAAACAGCAAAGGTGGCAACCTGTTCCTCCATCTGGAAGCTTTGTCCTAGGGAGATATGGGCCTGTTGCCAGCCCAAAGGCACCCTAGGAAGTGGCTGGCGACCCCAGTTGGGAAGCCCTGCCCAATGAGGAGGAATAGGATTGGAGACCTGCTTAAAAAAGCACTCTTGCCATGTTTCAGTAGAGAAGCTGTGTTGTGTTAGGGGTCTGCTTCAGTCCCCAGTCACCTCAGACACCCTGAAGCCCGAAAGATGGAATGGCTGTCACTCAAACAGCAAAGATGGTGTCCCACCCCTCCCTCTGGGTGCTCTGTTTGAGGAAATTACAAATCTCTCTTGGCCAGAGAACACCAACAGGGGTGGCTGAAAGCCCACTTGGGAGTTCCCACCAAGTGAGGAGGAATGGGATTGGGAACCTGCTTAAGGAAGCAGTCTGGCCATATTTTGGTAGAGCAGCTGTGCTGTGGTGTGCTTTGGGATCCCTTCTACCCGTAGTCAGCTCAGACTATACAAAGCCCTAAAGCCTATTTTGTCTTACATAAGTACAGTTGGCCCTCTGTAGGCATGGGTTTTGCATTATAGATTTTACTAATTGCAAATCAAAAATATTTAAAAATACAATAAAAATAATACAAGAATAAAACATAATAAAAATAAAAAACCAACACAGTATAAAAGTTACCTATGTAGCATTTACATTGTATTGGGTATTATGTATAATCTAGAAATGATTTAAAGTATGCAGAAGGATGCACATAGGTTATATGCAAATGCTATGGCATTTTATATAAGGGACTTGAGCATTTGTGAATTTTGGCATTCATAGTGTTCCTGGAACCAACCCCTTGCAGATATAAAGGATGATTATATAGCTACCTCTGCTCTCTTTTTGTTTCTATTTGTGTGAAATATCTTTTTCCATCTTTTTACTGTTAGTCTATGTGTGTCCTTAAAAGTGAGGCCAGTCTCTTATAGACAGCCGATAATTGGGCCTTGTTTTTTTTTTTTTTTGGTCTATTAATATATAGTCATGTTATGTCTTTTTATTGGAGAATTTAATCCATTTACATTCAGGGTAATTATTGATAGCAGAGAATTTAATAATGCCATTTGGTTAATTGTTTACTGAGTGTTTTGTTAATCATTAGTTCTTGTCTTTCTTTCTTGCTGTTTTCCTCTGTGGTTTGATGGTTTTCTGTAGTGATATGTTTTGAATTCCTTCTATTTGTACTTTGTGCTTCTACTGCAGATGTTTGCTTTGTTATCCTGAGGCTAACATAGAACATCTTATAGCAGGCTATTTCAAGCTGATAACAACTTTACTTTGATTATATGCAACTTTACACTTTTACTCCCTATGCATTCCCATTTTATGTTTTCGATGCCAATATTTACATCAGTTTTGTAAAGTGTACACCTTAACAATTTGTTTTAATTATAGTTATTATCAACAGCTTTTATTTTAACCCCCATGCTAGGAATAAAATTGCTTTACACACCATCATTAGTGTCCTAGACTATTATGAATATTACTCTGTTTTACTTATACCATTGACTTTTGTTCTTTTGTATGTTTTATGATGTTAATTAGTAGCCTTTTTTGTTTCAGCTTAAGGAACTCCCTTTACCAATTTATGTCAGGCAGGTCTAGTGGTGATGAACTCCCTTAGATTTTTGTTTAGGAAAATTTTTATTTCTTCCTGATTTCTGAAAGATGGATTTCCTGGGTATTATTGGTGGGTAGTGTTTTTGCCTCTGCCATTTTGACTATGTCATCCCACTCTTTCTTGGCCTGAGGGTTTTTTGCTGAGAATTCTGCTGATAGTCATATTGGGACTCCTTTTCATGTGATATGTTTCTTATCTTTTGCTGCTCTCAACATTTTGTCTTTGTCTTTGATTTTTGATTTCTTTTATTATTATGTGTATTGCTGAATTTCTCTTTGGGTTGAATTACTTCAACACCTCCAGTATGTGGATGTTGACACCTTTTTCCAGATTAGGGAAGTTTTCAGCCATTATTTTTAAAAATATGATTTCTGGTTCCCTTTCCCTGTTTTTCTTTTTTTTAATTATTATTATACTTTAAGTTTTAGGGTACATGTGCACAATGTGCAGGTTAGTTACATATGTATACATGCACCATGCTGGTGTGCTGCACCCATTAACTCATCATTTAGCATTAGGTATATCTCCTAATGCTATCCCTCCCCACTCCCCTCACCCCACAACAGTCCCCAGAGTGTGATGTTCCCCTTCCTGTGTCCATGTGTTCTCATTGTTCAATTCCCATCTATGAGTGAGAACATGCAGTGTTTGGTTTTTTGTCCTTGCAATAGTTTACTGAGAATGATGATTTCCAATTTCATCCATGTCCCTACAAAGGACATGAACTCATCACTTTTTATGGCTGCATAGTATTCCATGGTGTATATGTGCCACATTTTCTTAATCCAGTCTATCATTGTTGGACATTTGGGTTGGTTCCAAGTCTTTGCTATTGTGAATACAGCCGCAATAAACATACGTGTATATGTGTTTTTATAGCAGCATGATTTATAGTCCTTTGGGTATATACCCAGTAATGGGATGACTGGGTCAAATGGTATTTCTAGTTCTAGATCCCTGAGGAATTGCCACACTGACTTCCACAATGATTGAAATAGTTTACAGTCCCACCAACAGTGTAAAAGTGTTCCTATTTCTCCACATCCTCTCCAGCACCTGTTGTTTCCTGACTTTTTAATGATTGCCATTCTAACTGGCGTGAGATGGTATCTCATTGTGGTTTTGATTTGCATTTCTCTGATGGCCAGTGATGATGAGCATTTTTTCATGTGTCTTTTGGCTGCATAAATGTCTTCTTTTGAGAAGTGTCTGTTCATATCCCTTGCCCACTTTTTGATGGGGTTGTTTGTTTTTTTCTTGTAAATTTGTTTGAGTTCATTATAGATTCTGGATATTAGCCCTTTGTCAGATGAGTAGGTTGCAAAAATTTTCTCCCATTTTGTAGGTTGCCTGTTCACTCTGATGGTAGTTTCTTTTGCTGTGCAGAAGCTCTTTAGTTTAATTAGATCCCATTTGTCAATTTTGTCTTTTGTTGCCATAGCGTTTGGTGTTTTAGACATGAAGTCCTTGCCCATGCCTATGTCCTGAATGGTAATGCCTAGGTTTTCTTCTAGTGTTTTTATGGTTTTAGGTCTAATGTTTAAGTCTTTAATCCATCTTGAATTAATTTTTGTATAAGGTGTAAGGAAGGGATCCAGTTTCAGCTTTCTACATATGGCTAGCCAGTTTTCCCAGCACCATTTATTAAATAGGGAATCCTTTCCCATTGCTTGTTTTTCTCAGGTTTGTCAAAGATCAGATAGTTGTAGGTATGTGGTGTTTTTTCTGAGGGCTCCATTCTGTTCCATTGATCTATATCTCTGTTTTGGTACCAGTGCCATGCTGATTTGGTTACTGTAGCCTTGTAGTATAGTTTGAAGTCAGGTAGCGTGATGCCTCCAGCTTTGTTCTTTTGGCTTAGGATTGACTTGGTGATGCGGGCTCTTTTTTGGTTCCATGTGAACTTTAAAGTAGTTTTTTCCAATTCTGTGAAGAAAGTCATTGGTAGCTTGATGGGGATGGCATTGAATCTATAAATTACCTTGGGCAGTATGGCCATTTACACGATATTGATTCTTCCTACCCATGAGCATGGAATGTTCTTCCATTTCTTTGTATCCTCTTTTATTTCATTGAGCAGTGGTTTGTAGTTCTCTTTGAAGAGGTCCTTCACATCCCTTGTAAGTTGTATTCCCAGGTATTTTATTATCTTTGAAGCAATTGTGAATGGGAGTTCACTCATGATTTGGCTCTCTGTTTGTCTGTTATTGGTGTATAAGAATGCTTGTGATTTTTGTACATTGATTTTGTATCCTGAGACTTTGCTGAAGTTGCTTATCAGCTTAAGGAGATTTTGGGCTGAGATGATGGGGTTTTCTAGATATACAATCATGTCATCTGCAAACAGGGACAATTAGACTTCCTCTTTTCCTAATTGGATACCCTTTATTTCCTTCTCCTGCCTAATTGCCCTGGCCAGAACTTCCAACACTATGTTGAATAGGAGTGGTGAGAGAGGGCATCCCTGTCTTGTGCCAGTTTTCAAAGGGAATGCTTCCAGTTTTTGCCCATTCAGTATGATATTGGCTGTAGGTTTGTCATACATAGGTCTTATTATTTTGAGATACATCCCATCAATACCTAATTTATTGAGAGTTTTTAGCATGAAGGGTTGTTGAATTTTGTCAAAGGCCTTTTCTGCATCTATTGAGATAATCATGTGGTTTTTGTCTTTGGTTCTGTTTATATGCTGGATTACATTTATTGATTTGCATATATTGAACCAACCTTGCATCCCAGGGATGAAGCCCACTTGATCATGGTGGATAAGCTTTTTGATGTGCTGCTGGATTTGGTTTGCCGTATTTTATTGAGGATTTTTGCATCAATGTTCATCAAGGATATTGGTCTAAAATTCTCTTTTTTTGTTGTGTCTCTGCCCGGCTTTGGTATCAGGATGATGCTGGCCTCATAAAATGTGTTAGGGAGGATTGCCTGTTTTTCTATTGATTGGAATAGTTTCAGAAGGAATGGTACCCGTTCCTCCTTACTTTTTTTTTTCAGCACCACACCACACCTATTCCAAAATTGACCACATAGTTGGAAGTAAAGCTCTCCTCAGCAAATGTAAAAGAACAGAAATTATAACAAACTGTGTCTCAGACCACAGTGCAATCAAACTAGAACTCAGGATTAAGAAACTCACTCAAAACCGCTCAACTATGTGAAAAATGAACAACCTGCTCCTGAATGACTACTGGGTACATAACGAAATGAAGGCAGAATTAAAGATGTTCTTTGAAACCAATGAGAACAAAGACACAACATACCAGAATCTCTGGGACACATTCAAAGCAGCGTGTACAGGGAAATTTATAGCACTAAATGCCCACAAGAGAAAGCAGGAAACTTCCAAAATTGACACCCTAACATCACAATTAAAAGAGCTAGAAAAGCAAGAGCAAACACATTCAAAAGCTAGCAGAAGGCAAGAAATAACTAAAATCAGAGCAGAACTGAAGGAAATAGAAAAAAAAAACCCTTCAAAAATTAATGAATCCAGGAGCTGGTTTTTTGAAAGGACCAACAAAATTGATAGACTGCTAGCAAGACTAATAAGGAATAAAAGAGAGAAGAATCAAATAGATGCAATAAAAAATGGTAAAGGGGATATCACCACCAATCCCACAGAAATACAAACTACCATCAGAGAATACTACAAACACCTCTATGCAAATAAACTAGAAAATCTAGAAGAAATGGATAAATTCCTTGACACATACACTCTCCCAAGACTAAACCAGGAAGAAGTTGAATCTCTGAATAGACCAATAACAGGATCTGAAATTGTGGCAATAATCAATAGCTTACCAACAAAAAAGAGTCCAGGACCAGATGGATTCACAGCCAAATTCTACCTTTCCCTATTTTCCTTCTTCTGCAACTCTTGTTATTCAAGGGTTTGGTCTCTTAATGGAGTTCCATAATTCCCATAGGATTTCTTCATTCCTTTGTCTTTTATTCCCCTCTGACTGGATAATTTTAAATGTCCTGTCTTTGAGCTCACTAATTCTTTCCTCTGCTTGGTTGAGTCTTCTGTTGATGCATTTTTACTGCATTTTTATAAGTTCAGTCATTGCATAAGATTACCTCATTTTATTGCATTTTGCTTTTTTTTCAGATATTGCATTTTTAACAAATTGAAAGTTTTTGGTACCCTGCATTGGGCAAATTTATTGCTGCTATTTTTTTCAATGGCATTTGCTCATTTTATGTCTCTGTGTCAAAATTTGGTAATTCTTGCAATATTTCAATTTATTATTATTATTATATCTGTTATGGTGACCTGTGGTCAGTTATTTTTGATGTCACTATCATAATTGTTTGGGGAGCCACAAACTACACCCATATAAGACAGTAAATGTTATCAGTAAATATTGGGTGTGTTCTAACTGCTCCACCAACTGGCCATTCTCTCATCTCTCTCTCTTTCCTGAAGTTTTCCTATCCCCTGAAACACAACAATATTGAAATTAGGTCAATTAGTAACCCGACAATGACTTCTAAGTGTTCAAGTGAAAGGAAGAGTCACACATCTCTCCTTGAAAATCAAAAGCTAAAAATGGTTAAGCTTAGTGAGGAACATATTTCAAAAGCTCAGATAGGCTGAAAGCTAGATTCCTTTTGCCAAATTTGTGAATGCAAAAGGAAAGTTATAGAAGGAAATTAAAAGTGTTACTCCAGTGAACACATGAATAACAAAGTGAAACAGCCATATAGCTGCTATGGAAAAAATTTTACTGGTTTTGACAGAAGATCAAGTCAGCCACAACATTCCTTTAAGCCAAAGCCTTGCCAGAACAAGGCCTTCATTTTCTTCAATTCTATGAAGGCTGAGAGAGGTAAGGAAGCTGCAGAAAAATGTTGGAAGCTAGCAAAACTTGGTTCATGAGGTTAAAGGAAAGAAGTAATCTTCATAGCATAAAAGTGCAAGGTGAAGCAGCAAATGCTGATGTAGAAGCTGCAGCAAGTTATCTAGATTTAGCAAAGATCATTGATGAAGTCGGCCACATTAAACAAGAGATTTTCAATGAAGACAAAAACAGCTTTATGTTGGAAAAATATGCCATGTAGAACTTTCACAGCTAGAGAGGAGAAGTCAAAGTCTAGCTTCAAAATTTCAAAGGACAGACTGACTATCTCCTTAGGAGTGAATGCAATTGGTCAGTTTAAGTTTAAGCCAAAGCTCATTTACCATTTTGAGAATCCTAGGGCCCTTAATTATGCTAAATGGACTCTGCCTGGTCTGTATCAATAGAAACACAAAGTCTGGATGGTAGCACATCTGTTTACAGTATGATTTACTGAATATTTATAACTCACAATTGAGACCCATTGCTCAGAAAACACAATTTCTTTAAAAATACTTCTGCTTATAGACCGTGCACCCAGTCACCTGAGAGTGCTGATGAAGATGTACAAGGAAATTAGTGTTTTCATGCTTGCTAGCACAACATCCATTCTGCAGTCAATAGATCAAGGAGTAATTTCAACTTTCAAGTCCTGTTATTTAAGAAAGGCATTTTGTAAGGCTATAGCTGCCAAAAATAGTAATTTCTCTGAGATATATGGGCAAAGTAAATTAAAAACCTTCTGGAAAGGATTCACCATTCTAGATGCCATTAAGTATTTGTGTTTCATGAGAGGAGTTACAAATAACAACATTAATAGAAGTTTGAAAGAAGTTTATTTCAACCCTCATGGATGACTTTGAGGGGTCCAAGACTTCAGTGGAAGAAGCAATTGCCAATGTGGTAGAAATAGCGAGAACCAGAAATGTAAGTAGAGCCTGAAGATGTGACTGGATTACTGTGCCTCACGATAAAATTGTGGTGGTCTATAACTGAACCCACAGTATCTCTAAGTCATGCCTGTAACCTTTATCTCTAGAATTTCTATTTTTGAAAGTGTGTCTATTTCTTTATCAAACTTCTCACTTTGTTCATGTATTGTTTTCCAAATTTTATTTAATTTTTAATGTGTATTCTTTTAGTTCACTGAACATCTTTAAGATGATTATTCTGAATTCTTTTCAGTCATTTGATAGATCTGTATATCTTTAGGGTTCATTATTGGAGCTTTATTAGTTTATTTTGAGAGTGTTATGATTTCCTGATTCTTTGTAATTTTTGTGTCCTTGCATTGTTTTCTGTATATTTGAGGAGACAGCCTCCTCTGCTGGCCTTTACAGGTGTTCTTTGGCAGGGATAGACCTTCACTGTTTAGTCTAACTGTGATTCTGAAAGGGCCAGCTGCTAATGACCCTAGGCAGGCAGAGCTTTTTGTGGGCTCTCTAGTTGGCTGGGCTGCTGCCTTAATTCTGTTTTTAGCTGGGGCTCCTGGCTAGGTTCCACTGCCCAGCAATATCACTGGTTGGGCACTGGTATAAGGAGGAGCTGCTGGCTAGGGACTGCAAAGCTTCTGGTCAGGCTGATAATAAGATGTATTCCCTGGCTGGATAATTCTGCTATTTGGGATCTGCAGTTGGGCAGGGCTCCAGGCTGGGCACCGAGGTTAGGTGTAGTTACTGCTTGGGATAGACAGAACCAGAGGCCACACTCTTTGAAATGCATGATTGAGGATTCCCTCCTTGTCCCAGTGGAGCTGTGTGACAAGCTTTTGGCTGAGTTGAGTGGCTGTTTGACTTCCTGGATCAAGTAGGTCTGGCCCCTGTGCTTCTCCAAAATGTGCTGAGGTAGGAGTTTCCATGCCTTGGCAGGATGGTTGAGTGGGCTTTTGGGCTGAGTGGAACTGCTGCTTGACTTCTCCAGTCATGCAGGCCTAGCCACTGTGCTTATCTGCAATGGGTGGAGTTGGGGGTCTCCCTGCCTCAGTGGGGTCACTGGGGTGGGCTCTGAGACTGGGCATGAAGACTAACCCTCTGGGGAATCAAGCTAGGTTGAACTTCCTACTGTGCTTCTGAAGACCATGAGGTCAGCTTCATGTTGATTTGTGTCTTCCATCTGGTTCCATGGCTGGCAGAAATGCAGAGGTACCACCAAGATCTGTATGCTGGTCATTGTGACCTCTGCTTCCTTCCTTTGTTTTTACCTGATCCTGGGCAGTCTAGCTGTGCTATTACCTACCCACAGTGTTCCTCATGAAGTGAGACTGGAGTAGCCTTCCTGGGAATTATATGAGATTGTTAGGGAAGCTGGATAACTGTCTCCAGTTCTTTTTTCCCCCAGTAGAAAATTTGGGTCAAGGAGTTCCTCTCCATCTGGCATTGTGGCAACTTGGGGGAGGGAGAGGAGCAGTGCAGTCAAAGTGAGACTGTTCTTCTTATCGTTTTAATTTGGTTTTCATTCAGTTTGGGGGACTATGTGAGTTGTGTCTAAGTAGTAGGATTTTTGAAAAGATGTTCTGGCCTGTGGATAGTTGCTAGTGGATCCTTCTGTTGGCTGGGTAGTGAAAGTGGAGCCATAGACTTCCTATTCTACCATCTTGCTGTTGCCACCTTTAGAAAGTCTTCCAAATTCTTCATATGTAAAACAACAACAACAACAAATCTTCCTTGATTCTGCCATTTGCAATAACATAGATGAACTTGGAAGACATTATGCTAAGTGAAACAAGCCAGATACAGGGAGACAAATACCACATGATCTCACTTATATGTGGGGTCTAAAAAAACTCACTTCTACTCTCCATAGAAGCAGAAAGTAGAATGGTGATTACTGAAGGTGGGGAGGTGGGGGAAATGGAGAGATACTTGTCAAAAGGCACAAGGATGTAATTAATGTAGGATGAAGAAATCTAGAAATCAAATGGGCAGCATGAGGACTATAGTTAATAATACCGTATTGCATACTAGAAATTTGCAAACAGAGTAGATTTTAGGTGTTCTTATCACACACACTAAAAATGGTTAACTATGAGAGGAGATGAATATGTTAATTTGCTTGACTGTAGTATTGTTAATCAGTTCATTATGTATATAAAAAACCTCTCCTTGAGCCCTGTATTCCTCCCTAACTAATGCAGTTCTCTTTGCCTCTTCATATCCAAATTTTTCCTCTTTCACCTCTCATTGCTTCTCAACCCGTTGCACCCTCTCTTAAGTTACCAAGGCAGGGAAAAACCTCTCACTAACACATACTCTTCCATTTGCAACAACATGAACCTGGGCATGCTTCCAGTCCACATATCCTTGTCCTTTTTAACTTTCCAGTCATCAACATTTTATACTGTGATTACTCTCTTTTTGAAGACTTTGCTTCCCTTACTGTTTGTGACCCACCCTGCTCTAGTTTTTTGTTGACTGTCTAGTCACCCCGCTGTCTCCTTTGCAAGGCATCTTTCTGAACATCCCTGTGATGTTGGTGTTCCTCAGTTAGCCCTCCTTTTTACCCCACACCACACATGTGCCCCACTTTCACCACACTGACTCCCACAGCTTCAATTATCGTCTCTATGCCACAGATCATCCTCTGTTTTTAGTTCTGACTTTGACCTCTGTTCTCAGCTATAGACAAGTATTTCTAATTCCATATGTCCAAATCTGAACTCCTTGTCTTTTATTCCAAGCCTGTTCTATTTTTAATTCTCCAAGTTAGTGACATCACCATCCATTCTACTGCCTACCTCCAACAGATTATGAAGTCTAGGAGATGCTGTTACAGTCTTAAGTCTTTCCACTTTTCGTTATTCCTGCTACAATTACTACTATTTTTCCTCAATATTATCTTTCATCTAGACTACCTCAAGCCTCTCCAAAGCTTTTATTGTCTTACTGCCTTTAGTTGATCTATTCCCTACACTGCCACCAGAGGGAGCCTTCCACAGTATAAATCTGATGATGTGAGCAGATTAAAACTCTTTGATAACATCTATTGCTTAAATAATCAGTCCTGTGGCTCACAAGGTCCTTCATGACATAGTCCCTGTTAATCAGTTCAGGCATCTCTTCATTGATTATCCCCTTGCACTTTATTTTCCAGGAATACTAAAGCTAATGCAGTTTCTAATTAGTGAATAAAGCATATTCATGCTCTTCCAAGACTAGTAATAAATAAGTGGATAAATATTGTCTTCTCAATTGATTAATAAATGCATTTTCTTCTTATTTGGGGAAAATTTACATATGCTATTACGTATATTATGTATATGATAAAGTAAAAACCTGTGCATACCCACTTTAAAAACATGTATTCTTTGGAATGTACCTATGCTCAGAATTGCAGGAACCAAAGGTTAAATAGGAAACTGAATAAAATTCAAATAAAATTGTTTTGTTAGGTTATGCTGACAGGGTGGGAGGACTGATGTAGCACTTAGGCTGTCATTTCCACATCCTGCCAGATATTGCTAATCAGCCATGGCATTCTTTTATGAAAAGCACAGACTCAACCTCATAAACCTTATCACAAGCAAACTGGGAAGCCACTGCCAGTAGGAGTGGCTTCTATTATGAAGCCTCTTTGCTGTTTTTATTTGTGGTTATGGCAAGCAATTTTGTCCTGAGGACTTGAGGATAAAAGAGCCTGGAGAAGTAAATGCTTTCTTGAATTTTCTGTCTCATTTTTTTCCAATAATAAGGGACATAAGAATTTGCTGTACATTTTTGTCAGTCATAAAGGAATCCCAGTTCAGATATCTTTAAACAGAGTATGCATACCCTTGAGGATATTTGAAGACTTTCCAGGGGTATATGGCTTGGACAGCTTTAAGGAAATCATTCTGAAGATGCTCAGCTTCCATTGTGTCTCTTCCTTAAGCTGATCTATCTGAAAACCACTCCTGCAGTCAGTATTTCTCCATTCCTACCACTCTTTTCACAATGGTCACCTCCTACTTTACAAAAAAAAAAATGTGCACCTCTCATCCATCCTGAATCTTATGATGCATTTCCCAGGGTATAAAAAAGTTAGGGGCTAAAAAGAGGAGTGTTTGAATATGTAAAGCTCCTGAATAAGAGCCTTTGGTTAAAAACATATTTACATAAGCAATTGCAATGAAATTATATGCATTGAGTATATATAATAAAATTATATAAAAAAGATACATGTGTATATGAGAAATGCCTGATTTTATTTAGGTAACAAAATCATGGAAAGGCTCTAGCTAACCTTGTCTCTGTTTATGTAAATTAGAATTAGAATTCAGAAGTAGAATGCGTGTTATGGAGTACATACTGACTTTTTTTTGAATTGAAAAATGTAAGTTTGGCTTTGTATGGCAATAAATCTGATTTGACTAATATGCTTGACCACGAGAACTGGCTTTTCCAGTGAGGTTTTATACAGCAGATGTTTCACAAATTGTTTCAGAAATATGTCTCATAAACATACAGCAGACATGTTTCATAAGTTGAATGGGCTAAATCTGCAACTTCAAGTATATTAATATATTTAGATCTTATATCTGATATGCAATATACTAGAAATTGCATCTTTTGTAACTATTACGTTTGAGATAAATTTAGATGTCAACTTAAAAACATATAAGGAAGTGTATAATTTTTTAAAATTGTGGTGTCAAATAAGTTGACATTTTATGTACATTATAAAGCAAGTTTAATATTCCATAATATGTTTAAAACAACAAAATTATGCTTTGAATGATAGAGCTCTTGAGTACTTTAGGGGACTGCGGTGTTATGATATACATTGATTTTCATCCCCAGTTCCTGGCCCGTAACACCCATATCCCTGTTGCAGTCTTTTGCGTTATAATGTTGGGTATGTCAGGCCTCAGGGGCAGGCCTCTGAACTTCCTCTGCCTTCTTTCCACTCTGACGTTCCCCCCTCTTTCCGACTGTGGGTCTTAAGACTCTCCCAGGAGTGGGTCCCACACTAAACCTGGGAGAAGGAATGGTGATGTCATGAGACTTCCATAAAAATGCAAGAGGACAGGTTTCATTGAGCTTTCAGATAGTGGAACCCGTGGAGCTTCCTGGAGGGTGATGCACCCAGGGAGGGCATGGATGCTCTGTGCCCCTTCCCCCATACCTCGTCCTATGTGTCTCTTCATCTGTATCCTTTACAATATTCTTTATAATAAACCTACAAATGTATGTAGGTATTTCCCTGAGTTCTGTGAGCTGCTTCGCAAATTAATCAAGCCTGAAGAGGGTGTTATGGTAACCCCAGCTTAAAGCTAGTTGGTCAGAGTTCCACAGGCCGGGACTTGGGACCAGTGTGTGTGTGTGGAGAGGGGCAGTCTTGGAGATGGAGCCTTCAACTTGGGGGATCTGACACTATCTCCAGGTAGATAGTGTCTGAACTGAATTGGAGGACTCCCAGCTGCTATCTGCTGTTTGGTGTATGGGGGAAACCACCCATACATTTGGTCACAAAAGTCTTCTGTGTTGATTGTTGTGGTGTGAGAATAGAGGAAAAACATGGTTTAGAGGAAAGTTTTTCCATACCACAGGGACCATAGAGACACCTTCAACTGAACGATGAGAAAACTGAGGTGCAGAGAGGTTACTGACTAGCCCATACTCTAAGATAAGGGTAGATTCCATCTATTTCTCCTGATTTATCAGACCATTGCTCATTATGCCCACTATAAAAGGTCTATAAAATTGGCATTGAATTCCACAAACTTTGATTATATAAGGGAGCATGAATGTACTATAAGGTGTATGAAGCACACATGCATACACTCTACTGTGTCACAAACTTGCCTAATTACAATACGATATTCATAATAAACATTAATTGAACATTTAATTAATAGCAATTTTTCTTAACTTCTTAACATTTAGAAGGGTTTTTAGCAATTATTTTTGAAGTACAGATCTTTAAAAAGGTTATTCAGGGAACTATTTTTTTTAACTTCTTAACATTTAGAAGGGTTTTTAGCAGTTATTTTTGAAGTACAGATCTTCTAAAATGTTATCCAGGGAGCTACGAATTGATTTTCCTTTTTCTTTCAATAATTTTCTCTTTGGCAAATGAAGGCTTTCAAAGCTGTTGCAAATATTGTTAATTTACTAAATAGCCATCATGATACCTTGTGGAAGAAAGCGTCAGTCTCAGGAAATAAGAGTCCTGGACATTAGTCTCAGATGTACCACTTATTTGCTGTGTGACCTGGGACCTCAGTGGGTGTGTATTTGTGTGTGTTAAATTGTAAGAGTGTTAGATAGGTTTTGTTCTGAGGAGCAGCTCTAATTGATGACAATTGCCTGGAGTTTTGCATAAAGAATGATTCTAGGGCTACTTCTGGCATTCATGAGAAAGGTTACTGACTGGTTGAGAATATTTCTTGTGGGTGTAGATGGAGAGTGTTATATATTTATCAACCCATATGATATAGATATCATACCATAACTATTTGTATCATCCATATGATACAAAGAATTTTGTTGACAGTATTCGGTGTTCTGGTGCACAGGGTGTGTGTGTTTTCTCCTCCTAAACAGGGGTTAATTAAAGAAAATAAGAAGTCAAGATAAATCATATTCCTTTAATTAGTGTTGGGGTGACTGCCGTTTGTGAATTTTTAAAAATAACTGCCAAGAACACCTCACTATTCCCCTAGATTTATAGTTCACAAGGGACCTACTGATGAGAATTGGAAATGCACTTATGAGAGTTTGAGGGAAGGCCAATGAAGCTGTCATTGGGGGGACAATTCTGTTGTAGGTAGAACCACTCAGATTGAGTCTTGAGAACATCTTGATTAAGTCATCATTTCCTACAAGAGAATAGTCACCATTCTGTTGCAGGTCTAGGAGCAAGATTTGCTTAGTTGAACCAGAGGTTATTGTCCCTTGATGACAGTCTCACTGCTATTAATTTCACATATGCCTGATGCATAATAGCATTATACTTAATTAATAATGGGTGATAGACCTTTTATGAGTCCCTTATGCAAGATACACACTTCCTGGTATCATGATACTTGAGAAGTGAGCTTATTACTGGTGAGAAGATGAGTGTGGATTATGGTTCTGGAAATAGAATGGGTTGAAGTAGCCTTCAAAAAGATTAAATGGCTCAGTACTGGCTTAATGGGCAGTGTACTATAATCAGTGGGGGGGGCTTGTCTTCCATTTTAACGTAGAATGCTGTATAGCATATTTGTGTGGCTGTATTATGATTAAGCCACATTCCTGTGAATCATCAGCTTTGGTGTTTGTGGAACTTGGGGAGGATAGTATTCTGAGCTAAAAAGGTTGGCAAGGCCTAGATCCATCTGGAAACTGTGCTGTGGCTAATGGGTGCTGAGTGACACAGAATTCTAAGAAATTCAACATGAAGAAAAGATAATGCAGGAACTCTTTAAGTACAAACATTCTAAAATGGAGGCAATATATTTATATGCTAGCAGGCTTCCTTCTTTCCTCCTCCTTATTAGATTTGAAATGTTATGGTGAGGAAGCTAAATTGGAGATGTGCAAGGGCCGTGATCTATGTAAACTCATCAAAGGCGAGTCTTAGGGTTTGGATTTGTTATTTCATATTGTATGCCCTGCTTTTCAGACTCTTAAGAGACCTGCTTACACAAAGAACCAGAACAATGGAATAACAGTAGGCGAGGATTCTGAAATCCCTGTCTGACAGAGACTACTTATTGCTCTTCATTAACCATTCTCCTTTTCCTTTTGAATAATATAATCCCTCTCTGGCCGGTTTTAGCAGAGCAGGTGGTCACCACCTAAGAACATACTTGTTTCTAGGTGTATCCATGCAAATAAGTTTAATCCAATTGAATTTGAGCAGAAATGCGTGTAATTTCTAGGTTATCTTATATATATGTTATATATATATGTATGCATACATATGTCACTGTGTTTTGGGGTTTTCCAAAATTATAGCATCTAATTAATACAGAAAATGGTACCCGGAAGTGGGGTCATACCCATAACAATAACCAGAACTATGCTTAGCAGTCTGGTAGTGGGTTGCAAAGCAATAAATATTGTAGACTCTGGTGATGTTGACTTAAACTGTTGAAAAATATTTGATACAATTTTGTCTACAATAACTTGGAAAGCAGAGCACATGCTCACTGAGTCTGTTGGTCTAGCGTAACTGCATGGAAAAACTCAAAAGTTTGATGTTTATAAACTCTTTGTCGTTGCTTTTTGCAAAAGAGAGGTGAAGGCAGCCAAGTTAGGTTTGGAAGCAGAGATGGAAAGAAATACAGATCTGCTAAAGGAAAGTCCCTCTGCCTATAACCTGCAGGTTAAATTTGGGGATTCACTGGGTTACAAAAGTCAACTCTTCTGTAGCAAAATTTTGAAGATAAAACTGTCCTACTCAACTTTTTGTTTTCCTGTCACTCACTGGAGAATGGTGAGAATTGGAGCAACTTTGAGAGGCATGTGTAGGGGACAGTAGAGTTGGCTGTGCCAAGCCAAGATTATTTACATCTAGACTGTGTGGGGAGAGAGTAAGAGACCTCTATTTCATTCAAGCTACTATATTTTTGTGTTGCTTTGAGGTGCTTTGTTAGAATAGACTAACTTCTTTCTTCTCATATTACTCAGATAACCCAGATGTGTTCTTGGTAATAACAACAGAATGGCTTACTGAGATGCTTCTACTAAATGCTGAGGAAGTATAATAACATATTACCAGACCCCAGTGGAGAAAATCTCACTGGTGATGGGGTTGCTTGTGTCTGTCTTGAACAGTGTTAGATAAAAAGTACCTTTTTTTTTCCTGAATCTGGCTATTATTAACTTGATAACCTTTTTTTACTGGTCAGACTTTCATTAAATGTGCTTATATATCTTATTATATTCTTCTACGGGGCTGGAGGACATTCTGTGCAATCTCAGTATGCATTTATATAATTAGACAAATCCCTGGCATTCTTGGAGAACCTCACTGTAACAGGTTGAATTTGAATTAAAAAATTAGTACAAGAGGACCTTTAATGAACAAAAATATGGAATGAGATCCACCAGTTAATGAGTGCTGTGGATATTCCCCAATAATAATGGTACAATAATAATATCACATGTACACAGTTAATGTCATTCTTAAAATAAATTTCTGTTTTATGCTACTGAAGCTGAAAATAGAACTGAGCTCACTTGTCCACCTATAAGATGACCCACTGTCATATTCCTATGAGAGAGAGACTCAGGAGAGTCATATCACAACCTGCCATTTTAACTTAGCCTAAAGTGTGGTGATCTAATTTGTAGTGTGGTTATTAATTATGAACTGATTTGAGGTGTTTTATGTCACACACATAAGGAAACTTACTGTTATAAGTATGGTGAGTGGTTGGGAGAGGTACGTATTTTATATTCATGAACACATCAACATTCCCAAGACTATATGGAGGTAGGCAGTCTACATAGATGCCATAAGAAATGGATGACTAATATTGTAAGACTGAACCTAGAAAGATATTCTGAAGTTGGCACTTCAAGATGCTTTTGGAACAGGCCAATAATTATATATGCCTATGGAGAAATTTCAACAAAAGTGGAATTTTAGAGATATCAAAATGAAGATATTTTCCTTGGTGTCAACAAACTTTTCTAACCTGGATAACTGATCTCCAAGAGCTTGGATTTAGAATTATAATCAATAAGGGACCTTCACAGATTGGTTATGGGGCCATGCTATTTAAAATACTACCATGTTCTGCTCTTTAAATAAAGAGATCATGATTGTGTCTGAGTAGTCGCAAAGAATGCCTGCTGAATTGCTGTGGGAAGTAATCGCACTGGATTGTATTGCCCTGTCTAGCTCGCCTTCTCTCTTTCTGTGATAGTGAGTGACACTTTCTCTGGTAGTGAGTGGCACATATTTACAAGATGGCAGTTTGAGCTTTTAGTGTTAAATTTAGAAATACCAGGCTCTAATGCACTGAGTTAGCATATCAGCTCAGGAACTAACTAATTACTATATATTCAAATCTGACACATATTTTTTTATGTGTAAAAATCTAGGCTGGGCACAGTGGCTCATGGCTGCAATCCCAGCACTTTGGGAGGCCGAAGTGGGTGGATCACCTGAGGTCAGGAGCTCAAGAACAGCCTGGCCAACATGGTGAAACCCTGTCTCTACTAAAAATACAAAAATTAGCTGGGCGTGGTGGCACATGCCTGTAATCCCAGCTACATGGGAGGTTGAGGCACAAGAATTGCTTGAACCCAGGAGGTGGAGGCTGCAGTGAGCTTATATGGCACCACTGTGCTCCAGCCTGGGCGACAGAGCAAAAGTCCATCTCAAAAAAAAAAAAAAAAAAAATCTAGTTAATCAAACCTAGTAGGCATTTATCACTTTGCTTACGGCTCTTCCCTGGCATTTTTCAAAGTAATATGAAGGCACAAAAAGTGAACTTTTGCTTTAAACATTTTCCTGTGCTATGTAGCATATATCTTATTTATTTTAATGCCCTGAAATTTAGAAAGGTCATTTCAACAGTGAGTAGAAGAGGTTCTTTCCATTTTTTTTCCATCATTGGCATTCAAATATTCTTAGTGCTCCTGTAAAAACAGTGAACAAAAACTTCTCTTCCCTACTTTGATTATTTTCTCTAATTCCTGGCAACTTTTGGTGAACCACATGGCCTGTGTCTGAGGCAAGTTGTTGTGTTTTTTTTAACAGACATTTTAAGTGTCAGTGTCAGAAGTCCTGCAATATACAATGCTTTTCTTATGTCACATCATTAAATGAACTAGGCAGCAAATAAAGTTTTTTAAAATGAAGTTTCTATTATTATTTGTAGCAGATCATGGCTTTAATAAAACTTTTAGGTTTGGATTTTTATAGGCTGACATTCTGAATAATTGAACTGTGGCAGTTCAAGTTTTCTGCCAAAATGTGTCAGGATGAGCTAGAAAGAATGCCACAGATGTTGAACTTGATGTTTTCTCTCCTTTGACAAGTTTAGTGTCAGTCCTGCCTTGGCTTCAACAGTGACTTTATTTTATATCCCTGTAACTATGGAAACCAATGTAGGTGAAGGGGAGTTACAGTTATGGAGTAATTCAGATATCTTTGACCATGGCCATTCTCAGGATAATACTCATAAGGTCATAGAATTTAAAAAATGCAGACGGTTTCAGAGATGATTAAATCTCTTATGTTTTTTAGTTTGTGGAAACTGATTCCTGGAGGTTAAACTGAGCTTCTACTGCAGCCTGCTAATGGTTGTTTACCTCATCTCAGCAGTTAATGAAAGATTTGATCAGTGCATGGGTCAAAATCTGGTTGTATTACCTAGGAAGTTCAGGCCCTGTTCTCCCTCCTGGTTTTTGTAGTATACCATCTCTGTGTAGTAGGCTCATTCCTCCCTCCCCTCTTCCATCTTGTCGAAGTCAAAGAAAATATAGAGACAAATCTCTAAATGTAAAACATTTTATTTGGGAAGACAGAATTGCAATTTGGGGCATACATACACACAGACCAGGTTGTCTTTGGTATGTCTGAAGAACAAATAGAAGGTTGGAGGTTTTATAAAAAAGAGAATGTTATGTATTGTTTTGTAAGAAAGTTCATGAACACGAATAAAGTTTTGGGGGCTAGCAAGCTCTGACTGGTGAGTGACAGCTGTGGGTAAAACTAGTCTTAGAGTTGTAGCAGTTGTTTCAGTAGCCATTAGACAAAACTGATTTGAGGTTGCAGCAGGCAGTTTCAGCAGCCAGGCTTGTGGAGAAATACATTCTTGGAGCAATGTTCTGTGCCCTGAGTGCTTCCCTGCGGCCTGGCCCCTGGCATCTCAACTCTGTTTTAGTTGTATATGACAAGAATGACCCCATTTGTATGATCAACTTTCACAGTCTCTTCTCTGATACAGATACAGGCCGATCTTCAGTCTATCCTTAATGAAAAGTCTTACAAACAGAGCATTTTTCTTAAGCCTTCCATGTACCCATGTCCACACCATAAAAGCCTCATTATGATCTGCACCATTATTTTATTCTGTCTTTCCTTCTTTAGAAGTGTGTTAAGAATGGAGAAGAGAAGAAAAAGAAGGGAAGAAATTCTGTCTCATTACAACTCTCCATCTTGAGGGAATGCATTTCTCCTTCCTCTGTTTCTTCCCATCTGAGTAAAACCTCTCCACACTCCAGCACTGTGGACACTCTAGCTTATTTCCTTCTATTCCATGTAAACTGGACCGGCACAGGCCAACAGTTACTCTTTGACTGTCAAATCCAACAGACACTTTTCCAGGCCTTTTTTGACTTGACTTTCTGCACATTGACATATTTTGTAATTTCCTCCTTGAAATTACTACTCCTTTGGCTTTTGTAACAAGACTGAATATCTCCTCATCTTTCTACTCCTTAAGTATGTTTCTGCGCTACCTGCATCCTTCCCAAGACAGTGCCATTGATTAGGAGCCAGGATAATGTAGTGTCTAAATGCTTAGGTACTGGAGCCAGATTGCCTGTGCTTGAGCCCTCCAGCTGTACCACTTGGGTCAGTTACTTAATTTTTCAGTGGCTCAGTTTTGTCATCTGAAAAAAGGGGATCTTACTAGTACTCTCTCATAGTGTTGCAGTACTAAGAATAATGCCTGGCAAATGGTAAATGTTTTTTAAGTCTTACATACACAGACACACAAACAGACACACAAACAGACACACACACACAAACAGAGAGAGAGAGAGAGAAGCACAATACTTTGTTTAAAAACATTTGAATGTCTGTGGTTGCCCTGCTGGAACTCCTGAAGAAGCTCTTAAGACCCATGCTCAAGAGACGTAGGAAACATAACTCACATACACATTTCTTTTTCATTCCTAATTTTGAAGTCTGATATTGGGTTTGGCTACTTTTCAGTAACCTTCCCATTCAAACATTTGTGGCCAGATAAACTAGAGAGCCCCTGGTCTCTGTCTTCATCATGGCTCCTGGGTTTGTATCAACCCTGCCTTGGCTGCTTGCTCACATTTTCCCATTGAATGTCAAGCTAGCTTTCTCTGCCTTTCCATTCCCCCCTATATTTAGAACTTCAAACCCACTATACTAAATCGAACCTTAAATAAATATGATGGGATAAAAGTGCCTACAACCTTTTCCCACTCTTGCAGAAATGGAGAGAGCAAGGGAGATGTTTATCACAATTATCATAACAAATTATTAGGAGTTGAAGACCAGTGATACTTGCAGGAGGGTGGTATTGGTGGTGGCAGCATGGGGGCTGTGCATGCAGGTGCTTGGACCTCCAGCTTCATGACAGGAGGGAGGAGTGATATTCTTATGGTGATATCTAGCCAGGGTAGGTGATTCCCAGATGAATAAAAAATGTTCTCCAGAGTGTTTAAATCAAGGACTGTTATGGTATGTGAGGGTAGTGTCAGAAGCGGGGGGTAAACAGAAAGGAAGAAAGAGTTTTAACAAAGTTTTGCTTTGGTCTACACATACCCTTCACAGTGTTCAAGAAATGTATATAAAGAACTTGAGTTAATTTTAAAATGACATTTTACTGTTGCACTATATTTTCTCATTATACTGCTGAGACTGAACCATGTGGTTCTTGGCTTAAAAAAAGCCAGTATCTTCTCTAAGTATGAGACAATCATTCATTACCAAACCACACTCCTCTGTTTAAAATCATAGCTCAAGATCTCCTCTCTGCTTTGAAATTTAATTGTCAACAATCCTCCCATCCCTGACTCACCCTGGCTTTTAAGCAATTATCGAAGACAATTTATCTACTCTAGGCTCATATTGTGCTATCCTGCTTCTCATAGAGTAATTCATTCATTAATACAGCAGTCTTAGACATTGTTGTTTACACTACTTAGAAATTCTAAACTTCAGACAGATCAACGAGACAGAAAGTTAATAAGGATGCCCAGGAATTGAACTCAGCTCTGCACCAAGCAGACCTAATAGACATCTACAGAACTCTCCACCCCAAATCAACAGAATATACATTTTTTTCAGCACCACACCTATTCCAAAATTGACCACATAGTTGGAAGTAAAGCTCTCCTCAGCAAATGTAAAAGACCAGAAATTATAACAAACTGTCTCTCAGACCACAGTGCAATCAAACTAGAACTCATGATTAAGAAACTCACTCAAAACCACTCAACTACATGGAAACTGAACAACCTGCTCCTGAATAACTACTGGGTACATAACGAAATGAAGGCAGAAATAAACATGTTCTTTGAAACCAACAAGAACAAAGACACAACATACCAGAATCTCTGGGACACATTCAAAGCAGTGTGTAGAGGGAAATTTATAGCACTAAATGCCCACAAGAGAAAGCAGGAAAGCTCCAAAATTGACACCCTAACATCACAATTAAAAGAATTAGAAAAGCAAGAGCAAACACATTCAAAAGCTAGCAGAAGGCAAGAAATAACTAAAATCAGAGCAGAACTGAAGGAAATAGAGACACAAAAAACCCTTAAAAAAATTAATGAATCCAAGAGCTGGTTTTTTGAAAGGATCAACAAGATTGATAGACTGCTAGCGAGACTAATAAAGAAAAAAAGAGAGAAGAATCAAATAGACTCAATAAAAAATGATAAAGGGGATATCACCACCAATCCCACAGAAATACAAACTACCATCAGAGAATACTACAAACACCTCTACTCAAATAAACTAGAAAATCTAGAGGAAATGGATAAATTCCTCGACACATATAGTCTCCCAAGACTAAACCAGGAAGAAGTTGAATCTCTGATTAGACCAATAACAGGCTCTGAAATTGTGGCAATAATCAATAGCTTACCAACAAAAAAGAGTCCAGGACCAGATGGATTCACAGCCGAATTCTACCAGAGGTACAAGGAGGAACTGGTACCATTCCTTCTGAAACTATTCCAATCAATAGAAAAAGAGGGAATCCTCCCTAACTCATTTTATGAGGCCAGCATCATCCTGATACCAAAGCCGGGCACAGACACAACCAAAAAAGAGAATTTTAGACCAATATCCTTGATGAACATTGATGCAAAAATCCTTAATAAAATACTGGCAAACCAAATCCGGCAGCACATCAAAAAGCTTATCCACCATGATCAAGTGGGCTTCATCCCTGGGATGCAAGGTTGGTTCAATATACGCAAATCAATAAATGTAATCCAGCATATAAACAGAGCCAAAGACAAAAACCACATGATTATCTCAATAGATGCAGAAAAGGCCTTTGACAAAATTCAACAACCTTCATGCTAAAAACTCTCAATAAATTAGGTATTGATGGGATGTATCTCAAAATAATAAGACCTATGTATGACAAACCCACAGCCAATATCATACTGAATGGGCAAAAACTGGAAGCATTCCCTTTGAAAACTGGCACAAGACAGGGATGCCCTCTCTCACCACTCCTATTCAACATAGTGTTGGAAGTTCTGGCCTGGGCAATTAGGCAGGAGAAGGAAATAAAGGGTATTCAATTAGGAAAAGAGGAAGTCAAATTGTCCCTGTTTGCAGACGACATGATTGTATATCTAGAAAACCCCATTGTCTCAGCCCAAAATCTCCTTAATCCAATAGGCAACTTCAGCAAAGTCTCAGGATACAAAATCAATGTACAAAAATCACAAGCATTCTTATACACCAATAACAGACAAACAGAGAGCCAAATCACGAGTGAACTCCCATAAACGATTGCTTCAAAGATAGTAAAATACTTAGGAATCCAACTTACAAGGGATGTGAAGGACCTCTTCAAGGAGAACTACAAACCACTGCTCAATGAAATAAAAGAGGATACAAACAAATGGAAGAACATTCCATGCTCATGGGTAGGAAGAATCAATATCGTGTAAATGGCCATACTGCCCAAGGTAATTTATAGATTAAATGCCATCCCCATCAAGCTACCAATGACTTTCTTCACAGAATTGGAAAAAACTACTTTCAAGTTCATGTGGAACCAAAACAGAGCCTGCATCGCCAAGTCAATCCTAAGCCAAAAGAACAAAGCTGAAGGCATCACGCTACCTGACTTCAAACTATACTACAAGGCTACAGTAACCAAAACAGCATGGTACTGGTACCAAAACAGAGATGTAGATCAATGGAACAGAACAGAGCCCTCAGAAATAACGCCACATATCTACAACTATCTGATCTTTGACAAACCTGAGAAAAACAAGCAATGGGGAAAGAATTCCCTATTTAATAAATGGTGCTGGGAAAACTGGCTAGCCATATGTAGAAAGCTGAAACTGGATCCCTTCCTTACACCTTATACAAAAATTAATTCAAGATGGATTAAAGACTTAAACATTAGACCTAAAACCATAAAAACCCTAGAAGAAAACCTAGGCATTACCATTAGGGACATAGGCATAGGCAAGGACTTCATGTCTAAAACTCCAAAAGCAATGGCAACAAAAGCCAAAATTGACAAATGGGATCTAATTAAACTAAAGAGCTTCTGCACAGCAAAAGAAACTACCATCAGAGTGAACAGGCAACCTACAAAATGGGAGAAAATTTTCGCAACCTACTCATCTGACAAAGGGCTAATATCCAGAATCTACAATGAACTCCAACAAATTTACAAGAAAAAAACAAAGAACCCCATCAAAAAGTGGGCAAAGGATATGAACAGACACTTCTCAAAAGAAGACATTTATGCAGCCAAAAAACACATGAAAAAATGCCCACCATCACTGGCCATCAGAGAAATGCAAATCAAAACCACAATGAGATACCATCTCACACCAGTTAGAATGGCAATCATTAAAAAGTCAGGAAACAACAGGTGCTGGAGAGGATGTGGAGAAATAGGAACACTTTTACACTGTTGGTGGGACTGTAAACTCGTTCAACCATTGTGGAAGTCAGTGTGGCGATACCTCAGGGATCTAGAACTAGAAATACCATTTGACCCAGCCATCCCATAACTGGGTATATACCCAAAGGACTATAAATCATGCTGCTATAAAGACACATGCACACGTATGTTTATTGTGGCACTATTCACAATAGCGAAGACTTGGAACCAACCCAAATGTCCAACAATGATAGACTGGATTAAGAAAATGTGGCACATATACACCATGGAATACTATGCAGCCATAAAAAATGATGAGTTCATGTCCTTTGTAGGGACGTGGATGAAATTGGAAATCATCATTCTCGGTAAACTATTGCAAGGACAAAAAACCAAACACCGCATGTTCTCACTCATAGATGGGAATTGAACAATGAGAACATATGGACACAGGAAGGGGAACATCACACTCTGGCGCCTGTTGTCCGGTGGGGGGAGGGGGGAGGGATAGCATTAGGAGATATACCTAATGCTAAATGATGAGTTAATGGGTGCAGCACACCAGTGTGGCACATGTATACATATGTAACTAACCTGCACATTGTGCACATGTACCCTAAAACTTAAAGTATAATAATAATAAAAAAAGAAAAAAAAAAGAAATTTTAAACTTCTAATGAATAAAAAAATTTGGTATATTTTTTGCCTCTCTGCACACTTAATGCCATTTATTTTTTGAGGTATGTTTCAAAAATATTGTCTACTTCAAAAAAACCCTTTGTGTAGTAAAGAAGGAAGGTATTCAGTTGATTTTACAGGTGAGAAACTGAGGCTCAGTAATGTGATAGGAGTTACCCAAGGTCTTGTGGCTGATTAGTGGTGATAATATTCTGTTTTTTGAGTCTAATGAGCAGCTTTACTCAGCTGTATCATGGGAGGTTAAATCAGGCTTTGTGGGGTTGTCTCTCCTCATTTAATACTGAGAGGACATGAAAGAAACAAAAGAAAAAGAAAACTCTGAGCACATTACGTTTCTGTGAGTGAATGGTGTTTGAATATTATTTTAGAATCTCTGGAGACAGAACCAGATTGCTGCTTGTTCATTACTTTCATATCAGATTATACAGAGGGCAAATCATAGGTGACTTCTCAGTATTTCACAAAGTATCTCAGTGTGTGTGTGCAAGGGGCAGAATTATTATATATGATAGAGGGGGCATAAATCATATAAAAATTGTGGGGGATTTTAATATTTTAGGTTTCTAAAGAGATAGATATCAAGTTTTTGGGTTTGTGGAAATGTTGATGCTAAGAAATTGATGCTGACACTTCAATTATGAAAACTAGGATTTTAATGGGAATTTGGAAATTTACAGTTTTAACACAATCCATAGATCAGCAGTACATTAGTACAGAAAACTGGCTCTCCAGAATGATTATTGCAGTTTTGATGATACTTTGATGATCTATTGGGCTTAATTGAACACCTCTGTGCTTAGCCTCAGAATCACAGTGCAATGATGAACTGGGCTAATTAATGATAAGTATACTGGTTATATCAGTAATAAATATTTGAATCACGTGACACAATGAGGACCTAACTTCACTTGTTACTGAATGAGTAACTTAGTTG
Source organism: Pan troglodytes (assembly GCF_028858775.2). Lineage (NCBI taxonomy): Eukaryota > Metazoa > Chordata > Mammalia > Primates > Hominidae > Pan > Pan troglodytes. The sequence continues at coordinate 98,833,974 of NC_072403.2, read as the reverse complement.
TTATGCCTGCCTTGATGATTTAATTTCAGCAAATAAAGCTTTTTTTTAGATAATGTGAGGGCTTGCAAGGGTAAATGGCACAAAATTGCTGTCTGTCCTCTAGGACCTCACTATTTAATGAGAGAACAGAACTCAAACAAAATTCATTAAAACAAAAGACCCTGGCTGTTGTGTTGAAATAGCTGTATAGGCAAAATGAATTAGCATCATGTATATACGGTCTAATCCTTTGTCTATGTATTCAACTATGTGGACAACAATTTCTGTGATGTTCTGTAATGACAGGATGATACTGGAAGTCTGTACAGCTCTAGAGAGGGCATGGTGGGAAGGATGATGAGTTATTTCTGGGCATAAGTGGGGATTAACGAGGAAAATAATAGTCTTTGGAGAGGAGTGAGTTACGATGGTGTAAGAGGAGGTTACCAGTAGGAGAGACATTTTGGATACAGGGAATGCCAAGTGCCTTTGAGGTGATACCCACCTTAATTGGTGCCTAAAGATCAATCAACGTCATTTTACAGTTAGAGTTTCGTCAGGAAACATAGTCTTGATTCAATTTCTCAGCTTTCTACAATGGTAGAAGCAAAATCATTTCACTCTCATTCCAATGTGGAAACAGAGTCACAAAGGTAAGAAGAGTTGAAATAATGTTCAGGGTAACACCTAGATAAGACACAACTTTGGGACCACTGTTGCATTCTTTTCATTTTGATTGCTTTATCAGTGCTGAAGGTTTTGATAAATATGAGGTATGAGGTGTGACATTAAGTCAGAGAACTGACTTTTATGAATGTTTGGTACCCCCATTTCAGAGTCAAACCTTTATTTGAAACTGCACTCTTTCTTTCTTCTTATTGCAATCTTTTACATGGTGTAATCTTTTCTGGAAATAATCATTAAGTGGCATAGCAAATCACTATCACTTGTTCTTATTTTTTCTGAAAAGATATACTTCTTTTATAAAAGAAAAGATAAGAGCTGCTAAAATATTTGTAATCCAAAAATGTGGTCCCGTTAGATTTTTAAAAGTATTTAAAAATTTTTTTAATTTTGTGGGTACATAGTAGGTGTATATATTTATATGATGCCTGAGATGTTTTAATATAGGCATGTAATGTGAAATAAGCACATTATGGAGAATGGGGTATCCAGCCCCTCAAGCATTTAGCCATAGAGTTACAAACAATCCAATTACACTCTAAGTTATTTCAAAATGTATAATAAAGTTATTGACTATAGTCATGTTAGATTTTTTTGAAGCAGAGAGTTGATTCTGAGTTTGGAAATGTAAGCCGTAACAAAGAAAAAGATGCATAAATGATAAATCATAATAATTATCAGTTATTGAAAAAATCTTCAGCCTTACCTCCATTTTTTTAAGAGAGAGATGTTAAAGGAATGCACTTATTATTCAGCCTTTCTTATTATCTTTAACATGATTAGTTATATATAGCATTTATTGAGTGCTTACTCTGTGCCCCCCCCCAAACAAATCTCTGAGGTAGGTGCTATTCTTGTACTCATTTTACAGTTGAGGAAACTGAGACCCAGAGATGTTAAGCAACACGCCCAACGTCATTTAGCTAGTATGTGAAAGAATTGACATCTGAACCCATATTGTCCAGCACGTGTTTTCTGAACTGCTGTTTTATGGCTGTCTTCTCTTTAAACCTGCAACTTTTCATTAAGGGGTTCTCCCTGGTGAAATTTCCAGTCAACAGTCAACTTTTTTTTCTGTGAGATATACGTGTGTATGTTGTGTGTGTGTGTGTGTGTTTATTTGTGCATACTTTGTATGTGTAGACCATCTATGCCAGTTTCCACAAGCAACCACTGTATCAGTCAAGATTAGATAGGCCATGGCAGTAGTGATAAACAGCCCCCAAATTGCAATGGCTTAACACAACGTAAGTTTATGCAAAACTCTTTTGTCCATTCTGCATATCAGTGTGGGCAGTCAGAGCTATGTGGGGATGGGAGACTGGGGGAAGCGACTCTTCTCTGCACGGTCTTACAGGGGCCCAGGGTAATGGAGGCTCTGCCATGTTGTAGCTGACCATCTGGAATGTGTAGATTCCTCAGTCTATATGTTAGGAGAGGAGAGCCAAGAATCACATGCTGGTTTTTAAGTGCCTCCTCCTGCAGTGACAAAAGCACTTCTGCTTGTAACATCTCATCCAGAGCTAGTCGTGTGGCTCCACCTAACTGCAAGGGGGTGGGAAATGTAGGGAAGCAAAGAGTGCCTGATGAGCAGCAAGTATCTCTGCCATAGCTGTTCTCAGTATGAACTTCCTTAAAAGTTTTAAATAACAGAAAGCTATTGGATAATATGAATGTCACACATTAAGCCAGGAGAAAATGTGCATTAGATATTCAGAATTTCTGGGTGACTTCAGCTTGTCCAACCTCTTCACTTCATCTGCTCCCCCTGTTGTGGTGTTCCTTTTTCTTGGGGGTGGGGAGGGGTGGTATGCAAGTCTGTGGGTTATACTTGCTTCTAGATTTTCTCCCCTCCCACCTTTGGGACTCCACTGGATATGTAAAATCTTAGAATGACTGAGATTCCCTTTCAGCTTTGCCACCACCCAGCCATCCTTCTCTTCCCACTGAGATTTGGTGCTGCCCTGCAGAAGCCTGACTATTAGAGCAAAGTTCTTGCCTTTGTGTCAAATTTCCTGGATATATACAACAAAGCTCTCTTCCAAACTGGCAGAAGGAAGAAGGAATATGATTTTTTTCATTGCATTTCCCTCTTGATTATGTGTGTTGACATCACAGTGGGGTTCAGGAGATGCTACCCCAAAATGTAGCTGAGCAGTTTAGCAGCTTAGCCTCAAATCATATTTTAAATTTTTTCCCCCTTTCCTCCTTTCCCCCCAGTTTCAAGACGTAGCTCTGAGATAAAGTACAAATGTGTTTTACAGCCTCAAAATGTTTTCTTTTCTCCACTCCCTTCCCTTTGGCACTTTATGCTCCCATACCTTATATGCATTTATTTATGTAGATGTTTATTAAGCATACACCATTCTCACTTATCTGGTCATATTTTTCCTTAGAATCTTCAGGGATTGGATCCTGATACAGACCAGATATTCTGGAATTCTCTCTCCAACAAAAGATTACTTCAAGGCCAGAACACACTCCCAGCTAGAGATCCAAGGTAAGATTAATTGAGATTAATTTGTAACCTGGTTGGGCCCATGGTGGTGTTGGCCCCTTCATCAGATGGGCCCCTTCACCAGATGGGGACAATCATTCAAGATGAGCCGTCAGAGCAAATCATGCCACCTGGGACCTCCTCGCTCCCCCAACCCCTGCCTCTTCTGCACCCCAAACCCTCTCTTTAAAAACTCCTGCATTCCTTCCCCAAGTTAAAGGTGAATTTTTTTTTGCCTACTCTTCCTCTTGCTAGCAAAATAAAGTTTTGCTTTCTTTCTATCACATCTTGTTATTATTTTGGCTTCTTTCTACAAGCAGTGAGCAGCCAGACTCTTTTGCCAGTTATAAAAATATAGCACCTGGGCATATGAATTATTTTAAGCCGAAGGGATTTACAGAAGAAGGAAGAGCTCTCTGACTTTCCTCTTCCATTTTCCTCTAAAGCAGGTCATAAGACCCTCATGTGAGAGATGCCCACCCTATATCTGGAAGAAAACAGCATCTTTATCTTGGAAGATGAAGGGATACAGTGAGGAATCTGAACAAACAGACCTTGCTAAATTTCCTCCTGTTTATTACACTTACCTCATGTTCTTTGCCCTATTATATTTCTCTGCAACTATACGCTTTTCATCAAACCTACTATAAAAAAACATATGGGTTTAAGTGTTTCTTTGGGTCTTCATTTCCTATGAAGACTCCTGTGTCACAAACGGTGACCTTTGGTTCTTAGCCTGGTTCTTGGTGGCTTCTGCAGCATCAGAATGATAGGCTTTTACATAGGCCTAAGGGTAGGGCTTATTGGTGCTTTAAACCAAACTTGTGTGGGAAGATGGATGAATTTGAGAGACTGAGGGAGACCTTGTACATGAGGCAGCCTTAAACTTTAAGGAGTAAGAAGAAAATCCTCTTTTCCAAGATACTTTCCTCCCCTCCACACACTGTCAGTAGTAGACGTAATTGCTTAGTCATAGCAACAGAAATTCCACTAATTAGGGATTCACTTATGTTAACAAGCACCCTTTTTAAGATGCAATTAGGATTTAGGATGGCAATTACTAATTAACAATTCATGCAAATTTTCTTAATCAGATAGCTTTTCTTCTTAACACCTAGCTGAGATTGGTCTCTAGGAAGGAAATGGAAGGAAAATTTGGAACTTGGTGGTGTCAGGGTTAGGAGTAGGTGGAGGTCAGAGACAGAAGAAAAGGTAATTAAAAATATTTTTTTTCCAATTATTAAAACCCTTAGTACAATTCAGTGGAGTGCTTAAGAGCACAGGTCTGGAGCCAGACTACTCTTGATAGATGCATGGCTCTGGGCATGTTGCTTCATCCCCATATACCTCAATAATAGGACAATAATGCAAATACATCAGCGGGTTTGATTAAAATTAAATGAGTTAATACATATAAAGATTTTAGTACATAGAAATATTAGCTCTTTTGAATAATTTAGAAAATACAAAACAAAATAAGAATTTCTCCGATTCATAGCACGTCTCCAGATTATCGTACCTGTAAAGGACCACTGTTCACATTTTGCCCTATTTCTATTCAGTATGTTTACATATCATATACAAGTACACATATAAATTGAGATCATACTGTCATTACATCTTAGGGTTTTGATTTATTTTCAGGTAATATTAGCTATGAGTGTTATAGAACTGAACCAGGGTCTGCTTGCCTGGCACAGTAAGACCAAATGTCCATACCGAGGTTTGCAGCGGTAGAAAGGAAGGTGTTTATTTGCAGGGCTCCAAGCAAAGAGGTTCAGGCAGCTGGTGTTTAAATCCTGACCCCACTCCTCTCCATGGCTTGCAGGTAAGGGTTTTTAAAGGCAAGGGTAAATTTCAGGAAAGGAGGAATTATAGGCAAAATCATAAATCAATATAAGGAGGTTACACATTGGTTTTGGCCTAAAAGCGTGGGATATCTTGAAGTGAGGGCTTACAGGTCATAGGTATATTCAAAGATTTTCTGATTTGCCATTGGTTAATGAAGAGAAGCTTTGCTTGAAAATTTGGGGTCAGCAGAAAAGAATGTTAGCTCTGGTTCATGAATGTGACTTTCTTCAGGCTCCTCAGGAAGAAACTGAGAACAAAGAATGATGGTCAGAGTTCAGTCCCCAGTTCCCTTTTATCTGAGGTCTACTGTGGGGACGAGTTGTTTGTTGGGGATCTGGGTTCCTGAAAAAAAAACTCAGAGACATATGTGAAGATGTTATCTTTAGTCTCTATTGGGGAACCAAACATCTTGTGATTCTAGCTTCCTTGGCTATTGTTTTAGGTTACTATTTTACCTTCATGCTTATCAAGTTGCTTAACTTCTCAAGGCTAGCTAGGTACCTGCAATTTCTCTTGAAAGAGCTCAATATTTCCCCGTATTTCCATGCTTGGGAGGCCTGCAGGCCACTGAGAGGGAAGTCTCTGCTGTGTCTCACAAGCACTTTGGAGAAGGCTTCGTGGAGGAGGTGGGCTAGTAAATGCATGTGCATTTCCACAGTCAGATTTGAAAGGAGTTTGCAGGTTAGGAGTATGGTGTAAACAAAAACATAAGGCAGGAAGCCCAGGAAGGAAAAGAGACACTCAGGTGGCTACAGGAGGGCTCAGGAGGTGGGGAGGATAAAGGAGAACTTGGGTCTGATTATGGAGGAACAAGAGCACTTGCTGTTTAGACAGTAATAGTGGGTTAGGTTGGCGGTGGGTTTAGGAAGACCAGTTAGGAGTCAATTGCAATAATGCAAGGCAGCAGGGGTGAAGGACTGAAATAGGGACTGCACGATTTCTGTTGGAATAAATAGGAAGCCGTGGGTATGAGAGGCAGTGCAGAGAAATAATTGACACAATGTACTGACTGATTAGATAAGGGTTTGTTAGAGGAAAAGGGAAGAGATAGAGATTCTAGAGAATTCTAGAGGCTCTGAGAATTATAGAAAGTATGATTGGGAGAGTGTTGCACTATTCAGGGAGAGAAGAATAGAGGAGGAGAGGCAGCTGGGCTGTAATAAATTCAAACTAGAAAATGATGGTGATAATAATAATAATAATAATAATAATAGTGGCAGTTTATCTGTTAAACACTGAGTATGACTTTAGCATTATACTAAGCATTTTATATTATCTCATTTAATCCTCATAACCTTTTTATTGTCTATAATATATAGATATAATATATGAGCTGTATTACTTTAAAGAGGAATTAACTTCTCCAAGCCATATATTCTCATCTGTAAGTACAAATTCTCATCTATAAATACACATTCTCATCTGTAAATACAAACTTATAGATGAGAAAATATGGCTCAGAGAAGTTAATTCCTCTTTAAAGTAATACAGCTTATAAAAAAGTAGGGTCAGATTTTGAGGTGTCTTCTGTCTGCTAGTGAACCCAACGTCTTAATCACATGTGTTGAGTCTGAGGAGTAGTATATGTGGTATATGTGTCACCATGTCCAAAACAGATGGAAATTTGGATCTGGAGCTTAGGAGAGAAGCCAAGACAAACTAAAGATTTTGAAATGATCAGTGCAAATAGGATAATTAAAGTACAAATCCGTGTGATTATGTATAATGAGAAAATACACATAATCTAAAAATGCAACTGTAAGAAAAATCAGTAACTAGGGGGTGAGGAAATGGAAAGGAAAAACTTTAAAAAGAGTCAGAATGTCAAGGAAGAATTAGCGTTAAGATAGTTCAAAGAGTTAACCATAAGGATAATATCTAGGAGGATGTGATCAACAATGTTAGGCTGCCAAGAGGTCCTGTAGGTTGTCGATTAAGAAAATTAATTAGATAGTAATTAGGAGCGCATTAAAGATCTCTGAGACAAGACTTTTAGAAGATTAATGAAAGAGGTAAATAGGAATCATATTACAGGGTTAACAGCACGTGGCTAAGAAGTTCAGGAAATGAGTGTACATAACTCTTTTAAGGGCTTGATGTCAAGGAATATGTAACATGGAACGTTAACTCAAAGGGGGAATAAAATGGAGGTACATTTTTTATTTTGCTTTTTTGTTTGCTTCTAGTTTATTTTGTTTTCTTAGGGATAAGGAAGACTTCCATCTGATGGGAAGGGAATGTGTGAAGATAAAGGAGAAAAGGAAGAGAGGGTATATAGAAATAAATGGAACCCCCAGAGGAAGAGTCCACTTTGGAAAAGAAGAAATTCCCACTCTCTTCTGAGAAGGAGAGATGAGGAGAAGACAGGTAGGGGAGGGGAGATATTACCATAGAAGAAACTGTAGGAGGCGAGGTCATTGGTAAGGGTAGTGAAGGCAAGCATAAAACAGATGTTAATAGAGTGGAAAATATTCTGAATAATCATGTAGAGAAAATGGACTCAAGTTAGGAATTTAAAAAAATATGCAGGAGCTTTGATGTTTACCTTATTTAACGAGAGAAGCTCATATGCCAACCTCAAACCAGTTTTAAAATTGGATCAATGTGCTATACAAATTCTTTAGTTATATAAACCTAATAGTTGAAGGCATCTTCTTCTATTGCAGCAGAAATAAAAAATATAAATCTTTATATAACTTATGTGTTGAGTTCTCCTTTAAATTCTTGCTTGGATGAAGGGTACAGAGAGAACTGTGGCTTCTATGTCTAACTCAGGAAGTGATCATAAAGATTCCTTCCATTTGTATTGGGCTTTATTGTTTAGAAAATATGATAACTCATGTTATCTTACATTCCAAAAGGCCTGGAAGGAAGAAAAATCTTCTTGAGTATAAATCACACTGGAAAAATATTTTCAGAGAAGGGAAAGAGTCTCTCATGCTGTATAACTGCCATTTCCAGAAAGCACAGAAAAGAGGGCCGGGTGTGGTAGCTCAAGCCTGTAATCTCAGCACTTTGGGAGGCTGAGGTGGGTGGATCACCTGAGGTCAGGAGTTCAAGACCAGCCTGGTCAACATGGTGAAACCCCATCTCTATTAAAAATATAAAAGTTAGCCAGGCATGGTGGCAGGTCCCTGTAATCCCAGCTACTAGGAAGGCTGAGGCAGGAGAATCTTTTGAACCTGGGAGATGGAGGTTGCAGTGAGCCAAGATCACGCCACTGCACTCCAGCCTGGGCGACAGAGTAAGACCTTGTTTAGAAAAAAGAAAAGAAAAGAAAAGATGAATCCTCAAGGGCAGCTCAGAGTTCTTCTAAGTCCTTGTTAAAGAAGCCTGTTCCAGGTTAGGCACATGTTCTTGGGATTTGATATTTTGCCAGTGGAAATAATATTTCTTTCTCTTTGGATTTATGTAGGATGCCCAGAATGCTGGGAGCTTCTTGAAATCTCAATTAGGGCTTTTACATAGTATACCAATAACAATTTCTTACACAGCTTTGAGCTCTTTCCGGGAATGGGGATGAGGTTTTGCATATAAAGCCACATTTTTGTGTAAGCACTTTGAATCATCTGGTTGACATTTAGGCTATTGATCCTTGCTATCAGAATCACTAGCCACAGAGTTCTGAAGGATTGGCTTTGGCCTTGACACTCTTATCAAAAACTGAGCAAACAGCACTGTAGAGGGCTCTTTAGGGCCTTATACACTGGTTTCTAATTCTCCTCTTTCACATTTGTAACTTAGGAATGTGGCTTGTTGGTTTTCTTATTTAGAAGGTTTGTTTATAATAATCACTTTAAGTTTTGTATCCTTTACAGTTTTATATATTCTATTTTTCTCTTAGTGAATTCCTATGAAGTATGCAGGGAAGGGCAATGCTATTTTTTTCAACAGAAAAATAACCCTGTAGTGAAGATGATTTGCTCAGGGTCTCACAGCTAGTCACCAGGGAAGCCAGGATTT